>NC_083441.1:675375-1275375 GCF_020745735.1 Hemiscyllium ocellatum
ACTCGGCAAAAACTCATGAAAAAAACCACATGAGAAAGGCTGAGGGACATCCAAGTTACATGAATACAGAAATCAATTATGTTTAATTTTTACAGAAAAACACAGAATGTTTATGTTGGAAAGAGACATGAAATGAAACGTTCCTTGGGCACAGCCATTTGTTAGAATAAATTCATTTTACAGTCTTCTGACAAAACTGTCTCTGAAATAATATACACGACAATCTTGCCATATCTTTCAGCTCTGCTCTAAACTTGCTCTGTGTCGCTGCATAAATACACGGGTTTAGAAAACAATTAAAATGCTTCAAGATATCTGCCATTTCCATGGCGATAAAATCAGGGTTTGTGAACTTACCACGGTAATAAACGATATTTGTCAGTTTGGTAATACACAACCCGACAGCAAGCGTCAACCAGAGCACAATAAAACTTCCTGTTATCGAGAATAATAAAATGATGGACTTTCTGCGGTTTTCCATTTCTGGATCACATTGATTCCCACACTTGGAACTCCGGAGAGCAAAGCGGGTTCTATTTGCCTCTACAATGCGTTTGATAATTATTGAATTGCACAAGACAATCAGCGTAAAGGGAATCCAAACTACAGAGGCACTGTAAAACCAGACAAACCCAATCCCTGCTGAAGACGAAAAAAAAGCTTCACTTGACTTGCAGCCCCATGGCAAATCGTTTATAAATTGCATAGGTTCATAAGCAAACAAAACTGGTATATCCTTCAATACGATCACAACTGTCATAGTTATTATGAGAGTGATTGCCGTTCTTTTGGTACAATACTTTGCTTGAAACGTCCGGCAGCAAATTACTACAAATCTGTCAAATGTGAAGTAGACAACGCACCAAACAGATAAATCGGGAGTGACAGCAGTCAGATATATAATGATTCTTCAATGAAGAGTATGGGACAGGGACGAAAAAGGAAAGTGATAACTGAAGATATGGTATAATATTACATTGTTGATGAGGACCAGTAGATCTGTTGTTGCCATAGCGAACATATAAACAGTGACACAGTTGGAAAGGCCACATTTTCCTTGTGAAAGAATCCAAATTGTGGCCAAGTTCCCTATGAGACAGGAATAAAAACTGAATAAAATTTCAATTCTAAATTCAAATGACATACGATTATGTGAGTCAATGCATCTGATTTACAGCTTTCGGAAAGTATTGAATTCACTGGCATTGAGATCAGTTTGCACGGGATAACAAAGCATACCAAAAATGTTTCAGGAACATTATGCTCACATCAGCAAGATGAAGTGAATGCAGAGATCTGAAGCAAGATTGATCAGTAGTCTTTCAGTTAATACCATGAATCTTTACAACAAAATAAAATGGTGACTTGACTTAATAAACAAGATGGGAGAAGGTAGGGATCAATACACAGAAATACACAGGTTCTCTCGTGGTGTCATGGCCGTTTCCCTGTCCCTGAACAGAGAAACCCTGGATGAGATCGGACCTGTTGCGCTGGCGTGTGAAGCATCTCTGATCAGATTAATGACGAAATGTCAGTTAAAAATGAATCGACTTACCGGGAACAGCAACAGATGCAAGCAACGGGTAGTAAATCTCTTTCATCAGCAGAATTGCAGGCTTCCCCATTTTGTGTAGCCGTAAATGATTTCTGTCAGAGGTAAAATACTCTGACGTGTAATTGCCAGTCCAAAGAAACGGCATTTATATTTATGCATGCATCAAAACTACAGGGAGTTAATTAGTCACAATACTCGCATTAGTTGCAGCTATTTAATAAACGTAATTAGGAAAGCGTGCTTATGTTAAACCGAAATAGTACGTTCATAGGAACACGAAATGCAAACGTGAATATTCGAGTATAGACCTACTAAAGTGAAAACGGAAGTTTTTCTTATGCGAATTAGTGCATCAAAATTTTTGGCTAACATGTGTGGCCTCAAATCCTTAGTTTAGATCACTATATCTCTGTAACCTGCTTCATGTCAATGCCTTCTGCAATAGCTATGCTTTTCCATTTAATTGGTCATTAAAATCTCAAAGTGTGCTCAACGTTTTAAACTTTTCATGCCTCTGCATTCACTGGTTCAAGCTGCTCTGTGAGTTCCTTGAATATATCGACTTCCCCTGTGCGTCAGTATCACTTTGTTTAATCTATGTTGTCCTCCACAATCGACAAGTGACTGAATGCTTGAAATAGACGGTGACTTGACACTAAGAATCGGTCAGGGCCTAAAAGATCACAATCATACTATTCTTGTATTTTGATGCACATTTACAGATTCACTTTCTGATGAAGGGCTGAGGCCCGAACCATTGGTTCTCCTACTTGTCGAATGCTGCTCTGCTTTTCCAGCACCACACTTTCGACGTTGATCTCAAGCATCTGCAGTCCTCACATTCTCCAAGAATCACATTTTCACACAATCTCAGACATCGCTTTGCTTGATCAATGTAGTTTTGAGACTTTAATTTGCAGTTGTTTCTAAATGCGTCGAATTAGCTGTTCTGCTAGGTTACTTTCCAATGCTCCAACACTTTCCGACTTTACTCGTGCTTCTCCTTTATGAATTTGAGTCTCCTTCCCTGTAGGGCTTTGAATTCTATGGAAAATCCACGATTGAGTTGGGAGAATATTTCACAAGGCCGGCCTACACTAAACCTGACTTTGGTTCACAGCCTATTTGGTTGCCTAAAATGTTAAGGAGAACCACATCGATAGTAATCATTTTTGAATGTGTTAAGTTTTCTAACATTAAATATCATCCATCTCATCTTTCTGGAAATTTGCTTCCTAACCTATTTGTTCTCAACCTGTTTGATTTCTCTTGATTTTATTCGGCAATCACGTTTCTTTCTCCATCATGTCCTTTATTGCTGAAGACAACGTCTTCTGATCACAGCTATGAAATCCAAGAATGACATATTCCTGAGCTAATGCACAACATTTCATTCTTCATTAAAAAAAAACTGTGTTGGTAGCATTTATTCACAATCACTGTTGCTGCAACTGCCTGTTGATTAAACATTCTTCCCAAACCGTTGTGTTTGCATCCCTTCTCCAACTGCCTGACCAATTCACTGAAAACATTCGGATTACAACATGCGCTTCCTGCAAAATTGCAATCCAAATTAATTATGTTCATTGTTACAATCTTTCACAGCACATTGTTCGATGAATCCTGATGTACACACTGTCATCTATGCCCTTTTCCTTGGACCAGTACCTTCTCTTCATCCCACATACCGCTTTACTCATTTTCCCAAAGCTCCATCCTCCTGCAACCTCCCCTCACCTTTTACACACATCTGTTCTGTTCATTCAGAACTGTCGAATTTGTGTTGGTCGTCTGAGTTTCTTTGCCAATCCCCCCACACCAATTAAAACCTATCTGCCTCAGAACTGACTGATTTCCGTGCTCACAGATCCAACTCTAAATCTACAATTGAACATCAGTCCATTTTGTCCACAACCTTCCCTAAACTTATTCGAGTTGTTGGTATCTCCTCCACTGCCTCGAAACATGTAGTCTCCCAAACCTTCACAGTCGACTTCTTTGCCTTTTGAAAAATTGCAAGCAGGATTTCCCAGGCATATCTGTTCTTTCGGACGACTCCTGCCGCAAAGAACACGTCTGTTTCAAAGTCGAATCGATTTTTTTCTCCCCTTGTGTAGATCCTTCCCACTTACTTCTATGATACATTGATGCTTTACATCCGTGCCTTTCTCCTTATGGGTTATGAGGAAGATCCTTTGTTCCAGTCCAACCACGACTGCTGACAAAAAGTCTTTCTCTGGCACCATTGGTGCTGCTTCCCGCTATAGTTTCCAACAGGTAAAGCTTTATCGATTTCACTTTCAACTTTGATCCTGCTCTCATCATCACATGGTCATTCTGTGACTTCTGTCCATAGTTCCTTCACATCTCTGTTTCCATTTGTGAGGATATTGTGGACAGAAAATCTCCTGCAGACCACCTCACTCCCCAGTTACCAAGACTGTAAAACGTCACACCTTCCTTCTTGTAAAGGCTCTGTATCTTCCTACCATTTTCTCCGTCTCTGTTGCATCTATTCTAATTGTGCCAGCATCGAGAAGAGGCGAATACAATGTGAATCTTCTTCCTCAAGCAAGACATCATCTGGACGGACATTGACAAGGCACTGAGCCATGTACAACTAATCTCCAAGACTTGAGGCCTTATCTCTTTTTCTTCTCTTCTACAACAACGATAGGATCCTCCTTCTCCTCACCTACAAGCCAAAGATCATTCAAACCAAGAGAACCGGTATTCGCTATTACTGCCACGTCCAGCAGGTTGCCACCAGCAGAGTCATTTTTGCACCCTCCTCTTGTGTCAGCCTTCTGCAAAGACCAATCCATCTGGGATATCCTGGACCACTTCTCCTTTCATTTCCTCCTCTTCCAATGCCATCGAAGGTCCCAGAAACACTTTCCCGTGACGCAACGCTTCATATGCGTTTCACTCAGCCTAATCTACTGAATTCACTGGTCGGAATGTATTCTCCACTTCACTGGAGTAACGAAGTGCAGAGTTGTTGAATTATTTGTGGAAAACCCCCATTCTGTCAGCCAAAAAATGCCCAGAGCTTCCTGTTGATGGCCATTTCAATGCCTGATCGTGTTTCCTGGCCAACATCTCTGTCTCAGGCTGGGACAATTCTCGGGCGAGGCTCAACGTAAATTGGAAGAATAGCACCTTATTTTTCACTTGGGACACCTGCAGGCTTCTGTGATTAACATCCAGTAGAACAATCTTCGGGCTCGAGCACATGTCCACAAGTTTTTCCCGTGGCCTTGTTATTGCATAGGATGCAATCAATCACTGTCAAACTAAAATCACTAATAATCCCCATTAACAACTATTCAATCTTCCAGACCGATCTTCAAGCACCCCTTTCCGTCTCCAACTACTTTTCACTATCTTTTTATCTCCAGCATTATATTATTTTTCCTCCTCCTCACCCCATCCTCAGCATAAAACAATCATTTTCTTACTTACTATCAGTTCTGAAGAAGGGTTACTGGAGCCGAAACATTAATTGTGCGATATCTCCACAGATGTTGCCAGACAGCTAAGGTATCCGCGCAATTTCCATGTTTGTTTCATTTTTGCAGTATCCATAGCTTTTTCAGAGTTCTTTTTCCCCGAATGTACCAGTGCCGTATCTAATTTGCTCCAATTCATCAGGCATGTTTAATCTCTTCTCATTGCTACCCAAATTTCAGCTTTAAAGAACAAAGTCAGTTTAAAAATATGTTTCAATGGTTTCTTTAAAGATTATCAGCAATGTGCGAGCATGAAATATTCCATTTCACTTCTGATTCAGTAAACCATAGGTGGTGCGTAGCTTCATTTGAACTTCATTAACTTAAGACATTCAATTGGACACTGGACATTTTGAGGTGGTTAAGAAGTACTGGATTGACACGGACACTCTCCTCGCAATACACAATAAAGAATAAATAGATTTCATATTCTGCTACAAACCAATTCCAGGTCGATGAAGTAACTCACTTGTTTTTTTTCATATCTACATTATCATTATGCCTTTATCGCAATCGTGTTTTCTCAAATCGCAGTACCAATCCTTACACAGTCCTCTGTTCAACTGCCATTCCTCCATAAAAATAGATTTTTTTTATAGTTCTGTGGCCGCCCAGGCATGTTCTCCTCTCACTTGATCATTTAGAACATCGTTAACAATCATAAAGTGCGCAGCTGATGTGCTGATCCTTTGAATAATTGACGTTTTATCAATAATTCGCGTTTCCCCCTGTTTCCAATTCTGGGATCGTTGTAGTTATGTTTTAACTGTTTTTAACACTTCTCATAAGCT
Source organism: Hemiscyllium ocellatum (assembly GCF_020745735.1). Taxonomy (NCBI): domain Eukaryota; kingdom Metazoa; phylum Chordata; class Chondrichthyes; order Orectolobiformes; family Hemiscylliidae; genus Hemiscyllium; species Hemiscyllium ocellatum. Next base: position 681,237 of record NC_083441.1, read on the forward strand.
CTAAGAAGTTCTTGGGAGTTTTAAGGCCAATTTCCTGGCCAGTAGCACAAATTTCATATGTAATCAATATTCCTTCAACTTCTAATTAAGGAAAAAAATCCACTCTTGTTCGTTCTTTTAGGCACCGATCCAAAATGAACCACATGCATTTGCATTAGTCTGCACAGTCTCTGTTGCGTGACGGTTTCCATTGTGTTGAAGGACTGTGGAAAATGCGAAATGTCATTTTCTTTTTCCTTCACAGCTTTGAATATCCATTGCCTTTCAATGCAAATCACACTCAACTTTGCGTTGAGGAATGTATGCTTGACTTTTTATTTTCTGAAGACTAGTTCCTATAATTTTGTTTAGGTAAAGCAGAATTAACCAGCTGGTAGTTTCATACTTCCTCTGTCATTTCTAATGGTTACACTGACATAACAATTTCTTTGTTCCTTTCTGTGTTGTTTAGAATTTTCCTGTTCGTTGCTTACTGTAGTTGCTTGACTTGCGGTGATCTCTTCATATTTTTCTCTTTCATGGGTGTTCTATGCATTATTCTCCCCGGTCTCTGAATCGATTTCACGAACTCTGCCAGGCTTTTCTTCATTTCCACATGCGCATTTTATAAAACATTTTAATGTTTTGTCTTGAAGCTGATATTTCACAGATCGTTTTGTTTCTTTTTTTATTCCCTGCATTTTAGTACAATTCTTCCGTGATATGCAATTCTATTAGCAGGAGCAGATTTGATTCTTTCTGGTTTTTCTTCTTTCCATAAAGATAATCTTTGAAAATCGATGAGTCACTTATTTCAATGAGGGTTTTCCACACTGAGATTTGTGTGGTTTTGTCTTGCACATCTAATTTCGCTTTCCAGCTTTCTTCTCGTTTTTTCCCGTTGAATGGACTTCTTAAACGTTTCCTGCAACCTGGAATTCCAATTGTTTCTCACACTCTTCTACAGCAGCTGGATGTTTTTTTCTACTTTTTGTTTGTATTTCCCCACGTTTTTCTCCAATATTTCTTTCGTCTGCATACGCTTATTTTCTCCCCCGCCCTACCAACACACCTGTGTCTTCTGCAGTTTGAGATTCTTTTTCATTGATTCGGCAATGGCAAGTGATGTTGGTTAATCATTCTCTTCCTTGTGCTATATTCCTGGCCAGACTCCCTCAAGCATTTTAATAAAGTGCCCAAAATTGTCAAAATTGCTGTTTGTTTTAAGCAGGTGCAATGTAAATGTTCCAGGAGTGAATGCTGCTGGCCATGCTTTTTCGTTTTAAACAAAACAGAATTTAATTACAAGATTACTGAATAGAACAGAAACAAAAGAGAAGAAAATTACGTAACCGATCTGAAAACTCAACACATCATCCCAACTTAATGATTCTGTTCCAGACAGAGATGCAAAGGGAGAGCTCTGTGCTCAGCAACGAAAAGGAAGACGATGATTCGGTCATGTCATCTCCCTTTGATATCCTGGGGCTAAACAAATCCTTGCTGAAAAAGTGTTGTTGGAAAAGGACAGCAGGTCGGACAGCAACCGAGGAGAAGGAGAATCGACGTTTTTGGCATGAGCCCTTCTTCATGGCTCATGCCCAAAACATCGATTCCCCTAATCCTTGGATGCTGAGGGCGGCACGGTGGCACAGTGGTTAGCACTGCTGCCTCACAGCACCAGGGACCTGGGTTCAATTCCCGCCTCAGGCGACTGACTGTGTGGAGTTTGCACGTTCTCCCCGTGTCTGCGTGGGTTTCTTCCGGGTGCTCCGGTTTCCTCCCACAGACCAAAGACGTGCGGGTCAGGTGAATTGGCCATGCGAAATTGCCCGTAGTGTTAGGTAAGGGGTATATGTAGGGGTATGGGTGGGTTGTTCTTCGGCGGGTCGGTGTGGACTTGTTGGGCGGAAGGGCCTGTTTTCACCCTGTAAGTAATCTTATCTAATCTGAACCGACAGATTACTCATTCACTGACTATCAGGACAGTTTACCTGCAGGTGCAGGGAAAATGATTTGGAAGGAATGGGGCCTGCACAAAATATTGGCAGCAGTCCATCGCCAAAGTGAAGCAGAAATTGTTCTCCCTGAATATGCAATATTGGCAGGATTGGACTGCTGCGCCATCTCATTTTCTTTTTATCTCATTTTTTCTCAAACTATTAAGTTTTACTTACTCGAAGATGAACGAAGGAAATAGGAGATCATCACGTGGCCTGTCCGACAGTTGATTAAACATGCCAAGCCAGTGCTGTGAGGTGGGTGCACGCCCGTCAGAGGCCAGGCCGGTGTATAAGCCGCAAGTTCCCATGGCAGTCCCAGAGGTTGAGTATCTCGTCAGGCCGACGTAGGGATATGAGTCCAGGTGAGTTCAAGGCAAGGTCGGCACGGCGGTTGCGAGGCCCAGAGCTGAGTCCCAGAGTAGAGGCCAGCATGTGGATTGATGAGACCTGGCGAGTTTGGGACGGATGCGCCGCCTTTGGGGACTGAAAGAAATGCCTCCAAGTTTGAAGCCTGGTGTATTATGACTTGGCTCAGGAAGTCTGAAGGCTGCACGCTGCCAGAGATAAAGAATAAAGTACAAATATTTTTCAAAAGGAAACTTCTGATGTTTTTTATTTTTATGGAGATTTTATAAAATCATTCCATCCAGTCTGGAATTAATACTAACGTATTCTGCACCCAAAGTATCATGTAACTAAGATGTTGCCAAATGGCACACTGTAAATTTTCACTGCACTCATTCGAGTGCATGATCAATTTAGGCTAATTGAGTTTAAATCAACTATGGGCAAAAAGCCAGTCATCAGGTGTGAGGCCCTCACTCTGTTGTTTTACGTGGCACCAGGTCTGGCCCATTCCTGAAAGTTGTGTTGTTTCTGATACTGGAGGTATCTTCTGTTTCATCTTAAACTAAAGATAGACCAGCTCGGCAGGAAGTCCATACTAAAATCTTTGGATGAGGTGAGGAAGATGAACATACCCAATTTTGCCGTTGTTCTGATGGCTATCTATGTGTGTTGCTACATGAAGCTCTGCGCAGACACACTGTATGAAAAAAAAAACTAGTTTTAGTATGTGCTGAGGTGTTGTGTACGATGGGACTGGTTTTGCGACAACGGAATGCTCTAGGTAGTTGGATCATTGCGCATCACGTGCCTTCATCAAGATAGTTGCAAAAAAAGTCTTTGACCACCGACACATCAGGAAATGGTCAGCACGCAACGTTCTCGAGATCCTGAATAAAAACTTGTGGGGAATCATGTTGCGTAGTTTCCTGAGCACACTGACGAAGTGATTTAGCAGACTGCTGCATCACCAGACTTGTTCAATCAGCACGAAGACCTCGCTTGCGTTTTGGCGACAAGGGAACTTCTGTGCACTCACGAAGATGTTTTGTGTATTATTGTTAGGTAAGTGCCACTTCAACGCTGATTTTGAAGTGACTGTGCAGTTGATTGAGACGGTCACGCATCTCTTTCTGGGAAGTATGTCTGAGGAAAGATGAGCTGATTTTTGAGAAGTTTTGTCCGCGAGGCAGGACTTGATGCAGTATGGTCCGTTCCACAGGACGCACACTGACACAAACATCAGGTGTACCTGGAAAACCAACAACTCGGTGACGGACGCTCTTTGGTCTGTCTGAGTAAGGACCGGATCCGATTGGTTGCTGCAGACAAGCACGTACTGAACTCAGGACCAGAACTGTAGGATACATTTAAGTTTGGGGCAACCACTACTGAGGTGCTGTTGCGAAAGACTACTCTCTGAGGTCTTCCTACTGAATATAAATCGGGGTCTGTTCTATTATTACACCCTCCAAGTGCCTGACATATGTGCAAATAAGAGTAGTGTATGTGTGTGATACAGAGGCCTTTGGTTTTCTCACAGGTATTTTATTTATTGAGTTGATGTGCAATTGTACAGAACCGAACTGTTTTTTACACACACAAGGGCATTTCATAAAAATCAATTTTTGAAATTGATAAGAAATCTGTTTAGTTCGATAACTTGAATCTCAGTGTCTTGTGCCATGCTGAATAACTCTACATGTTTCTTTCTTTTAATCTGTGCCCGTGCTGACTTCTGTTTGTGTATCTATGTGTGAGCCTGTCGGGTCTCTGTGCGTGTGTTTTGTGCGTGTTACTGGTGTTAAAGTTTATTAATGTGTTCATGCATCCCTGTGTTGGCAGCTCTGTTGTGTAGGAGTTATTCTCTGGAATGGAGTTCAAACCCTCTCTCTATTTCTCTCTCTTTCTCTCTCTCTCTTCCACCCTTCCCTAAACCCCAGGCCCTCTTCTACTCAAAGGGACGAAGATCATTTTATGTCAGTCAGCTGGATGGTTGACTTGCGAAGTTGTGTGATGCCAATAGAGTAATTTAATTTCTTATCACCTGCGAGCATTATCATGAACTCTGGCATGCTGGCTCAGGGCCGGCTCTACTACCTCCCAAAGCAAGAGATCCCGGTTTGATTACTGCCTCTGGCGGTTGCCTGTGTGGAGTTTGCGCGCTCGCCCTGCATCTGTGCGATTTTATTTGAGTGTTCTAGTTTTTTTTCCCGCATTCTAATGCTGTGCTGTTGAGGTGAATTGGCCCATAATGCTGAGGGAGGTGAAAGTTCGGTGCTCATTCAGGAGAAATGCAAAATGATAGGGTTGTGAATGGGCCTGGGTGGGAACCTCTTCGAAGGCCATTGCTTAAAAAGAGCATTTGGTACACTAATGTCCTATAATGAATGTAACTACCACTCTCACTTTGTCTCCAGATTCACAGCAACGTTGTGAACTCTGAACTTCTCTATGGGGCAATTTGGACAACAAGTGATGATGACGCTAATGACACCTCCATCCTTTGAATTTTTGTCGGATAATGAGATTGTCAGAAATGCTTCAGAAAGAATAGTAGTAGATTTTAGTCTCTGCAACTGAGTAAATGATTCTCTCAATCTTTCCAAACCTCATGCATCAAATCCTGGTCAAATTCACTCTTTTGGGGCAGAACTTAACAATCCATAATCGTTTGTCAGTTCGAGTTGGGGCCGAACTCGCTGGTGTGCGTATATCTTCAAATGATGATTTAGCACCTCTCTGAAAGCTTGTAGTTCTCAATAAACCTGTTGGACTGTAGGCTGGTCTTTATTATTTTAACTTTGTCCACCCCAGTCCAACACAGGCACGCCACATTTTAGAGATGTGAGTATGTAGATGTGTAGATTAGGTGCCAATGAGATGAAGATATCGTCATCGATTAGTGAAATTTCCGACGCGGCAAAAATAATAACTGCACGATAAATTTGAATTCAAATAAAACATTTCATCAAAGATTACAGCATCAACTTTGGCTAACAAATAGTAAATAAATCTCAACCCGTTGACCAGCACTTGATCCAAAGCCAGCATTACCCTGGAATTTTAAGGGTTCACCCAAATGTTACAAAGATCGTTACATGACAAAGTTATCGCTCCTGCTTAATTTAAACAAGCAACACAGAACGTTTATCTCTTGCAATAATCTGCGAAAAGTCAAGTGGCCAAGACCAATTTTAAGAAATATTTGGCAACTTAATTTGCTAAAGTATAACAGAGAATAATTAATTAACAGCCGTTTGCAAATCCTTCCTATCTTTTATTTTCCCTTGGATAATACTCGCCTGATAAAACACTCGATTAAGACTTACTGAAAAATTCAAATCTCAAAACCCGCCGGTTATCAGAACTTCTCTTTATGTCTTCCTCTGTAGAGTTTCTCTCCAGGTTGGTGTTGATGTTTTTCTCTTCAAACTCCTTCTCTCTACAGGTATCTCTGGCAACTTCCAACTGCTTTTTTATCCCCCTTTCTTATACGCTCGAAGCATCGGATTGTAGTATTGGCTTTTAATATTGTCAGTATACAGAATTCCAAATTGACTGGAGTTTGTTTTTTGGTGTATAATTGAAACTTATTGGCCCAATTCAAATTTATATTTTTGTCTCCAGGCAACCAGCTTCACTAGCTGCTGGATGATAAGGTTACATTATACCTTATTCAGAACACTTGGTGCAATCAGTTAGTTCTGCTGGTTTTTAGCTCACTTAAAGGTACAGCACACCCATATCTTCGTAACACCACGATCATTAAGAAGGAAAAAAAACATCATAATGAAAATATTGCTTCATTTTTTTCTGTTCTCAAAATACATTATCGTAACATACCAATACATTTAATCTAAGTTATTCTTAACTTCTTAACATATAACTGTATACATATATAACATGAAGTTGATCCAAGTCTCATCTAAACATTATCAGATAACACCACGATAATGCATCCGTGATTATCTTCTTACAACCCGCAAAAATGTTACGATTTTTAAATTAAAAATCTGTAACATAAGACTCCAGAGAAATAGTTTCATATTCTTGTCGTTAAAGCGTTCTAAGAATGTAAGCAGATGGTGATCCGTGTACCCAACTGCCTCTAAATCATTGTTCATGAAATAAACATGTGACTGTTCTAAGGCCAAACTCAATGGTTCATTTTCAAGCATTGAATATTTCATCTGCTGGGTATTGACCTTTTTCGAAAAGAAACAAACTGGTAGTTCAACCTCATCCCCATCTTCCTGTAGGGAGTACACCTCCAACTCTTATGTCAATTAGCATCACTGCCGACTTTAATAGGTTTTGAAAATTTTGGTGCAGCTGAAAGTGGTTTGGTGTTTCATATTGATGTCAAATGGTCGAATGTCTCCTGGCATGGTTCTGTCCACCGAAACTTTGTGTTGACCTTCAGCAAATCCGTTGACGACACTGATGAACTTTCTAAAATAAATCATAAAAAATCCAATAAGTCCTGAGAATCGAAACACCTGTTTCTTCGAGGTCGGTCGTGGAACTTCCTCGATGTCCTTTATCTTTATGTTCTGTGGGGTTAATCTTCCATGAGTGATGTCACTTCTACTTTCGTGAATTCAGTTATATTTAAGTTTATTACCAGTTTAACTTCTCGTAGCCGTTAAATGACTTCTGCCAATTGTACAATGTGATATTTCCTTGACATACTAAAGATCACTACATGGCAAAGTTAGACTGTGCAGTTTGTTAACCCAGTCACAAGTCTGTTCATGAGTCTTTGGAAGGTGGCGGGTGCATTTTTAATTCCAAAGGGCATCAGTTAAAGCTGATAAAGTCAATTTACGGTTACAAATGCAGAAGTATTTTTTGCCGACTCTGAGAATGATATGTGCCAGGACCCACGCATTAAGTCCAATTGGGTGTTGTAACGGTCATGTCCGACTTTCTCGATCCGGTCCTCCAACCTCAGAATTGAATCTGAGTCAGAATTTGTAACCGTACAATTTGGCGAACTCCACTCACTCTGGTTTCATTTAATGATCTTATTCTCGAGCATGATCTCTCACTCCATCTGGACCTGTCTGAAAGGATTGAATTGATTATGCCAGTAGAGGCTTTTCTTTTTATGGGAACCGTATTCCGAAGGTTTCCTTCATGTGCAATAGCATTCGGCTGCCCCATCTGATTTTTACTGCCGTTCTTATACTGCACTAACAAATTTTCCAACTGTGTTTTACGCTCCTGCGAAAGTTTACTACCTGATCCCACTCCGCAAGAACGTCTTCGTTGCATAATCTATTTTCAGGCGCACCAAAATGCACATCATATGGATTTTTAGATTTTAGATTAGACTTACAGTGTGGAAACAGGCCCTTCGGCCCAACAAGTCCACACCGACCCGCCGAAGCGCAACCCACCCATACCCCTACATTTACCCATTACCTAACACTACGGGCAATTTAGCTTGGCCAATTCACCTGACCCGCACATCTTTGGACTGTGGGAGGAAACCGGAGCACCCGGAGAAAACCCACGCAGACACGGGGAGAACGTGCAAACTCCCCACAGTCAGTCGCCTGAGTCGGGAATTGAACCCGGGTCTACAGGCGCTGAGAGGCAGCAGTGCTAACCACTGTGCCACCGTGCCGCCCATTTGCTTCCGTACGCTGCAGGGTAGTTACTAACTTTCTGGATTAGTGCTGCTGGAAGGGTACAGTATTTCAGGCACCATCCAACGTGCAGCGACACCTGTTTCTACAGTTATTTCTCTCTTGCTAAACATGTATTCATTATGTTTACATGACATTCAGGATACTTTCTTTCTATATGGCATATTTGCTAGATAGTTCACCTGAATCAATTTTCTTTTTATCAATTTGCTACGGACGACGTAACCTGACTTTGAAGGGATCTTCTATCATTGGTAGCAGTACTAACATGTCAACCCCTTGGGAAAACGTCCGAGTCTCAGAGCTTTTATTTGTCAACTGTTTAATTCTATACTGTGCCCTCTTCAGGAGTTGTTTAGCTAAATCAATTTTTCCTTCATCTCAGATACATAAACTATGTGTAAGATTTCTTTGTTCCTATCAATTTTTCTTTAATTAATTTCAAAGGCCCTCTCACGTCATGCCCGAATATTAACTCGAAGGCAGTGAATTGATCAGATCCGTTTGACGTATCTCTAACATCAAACAATATGAATGGGATACATTGAGCCCAATTATTCGAGTAATGCTGACAGCGTGCTCTCAATATGGTCGTGTATTACTATAATTTATTATTAATGTTATTATTGTTATTATTATAAGACAAATTTTCTGAAACTACCTGTCACCATCATGGTCACGGACAGCACGTTATGCATCTCTACCACGCTGTGCTTGAAGAGAACTCGCATCACATGCATATCATTTACCTTCAACATGCGCCCGCCACACTTTGTTTTTATGTGTTCACAGCTCGCAGACACCAGAACTTGAACGAGTACTTGTCACCCGGAGGCAATGTTCTTGATGTGGGTCGAATTTATTTGTAAGACATAAAAGATAAACACATTTTACAATTCCAAGGACATTAGTAAATTATCAACATTTTTCACCCTTTCCCAGCATCTTACTTGTAGAAATGATTGGACTCTAAATTTCGGAATTCGAATCCACTCTCCGCCCTGTCGGATTAGAATCCCTACTCTCATGACATGACGTGTGTGGCTGTATGAACAGCCCATGGAGAAATACCAGTAAGCCGGCATACCCCTTCGACACGACTGCGATAAGGAAAAGATTCACATGACTTGTCCTATCGTTTCCTCTCATAACTGTGTATGTCTCAATCAGAATCTCCACTAACCAGCTTTTTCCAGTTGAAGGAAAATATGGACCCTTCATTCACTGTGGTTAAGATTCCATCATTTTTCTCCCGAAATAAGAACATATGAATATAAAAAACACAGGAGCATTCACTGGCCAGCTGGGTCCTTAAGACTTCCTGCCATTCCATGAGATGATGGCTGACATTTTCGTGGACTTAGCTCTAATTACCAGCCCACTTGCCAAAAAGATGAACCTCTTTACTCTTCAATTGTTATTACTTTACAAACATTCAACGAGGTCGACTCAACACCTTCACTATTCAAGGAATTCCATGGTTTCACACCACTTTGTGAAAACAAGTTCCACCTCAATTCAGTCCTAAATCAATTGTCCATTTTATTGAGAATATATACCATAGTGCTAGTTCAATTCATTAATGGAAAAGAAAGCCCCTGCGACACTCTAAACTACTCTCTTCATCGATTAATGTTGCTATAAGATTCCACCTCATTCTTCTAAATTCCGATTTTTATAGTCCCAGTCTATTCCATACCTCCTCATAAGTACTCATGGAATGAAGGGAAATCCAGTTGGCTGGATGTAGAATTGGCAAGCCCATAAATGACAGAGGGAGATTCTGGAGGGAAAGCATTCATCCTGGAGTTGAGTGACTAGTGGGATTCCGCAGAGATCATTGATCTTCGTGATTCTGATGATGACTTGGATGAGTAAGAGGAAGGGTAAGTGAGTAAATTTGCAGCTTACACGAAGGTTGGTGAAGTTGTGGGCAGTGTGGAGGGCTGTTGTAGGTTGAAACGCAACATTGGCAGGATGCAGAACCGGGCTGATAAATGACAAATGGAGTTCATTCTGCAACAGTGTAAAGTGATTCAGTCTGGCAAGTCGCATTTGAATGCAGAACACAGGAATTCCGAAGGCGGGATCGTTGGCATTGTGGAAGAACAGAGGGATGTGGGATCCATACACTTAATGCTGTCAGTCAAATTGGTAGGTTTGTTGAGAAGGTGTCATTTGCTGCTGTGGTTAATGAAACGCTTGCAAAATCTGGCACATTTAGACTTACAATCGCCAGGACAAGCAGCCACTGTAGAAAGAAATTGAAGTTAAAGTTTCATTCACGTCACCCTTCAGTCGACCGGAAATGTAAACTCTGATTTCTCTGTATAGATACTGCTGAGCTTTTCCAGCTACTTCTGCATATGTTTCTGATTTACAGCATTCACATTTCATTTGGTTTCCGGTTAGCTTTGCTGCTCAGTAGTTTGTAATGGACGTTTTAATTATTTACCAATTGGAGGTATGGACAGAGTAAATAGAGGAAATAAGTAGAGTTGAAGGTTTGTGCGTACTGGGAAACTGCAGGACTCGAGAGATACATTGAAATTTTCTCCATACCATGTGTGACAATTTTCGACAAACTGTAACTCCCTACAGTCTTTTACCATTCGATAGGCTACTTTATTGCCACACACTTCAATTGAAACTAGAAAATACCAGTTTAATTGATGAAATACTGAATTAATTCGGTTAAGTGTTTACTTCAGTTGCTGCTGGAACTTTGTTCAGTTCACAGTTTAGGTGCTTCAACCGAGGAGTTAGAGCAGGAAATGAAATTCCAGCACAACACAACACAGATAATAGGTGGATATTCCAAAAAATTCAGGATCTTGAGATCACTTAAATGGGCCTGCATGTGAAAACATTGAACAATTGAGAAAGAGATGAGTCCAGGTTAGAAAGAGGTGGAAGGATTAAATACAATCGTGACCTGAGAGAGATTAATATCGACGTTTACATCACAAATACAGAGGAGCTTCACCACTTGTCCATTTTGTGTTTTGGTTAATGAATCTGTTTGAACACGCTTGCAAAATCGGGTGCATTTCGATCCACAATTTAATGATCTATCTTGTTCGGCTTTCTAAATGAACAGGTGCGTTTATCACGCTTGTCACTGCCTTTCCAAACGTTTACCTGGTCACAATCGAACCAATACTTAACAAATCCTTTCGACACCCACATTATGACTCTCGAGCAGATTGCACAAGCTCCACGATGGCAGCCAGCACGAAAATATCTGAAACAGAACCTTAAAGGTAACACCATCCAGATTACCACGTGAGCTGCCAAGAGAGAATTAAGATTAAAACGACATGGAAATGTAGCAACATCTCTACCGCAATATGGATAAAAGGGATTACTACCAAATTTTAACGATTGTTTCTAATTATCAGAAAGCTGTTGTTACGCTTTCTTCCACATACCTTTGCATGATGCAAAGCAGATGAGGGTATCCTAATAACCAAAAAAGGATTGAAAGATATAACATATCAAAAGACTGCAACATTTTTCGAAACCGACTGCCTGTGGGAAGTTACTTGCCACGATCTAACCTCACTGACATCTTTGATTAGATTCCCTGCAGTATGGAAACAGGCACTTTCACCCAACAAGTCCACACCGACCCTCCAAGGAAAGGCTCAAACACATTCCCGTACCGATATTTACCCCTGACGCATACATCTAACGCTTTGGGCAATTTAGCATGGCCAAATCGCCTGACCTGCACATCTATGGATTGTTGGAGGAAACCGGAGCATACCCACGGGTTCGGGGTGGTGGCGGGGTGGGTGGGGGTTGGGGGTGGAGGTGGGGTGTCGGCGGAATGTGCAAACTCCAGACAGATGATCAACCGAGGTGTTAATTGAATCCGGGTTACTGGTGCTGTGAAGCAGCAGTGGTTACCACCGAGCCAACATGCCACCATCATTTGCTCATTCATTTGGAAATCCTCTGCATTTCTGAACATGTAAAACTCGATTTGCACAAACGTGAAGCTAATGCAATGATTAATTATCTAAACTGGAATACAGTAAACAATCGAACGGTCGAGAAATTCAACGGATTTGACTGTGTCTGTGGAGAGATATTAGATGTCAAATCCACGAAATCTTCTCAGCACCATTCTGATTTGGGAAGTTGAACTCAATGAGACTGATGGAGAAACATCTTGGATGAAGGCCATTGCTTAAAAAGAACATTTGGTTCACTAATGTCCTATAGTGAATGTAACTACCACACTCACTTTGTCTCCAGATTCAAAGCAACGTTATGAACTCTGAACTTCCCTATGGGGCAATTTGGACAACAAGTGATGATTGCGCTAATGACACTTCCATCCTTTGAATTTTTGTGGGATAATGAGATTGTCTGAAATGCTTCAGAAAGAATAGTAGTAGACTTTCGTCGTTGCAACAGAGTAAATGATTCTCTCAATCTTTCCAAACCTCAGGCGTCAAATCCAGGTAAAATTCACTCCTTCTGCTGCAGATCTTAACAATCCATAATTGTTTGAAAGTTAGAGTTGGGTCCGAACTTGCTGGTGTGCATATATCTTCAAGACTGATCTTTTGTTAATTCGTGCAACAGTTATAATTTCGTCACTAAGGTGAGGAGAAACTTTCAGGGTTTTCTCTTCGAAAAGTCTTCAGAAATTTCAAGAGGTCTGTCAGGCTTGCACAGAGACTTACCTCCCTCCTTGCATGCAGAGGCAATCGTAAACACACAAACACACACACACACACACACACACACACACACACACACACACATACATACACACAAGCTTATAGATCTGTCTCTGTCTGTTCAGTGGAATTGGAATTTCGTGGATTTTCCCCAGTGACTCTTGGCATTCTGGCTCTATCTCAACAATCGTTCACACTTGTAGTCAATGCAAATGTCCTTAACACAGGTTTTATTGTAGAATGCATTTCCTGAAAACGGGAAGATTAACTACTGAGTGTTCACTGTCCATACTCGCCATATACATTTTTTTTCCACCGAGAATCCGTTCTCAGTGTTCCTGGCAGAAAACGTAAGGTGACTGATAATCATATCATCGAATTTTCAATTTTGCATGTCACTTTTTATTTATGACTTGACAGACTTTGAAAGCATATTGTAAAACACTTCTTTCTGTTTCTCAACAAATGCAAATGTTCAGTTTGAATATGTTTAAGAAAAATAATCGTTCTCAAAACAGTATTTAATTATCTCAGTGGTTTCTACAAGAACTAGAGAGTTCCTCTTGCCTTTTCTGTTTGACTGACCAGATAATTAATATGAATATTATTTCATCAGGTTTAATAGCGATGTTTTCTTGGGATTCATTGAATTTACACCAAGCAAATGTTTTAATAATACTGTGGAAAACATTAATTTACAGCATTATTATATCATGTGTTTCACTACTGATGCAGAGAAAATACAATAAATATCCTTTTCCATCCTGATCAAAGTCATTGTAATCGAAATGTTTACTGTTTCGCCTCTTCTCAGATTCTGCCAGACATGCCGAGTTTCTCGGTCATATTATATTTTTATCGTGTTCTTAAAACTTGTGTTGTACTAATCAAGATTGAGAGTAGATAATAGTTTTAATGAGCTTGACGGTTTAATTGTAGAAATGTCCAAGACAGAAGAAGTGAAGTGTTACATTAATGGACTGCAAGTGGACTGCATCGTCTACACAACATCAGTCATGCGAACAGATTCGTGTCAACTTTCTCGTTGATGAGCTCTCTCTCACAATGTGCCCACTCCCGACAATATTCTGCAGTAAAGTACGACGACATTGTCAAGATATCTGGTCATACCGTACCTTTGCTTTGTACTAATGTAACTCGGTTGAGTGTATTTTCAAATTTATGTTTTCAATCTCAATGGTTGCAATGAAACGCTTAGTTTTCCACGTTGAAGTTGAAGTCCATAAACATCAGATTATCTTTTAGATTAGATTAGATTACTTACAGTGTGGAAACAGGCCCTTCGGCCCAACAAGTCCACACCAACCCGCCGAAGCGCAACCCACCCATACCCCTACATATACCCCTTACCTAACACTACGGGCAATTTAGCATGGCCAATTCACCTGACCCGCACATCTTTGGACTGTGGGAGGAAACCGGAGCACCCGGAGGAAACCCACGCAGACACGGGGAGAACGTGCAAACTCCACACAGTCAGTCGCCTGAGGCGGGAATTGAACCCAGGTCCCTGGCGCTGTGAGGCAGCAGTGCTAACCACTGTGCCACCGTGCCATCGATCTTTGATTGAAGGGTGCGCTTTTTCAATACAGTAGGTTTCGTTTACTCGACTAAAACTTTGGAAAATACCGACATAAGGAAGTCTGAGGGACATCCAAGTGACATGAATACAGAAACCAATTATGTTTCGTTTTTACAGAAAAACACAGAATGATTTATTTTGGAAAGAGACGTGAAATGAAACGTTCCTTGAGCACAGCCATTTGTTGGAATAAAATCATTTTACAGTCTTCTGACAAAACCGTCTCTGAAATAATATACACGAAAATCTTGCCATATTTTTCAGCTCTGCTCTAAATTTGTTCTGTGTCGCTGCATAAATACAAGGGTTTAGAAAACAATTAAAATACGTCAAGATATCTGCCATTTCCATGGCGATAAAATCAGGGTTTGTGAACTTACCACGGTGATAAACGCTATTTGTCAGTTTGGTAACACACAACCCGACAGCAAGCGTCAACCAGAGCAAAATAAAACTTACTGTTATCGAGAATAATAAAATTATGGACTTTCTGCGGTTTTCCATTTCTGAATCATATTGATTCCCACACTTGGAACTCCGGAGAGCAAAGCGGGTTCTATTTGCCTCTACAATACGTTTGATAATTATTGAAATGCACAAGACAATCAGAGTAAAGGGGATCCAAACCACAGTGGCACTGTAAAACCAGACAAACCCAATCCCTGCTGAAGACGAAAAAAAAGATTCCCTTGACTTGCAGCCCCATGGCAAATCGTTAATAATTTGCTCAGGTTCATAGGCAAACAAAACTGGTATTTCCTTCAACACGATCACAACTGTCATAGTCATTATGAGAGTGATTGCCGTTCTTTTGTTACAATACTTTGCTTGAAACGTCCGGCAGCAAATTACTACAAATCGGTCAAATGTGAAGGAGACAACGCACCAAACAGATAACATGGGAGTGACAGCAGTCAGGTATATAATGACTCTACAAAGAGAAGTTTGGGACAGGAACGAAAAAGGAAAGTGATAACAGAAGATATGGTATAATATTACATTGTTGATGAGGACCAGTAGATCTGTCGTTGCTATAGCGAACATATAAACAGTGACACAGTTGGAAAGGCCACATTTTCCTTGTGAAAGAATCCGAATTGTGGCCAAGTTCCCTATAAGACAGGAATAAAAACTGAATAAAATTTCAATTCTAGATTGAAATGACATACGATTATGTGAGTCAATGCATCTGATTAACAGCATTCGGAGAGTATTGAATTCACTGGCATTGAGATCAGTTGTATGGGATAACAAAGCATGTTAAAAATGTTTCAGGAAAATTATGCTCACATCAGCAAGATGAAGTGAATGCTGAGATCTGAAGCAAGATTGATCAGTAGTCTTTCAGTTAATACCATGAATCTTTACAACAAAATAAAATGGTGACTCGACTTAATTAACTAAACTAACAAGACGGGAGAAGGTAGGGATCAATACACAGAAATTGTATCGGCCCACGAGGTTCTCTCGTGGTGTCATGGCCGTTTCCCTGTCCCTGAACAGAGAAACCCTGGATGAGATCGGACCTGTTGCGGTGGTGTGTGAAGCATCTCTTTACAGATTAATGAGGAAATGTCAGTTAAAAATGAATCGACTTACCGGGAACAGCAACAGATGCAAGCAACGGGTAGTAAATCTCTTTCACCAGCAGAATTGCAGGCTTCCCCATTTTGTTCAGCCGTAATTGATTTCTGTCAGAGGTAAAATATTCTGACATGTAATTGCCAGTCCAAAGAAACGGCATTTATATTTATGCATGTATCAAAACTTCAGGGAGTTAATTAGTCACAATACTCACATTAGTTGCAGTTATTTAATAAATGTAATTAGGAAAGCGTGCTTATGTTAAGCCGAAATAGTACATTGATCGGAACACGAAATGCAAATGTGAAAATTCGAGTATAGACCTACTAAAGTGAAAACGGAAGTTTTTCTTGTGCGAATTAATGTATCAAAATTTTTGGCTAACATGTGTGGCCTCAAATCGTTAGTTTAGATCACGACATCACTGATACCTGCTTCATCTCAATGTCTTCTGCAATATCTGTGGTTTTCCATTTAATTGGTCTTGAAAACCTCAAAGTGTTCTCAACGTTTTAAATCTTTCATGCATCTGCATTCACTGGTGCAAGCTGCTCTGTGAGTTCCTTGAATAATGAGCTTTGGGCAGCTGTTCTTTGAGTTATATCGACCTCCCCTGTGCGTCAGCATCACTTTGTTTAATCTCTGTTGTCCACCACAATCGACTAGTAACTGAAATGTGTGGTGACTTGACGCTAAGAATCGATCAGGGCCTAAAAGATTGAAATCATTCTATTCTAATATTTTGATGCACATTTACAGATTCACTTTCTGATGAAGGACTTATGCCCGAACCATTGGTTCTCCTACTCCTCGAATGCTGCTCTGCTTTTCCAGCACCACAATTTCGATGTTGATCTCCAGCATCTACAGTCCTCACTTTCTCCAAGAATCACTTTCACCCAATGTCAGATATCGCTTTGCTTGATCAATGTAGTTTTGAGGCTCTACTTTGTGGTTGTTTTTAAATGCGTCGAATTAGCAGTTATGCTAGGTTGCTTTACAATACTACAACCCTTTCCGACTTTACTCATGCTTCTGCTAGGAATTGAATTCTATAGAATACCCACGATTGAATTTGGAGAATATTTCACAAGGCCGGCCGACACTAAATTTGAGTTTAGTTCACCGTCGATTTGCTTGCCTAAAATGTTAGGGACAACCACATCGATAGTCGTGCAATTCCAATCAGAGCCACACAATGCAGATAGGTTTTCAGCTGTTGTAATCATTTTTGAAAGTTTTAAGTTTTTCCAGCATTAAATATCATCCACCTCATCTTTCAGGACATTTGGCTCCTAACCTATTTGTTTTCTACCTGTTTTACTCCTCTTGATTTTATCGGCAATCACGTTTCTTTCTCCATCATGTCCTTTATTGCAGAAGACAACGTCTTCTGATCACTGCTAAGAAATACAAAAATGAAATATTTCTGAGCTAATGCACAACATTTCATTCTTCATTAAAAAAAACCTGTTGTGGCAGCATTTATTCATAAACACTGTTGATGCAACTGCCTGCTGATTTGGCATTCTTCCCACACAGTTGTGTTTGCATCCCTTCTCCAACTGCCTGACCAATTCACTGAAAACATTCGGATTGCAACATGCGCTTCCTTCAGAATTGCAATACAAATTAATTATGTTCATTGTTATAATCTTTCTAACCACATTCTTCGATAAACCCTGATGTACACACTGTCCTCTCTGCCGTTTTCCTTGGACCAGTGCCTTCTCTTCATCCCACATACCGCTTTACTCATTTTCCCAACGCTCCATCCTCCTGGAACCTCCCCTCACCCTTTACACACATCTGATCTGTTCATTCAGACCTGCCGAATTTGTGTTGGTCGTCTGAGATTCTCTGCCACTCCCCCCATACCAATTCAAATCTGTATGCCTCTGAACTTTCTGTTTTCCGTGCTCTCAGATCCAGCTACAATCGAACATCAGTCCATTTCGTCCACAACCATTCCTAAACTTATTTCAGTTGTTGGTATCTCCTCCACTGCCTCGAAACATGTAGTCTCCCAAACCTTCACAGTTGACTTCTTGCCATTTGAAAAATTATAAGCAAGATTTCCCTGTCATGTCTGTTCTTTCGGACGACTCCTGCACCTTCAATCATTTCTTTCAAGATTAGCTGCAATGTGCGAGCGTGACATATTCCTTTTCACTTTTTCTGATGCAGTAAACCAGAGATGGTCCATTGCTTCATTTGAACTTCATTAATTGAAGACATTTACTTGGACACTGGACATTTTGAGGTGTTTAAGAAATACTGGATTTGCAAGGACACTCTCCTCGCAGCACACAATAAAGAATAAATAGATTTTATGTTCTGCTACAACCAATTCCAGCTAGATGAAGTAACTCATTTGTTTTTGTTCTTTTCTCTACGTTATCATTATGCCTTTATCTCAATCGTATTTTCTCAACATTCAATACCAGTCCTGACATGGTCCTGTGTTTAACTGGCATTCCTTCACATGTAATAGATATGTTTTTCTTGTTCAGTGGCCGCGCAGGCATGTCCTCCTCTCACTTGATCATTTAGAACATCGGTAACAACCATAAAGTGCGCACGCTGATGTGCTGATCCTTTGAATAATTGACATTTTATGAATAATCCGCATTTCCCCTGTTTCCTGTTCTGGGATCGTTGTAGTTATGGTTTAATTGTTGTTAACACTTTTCATAAGCTCTAATAAGTTAGTGAGAGTTCTAAGGCCAATGTCCTGGTCAATAACACAAATTTCATATTTAATCAAAATGCTAAATGTCATTTTCTTTTTCCTTCACACCTTTAAATATCCATTGCGTTTCAATTCAAATCACACTGAAATTTACCTTGATGGATGTATGATTGCGCCTTTATTTTCTGAAGACTAGTTCCTATAATTTTGTTCAGGTAAAGTAGAATTAACCAGCTGGTAGTTTCAAGCTTTCTCTGTCATTTCTAATGGTTACACTAACATAACAATTTCTTTGTTCCTTTCTATGTTGTATAGAATTGTTCCTGTTCGTTGCTATCTGCAGTTGCTTGACGTGCGGTGATCTCTTCATTTTTTTTCTCTTTCACGGGTGTTCTATGCATTATTCTCCCCGCTCTCTGAATCGATTTCACAAAGTGTTCCAGGCTTTTCTTCTTTTCCACATACGCATTTTATAAAACATTGTGATGTTTTTTGTTGAAGCTGATATTTCTCAGATCGTATTGGTTCTTCATTTATTTTCTGCATTCTATTATAATTCTTGCATGATAAGCCAGACTCCCTCAAAGCATTAGAAGAAAGTGCCCAAAATTGTCGAAACTGCTGTTTGTTTTACGTAGGTGCAATGTAAATGTTACAGGAGTGAATGCTGCTGGCCATAGTTTTTCGTTTTAAACAAAACAGAATTTTATTACAAGATTACTGAATAGAACAGAAACAAGAGAGAAGAAAATGACGTAACCGATCCGAAAACTCAACACATCACCCCAACTTAATGATTCTGTTCCAGACCGCAATGCAAAGGGAGAGCTCTGTGCTCAACAGCCAAAAGGAAGAAGTTGGTTCGGTACTGACATCTCCCTTTTATTTCCTGGGGCTTAACAAATAGATCAGGCAGCATCCAAGGAGCAGGAGAATCGACGTTTCGGGCATGAGCCCTTCTTCAGGAACAGCTCATGCCCTTAATATCGATTCTCCAGGTCCTTGCATGCTGCCTGATCTGCTGCGCTTTTCCAGCAACACATTTTCAGTTCTGATCTCCAGCATCTGCAGTCCTCACTTTTTCCCTTAATAAATCCTTCCACATCAGACTGCATGACACGACGACCATAGACAGAGAGATTACCTAGTCGCTTCTGCCATCAATTACAGAGAAATAAGACAACAGTATGTGGGAGAAGGTGGATCAGTCGTTAGCTCTGGATGAGCCGACCAAGGCCCTCCAATCATTTGTAAAGAATAAAACTCCTGAATGGAATGATTACTCGCAGGTTTATGTTCTGCTCTGTTGGACTTGATTGGACAGGATCTGCTGGACACAATGCTTTTGGCAGTTACAACGAGTGAATAGATGATGAAAGGTATCGTCACCCTCATCTACAAGGGGAAGGGGGAGAGGGAATTAGAATTTGGCTGTCAACATTGTTGTGAGACAAAACAGTCCTGCTTAAGGTTATTGCCAACCGCATTAGCTGTGCTCAGGGATTGGTGGTTTGTCTCAAACCAACAGTGCTGTTTCAAACAGGACATTTTTTTATGTCTTTTGCTCCTCAGAGATATGATTGCCTGCATGGAGTAGAGAGAGCGTGAATAATTGCCTTGTCAGCCTGGACCATGAGAAGGTTTTTTAACAGAATATTGCTCATGCATGTGAGGGATGTGCTGTCCAAAATGGCTTTGGGGAGGGATTGTGTAATTGGATCCGACTGCTCTACACCAACATTGTCAAATGGTAACTGAACAGATAGATTACTCATTCACTGACTATCAGGACAGTTTACCTGAAGGTGCAGGGAAAATGATCTGGAAGGGATGGGGCCTGCACAAAATATTGGCAGCAGTCTCTCGCCAAAGTGAAGGAGAAACTGGTCTTCATATGTTGGCAATATTGGCAGGATTGGACTGCTGCCCCATCTCATTTTTTTAATATCTCTTTTTTTCTCAAACTGTTAAGATTAACTTACTCAAAGATGAACGAATGAAAGCGGAGATCGTCACGTGGCCAGTCCCACAGGTGATAAACATGCCAAGCTAGTGCTGTGACGTAATAGCTCGCCCGTCAGAGGTCAGGCCGCAAGTCCCCATGGCAGTCCCGGAGGTGGAGAATTTCGTCAGGCCGACGTAGGGATATGTGTATGCATGTGAGAGAATGTGCGTATGTGTGGTTTTAAGCTTGTCAAGTTTGTGTGTGAGTGTGATGGTCTATTAGCCTGTGTGCGGGTGTGTGCATGGGAGTGTGTGAGGTATGTATGTGTGCACAGTATAGAGAAAATTTGTGAATCAGTACGGGTCTGTTTTATTGTGTGAGTATGTCATAGTTGATGAGTCTGTATTTGTGTGGGCGCATGCTTGTGTGTGCGCGAAGAAGTGTATAGTGCAGAGGGGTCACCTGCAATGTAACATGAATGCAAGGTCCCGGTTGAGGCCTTCGCAATGGTACCAAACCTGGCAATCATCCTCTGCTCAGCCACTTTGCTGCTTTTCCCGAAATCCACCTTCGAGGATGTTCAGCTGAACGTCTGATGCCAAACATTCAGGATATGCTGAAGTGTTCCCCGACTGTATAGAACACCTTTGCCTGGTGATTGTGATGCGGTATCCACTCATCCATTGTCATGGAGTCTTTTGTAGAAAATCTGAAATAGTCTGGGATTGTTTATTCACTAACCAAAGATACGAAATCCATTGTAAAAAATGAAATCCTTATTCTAAGTTTGTTTAATATATCTCAGCCTCATGTGACTCTTACGTTTTTGCAGCAAATTCTGTGTCTTATGGCCCTGCTCCACAACCACCTGTCGAAGAGACTGTGTTCCGCAAGCTAGTGTTTACAAGTAAATCTCTTGGATGTTAATTTGATGATCAACGTTATTATTGGATTGTTCGTATTGGTGATGTTTATTTTCATTTCATGTTTAATCATCTAATGTTGGTTCCCCATTTTTATGAAGCCTTCTCATGCAGCTGTCACTGAACTGTATCTGCAATTGTGAAATACACTTTCAAATATTATCACGGTGCATTGTATCGGATGGGCCTCTACTGGACAGGCCGAAGAGCTAAAGGTAAATGATGATGTTCAAAAGCTGCATTGAAAGCAGTGTTTCTAAGATGAGTAAAGGGTGAAACGTTTTACTGAGACTCAACAAGCTGCATAATTTTCAACGACTGCTGACAAATTGTTGTTTTTCTGGCTGAGGTCGGTACCAACAACTTGCTTTTGATCCATAGCTGTTTCTGTACTGTCTGTTTTGAAACTCTTTGACAGAGCGAGCATTTTCCCAAAAGAGGGACTTCAACTTGTTCCAGAATCGCTCATGGAACCCAGAAGAAAGCTAAGTCTTCAGATCAGCCGTGGAATGAAGTGACTTCCTACGGGCAGTATGGCATGTGACTTGGTCCTTTTCATCCTCTCTTTTCCATTTGTTACTCTTATTTTTCGTGTTATTATTAATTAATATTTGAGCAAATCGCTTTTGCTCAAATTTCTCTCAATTATAATTAACTGAGAATGGAAAACAATTGTTTGTATATAAATTGTGATTCGAGACATAGATTTAGTCATGAATGTTGATTATTTCCTTGGGCCCTGCAAACAGAATAAGAGACTGGAAATCTTTGACAGAAATTGAGGGAGAACTGAGGCAGAAATTAATGGAGCCAATGCAAAAAGAATCAAACCATGTGGCTTTGGTTGAGGCTAATTAAGCTTCAACCACCATTTACACCTTGTTAGGCTCCATCTATTTGACATTAAGAAATCTCAATCATCTGTTTTATTATCTCTATGTTGGTATTGATTGTTTCCTGAAGTACTGTCGTGCCACTCAATTAATCTCCGTGTTTTCCTCCCTGAAGATTATTCAGTGCGAGAATGCGCTGGTAATGAATCGATGCATCTGCTTAGATTAGAGTAGCATGATGATCCACACTGAATACGATTCAAAAATGACAAAACTCGAGCAAGCACACAATAATGGGATAGAACCAATCATCTCACACACACACAATAAATCTGAACGACAGTTCCCATCAGTAGAAAAGCCACTACTCTTCAGTAAATCAGTCCATTTTTGTCAACACTGATATTGATAATAGTTAAGTAATACCTGACCTCAGGGAGATTACTCGCCATGTTGTTGGGTATACAGGACGAAACGTTACACTGAGTGCAACAACATCATATTTAAAAATCTCGAAAATTGGAGGTTGAATCAATTGAATCGGAGAGGCATTACTTTACCAAAAAAAACGATTAAGAATGAATTCGGTAAAAGTAATAATATTATGGTATTCCAAAAATCATATCCAACAATCTCTATATGATCTTACTGTAAATATCAGAAGCAAATACATTGAGAAAACTGAAAACTTTGTATCTGAAAATCACTTATCGTAAGGATGGATTTTTTTAAAAAATTCTAATAATTGGTACAAAATTATGAATTTTCACTCTGAATGGGTTGTGTTGTTTTGCTCTGCAGAAGGTTCTTGTAGTTTGTAACATGTGGGTGGCACGGTGGCACAGTGGTTAGCACTGCTGCCTCACAGCGCCTGAGACCCGGGTTCAATTCCCGACTCAGGCGACTGATTGTGTGGAGTTTGCACGTTCTCCCCGTGTCTGCGTGGGTTTCCTCCGAGTGCTCCGGTTTCCTCCCACAGTCCAAAGATGTGCGGGTCAGGTGAATTGGCCATGCTAAATTGCCCGTAGTGTTAGGTAAGGGGTAAATGTAGGGGTATGGCTGGGTTGCGCTTCGGCGGGTCGGTGTGGACTTGTTGGGCCGAAGGGCCTGTTTCTACACTGTAAGTAATCTAATATGGACCAATGAGAAGAACATATATTGCTTGTGATGTATGAACCCTACATTGTATTGCAATGTCTGTCAAACTTCTAATAAAGTAATAGAGTCACACAGCTTGAGACAGACCCTTTGGTCCAACTAGTCACGACGAACACGGTCCCAAATTAAATTCGTTCCACTTGCCTGAGTTTGGTCCCTGTCTGTCTAAAGGTTTCATTTGGATAAAATGATTCAAATGTCTTTTCAATGTTGTGTCTGCATCCTGCACTTGCGCTGCTATTTCATTTCACACAAGAATCACCCTCTGTGTAAAAAAATGTTCTCTTGACGTTCTCCAATGGAATAAACCATTTCCTAAATTATCTTCCTAATTTGTTATGGAAGCGACTCCCAGAATTGACAGAGATATCAATATAATTCGATTGCTAAAAGAAATATTTTCGATGTACATGTGTATTTTTTGAAGTTTACAGTTTCTGTAAAATGATTGTATCATTCCAAGCAGTTGTCACTGAACTTGCACAGTGGTGGAAGAATAGCGATCATTGCACCCATACTCACACGTGGTTGTGAAAGTCCTTTATCACTGTCACAGGCAGCGTTGACATCCAGAAAGAAGACCTAGTCCATGTGAATTTCCTTGTACAGAACAGTTTCTTTCTTTACTTCAATTCTATTCTAAAGTGCCCCTCTTTGGTTTGGCATTTCGGAGTTATACATTGGATTAGAAATGACAGTGATATCGCTCTATCATGGCCAAATCTTGATGTGTCAGAAGCAAGGCACTGACGAGGGGGAACTACAGAGACAAGGCGTGACATGTATCGTGTGAGGGCCCTGGAACGATTCGGAGTAGCACCCTACGGCCCAGAGGAAAATCACCACAAAGAGTCTCTGTCGGCAAAGCCAAGCCTAGTTCAACAGCAACCTTTTGCTCCTAAATTGGATGTTGCTGCATGTGCAGAAGAGTCACTCTCACATTGAAGTTTTCTTTCTTACCTTGTTCTGGTTCTTTAACACCTTGATTTTCTGGTGGCCCTCTACTTCAGAAATGATTGACTGCTGAGCTACCTGACAGAAAACTCTTCTGTTTGAATAGTCCAATCACCTGACAGCAGAAAACACATCATCGTGTCGACATAAGTTTATACCAAAATATCATACGATGTAGGATGAGAAGATGACCATTCAGCCCCCAACTATGCTTCATTAATAAATGAAATCGTGATTATGTAATAACCTTTAGTTCCATTTTCGTTCTTTTTCCAACATAAACCTTGAATCCAAGTCTGATTTTATTAACAAGAAATATGTGCGCCTCGGTCTTGAATGCACATAAAAGCTACACTACAACAGTAAGGCATTCCAGATTCCCATCCTCTGAGGAAAGAAAATCTGCCGAAACTGTGACTTAAAGGATTCTAGTTGACTGCAGCTCTGCTCCTCCTGCCGGCCCACATTGCCTCATGGATGCTCCGCTTTGATTCTATTGATCCCAGAGAAAGCAACGTTGCTTCATCACGGTCAAGTGGAAGTGTGAACACTGTCTGATGGAGTTGCACGTGGATGTAGATAATGGAGAGTTCAGGCAATAGTTTTCACAGCCAGAAACATGGCCTTTATACACATGGCAATTAGGATAGATAATGAAGTGCCTCATTGAGTATCGTAGCTGGAATGTGGGATCTTGTCATTTAGTAAAAGGTAGAAGGAAAATTTTAGTCCCATCATGACCAGCATTTCTTAAGCAATTGTCAGTGCTTATGATACCTGGACATTTACTGAAATTATAAGCAGAACTCACAAACTATCGTTTAGGAATTCAGCTGAAGTCCTTTGGACAATTAACTGTAGACAACAGAGAAACTCCTCCATCCAGTCAACACGTGGGGGTTCGTGTTATTTAAAGACACGTGTTTACCAGCGTTTCAACTTTCATTCTGTCTTAAATATACAGTACATATCTTCAACTTTATAACACCCCCCAAGAAAAAAAATGAACTTCATAAACAAACTGTGGCTTCATTTTCTTCGACTTCCAACCACATTACCACGACATTAATTGAAGTTCATATTAACTTCTTCACACACACATCCATATATGATAGCAAATGCGTTATCATGGGTCTAAGGGGTAAATTTACCAAAGTTTACACATGCACACGCGCGTACACACACACACACACACACACACACACACACACACACACACACACACACACACACACACACACACACACACACACACACACACACACACACACACACACACACCTTTGGCTACTTTAGCCCTTAAATCCGTGATAGCGCATCTGCTGTCAAATTTTTACATCCCTTAACACTGGTGTGTAAACTGGCGTGTAAACATCGTGCAACTTGGCGACTTTAAAAGTGCCGTCACGTATCTGGACGTGACATCTTGGTCGCTGACAACCCGTTCAGATATTCCTTTTTCGCTAGTTGTGTCGGTGAAGTCTCGACAAAGAATGATCAGCAGAGATGTCGCCAGAAGGTGTAAGAGATACTGTAAGATATCTAACTGTTCCCTTCCAAACAGACATTCCAATCTGATCTTATTCCATTTGCCAGCATGTCGCCCGTA
Source organism: Hemiscyllium ocellatum (assembly GCF_020745735.1). Lineage (NCBI taxonomy): Eukaryota > Metazoa > Chordata > Chondrichthyes > Orectolobiformes > Hemiscylliidae > Hemiscyllium > Hemiscyllium ocellatum. The sequence goes on from NC_083441.1 coordinate 707,216, forward strand.
TCACTTGAAGCCTTCATATTCATACACCTACCAGATGACTTTGAAATATTGCACTTGTATCAGCCGCCACTGCTTGCTCTGCCAGCTGATTCCATGCATGATATACTCTCTGTGTGAAAACATTCCCGATTAGTTTCCTTTAATATTTCTCCCTTCTCACCATGTTCTTTAGGGTTGAACTCTCCTAAACTCAGAAAAAGATCTCGTCAATCCACCGAATTTCCACCCCCACCCTGGACCAATATTTTGTAAATCTTTACAAGGTAAACAACAAGTACAGGAACTTATACGTGCATGTATACAGAGAAATATGGAATCTTGCAAAGATTAACATCTTGAAACATACAACATGTGTTGTCTAAATTAGTATTGTGTAGATTAAGAGTATAGATTCAAACACGTACAGACACGAAGGGAAATGCATACCGTCATGATAAAATATTCATGCCCAAACAGACAGAGTAACGATTCAAATGCATTCCAGGTCCTTTATTATAAACGTGAGGTTGTCAAATTTGGTTGTGAACAGAGCAAGGCAAATAATTTTTAAATGGCTGTAAATGTGGAAACGGGAATATTCAATGAGAGCTGACTGAGTGAGTTCGATGGAGAAGAAAACTCTGTCCTTGCCACACAGATGCCCCATAACCTTGAAGAAACACTGTTGAGATGGCAGAATGGAAGGACAAACCAGTGGGACTGTAAGAAATTCAGATTAGAATGTGTTGGAGGGATTCGATTGCCTCCACGAACTGAGAGCCAGTATCACCGATCACTGCATCACAAAAAACAGAGGAGTTTCACCACTTGTCCTTTTCTGCTGTGTTTAATGAAAAGCTTGCAAAATTTGACGCATTTAGACTTAGAGGAAGCAGGGCAGGCAGCATGTGCAGAAAGAAATTGAAATTGAAGTTTCAGTCAGGTGACCCTTCAGTTCGATCGGAAAATGTAAACTCTGATTTCTCTGCATGGATACTGCTGAGCTTTTCCAGCTACTGGAAAAGCTCAGTATTTGTTTCTGATTTACTGCATTCATACTTCATTTGTTTTCCGGTTAGCTTTGCCGCTCAGTAGTTTTCAATGGACGTTTTAATTATTTAAAAATTGGAGGTATACACAGAGTAAATGGAGGAAATAAGGAGAGGTGAAGGTTTGTGCGTAATGAGAAACTACAGGACTCGAGACATCCATTGAACATTCGATACGCTACTTTATAGCCACAAATTTCAATTGAAAATAAAAAAAATACCAGTTTAATTGATTAAATACTGAATTAATTCGGTTAAGTGTTTACTTCAGTTACTGCTGGAACTTTGTTCAGTTCACAGCATAATTCACAGTTTAGGTGCTTTAACCGAGGAGTTAGAGCATGAAGTGAAATTGCAGCACAACCCAACGCAGATAATAGGTGGATATTCCAAAAAATGTAGGATCTTGGGATCACTTAAATGGGCCTGCATATGAAAACATTGAACAGTTGAGAAAGAGATGAGTCCAGGTTAGAATGTAATGGAGGGATTAAATGCAAAAGTGACCTGAGAGTGATTAATATCGACGTTTATATCACAAAAACAGACGGGGTTCACCACTTGTCCATTTTGTGTTTTGATTAATGAATCTGTTTGAAGACGCTTGCAAAATCGGGCACATTTAGATCCACAATTTAATGCTATACCTTCTGCTGCTCTCGAAGTGAACACGAACATTTATCACGTTTGTCACTGCCTTTCCAGACGTTTACCTGGTCACAATCGAACAATACTGAACAAATCCTTTCAACACCGGCATTATGACTCTCGATCATAATGCACAAGCTCCCGATGGCAGCCAGCACGAAAATATCTGAAACAGAACCTTAAAGGTAACACCATCCAGATCACCACGTGAGCTGCCAAGAGAGAATGAAGATTAAAACTACATGGAAATGTAGCAACATCTCGACTGCCCTATGGATAAGCAGGAATTCTACCACATTTAACGTTTGTTTCTAATTATCAGAATGTTCTTGATACGCTTTCTTCCACATAAATGTGCATGAAGCAAAGCAGATGATGGTATCCTAAAACCCAAAAAAGGAATGAAAGATATCACATATCAAAAGACTGCAACATTTTTTCGAAACCCACTGACTGTGGGAAGTTACTTGCCTCGGTCGAGCCTCCGTGACATCTTTGATTAGATTCCCTGCAGTATGGAAACAGGCACTTTCACCCAACAAGTCCACACCGACCCTCCAAGGAAAGGCACAAACTCATTCCCGAACACGATATTTACCCCTGACGCATACATCTAACGCTGTGGGCAATTTAGCATGGCCAAATCGCCTGACCTGCACATCTATGGATTGTTGGAGGAAACCGGAGCATACCCACGGGGTCGGGGTGGTGGCGGGGTGGGTGGGGGGAGGTGGGGCTTCGGCGGAATGTGCAAACTCCAGACAGATAATCACCCAAGGTGTTAATTGAACCCGGGTTACTGGTGCTGTGAAGCAGCAGTGGTTACCATCGAGTGACCATGCCACCCTCATTTGCTCATTCAATTGGAAATCCTCTGCACTTCTGAGCAAGTAAAACTCGATTTGCACAAACGTGAAGCTAATGCAATGATTAATTATCTCAACTGGAATACAGTAAACAATCGAACGGTCGAGAAATTCAACGGATTTGACTGTGTCTGTGAAGAGATATTTAGCTGTCAAATCCACGAAGGCTTCTCAGCACCATTATGATTAGGGAAATTGAACTCAATGAGACTGATGGAGAAACATCTGGAATGAAGGCCATTGATTAAAAAGAACATTTGGTTCACTAATGTCCTATAGTGAACGCAACTAACACTCTCACTTTGACTCCAGATTCAAAGCAACGTTATGAACTCTGAACTTCCCTATGGGGCAATTTGGAATACAAGTGATGATTACGCTAATGACACCTTCATCCTTTGAATTTTTGTGGGATAATGAGATTGTCTGAAATGCTTCAGAAAGAATAGTAGTAGACTTTCGTCGTTGCAACTGAGTAAATGATTCTCTCAATCTTTCCAAACCTCATCCATCAAATCCTGGTCAAATTCACTCTTTTTGGGGCTGAACGAATCCATAATCGTTTGTCAGTTCGAGTTGGGGCCGAACTCGCTGGTGTTCCTGGCAGAAAACGCACGGTGACTGATAAGCATATCATCAAATTTTCAATTTTGCATCTCATTTTTAATTTATGACTTTACAGACTTAGTAGGCATATAGGAAAGCACTTCTTTCTGCTTCTCACCAAATGTAACTGTTCAGTTTGAATACGCTGAAGAAAAATAACCGTTCTCAAAACAGTATTTAATTATCTCTATGGTTTCTGCAAGAACTAGAGAGTTCCTCTTGCTTTTTCAGTTTGCCTGAGCAGATAATTAATATGAATGTTATTTTATCAGGTTAAATGGCAATGTTTTCTTGGGATTCACTGAATTTACATCAAGCAAACGTCTTAATAATACTATGGAAAGCATTATTTTCCTGCATTATTATATCATGTGTTTCACAACTGATGCAGAGAAAACACAGTAAATTTCTTTTTCCACTCTGATCAAAGGTCACTGGATTCGAAATGTTTACTGTTTTGCCTCTTTCCAGATTCTGCCGGACATGCCGAGTTTCTGTATCATATTATTTTTTTTCGTGTTCTTAAAACTTGTGTTGTACTGATCAAGATTGAGAAGAGTAATAGTTTTAATGAGCTTGATCTTTTAATTGCAGAAATGCCCAAGACAGAAGAAGTGAGGTGTTACATTGATGGACTGCATGTGGACTGCTTCCTCTACACAACAACAGTCATGTGAACAGATTCATGTCAACTTTCTCATTGATGAGCTCTGTCTCACAATGTGCCCACTCTCGACAATATTCTGTCGTAAAATACGACGAAATTTTCAAGATATCTGGACATACCATATCCTTGCATTGTACTAATGAAACTCAGTTGACGGTATTTTCAAATTTATGTTTTCAGTCTCAATGTCTGCGATGAAACCATTAGTTTTCCACACTGAAGTTGAAGTCCATAAACATCAGATTATATTCGATCTTGGATTGAAGGGCCGCTTTTTTTTAAAACATAGTAGGTTTCGTTTACTCGGCAAAAACTCATGAAAAAAACCACATGAGAAAGGCTGAGGGACATCCAAGTTACATGAATACAGAAATCAATTATGTTTCATTATTACAGAAAAACACAGAATGTTTATGTTGGAAAGAGACATGAAATGAAACGTTCCTTGGGCACATTTGTTAGAATAAATTCATTTTACAGTCTTCTGACAAAACCGTCTCTGAAATAATATACACGAAAATCTTGCCATATTTTTCAGCTCTGCTCTAAATTTGCTCTGTGTCGCTGCATAAATACACGGGTTTAGAAAACAATTAAAATGCTTCAAGATATCTGCCATTTCCATGGCGATAAAATCAGGGTTTGTGAACTTACCACGGTAATAAACGATATTTGTCAGTTTGGTAATACACAACCCCACAGCAAGCGTCAACCAGAGCACAATAAAACTTCCTGTTATCGAGAATAATAAAATGATGGACTTTCTGCGGTTTTCCATTTCTGGATCACATTGATTCCCACACTTGGAACTCCGGAGAGCAAAGCGGGTTCTATTTGCCTCTACAATGCGTTTGATAATGATTGAATTGCACAAGACAATCAGTGTAAAGGGAATCCAAACTACAGAGGCACTGTAAAACCAGACAAACCCAATCCCTGCTGAAGACGAAAAAAAAGCTTCACTTGACTTGCAGCCCCATGGCAAATCGTTTATAAATTGCATAGGTTCATAAGCAAACAAAACTGGTATATCCTTCAATACGATCACAACTGTCATAGTTATTATGAGAGTGATTGCCGTTCTTTTGGTACAATACCTTGCTTGAAACGTCCGGCAGCAAATTACTACAAATCTGTCAAATGTGAAGTAGACAACGCACCAAACAGATAAATCGGGAGTGACAGCAGTCAGATATATAATGATTCTGCAATGAAGAGTATGGGACAGGGACGAAAAAGGAAAGTGATAACTGAAGATATGGTATAATATTACATTATTGACGAGGACCAGTAGATCTGTCGTTGCCATAGCGAACATATAAACAGTGACACAGTTGGAAAGGCCACATTTTCCTTGTGAAATAATCCAAATTGTGGCCAAGTTCCCTATAAGACAGGAATAAAACCTGAATAAAATTTCAATTCTAAATTCAAATGACATACGATTATGTGAGTCAATGCATCTGATTAACAGCTTTCGGAAAGTATTGAATTCACTGGCATTGAGATCAGTTTGCATGGGATAACAAAGCATACCAAAAATGTTTCAGGAACATTATGCTCACATCAGCAAGATGAAGTGAATGCTGAGATCTGAAGCAAGATTGATCGGTAGTCTTTCAGTTAATACCATGAATCTTTACAACAAAATAAAATGGTGATTTGACTAAATTAACTGAATTAACAAGATGGGAGAAGGTAGGGATCAATACACAGAAATACACAGGTTCTCTCGTGGTGTCATGGCCATTTCCCTGTCCCTGAACAGAGAAACCCTGGATGAGATCGGAACTGTTGCGCTGGCGTGTGAAGCATCTCTTGAGGATTAATGAGGAAATGTCAGTTAAAAATGAATCGATTTACCGGGAACAGCAACAGATGCAAGCAACGGGTAGTAAATCTCTTTCACCAGCAGAATTGCAGGCTTCCCCATTTTGTGTAGCCGTAAATGATTTCTGTCAGAGGTAAAATACTCTGACGTGTAATTGCCAGTCCAAAGAGATGGCATTTATATTTATGCATGCATCAAAACTTCAGGGAGTTAATTAGTCACAATACTCGCATTAGTTGCAGTTATTTAATAAACGTAATTAGGAAAGCGTGCTTATGTTAAACCGAAATAGTACATTCATAGGAATACGAAATGCAAATGTGAAAATTCGAGTATAGACCTACTAAAGCGAAAACGGAAGTTTTTCTGATGCGAATTAGTGCATCAAAAATTTTGGCTAACATGTGTGGCCTCAAATCCTTAGTTTAGATCACTATATCTCTGTAACCTGCTTCATGTCAATGCCTTCTGCAATAGCTATGCTTTTCCATTTAATTGGTCTTGAAAATCTCAAAGTGTGCTCAACGTTTTAAACTTTTCATGCCTCTGCATTCACTGGTGCAAGCTGCTCTGTGAGTTCCTTGAATATATCGACTTCCCCTGTGCGTCAGCATCACTTTGTTTAATCTATGTTGTCCTCCACAATCGACAAGTAACTGAATGCTTGAAATGGAGGGTGACTTGACACTAAGAATCGGTCAGGGCCTAAAAGATCACAATCATACTATTCTTGTATTTTGATGCACATTTACAGATTCACTTTCTGATGAAGGGCTGAGGCCCGAACAATTGGTTCTCCTACTTGTCGAATGCTGCTCTGCTTTTCCAGCACCACACTTTCGACGTTGATCTCCAGCATCTACAGTCCTCACATTCTCCAAGAATCACATTTTCACACAATCTCAGACATCGCTTTGCTTGATCAATGTAGTTTTGAGGCTTTAATTTGCAGTTGTTTCTAAATGCGTCGAATTAGCTGTTATGCTGGGTTGCTTTACAATGCTCCAACACTTTCCGACTTTACTCATGCTTCTCCGTTATGAATTTGAGTCTCCTTCCCTGTAGAGCTTTGAATTCTATGGAAAATCCACGATTGAGTTGGGAGAATATTTCACAAGGCCGGCCTACACTAAACCTGACTTTGGTTCACAGCCTATTTGGTTGCCTAAAATGTTAAGGAGAACCACATCGATAGTAATCATTTTTGAATGTGTTAAGTTTTCTAACATTAAATATCATCCATCTCATCTTTCTGGAAATTTGCTTCCTAACCTATTTGTTCTCAACCTGTTTTATTTCTCTTGATTTTATCGGCAATCACGTTTCTTTCTCCATCATGTCCTTTATTGCTGAAGACAACGTCTTCTGATCACAGCTATGAAATCCAAGAATGACATATTCCTGAGCTAATGCACAACATTTCATTCTTCATTAAAAAAAAACTGTGGTGGTAGCATTTATTCACAAACACTGTTGCTGCAACTGCCTGTTGATTAAACATTCTTCCCAAACCGTTGTGTTTGCATCCCTTCTCCAACTGCCTGACCAATTCACTGAAAACATTCGGATTACAACATGCGCTTCCTGCAAAATTGCAATACAAATTAATTATGTTCATTGTTACAATCTTTCACAGCACATTGTTCGATGAATCCTGATGTACACACTCTCATCTATGCCATTTTCCTTGGACCAGTACCTTCTCTTCATCCCACATACCGCTTTACTCATTTTCCCAAAGCTCCATCCTCCTGCAACCTCCCCTCACCTTTTACACACATCTGATCTGTTCATTCAGAACTGTCGAATTTGTGTTGGTCGTTTGAGTTTCTTTGCCAATCCCCCCACACCAATTAAAACCTATCTGCCTCAGAACTGACTGATTTCCGTGCTCTCAGATCCAACTCTAAAACTACAATTAAACATCAGTCCATTTTGTCCACAACCGTCCCTAAACTTATTCGAGTTGTTGGTATCTCCTCCACTGCCTCGAAACATGTAGTCTCCCAAACCTTCACATGCGACTTCTTTGCCTTTTGAAAAGTTGCAAGCAGGATTTCCCAGGCATATCTGTTCTTTCGGACGACTCCTGCCCCAAAGAACACGTCCGTTTCAAAGTCGAATCGATTTTTTTCTCCCCTTGTGTAGATCCTTCCCACTTACTTCTATGATACACTGATGCTTTACATCAGTGCCTTTCTCCTTATGGGTTATGTGGAAGATCCTTTGTTCCAGTCCAACCACGACTGCTGACAAAAAGTCTTTCTCTGGCACCATTGGTGCTGCTTCCCGCTATAGTTTCCAACAGGTAAAGCTTTATCGATTTCACTTTCAACTTTGATCCTGCTCTCATCATCACATGGTCATTCTGTGACTTCTGTCCATAGTTCCTTGACATGTCTGTTTCCATTTGTGAGGATATTGTGGACAGAAAATCTCCTGCAGACCACCTCACTCCCCAGTTACCAAGACTGTAAAACTTCACACCTTCCTTCTTGTAAAGGCTCTGTATTTTCCTTCCATTTTCTCCGTCTCTGTTGCATCTATTCTAATTGTGCCAGCATCGAGAAGAGGCGAATACAATGTGAATCTTCTTCCTCAAGCAAGACATTATCTGGACGGACATTGACAAGGCACTGAGCCATGTACAACTAATCTCCAGCACTTGAGGCCTTATCTCTTTTTCTTCTCTTCTACAACAACGATAGGATCCTCCTTCTCCTCACCTACAAGCCAAAGATCATTCAAACCAAGAGAACCGGTATTCGCTATTACTGCCACGTCCAGCAGGTTGCCACCAGCAGAGTCATTTTTGCACCCTCCTCTTGTGTCAGCCTTCTGCAAAGACCAATACATCTGGGATATCCTGGACCACTTCTCCTTTCATTTCCTCCTCTTCCATTGCCATCGAAGGTCCCAGAAACACTTTCCCGTGACGCAACGCTTCATATGCGCTTCACTCAGCCTAATCTACTGAATTCACTGGTCGGAATGTATTCTCCACTTCACTGGAGTAACGAAGTGCAGAGTTGTTGAATTATTTGTGGAAAACCCCCATTCTGTCAGCCAAAAAATGCCCAGAGCTTCCTATTGATGGCCATTTCAATGCCTGATCGTGTTTCCTGGCCAACATCTCTGTCTCAGGCTGGGACAATTCTCGGGCGTGGCTCAACGTAAATTGGAAGAATAGCACCTTATTTTTCACTTGGGACACCTGCAGGCTTCTGTGATTAACATCTAGTAGAACAATCTTCGGGCTTGACCACATGTCCACAAGTTTTTCCCGTGGCCTTGTTATTGCATAGGATGCAATCAATCACTGTCAAACTAAAATCACTAATAATCCCCATTAACAACTATTCAATCTTCCAGACCGACCTTCAAGCACCCCTTTCCCTGTCCAACTACTTTTCACTATCTTTTTATCTCCAGCATTATATTATTTTTCCTCCTCCTCACCCCATCCTCAGCATAAAACAATCATTTTCTTACTCACTATCAGTTCTGAAGAAGGGTTACTGGAGCCAAAACATTAATTGTGCGATATCTCCACAGATGTTGCCAGACAGCTAAGGTATCCGCGCAATTTCCACGTTTGTTTCATTTTTGCAGTATCCATAGCTTTTTCAGAGTTCTTTTTCCCCGAATGTACCAGTGCCGTATCTAATTTGCTAAAATTCATCAGGCATGTTTAATCTCTTCTCATTGCTACCCAAATTTCAGCTTTAAAGAACAAAGTCAGTTTAAAAATATGTTTCAATGGTTTCTTTAAAGATTATCAGCAATGTGCGAGCATGAAATATTCAATGTCACTTCTGATTCAGTAAACCATCGGTGGTGCGTAGCTTCATTTGAACTTCATTAACTTAAGACATTCAGTTGGACACTGGACATTTTGAGGTGGTTAAGAAGTACTGGATTGACACGGACACTCTCCTCGCAATACACAATAAAGAATAAATAGATTTCATATTCTGCTACAACCAATTCCAGGTCGATGAAGTAACTCACTTGTTTTTTTTTCATATCTACATTATCATTATGCCTTTATCTCAATCGTGTTTTCTCAAATCTCAGTACCAATCCTTACACAGTCCTCTGTTCAACTGCCATTCCTCCATAAAAATAGATTTTTTTTATAGTTCTGTGGCCGCCCAGGCATGTTCTCCTCTCAATTGATCATTTAGAACATCGGTAACAATCATAAAGTGCGCACGCTGATGTGCTGATCCTTTGAATAATTGACGTTTTATCAATAATTCGCGTTTCCCCCTGTTTCCAATTCTGGGATCGTTGTAGTTATGTTTTAACTGTTTTTAACACTTCTCATAAGCTCTAAGAAGTTATTGAGAGTTTTAAGGCCAATTTCCTGGCCAGTAGCACAAATTTCATATGTAATCAATATTCCTTCAACTTCTAATTAAGGAAAAAAAATCCACTCGTGTTCGTTTTTTTAGGCACCGATCCAAAATGAACCGCATGCATTTGCATTAGTCTGCACAGCCTCTGTTGCATGACGGTTTCCATTGTGTTGAAGGACTGTGGAAAATGCGAAATGTCATTTTCTTTTTCCTTCACAGCTTTGAACATCCATTGCCTTTCAATGCAAATCACACTCAACTTTGCGTTGAGGAATGTGTGATTGACTTTTTATTTTCTGAAGACTAGTTCCTATAATTTTGTTTAGGTAAAGCAGAATTAACCAGCTGGTAGTTTCATACTTCCTCTGTCATTTCTAATGGTTACACTGACATAACAATTTCTTTGTTCCTTTCTGTGTTGTTTAGAATTTTGCTGTTCGTTGCTAACTATAGTTGCTTGACTTGCGGTGATCTCTTCATATTTTTCTCTTTCATGGGTGTTCTATGCATTATTCTCCCCGGTCTCTGAATCGATTTCACGAAATCTTCCAGGCTTTTCTTCATTTCCACATGTGCATTTTATAAAACATTTTAATGTTTTGTCTTGAAGCTGATATTTCACAGATCGTTTTGTTTCTTTTTTTATTTCCTGCATTTTAGCACAATTCTTCCGTGATATGCAATTCTATTAGTAGGAGCAGATTTGATTCTTTCTTGTTTTTCTTCTTTACATAAACATAATCTTTGAAAATCGATGTGTCACTTATTTCAATGAGGGTTTTCCACACTGAGATTTGTGTGGTTTTGTCTTGCGCATCTAATTTCGCTTTCCAGCTTTCTTCTCGTTCTTTCCCATTGAATAGACTTCTTAAACGTTTCCTGCTATCCTGGAATTCCAATTGTTTCTCACACTCTTCTACAGCAGCTGGATGTTTTTTCTAGTTTTTGTTTGTATTTCCTCACGTTTTTCTCCAATATTTCTTTTGTCTGCATGCGCTTATCTTCTCCCCCGCCCTACCAACACACCTGTGTCTTCTGCAGTTTGAGATTCTTTCTCATTGATTTGGCAATCGCAAGAAATGTTGTATAATCATTCTCTTCCTTGTGTTATGTTCCAGGCCAGACTCCCTCAAGCATTTTAAGAAAGTGTTCGAAATTGTCGAAATTGCTGTTTGTTTTAAGCAGGTGCAATGCAAATGTTCCAGGAGTGAACGCTGCTGGCCATGCTTTTTCGTTTTAAACAAAACAGAATTTATTTACAAGATTACTAAATAGAACAGAAACAAAAGAGAAGAAAATGACGTAACCTATCCGAAAACTCAACACATCATCCCAACTTAATGATTCTGTTACAGACAGAGATGCAAAGGGGGAGCTCTGTGCTCAACAGCCAAAAGGAAGAAGATGATTCGGTAATGTCATCTCCCTTTGATATCCTGGGCCTTAACAAATCCTTGCTGAAAAGGTGCTGTTGGAAAAGCACAGCACGTCAGGCAGCATCCGAGGACCAGGAGAATCGACATTTTCGGTATGCGCTTTTCGAGCAACACATTTTCAGCTCTGATCGCCAGCATCTGCAGTCCTCACTTTTCCACTTAACAAATCCTTCCACGTCAGACTGCATGACACGACGCCCATAGACAGAGGGATTACCCAGTCGCTCCTGCCATCAATCACGGAGATCTGAAACAACAGTATGTGGGAGAAGGTGGATCAGTCATTAGCTCTGGATAAGCCGACCAAGGCCCTACAGTCCTTTGTAAAGAATAAAATTCCTGGAAGCGATGATTACTTGCAGGTTTATGTTCTGCTCTGTTGGACTTGATTGGCCAGGATCTACTGGTCACTATGCTTTTGGCAGTTCCAAAGAGCGAATACATGAGGAAAGGTATAATCACCCTCATCTACAAAGGGAAGTGGGAGAGGGAGGGAATTAGAATTTGGCTTACGTCATTATTTTGAGACTAACAGTCCTGCTTAACGTTATTGCCTACTGCATTAGCTGTGCTCAGGGATTGGTGGTTTGTCTCGAACCAACAGTGCTGTTCCAAGCAGGACAAGTTCTTTATGTCTTTTGCTCCCCAGAGATATGATTGCCTGCGCGCAGGAGAGAGAGCGTGAATGATTGACTTATCAGACTGTACCGTGAGAAGGTTTTTAACAGAATATTGCTCATGCATGTGAGGGATGTGCTGTCCAAAATGGCTTTGGGGAGGGATTCTATAATTGGATACGACAGGTCTCCACCAACATTGCCAAATGGGAACTGAAGCGATAGATTACTCATTAACTGACTATCAGGACATTTTATCTGCAGGTGCAGGGAAAATGATTTGGAAGGGTTGTGGCCTGTTCAAAATATTGGCAGCAGTACATCGTCAAAGTGTAGCAGAAACTGGTCTCCAAAATATGCAATATTGGCAGGATTGGACTGTTGCACCGTCTCGTTTTCTTTTTATCTTTTTTTTCACAAATTGTTAAGTTTAATTTACGCGAAGATGAACGAAGGAAATAGGAGATCGTCACGTGGCAAGTCCCACAGGTGAGTGCACGCCCGTCAGAGTCCAGGTTGGTGTAAATGCCGCAAGTCCCCATGGCAGTCCCAGAGGTTGTGTACTTCATCACGCCGACGTGGGGATATGAGTCCAGGTGAGCCCAAGGCAAGGTCGGCACGGCGGTTGTGAGTCCCAGAGCTGAGTCCCAGATTAGAGAGCAGCATGTGGATTTATGAGCCCAGTCGAGTTTGGGACGAATATGATGCCTTTGGGGACTGAAAGAAATGCCTCCAAGTTTGAAGCCTGGTTTGACTTGGCTCAGGCAATCTGAAGGCTTCATGCTGCCAGAGACAAAAAATAAAGTACAAAGACTTTTCGAAAGAAAACTTCAGATTTTTTTATTTATATGGTAATTTTTAAAAATCATTCCATCCAGTCTGGAACTAATACTAACGTATTCTGCATCCAAAGTATCCTGTATCTAAGCTGTTGCCAAAATGGCACATTGTAAAGTTTCACTGCAGTCACTCGAGTGCATGATCAATTAAGGCTAATTAAATTCAATTCAACTATGGGCAAAAAGCTCGTCATCAGGTGTGAGGCCCTTAATCTGTTGTTTTACGTGGCAGAGGTCTGGCCCATTCCCGAAAGTTACGTTGTTTCTGACACTGGAGGTATCTGTTGTTACATCTGGAAACTAAAGATAGACCAGCTCGGCAGGAAGTCCATACAAAGAAATTTGGATGAGGTGAGGAAGATGAGTATCCCCAACTTTGCCATTGTTCTGATGGCTATCTTTGTGTGTGACGACATGAAGTTTTGTGCAGACACTCTGTATGAAATAAAAAACTAGTTTTAGTATGTGCTGAGGTGTTGTGTACGATAGGACTGGTTTTGCGGCAACAGAATGCTCCAGGTAGTTGGATAATTCCAAATCACGTGCCTTCATCAAGCTATTTGCAAACAAAAACATGTCTTTGACCATCGACACATCAGGAAATGGTCAGCACGCAACGTTCTCGAGATACTGAATGAAACATTGTGGGGAATCACGTTGCGGAGTTTCCTGAGCACACTGTCGAAGTGATTTGGCAGACTGCTGCATCACCAGAATTGTTCAACAAGCACTAAGACTTCGCTTGCATTTTGGCGACAAGGGAAAGTCTGTGCGCTCATGAAGATGTTTTGTATACCACTGTTAGGTACGTGCCACTTCAACGCTGATTTTGAAGTGACTGTGCAGTTGATTGGGACTGTCATGCGTCTCCTTCTGGGAAGAAAGTCTGAAGAAAGATGCGGTGATTTGTGACAAGTTTTGTCCACGAGACAGGACTCTATGCACTATGGTCTGTTCCGCAGGAAGCACTCTGAGACAACCATCAGGTGTACCTGGAAAACCAACAACTCGGTGACGGACGATAGTTGGTCTGTCAGAGTGAGGACCGGATCCGATTGGGTGTTGCAGACTGGCACGGACTGAACTCAGGTCCAGAACTGAAGGACGAGTTTAAGTTTGGGGCAGCCGCTACTGAGGCGCTGTGGGGAAAAATTAATCACTGAGGTCTTCCTCCTGAAGATCAATCGGTGTCTGTTCTGTTGTTACACCCTCGAAGTGCCTGGCATATGTGCAAATAAGAGTAATGTATGTGTGTGATACAGAGGCCTTTTGTTTTCTAACAGGAATTTTATTTATTGATTTGATATGCAATTATACAGAACCGAACTGTTATTTCCATACAGAAGGGCATTTTGTAAAAATAAAGTACATTTTTGAAATTGAAAACAAATCTGTTTAGTTCGATCTTGAATCTAAGTGTCTTGCTCCATGCTGAATAACTCTATATGTTTCTTTATTTTAATCTGTGCCTGTGCTTCCTTCTGTTTGTGTCTCTATGTGTGAGCCTGTAGGCGTCTCTGTGCGTGTGTATTGTGCGTGTTACCAGTATTAAAGTGTGTTAATGTATTCATGCATCTCTGTGTTTGCATCTCTGTTATGGAGGAGTTATTCTCTGGGATGGAGTTCAAAGCGTCTCTCTCTTTCTCTTTCTCTCTCTCTCTTCCATTCCTCCACAACACCCAGGCCCTCTTCTGTTCAGAGTGACGAGGATCATTTTATGTCAGTCAGCTGGTTTGTTTGTTTGCGAAGTAGTGTGATGCCAATAGCGTAGTTACCAGATGCTAGCATTATCATGAGCTCTGGCATGCTGGCTCAGGGCTAGCCCTCCTTCCTCCGAAAGCAAACAGACCCCGGTTTGATGACTGCCTCTGGCGGTTGCCTGTGTGAAGTTTGCGCGGTCTCCCTGCATCTGTGCGATTTTTATTTGAGTGTTCTAGTTTTCTCCCGCATTCCAAAGCTGTGCTGTTTCGTTGAATTGGACATGCTAAATCGCCCATAGTACTCATGGAGTTGGAAGTTCGGTGCTTATTCAGGAGAGATGCAGCATGATAGGGTAGGGGAATGAGTCTGGTTGGGAATCTCTTCAAAGTGTTGGTCTGGGTTTGATGGGATAAATGGCCCGTTTTCACACTGTAGACATTTGACGAGTTGCAGACTCTCCCTTCACTTAAGGGTTGGTGGCCGTAGTTTTAAATTATTATCAACGTCTCTCTCTGATGAGACACCTGCCCTGTCGGCTAGTCAGACTGTGGCCACTAAGACTCACTTATTAAAATAAAAGAATGCCACCCTCTGTTGGCCTGCTTACGTCACTACGGAATCAGAATATTTTATTTGAAGAAGGCATCAATTTCTGCAAATGCCTCAGGAGAAAATAATTCTTGTATCAGACAGTTTCTGAACATCGATTTTTTTTCGTAGGATAAAACTGTACAAGGACCACAGCAACACTGAAATCTGCTTAATATCCCCGCTTCCCATACACAAAAATCTGTGTTACTGTTGAAGACAACGCACAAGTTCACAGATGCACACTCTTCAGAATCCAAATGTCAATTGCCTTACACTGTAGACACTATCAACATAGAAAAGAAACAGGCTGCACGGTGTTGCGTGCCCACTGATCCTTCATTCAGTTGTGTAGGAATTGTAGCACTGCAGAAAATACACTCTGCAAAATGATGTATTTTGATAGACACTGCCATTTTGGAAAATACACAGTTTGTGCAATGCTGAATGTACAGATATCAGTCAAATCACACTGTACAATATGTATTTCTGTAGACGTATTATTATTGTGCGCAAAACATAGTGTGCATACTGCTGACCGTCTACACATTAGTCATTTCACAATGAAGATATCATTATATAGTGAATATTGTATAAGTGTCGATAATATACAGGCTTTACAATTTTCAATCTCCAAATGTCAGTTAGCACATCTAATGCTTATCATATCACTGTGGATAATATACAGGTGCACACTACTGAATGTGCAATTATCAATCCGCATTTTCATGTTGGTTTAGGAAGTATTGTCACTTGCATGCTTTCGCCGTTATTTTGGTCAGAAGTCCTAATTCCATGTGTCGCTGTTGTTTTGGACACGTTCAAACATTCACACTTTCGTTCTTATTTCGGGCAGTGTTCTGACTTGCACGTATTCCCATTACTTTCAAACATTTCTCCTCATCAACATCTTCCTTTCTTTGACTGTAATCTCACTTCATCTTGTTGACCTTATTTGAGATGGTTTTTTGGACGTCGAATTTGTCCTGCTACATAAGGCAACATTTTCATTTTCATATGTTTCCTATTCTATCAGGCGGATTACGCACATCCTGATATCCAGAGTTCATAGATAATATTCCGACTTCGACGTTTTTCTGAACATTTTGACTGGTACTTACATTTCCATGTGTTACCTGTGATTTCAGATAAAATTCCCAATACCTCATGTTGCCCGTCATTTAAGGTAGTATGCACACTTTCACATGTCCCCTATTATTTACAGCCGTTTTATCACTTCAACACGTTCCTGTTACTTTGGGCGTATTCCCACGGCCATATACTCCTGCTCTTTTCTACTATTGGCAGGAGATTCTGAAGAGGGGTCTCGAGTCCTCCATACGACAGGAAGGATTAATCTTTATTCAGAACTCCTTAGCAGTGCAACCTCGGAGAGGTTAATGTTGACAGACTCCAAGACACTCCCGACCGTCCAAAAAATGCATGATACCTATATATTTTGTGCTTCAATGATTACATGCAACATTGTCATCAGTGTTGGAAATCTCCACGTTAATCATTATCCCCGACCCGAGATATTTGTCACCTGCATCAGAATGAGTGAATGATGTTTGGAACATTGTGAAGCTGCAACTGATCATTTCCCAAGTTCATAATGACCAAGTAATGACATGTAAGTTTCCCCTTACAATGTTATCTGTTTCATGGCGTACTTTCAAGTGGTTATCTGTTAATAGCCTAAGTGATATTTCTATTTGTTCTTGCACCTATACCAGTCCTTATTTTTCTTCCAGTCCTTGATGTTTACACTATTTATCATTAAAGACTTCCGCCCCGCCACAGCTCACATGATGTGGGAGATTCTGTGCTATCGAGAGATATTTGTCAAAAGTAATTCATGCAAATTCATTTACGTTAGCTTGCCAGTTGCACTTGTAATTTCGTTATACCTCCATATATAATCCGTGATGACAGTTGCTGAAGAAGAATTGGATTGCGCTGGGGTCAAAATTTCCTTTCTACATCTTACTAAGTTACCAGATCCCTCGTTCACACGACTGTATCAGTCGGGCACTTCATTATCTTTTTGAGTTGCCATTTCTATGAAATGCATGACTTCGACTATCGAACAATTTCTTCAACTATCCATTGTCTATATCCATAAGGAACTGTAATCGACTCCATTCCACGTCCACGTATGCCTGTTATTTTGCGTAGCATTCGCAGTTCTTATCCGATTGACAAAGCATGCATTGGTGATTCCCCATCTCCTTCACTTCTGTCCTCATCTCTTCCCCTACTTTTCAGAACAATTCACTTATTAATACTGCACTGCATGCAATAATTCCGTATCTAAAAGAAGACAAAGCAATGCGGATACTGTAAATCCAAAGCAAACGCGATTCTGACAAAGATTCAACAGAAGTGAAATATTAACTGTTTAAAAGCCATTACACATGTTGAATTGCATCAGTAATTTCTCTCCTTGGAAATGGTGTTTCCTCGGTTTAGTATGCTCAAAGTTCTACTTCAGTTTTCACTTCGACGTCAAACTCTTATTAATATTGGCTTTTCCTTGATGTTTCTGAGCTCTGCCAAAATATTTGCTTCGATTCTGTGTTAGAGGCATAGAATCATAGAGATGTGCAAGCATGGAAACAGATCCTTTGGTGCAACCCGTCGATGCCGACCAGATATCCCAACCAATGTTGTCCCACCTGGCAGGACCCAGCCCACATCCCTGCAAACCCTTCCTATTCATATACCCATCCAAATGCCTCTTAAGTGTTGCAATTGTAGCAGCCTCCAACACTTCCTCTGGCAGTTCAATCCATTCCCTCTGTGTGAAAAAGTTGAGCTTAGATCACTTTTATATCTTTCCCCTCCCACCGTATGCATATGCCCTCATTCTGGACTCCCCCACCCCAGGGAAAAGATTTATCTATTTATCCTCTCCATGCCCCTCGTAATTTGGTAAACCTCTATAAGGTCACCCCTCAGCCTCTGACGCTCCAGGGAAAACACACCAGCCTGTTCAGCCTTTCCCCATAGCTCAAAACCTCCAAACCTGGCAACATCCTTGTAAATCTTTTTTGAATCCTTTCAAGCCTCACAACATCTTTCCGATAGGAAAGGGACCAGAAGAACACGCAATATTTCAAAAGTGGCCTAACCAATGTCTGTGTAGTCGCAATATGACCTTCCAACTCCTGTACTCAATACGCTGGACCAATAAAGGAAAGAAAGCGTACCAAACGCCTTCTTCACTATCCCGTCTACCCGCAACTCCAATTTCAAGGAGCTATGAATCTGCCCTTTAAGGTCGCTTTGTTCAGCAACACTCTCTAGGACCTCACCATTAACTGTGTATATCCGATTAAGATTTGCTTTACCAAAACGAAGCAACTTCCATTTACCCGAATTAAACTCTATCTGTCACTTCTCAGACCCATCTAATCCAGATTCTGATTCAATGTGAGGTAACCTTCTTCGCTGTCCACGACACCTCCAATTTTGGTGTCATCTGCAAAATTACTAACGATACCTCTTGTGCTCCCATCCAAATCATTGAAAAAAATGATGAAAATTGGAGGAATCAGCAACGATCCTTGTGGCACAACACTCGTGAAATTCCTCCAGTCTGAAAAATATCCTCCACCACCACCACCCTCTGTCTTCTACCTTTAAGCCAGTTCTGCATTCAAATACTTATTTCTACCTATAGTCCGCGAGGTCTAAACTTGCTGACCAGTCTACCGTGGGGAACCTTGTCGAACGCATTCGTGAAGTCCATATAGATCTCATCTACCGCTTTGTCCTCATTAATCCTCTTTATTACTTCTTCAAAACACTCAATCAATTTTGTGAGACATGATTTCCCACGGGCAAATTCATGCTGACTATCCCTGATAAGTCTTGCCTTTCCAATTACATGCACATCCGGTCCCTTAGGATTGCTTCCAACAACACGCCAGCACAGTAGTTAGCCCTGCTGCCTGACAGAGCGAGAGACTTGGGTTCAATCCCCGCCTCAGGCAGCTGTGTACAGTTTGCCCATTCTCCCCGTGTGTTCGTGGTCTCCTCCCACTGTCCAAAAATGTGCACTTTAGGTGAATTGGTCATGCTAAATTGACCGTATTGTTAGGTGACGGGCTAAATGTAGGGAAAAGGGTCAAGGTGGGTTGTTTTTCGGAGAGTGTGGACTTTTGGGCCGAAGGCCTTGTTTCCACCCTGTAAGTAATCAATAGTTCCCTGACTTGTCCTTGCCATCCTTCTTAAACTGTGGCACCATATTAGCGAATCTCCAATCTTCTAGCACCTCACGTGCGCCTGTCTATGATACAAATATCTCAGCAAGAGGCCCAGCAGTCATCTCCCTAGATTCCCTGCTCATGTCCTGGGGATTTATCCACCTGTAAGCGATTCAAGACAACCAGCACTTCATCCTCTGTAATATTGACATTTACAAGATGTCGCCATTTATTTGAGGAGAAAGTGAGGACTGCAGATGCTGGAGATCAGAGCTGAAAATGTGTAGTTGGAAAAGCACAGCAGGTCAGGCAGCATCCAAGGAACAGGAGATTCGACGTTTCGGGCATAAGCCCTCTTTCCTGAAGAAGGACTTATGACTGAAACGTCGACTCTCCAGTTCCTTGGATGCTGCCTTATCTGCTGCGCTTTTCCAGCAACACATTTTCAGCAGTCACCATCTATTTCCCCACATTGTATATCTTC
Organism: Hemiscyllium ocellatum; assembly: GCF_020745735.1. Classification (NCBI taxonomy): domain Eukaryota; kingdom Metazoa; phylum Chordata; class Chondrichthyes; order Orectolobiformes; family Hemiscylliidae; genus Hemiscyllium; species Hemiscyllium ocellatum. The sequence goes on from NC_083441.1 coordinate 727,099, forward strand.
CATGTCCTTTTCAAGAGTAAACGCTGATCCAAAATATTCGTTTAGTATCTGCCCCAACTCCTGCGGCTCCACACAAAGGCTGCTTTGCTGATCTTTGAGGGGCCTTATCGTCCCCCTTGTAACCCTTTTGTCCTTAATGTATTTGCAAAAACCATTTGTATTCTCCTCAACTCTAGGTTGTGGCAAAAATTGTTTTAAATTCAAGCGGTATGCAGGGCAATGTCTATCTTGATGTTGAGATAATGTCGATTCCTCTTGTTCCCTCTTCACAAAACGAAGGATGAGATTAACACGTAGTCTCCCCTTATGTTGGAAGAGGGAAGAAGGACAATAATCTCCCCAAAATCCTCTGCATTTCTCCAGATGGTTGAGACTTCTCTCATCTTGGTGGCAACTTCTAAGAATTCGGGCATAGCCCATAATCATGGTCTCCATTCTTCCCCCTAATGGAAGAGGAAATTCTGCTTAAACACCTCCCCAGATAGGACAGGATCCATGATCATGTCTGAAGTGTGGGGTTGCAGGTGGGGACGTCTCTTTTCGAGAATGTAAGACACAGTCAGATAATCGGCCTTCTTTCGATTTTTATTAGACTTGATTTCATTCCACATTGTAGACTTTATTCCCATTTTGACGGTAGGCTGACATCGTCGTACTCCGAGAATGGGAGCTGATGAACAATGTGTAGGGAATCACAAAATCTATTCTGTCCCACCTGCGGAACAGATACAACAAAACATCGTTGTATCAAGTTTGAAAACGAATTGCACGGAAATTCCTCAATAGTAGCGCTACAAGCAAAGAATGTCAAAGAAAATCCTACTAATGGACATCAACTGTCCTCCAGAGTATCCCTCAGTGATGTGCTAGATGTATTTGATGATCAAAAAACTTGTATATGAACTGAGGGTGGAAAGGGAACGCATCCTATTCTGCGTGCGGTGATTAATGTCTATCACCAAAGTCTCTCCACAGGACAATCACAGACTGAGAAGACTGAGGCATAAAATGCAAAGCTGCTAAATTGTGGAAAGTGCACAGTGAACCATCAAGAAAGAAGTATTTTAACCTAACTAACTGTGAATCAATGCACCTCTCACATATGCACTGACCATAAAAGTATCTCCAAGGGAATCAAGCACACTGTTCTGGCACGCCGGTTGGATTGGGTGGTAAGCGCCATCCATGATAAAGATGGTGCCCATTGTGTTATATGCAGCTCGTTCTGGTGAAGCAGAGCACACTTCTGTCACATCAAACGATTCAGAAAGGATTAGCCGTGAGGCACTGTCATCTTGGAAGAGAACGGTCGTTAACTAGAATCATTGAAGTAAAAGATTTGGAGGACATTCATTCCTCAGAGGGTGGGAATCTGGAATTCATTGCTCCTGTGAATATTGGGCCATTATATGCATTTAATGCCGAGATGAACAGATTTCCTCTTCAATATTAAACAGTCTTGGATTCAACGTTTCTGTTAGAAAGGCAGGAAAGTCAAACTGAGGATTAATACATAAGTTAAGATTTCAGTTTTTGATTGAGCAGAGTCCTTGGGCAAAATGCTCATTGTCTCATCTTAAGTCATATGATCTTATGATGTGATGTTATGTCCACATGATGATGTGTGATCTGGTGCCTAGTGCTTGGATTATTCAGAGTGAAGAGGAGCCTGAATGGTGGACAGGAACGTATCATTTCTGATGTACACGTCAAACAGGAAATCACGTTCTAAAAGAACTAGAACAAGTTGAGAAAGGAAACAATAACCTGAGACTGAAACGTTTCTGCAGATCCAGCAAGATACAATTTTGGAGCTATGCTTTTCTGTTGGACTGTTGGTCATTGTCAACACTGACTGATTGCTGTGATTGTCTCACACACACACCAACACACACACACACACACACACATACAACAATGGGACATGTTCTATCTTATCTATACTTCATCCGTGATAACACATATGCTAACACATCCTTATGAATCTCAGCATGTATTATTTGTAAATTAAAAGTGTGTAACATAATAATCCAACGAATTATATTCATGTTCTTGTCTTCAAGTCATGCCAAGTATGTAAGAGGTTTGTGATACATGGACTCAACCGTCTCTGGCACATTGCTTTCCACGTAAGTATTAAATTCTTCTAAGGCTAGGACCAACCTCAACAATTTCATTTCAATCGTAGAGTATTTTCTCTGGTGGGTTTTCCGTATTTTTGGGAAGTCACCAACAAGCAGTTGAATTCCACCATGATCTTCCTGTAGCAGTACAGCTCCAACTTCGATGTCACAAGCATCGATTGCAATTCTGAAGGGTTTCAATAGGTTAGGCATAGGTAAAACTGATGCGGTAGTTAATACTTTGTTTGTAAATTGTCAACTTTCTCCTGGCATTGCTCTGTCCCCTGAAATTTTGTTTTCTTCTTCTGGAGATCTGCTAACAGTGCGACTGCACTGCTGATGTTTGAAATAAACTTCCTCAGGAATCCCTAAAATTGTCGTATCTCTTTCTTCGAGGTTCGTGTACAAATCCCTCGATGGCTTTCGTTTTTGTGTTCCTTGGGGTCAATCTCCTGTGACCGATGTTATGTCGAAGAACGTCGCCTCTGCTTTCACGAATTCCGTATTCGTTAAGTTTATTACCAGTTTTGCTTCTCCTAATCATTCAAAGAGTTCTGCGAAATCAACCATATGATATTTACAGGACTCACTAAAGATCACCACATCATCAAGATAGATTGCATAGTTTGTTATCACTCCACAACTCTATTGGCTGGTGCGTTCTTCATTGCAAAGGGCATTACTTTGAACTGATATATCCAAGTTGGAATTGCAAATACAGAAATCTCTTTCGCTTTTGCTGATAAAGGTATCTGCCAAAAACCACATGGCATATCCAACATTGTGATGCAACTGGTTTGTCCAAAATTCTGTATATAGTACTCAATTCTTGGTGTTGTGTACGAGGCCGATTTTGTTACAGTGTCGACCTTCCAATTGTCCACACCAGATCTTTGTGACTCTTCAGGTTTGGGAACTAACTGGTCAGCGAAGACCACTTGCTCCGATTTGGTTCGATGATATCTTCGTGAACTTCGATTCAATTCCATCTGTAGCTATATGGCTTTGAAATGATTAAGCCTATAAGAGTGTTGTTTTGTTGGAAGAGCATTCGCTACATCTCCTTCAAGCAAAATACCATTCGTCCTTTCCATCGTATTCCTGCAAAGTATCCTAATCATTCTGCAACGAACATTTCAACTGCATTTTTGCAAACCTATCCCAATCCTCGAGTATTTCTCCATTGTTCAACGTATTTTGAGGCACACGAAACTCCGTAACATTTGGATTTGATTCATTTACACTGTGGGGGAGGAACTCACACCTGTTTCACCAGCTCATTCTCTCTATTCTCATAAGGTTTCAACATATTCATCATGTCTCATGTCTCACAAAACATGTCTCACAAACTTGATTGAGCATCGTGAAGAAGTCACAAAGAGGACTGATGAAAGCAGAATTTTAGATGTGATCTATATGGACTTCAGTAAGGCGTTCTGCAAGGTTCCCCATGGGAGACTTGCGAGCAAGGATAGATCTAATCAAATACGGGGAGAACTCACTATTTGGATACAGAAGGTAGTGGTACAGGTTTGATTTTCAGATTGTAGGCCTGTGACCAGTGGAGTGCCACAAGGATCGGTGCTGTGTCCACTACTTTTCGTTATTTCTTTCCATGATTTGTATGGGAGCATAAGAAGTATAGTTAGTAAGCTTGCCGATGACAGCAAAATTGGAGGTGTAGTAGACAGCGATAAGGTTACCTCAGATGACAACGGGATCTTGGTCAGATGGGCCAATGGGCTGGGAAGTGCCAGATAAGTTTAGATAAAAGTAAGGTGCTGCATTTTGGGAAAGCAAATTAGCAGGACTCATATACTGAATTGGAATATGCCAGGGAGCGTTGCTGAACAAAGAAACCTTGGAGTGCATGTCCATGGCTCCTTGAAAGTCGAGTCGCAGGTAGATAGGATAGTGAAGAAGGCGTTTTGTGTGCTTTCTTTTATTGGTCAGTGTATTGAATAAAGTTGTTGGGGGCTCATATTGAGGCTGTACAGGGCATTGGTTAGGCCACTGTCAGAATATTGATTGAACCTCTGTACTTCTTCTTATCGTAAAGATGTTACGAAACCTGAAAGGCTTATAAAAGGTTTAAAAGTATATTGCCAGGGTTGGAGGATTTGAGCTGTAGGGAGAGTTTGAATAGGCTGAGCCTGTTTTCCCTGGAACGCCAGAGGCTGAGGGGTCACCTTATAGAGGTTGATAAAACTATGAGGGGTGTGGGTAGAAAAAGTAGCCAAAGTCTTTTCTCTGATGTTGGGCAGTCAAGAACTTGATGGCGTAGGTTTTCGGTGAGAGGGGAAAAATATAAACGAGACCTCAGGGGCAATCTTTTCACTGAGAGTGCGTGTATGGAATCAGCTGCCGGAGAAAGTGGAGGGGGCTCGTGCAAATGCACATTTAAAAGGTTGGGTATGTGAATAGGAAGGGTTTGGACTGGGTGCTGCCAAGTGGAACTAGATTGGGTTAGGATATCTGGTCAGCATGGATGAGTTGGACTATGTTGGACATCTCTGTGATTCTATGATTCTATATTCACATGACATACGTGATACATTTTCTTCATATCTAACAAATTCAGTAGATAGTTTAAGTGACGCAAATTTTTCTTAATTTGAAAGGGAGCACTATACCGGGTTTTGAAGTGATCTGCTACCACTGGTAAACATACTAATACGTCATGTCGATGGGAAAACGTTCGAATTTCCAATTTGTTTGAATAACTGCCACCGGATCAAGCTATTCTGCGTCCTCTTTTGGTGCTGTTTACCTAACTCACCTGCATGATTTCATCTCTTCCTTATCTCCGATAAATAATCCAAGTGGGAGATCTGTGACTTCATTCCTGTCAATTTATCTTCAATTATTTTCAAAGAGCCTCTTCATTCATGAACGAATATTAACCCAAAGGGAATAAACTGTACAGATTCGTTTGGGACATCTGTAATGGCAAACAACATAAATGGGACACCTTTATCCAAATCATTCTGGTAATCCTGACAGTACACTCTTAATGTTGTCTTCAGGGTTGATGCCACCTTCCGAAATCTTACTGGGATTCAGAAAAATAAATTGATTTTGAATGCATATACCTGAGCTATCACTGGCTTCCTGAAACAAAAAAGCAGCAAAAGTAGACATATGGTCTGATTAGATCTCTCATTAGTCGAAGAAAGCTACTAACTCATAAGCCAGCGATTTTGTCGTAATACTCCGTATTGGAATTACCTCTGAAAATCTGGTCTATGTATCCACTGTGAACAGCAAGGAGTGATTCCCACTTTTAATTCTTGGGAGGGGCCCTTCACAATCAACCATAACGCGAGTGAATGTTCTTTAAATGAGTGAAGTGGCAAGAAGGGTGGCTGATTTTATTACTGCCTGTGTCTTACCTCCCATTTCACATGCTGACTGTAGAACAAAAGTTAACCACATCGCCGTACATTCCATGTCAAGGCATTTGTGCCTTAGCCCGAGGCCTCCAGAAACCGAGACGGCCACCTACTGGTAATTCATGTGTTACTGGAAACATTTCCTGTTCGTATGGTACTGGCAACACCAGCTGCTGCACTTCCGCCGATTTCTGCTCTCCACTAACCTGCTGTGTATTCTATTTTTCCTTAAGGATTCTATTTTTATGATAATAACCCTCGGGAATATTCCCAGCCTCATTTTCTGAGTATGTATAAACACATGCTTTTTTCCTGTCTCTTATTTATGCTTTAAGTCCATTCGCCTTTCAGGACGAAACACGTCTACCTGGGCCTGTGCTATTTCCGGTTTTTCCTGCACTATTACATCAACTAGGATCTTCACTAACTGAATCTCAACTCCTCCATTTTAGTCTTTTAGTTTTGCTTCGTGCTGCCGAATATGATGGTAGCATCTTTTTACTGTACTGTAGAGTGAAATTCCACCCTTACAGGCATAACATTCACCAAGGAGGAAGAAACCGACAACAAACTCGCATTCCTGGACGTCACAGTCGAAAGTATGGACAACAGAGAACTACAAACTTCCGCATACAGAAAACAGACAAACACTGTCCAAGCAGGACAAACAGGAAGAAAGTTAACCACCAGGATACACTAACACCAGATAGCCACAAAAAGACACGGCCCTCTGTCCCTCGTAGCCCTACACATAGAGGAAAGAACAACTTTCATTTCGACAGGGACAACACATCTATCCTGGGGCAGGCTAAGCAAAGACATGCCAGAGAATTCCTAGAGGCCTGGCACTCCAACCACAACGCCATAAACAAACACATTGATCTAGATACCATCTATCAACCCCTCAGAAAACGAACAGGAAATGACATCACCACAAACCCCAGCAATCCCCTTCCAGGAGAAAGATATGAATAGAAAGCACGAGACAACTGCTTCACTTCACTTGGAGATCGCCCCTGATGATGTTACCTAGCCAGGTAATGAAACGTCTGAATATCAAACCTACTGCTCAGCGAACAAACCTACACCCTAAACCTCAACTGAGTAACAAAACTTCACAAACCTTGCAAAATCGTCACAGGAGTGTAGCAATCTCTCGTCTCTTATAATGAGACACTGGTTAGATCCAGTATCTGTCAAGACTATATATTCTTTCGCTTCCCCCCGCCATTTCTTTCTGGATAAACGTCAGCAGTAGCGGAGAATTATTTACAGAGAACAAGCATTAACCTCTTATCCAGTCCCCGTCTCGGCTGAGCACTTTCCTTCCGCTCATTGTCTTGTTTTTTTCTTTACAGCTTTCGATAATGTCAGTGGTTTGGTTTCTGTTACCTCTGTTTCCCACAGTGCCCTTCTTTAGCAACCAGCACTCTGACTTAACGCGCCCCACTTTAGCACAGTGGAAAGACCTGAGGCTTTTCGTCTCGTTCCCCCCTCCTGCTCTTCTTTTTAGACCTCTGGTTAAAAAAAAACACTTTTCTCTACACGTAATTTTGATCTTAATGCAGGATCCACCTTTTTTCAATGTCTTCTCATTGCCAGAATCTAAGCAGTCCCTTGTGCACCAGTGAAAATTCACCTTCCATCTCTGCTTCTCTTCCCACTACTTGCAGTTTTTGTTCGTCCACATGACTTCTTATCGGCTTTAGAAGTGAATTTTTAAACTCCTCCAGCAGAAAGATCTATCTTGCAGTCTCAAATGTCTTATCTATTTTTTCAGAATCTGCATCCATCTTTCTAAATTATGATATTCAATTCTTTCGAACTGAACCTAAGTCTCACCTAGTTCCTTCTTTATGTTTCTAAACTGCTGTCTAAGTGCATCAGCAACCAGTTAGTAAGCACTCAACATTGCATGATTAACCGCTTTATAATCACAGGAACCCTCATCTGACAGCACTGCTAATACCTCATAAGCACTGCCTATCATTTTTTTGTGAGCGAGCATTGCCCACGAGTCCACTGACCACACCATCTGTGGAGGCAGTTTTTCAAAACAAGTACAGAAGGCTTCAATATCTTCCTCGTTAAAGCGTGGAAGTGTTTTAAGATAAATGTATGTATCACTACCTTCTGTCTTCTTCTCCATCCTGTTAAGTTGACTTTGCTAAGTAAGTTGCTACTTCTGAAGTTCAGAATCTCTCTCCATTTCTCTTTGTTTTTTTTCTCTGTTTTCATTCTCCCTTTCTTCACCCACTTTTCTCTCTTTCTCTTTATTTGCTCTCCCTTTGCTCAGCTGAGAACGTTCTCTATCTTTCATTTTGCTCTCTTTTTGATCATTATCTCTTTCTCTTTTTCTTTCCCTTTTTTTTTCCTCTCTCTCTCGTTGGTCGCTTTCTCTTTGTCTCTCCTTTTCTTTATCTTCTAACTTAATTTTCATCAATTGTACTTTACCATTGTTTCTAACAGTCCTCCATTTGACTTTATCTCTGACATACTTAAGTGCTTAAGCAACTCCCGTATATTTGCAACATTACTTTTCTCCTTGGTTAAATCTAATTCTAACTTCTTGCTAATTCTAAAATATTGGTATTTTTCTGTACTTGTAAACTTCCTTGGCAAATTTGCGAATCATCTTCCAAACTCAGAAACTCTTCATTAGGTTTTAAAGCTATTTCTCCCACTTTTAATTTTACCCACTATGAAGAATCGAAATTTGAACAAATCTACGTTTTGTTTAAAGATCCAGGACACTAATAAGCAACTGTGTAAACCTGATTACTTTCAAATATCTACAGATCTGTGCAACGTTTAGACTGGATCTGCCTAACCTAACCTAAATCACGGACCCGAACTCCGAAACTGTTACGAATCAGTGGTGAACCCTTCTGTTATTTAAACCAAATGCACAGAAAAGTTCATCTAACCTCGCAATCTGTGAAATGTTGCGTGACAGAGAACTACCCAAATTCCAGTATTTAACAAAAGTATAATTTTTTCATTCTTCAAAATAAAAAGTGAACATTAAACAACAACTCGTTATAACTCTAAGTAGCCTTTACTTAAAGAGTTGTTCTGTATCTTCCACTCAATAAGAAAAGACTGATCCAATAAAAAGCCCCTATTAAATTTACAGAAACTTAATTTTCAAAATCAGACAGCAGCTGTTGTCTCTGGTGTCGATAATCCTCTGTTTTGAGAACTTCTTTGTTCGTTTTCAATCTTCTACTGCAAAGATGCTTCGCATGAAACAGGTAGCTTTGAGAGAGTGTGTCTTCCAATATCATTTTGTGCTCTTTCCAACTAACTGTCCAAAACTGCCTGCTTCTTTTCTAACCAAAACATCGGATCGTCCCGATAGTTCAATGTTTTCAAAGCAGTTCAATTCATAGTCGATTTGGTATGAGTATATTGTGCACAATTTAAAGTGATTGGTGAAAGCAACTAAAGTATCTAGGTTTCAGCAAATTTTACAGCACACTGTTGCTTCTAGTCAGTCACATAATATGTACATGCCAGCTTTCAAGTTTCACTCTCTCTTAAAGGTACAGCATCCGCCCTCAACTTCAGAACAGCATACATTTTATAATTTCACAAAATCTCTGAAACTTTTCAATGTAATATGATTTTGTCATGCTCTGCTTCAGCGTACAAAGACTCACTGGTTTCGAGATTGCTGACACTAACTGTAATTAATATTTCCAAAGTAATTCTCCAAAGCTGAAATGAATTATCAGCAACTGGTTTGAGTGTTTGAAGGTATCTCATTCATCACCATATTGCGATATTAGAACTCTGTAAATGGGTGCAGCCTTCGGTGTCCTAAGCTGTATTCAAACCACATCTAATCATATAAAGCTCAGGGAAAAATGTTATGCGATGTGAACCTCTGGACAAAACTATGTCAACCGTCTCTCTTCCAGCAAGGACAATAAATGATTGTCCTTTTTAATAACAGAAAAAGAAAATCACCCCTTTGGTAATGTTTGCTATTCATGGACTCCTAAGATGCGGGAAATGGCATTTTCAGCATTTGAATGTCGCTATCACTTGGATAAGATTTGCTTATATTTTAAAACAATGTTTGGAAGTTCTGACTGGCCAGAAAATGAAATTGCAAGCATGGAAACTTCTGCACAATAAATTTTCCGAGTTCCAAATACAACTCAAGACAATTGCAAAAGGTAAACGTTTACGAAGCTTGACAGACTCTTTTAAAATCAATATTTCGCAGATCCCTGCTTGACACAACCATTGATGGTTTCTTAAACGCACAAGACATGAGCCAAACTCGCCCTATGCTCATAAAAACACTTGCAGGAACACAACACACTTTCAATTCACCGTACATATGATAAAGACAAATTAATTTTAAATTATCCCCAGATTTCCTTCTTCCACAAAAGCACGCAAAATTTTGGATTGTTTCGAAATTATTCATTTTCAAACTTGAGCAGGTTGATCATTGTACTGGATGTGACCTTGCATTGGTGAACAATAAGTTTCTCAGAATGGAGATCTTTCTAACGGGAGTTGTCCGATGCCAGTCTGAATCGTTTCGAATAATGCAGTCTTTATCTTCCTATTTTCGCAACAGATGTAGTAGTGAAGAACTCGGATTTTGGCAAGTCTGGAGGATGAAGATGTGGAGGAGCACAAGATTAAGTTATCAGTAAGCTTATTTGAGAATATTCCCTTCTGCCTTATAACTCTTTTCATACTGTAGAAGTAAACATTTCCTGTTGTGTAGCAATCTGTGCTTTCTTATAGAGATGGGTTATTAATGCTGGCCAGCCAGCGACACCCAATCCCACAAAATAATTTTGCAAAAGCCCTTTGGCCCCTCTAGTAGACACCCATCCTCTGCAATGAATACATTTTCTAGATTGTTTGATGTATTTGTGTAGTTTAATAACGACTGTCATATGAAATTCTGAATGTGGCGCTCTCACCGATTTACACATTCTAAGTTACTTATAAATTACAGCGTAAAAGTCGATTTAAACACCGCACAGTATTCCTAAAGAACAGAAGAATAGCAATGACTGCTCAGTGTAGCCCAATTTATATTGGCTTCGTGTTGTACAATTATGTTTTTACAAATATGTACGCCTAGGCAACATGTTATCATTAATTTTTGCTGCTGCTTCAAATATTATAAATCTGCCAATGCCGTAACAGTATCACTGTTACGTCTAAGTATTGCAGCAGGAAATTTCTAACAGTGTTTTTGGCAGTAATGGTATTTTTCTGATTTAAAAAGAAACCTCACCTATTTCGATTTAAGTCTAAATGTATCAATGATGGTGGTCTGCTGTGGTTTTTTTTGAATAGAGTCATAGAGATACACAGCATGGAAACAGACCGTTTGGTCCGACCAGTCCATGCCAACGAGATATTCCAACCCAATCTAGTCCCACCTGCCTGCACCAGCCCGTGTCCCTCCAAATCCTTCCTGTTCATACACTCATCCAAATGCCTCTTAAATGTTACAATTGTACCAGCCTCTTGATCAGAGTTTGGTCTATAGCATAGACCTCTGGCAGCTCATTTCAGACCCGTACCACTCTCTGTGTGAAAACGTTGGCCCTAAGGTTTCTCTTATATCTTTCACTCTCACCCTAAAACTATGCCCCCTAGTTCTGAACTTCCCGACCCCAGGGAAAAGACAAAAAGCAGAGAACCCAGCACCGATCCTTGTGGCACTCCATTATTCACAGGCCTCCAGTCTGAAAAATAAAGCAACCCTCCACAACTACCCACTGACTTCTAAGATGTAGCCAATTGTGTATCCAAATGGCTAATTCTCCCTATATTCCATGAGATCTAACCCGACTAATCAATCTCCCATGGGGAAACCTTGTCGAACGCTTTTCTGAAGTCTATACAGATCTCATCTATCGCTCTGTCCTCATCAATCCTCTTTGTTACTTCTTCAGAAATTCAATCAAATTTGTGAGACATGATTTCCCACGCACTTAGCCATGTTGACTATCCATAATCAGTCCTTGCCTTCCCACATACATGTACATCATTTCCCTCAGGATTCCCTCCAACAACTTGCCATCACAGTGGTCAGTCTCACTGGTTTATAATCCCCCGGCTTGTCCTTACCACCCTTCCTAAAGTGTGGCAGCACGTTTGCCAACCTCCAGTCTTCTGGCACCTCACCTGCGACAATCGAAGATACAAATATCTCATCAAGAATCCAAACAATCACTTTTCTAGCTTCCCACAGAGTTCTCGGTCACATCGGATCAGGTCCTGGTGATTTATCCACCTTTACTCGTTTCAAGACATCCAGCACTTCCTCCTCTGTGATCTGGACAATTCGCAAGATGTCACCATCAATGTCTCTACATTTTACTAACTCCATAATTAGAATTGATTCTACATTATTATGAATTTATAATATGTTAACAGTCAAAGTCTCCGTGGACTGAACGCTTTACCGTGTCTCTACACTCATGCTAGACCTGCCTTCTCGGTCACATTAAACGTTCACTTCTAAAGAGTCGAGGAAATATTGATTTTGGAGCAGGTACAAACTAAGACAAACGTTCAATTTATAAATGTTCAATACGTTGCACAACACTGGGTTGGTCGCAGCTCTGCGCAATTAATTAGAAACAGAAGAAGGCAGTTTGAGGACAATGCTGTGAGCCACATCATGGCTTCTGCTTGACTGTGTGAACCAATAAGGGACTTGGACATGATTTTCAGCAGGACTCGATATGTGCAATTAACATCTTTCTCCGCCCAGCGAAAGAAAAACCTTCCTTCCTGATCCTGTTCTCAAAGGAAGTGGGAAGTGATTTCCACACTGATTCATTTGAGGTGTTTCCATGTAACACATCATAGACTGTGGAAAGAGTTACATACTGGACTCTGATTGAGGGTTTTATATGTAAAGCACAGAGACTGAGGAGTGAGTTACGGACTGCACTGAGAGTTATGATTATATGTCGGGAACAAAACATAGCACAAGTGAGTTTACAAACTGCACTGTATTTGAGCATTTTATATATGAAGCAAGATGTACTGGGGAGATTGCAGACTGTATTCTGATGGATGTAGTTATACATAAATCTACAGAACCGCGGATGCTGCAAATCAAAAACAAAATTCGAGATTGCTGGAGAAACACAGAAGGCCTCGCAGAATCTGTGGAAAGAAGGCAGATTTAAATGTTTGGGTACAGTACTGACGTTGGATCCACCGTGCTTCTCTCCACACATGCTGCCAGACCTGCTTAGCTTTTTCCAGGAATTTATGTTTCCTTAAAAGTATACCGGAGAGTATGCTATAGACCGAAGTCTGATCAAGTGGTTTAGATTGATTAGTACATACCCTGGGGAAAGAAAACCTATTTTGCAATGATTGATAGATTTATACTGAAACAACAAGAAGGGGGAACGGTCATTTGATCGAGGGATTGATATTTTGACCAATATATAGTGGCAAGATTTACACAGTGCATTGTGATCAAAAGATTTACATTAAAAAAGTAACTTGTACTGCAAAGTGTACCACATACTTTATGCAGATCGAGCCATTTTTGCACAAAACAACGTATATTAGCCAGCGGATTGCAGCCTACACTGATCGCAGGGATTAAAATTATAGCTTACATTCCGAGTGAGTTAAGGATTGTACACCAATCGATAGGTTTTCATATTCAACAGCACAGGCTTGGGAGTATGTTACAGCCCACATTCTGTTCAAAGTAATTACATCGAGAAAAATATATATTTGGGAACGACTCAAAGACTTTATATACATCAAGGGAGTAAAGTTTGCATATGATACCAAATTTGGAGGAGTGGTGAACAGCTAAGATGGATACTCCAGAAATCAACAGGATCTTGATACGATTGCCAATGGGCTGAGAAGTGGCATATTGAGTTTATTTCAGATAAGTGCAAGGTGCTGTATTCTGGGAAAGCAAATCTTAGCAATACTTATACACTTCATGTTAAAATCCTGGGAGGCGGTGCTGAGCAAAGAGAACTTGGAGTGCAGGTTCATAGCTCCTTGACATTTGAGTCGCGGGTGGATAGGATAGTGAAGAAGGCGTTTGGTATGCTTTCCTTTATTGGTCAGAGTATTGAGTACGGAATTTGGGAGGTCATGATGCAGCTATACAGGGCATTGGTTAGGCCACTGTTGTAATATCGAGTGCAATTCTGGTCTCCCTCCGATTGGAAGGCTGTTGTGAAACTTGAAAGGGTTCAGAAAAGATTTACAAGGACATTGCCAGTATTGGAGGAGTTGGAGGAAGTGGTTGAAAAACTGCGACATTTTTTCTCTGGAGTGCTGGAGGCTGAGGGGTGACCTTATTGAAGTTAACAAAATTATATGGGGTATGAATTAGTTAAATAGGCAAAGTCATTTCCCTTGAGTGGTGGAGTCCAGATCTAGAGGGCATAGGTTTTGAGTGAGAGGAAAAAGATACAAAAGAGACCTAAGGAGCAACTTCTTCACACAGAGGGTAGTATGTGTATGGAATGAGCTGCCAGATGAAGTGGTGGAGGCTGGTACAGTTGCACCATTTAAAAGGCGTTTGGATGGGCGTGTGAATAAGAAGGATTTGGAGCGGAATGGGCCGGGTGCTGTCAGGTGCGAGTAGATTGTGTTGGGACATCTGGTCGGTATGGATGAGTTGGACCGAAGGGTCTGTTTCCATGCTATGCATTTCTGTGACTCTATGACTCGGGAGTGACTTACAGTCTGCTGCCTAATTACTGGGAGTAAATAAAATCAGAACCTACCTGAAAAATGACTGAAGTTCGGGTCTTGGATTGACGTCAGTCAGAGCAGCAGAGGAAGCACAGCAGAGCAGAGTTGAATCAAAAGTCCAAGTACTAGAACATCGCAAAACAAAATGTCACAGATAATTGACTTTTTCGGAACCAGGTCTGGATAGTGAATGAGTAGGATGTGGAGGTAATGAGATAATCAAGTATTTATTTTTAGAGGGTGTAGTTTGCTGGGAATATGGACCCGAAACGAGAAAGTGGTGATAAGTGGACAAGGTTGTTGAATTAGTTCGAACTGCTTTGTTTGTCGTTAGTAAGGTTCTAAATGATGGGACAACGGCGCAGTAGGGAATATCCTTTGGAAAACTCAGGGGCAGTTGAAATCTCCATGGTGTCTACATACGCAGGTGTGTTTCACTGCAGTTTCTGATATTTTGCGTAGACTGACTGGAGCTGCAAATTGACTTATTATGGAGCATCTATGAGGCAGGGAATTACACGGATATGTTGAGTGAGAGGGAAAAGATACAAAAGAAACCTTAGGGGCAACGTCTTCGCATAGAGCTGCCAGATGAAGTGGTGGAGGCTGGTACAGTTGCAGCATTCAAAAGGCATTTGGAAGGTATATGAATAGGAAGGATTTGCAGCGGTATGTGCCGGGCGGTGTCAGGTGCGACTAGTTTGGGTTGGGATATCTGGTCGGCATGGACGGGTTGGACCAAATAATCTGTTTCCGTGCTATGCATCTCTATGACTCTGTGACTCGGGAGTGACTTACAGCCTGCTGATAATTACTGGGAGTAAATAAAATCGGGACATTCCTGAAAAATTACTGAAGTTCGGGTCTTGGATTGACATCAGTCAGAGCAGCAGAGGAAGCACAGCAGAGCAGAGGTGAATCAAAAGTCCAAGGACTAGAACATCGCAAAACAAAATGTCACAGAAAATTGACTTTTTCGGAATCAGGTCTGGATACTGAATGAGTAGGATGCAGAGGTAATTAGACAATCAAGTACTCATTTTTTATCACGTGTCGTTTTCTGGGACTATGGAGCTGAAACGAGAAAGTAGTGATAAGTGGACAAGGTTGTTGAATTCGTTCGAACTGCTTTGTTTGTCATTAGTAAGGTTAGAAATGGTGGGACAACAGCACCGTAGGGAATATTCCTTCGGAAAACTCAGGGACAGTTCCAATTTCCATGGTGTGTACATGTGCAGGTGCGTTTCACTGCAGCTCCTGAAATCTTGCGTGGACTGGCTGGAGCTGCAAAATGACCGATTATGGAGCATCTATGAGCGAGGGAATTACACGGATATGTTTAGCGATCTGAACAGACCACCAGCAAACGTGACTTGAGAAACGCCAGGAAGAAAAAAAAGTGAATTGAGAAACGCCAGTAAGAAAAGTGGTTGTGGTCTGAAATTCTGAGTCTACTGTAAACATTATGCTTTCAAACAGGTACACCGTGCTGGATGCTGTTGTAGGGGGAGAATGGCAACTCGTGGAAATCAGCAGCAAAGAGACAGTGGCATCACGACAGGGACTGGAAGAGCAGGGAGTATTGAATTGAAGGCGAGCAATGGTGACAGTGGACCCTAGTCCGGACACAGGCAGTCGTTTCTGTAGGCTCCAGGGACACTACAGAATATTGACTTAACTCTCTGGTGCTAGGATTGAGAATTGCTCAGAGCACAATATATTCTGAATGGGAAGGGCGAACAGCCAGAGGTCTTGGTTTCTATCAGTCCCAACGACACAGTGGTAAAGGGAGAAGACGTTCTGCAAAGTGAATGTAAGGAGTGAGTTGGATGCTGAAAAGTTGCATTTCAGGTTTGTATGGTCGAGATTACTCCCTGTTTCACGTGCTATAGAGGCAAGAAACAAGATGGTTGAGACTGTCTAGTTGATGCCTGAGAGAGGATATCAAGCACATGTATCATTGTGACATCCTCTAGGACAAGTAGAATCGGTACAATAACGGCAAGTTGCATATAAACTGGAGGAACACAAGTTTACTGGGAATGGAATTTACTCGTGCCCTATGGGAGGATTTAAACTCGTCTGATAGACTGGTGGGAAATAGAGCAATAGGTCAGCGTATTGAGAAGATTTATGTCAAGTCAAACAGAAAGAACAACGACGTTGATGAACACAACGGGACTGGAAGCGTGAATTAAAGTTACTTTAGTGTAAAGAATACAACATGTAAGGCAAATGAGCTTCGATTGTTGATCAGTACATAGGACTACAATATTATAGTCATGAGAGATACTTGCTTGCGAGAAAGGCAAAACCGGCAACTCAACATTCAAAGATGTAAAAGATGCAGACGAGATAGAGAGTTGCATGACTGATGGTGAAGAATGTTATAGCTGCACTCAGTGAGAATGTCTTGGAGGGCTCATCCAAGGAAGCCATACAGATAGAAACTGGCAGTTTGGAAATGTTAATATGATAAGATTATATTCTTTTGTCTTGCAATTGCCAGTGGGAGAAAGCAGAACAGATATATAAGTTCGTGGCATTTGTTGGCAAAATGACGGTACAGTGGTTATCCACCTCATGACAACAGGGGCATAGTTCGAGATTAAGTTTGGACGACTCTCTCTGTGGATTTTGTGTATTCTTCCGTGGTCCAAAGATTGCAGGATCAATGATTTAGCCACGCTAAATTCTACTGTAATGTCCACGGGATGCCCATGCTTTGTGAATCAGCCTTGGAAAATATGGATGACCCGGGAAAGCAGTGGGTCTCAGTCGGATGCTGTTTGGAGGATCTCTGCAGACTCGCTGGGCTGAATGGTAGCTTTCGGCTCTGCAAAGATCAACGCAAGGCAAAATCAACACAAAAGTTGTAAAGGACAATTTTAACTTTCCCAATCATCGACTGTGACTCCCTTTGTGACAACAGTATAAATGCGGCAGCGTTTGTTCTGTTCACCCAGGACAGAGTGTTTGTACAGTAAGTGGATAGTCCAACTCGGGAAAGAGCTGCAATAGATTCTAAACGGAGCGGGGCGGGGGTGGGGGCGGTGAGTTTGAGCCGGGCCAGACGATCTACGTTTCAGAAGCGAAACAGTTCAGGACAAGTAATCATTAATTCCATAAGTTTAAAGATTGTTATGGATAATGTTCAGATAAGGGTCTTGGTTAACGTACTGAAGAGGCTAAATACAACTTGATGAGGCAAGAAGTGGAGAAGTGTCTGTCATGGGTTGTTTGAGAGCTTCATCTTCTGGCTTACTTTTGTAGCCAATATCAGTGTATTGTGCATGTTAGCAGAAAAAGGAAGTCTCACCACTTCCATCACACCCATACACAAACTCTATCAAGCACGCACATGCACTCACACAGTAAGATGTACGCACCCATACTATCTCGCTCTTTCCCACACACACACATTCTCTCTGCCTCACATGCTCGCACACCCATACTCACACCCACATATAAGTCTATGGGGTGAATTTGTAAGCAGTCATTTTTTTTATAATCCAAGTGATATTTTGTCAATGCATAATTTGAAAATAGAATCAGTTTGATTCAAGATTGGAATTCATACAGATTCTAAATCCAGAGCATTAATGCATTGTCTGAGCTGAGATGTCATTTTAAAATAAAATATTAAGTTGTCTCACGAATTTGAGCTGAAAAATATTTTGGTAAGGAATCTAAACCTGATCCCAGTCTAAAAGATGTAAGACTTAATAGCAATCTGTGATTGTTCAGCGTATCACATCAGTTGTATGACACGATGATCTTTTGCGATAAATTATGTGGCCTTGGATTCTACTCCACTTGCATGGCAGCTACTGCGGGTGGTACAGTGGCTCAGTGGTTAGCACTGCTGCGACACAGACTAGCGTCCCAATCTCAGACCATTGCCTGTGTGGAGTTTGCACGTTCTTCCCGTACCTGGATGAGTTTCTCCCACAGTCCCAAGATATGCAGGTCAAGTGGCGATGCTAAATTGCCCATAGTGTTAGGTGCATTATTCAGGGGTGAAAACGTGTTGCTGGAAAAGCGCAGCAGGTCAGGCAGCATCCAAGGAGCAGGAGATTCGACGTTTTGGGCCTGAGCCCTTCTTCAGAAATCCTTCTTCAGGACTTCGTCAGGTGCTTTCGTCAGAGTGGGTTGTTCTTCGGAGGTTCGGTGTGGACTTGTTGGATGGAATAGGCAGTTTCCACGGCATAGCAAATGTAATATAACAGCTACCGGATGAATCAGCAACTCTCTTAAAGCTTGTACATCTAAATAAATCTGTTGGGCAATAGGCTGGTGTTTTTTTATTATAACTTTGTCCATCCCAGTCCAAAACTGGCACACCACATTTTAGAGTATTAAGATGTGTAGAATTAGGGGCCAATGATATGCAGATACTGTCATCGATTAGTATGTTTCCAAAGAGGCAAAAATAAAAACTTCACAATGAATTTGAATTCAATTAAAATATTTCGTAAAAGATGACAGCATCAACTTTGGCCAACAAATAGTAAATAAATCTAATCCCGTTTACCAGCACTTGATCAAAAGCCAGCATTTCCCTGGAACTTTCAGGGCTCACCCAGATGTTACAAAGATCGTTACATCACAAAGTTATCCCTCCTGCTTAATTTAAACAAGCAACATAGAGAAAGTTTATCTGCGCACATTCAAGAGGCCAAAACCAATTTTAAGAAATATTTGATAACTTTATTTACGAACGCATAACAGGGAATAATTAAATAAACAGCCATTTGCAAATCCTTCCTATCTTTTATTTTCCCAGCGATAATACTCGGCAGTTAACACACTCGATTACGACTTCCTGAAAAATTCAAATTTCAAAACCCGCCGGATATCAAAACTTCTATTTATACCTTCCTCTGTAGATTTTCTCCCCAGGTTGGTGTTGATGTTTTTCTCTGTTCAACCCCCTTCTCTCGACAGGTATCTCTGACAAGCAGCTGACATCTGTCAGTCTTCTGGCAGTTCACTTCCAACTGCTAATTTTTTTTCCCGATCTTTTACCCTTTAAGAATCGGATTGTACTATTGGCTATTAATATTGCCAGTATACTGAATTCCAGATTGATTGGAGTTTGTTTTTTTGTGTATAATTGAGACTTATTGGCCTAATCCAAATTTATTTATTTGTCTCCAGGCAACAAACTTCACTAGCTGCTGGACGATAAGGTTACATTATATCTTATTCAGAACACTTGGTGCTATCAGTTAGTTCTGCGAGCTTTAAACTCACTTAAAGGTACAGCACACCCATATCTTCGTAACACGACGATTATTAAGAAGAAATAAAAGACAGCACGGTGGCACAGTGGTTAGCACTGCTGCCTCACAGCGCCAGAGACCTGGGTTCAATTCCCACCTCAGGCAACTGACTGTGTGGAGTTTGCACATTCTCCCCGTGTCTGCGTGGGTTTCCTCCGGGTGCTCCGATTTCCTCCCACAGTCCAAAGATGTGCGGGTCAGGTGAATTGGCCATGCTAAAATTGCCCGTAGTGTTAGATAAGGGGTAGATGTAGATGTAGGGGTATGGGTGGGTTGCGCTTCGGCGGGTCGGTGTGGACTTGTTGGGCCGAAGGGCCTGTTTCCACACTGTAAGTAATCTAATCTAAAAAAAAACATCTTAATGAAAATATGGCTTTTTTTTTCTATTCTCGAAACACATTACCATAACATACCAATACCTTTAATTTCAGTTAATCCTAACTTCTTAACATATAACTGTATACATGTATAACATGAAGTTGATACAAGTCTCATCTAAACATTATCAGTTAACACCACGATAATGCATCTGTGATTATCTTCTTACAACCCCAAAAATGTATGTTTTTAAATTTAAAAATCTGTAACATAAGACTCCAGCGAAATAGTTTCATGTTCTTGTCGTTAAAGCGTTCGAAGAATGTAAGCAGATGGTGATTCGTGTACACAACTACCTCTAAATCATTGTTCATGAAATAAACATGCAACAGTTCTAAGGTTCAATGGTTCAGTTTCAAGCATTGAATATTTCATCTGCTGGATGTTGAACTTCTTCGAAAAGAAACAAAATGGTCGGTCAACCCCATCCCCATCTTCCTGGAGGAGTACACCTCCAACTCTTATGTCACATTAGCATCACTGGCGACATTAATAGGTTTTGAAAATTTTGGTGTAGCTGAAAGTGGTTTGGTGTTTCATATTGATGTCAAATGGTCGAATGTCTCCTGGCATGGTTCTGTCCACCGAAACTTTGTGTTGATCTTCAGAAAATCTATTAAAGGTGCCACTACACTGATGAAGCTTCTAAAAAAACGAATAAAATCCAACATGTCCTAAGAATCGAAATATCTCTTTCTTGGAGGTCGGTCTTGGAACTTCCTCGATGTCCTTCATCTTTATGTTCTTCGGGATTAACCTTCTGTGAGTGATGTCACTTCTACTTTCGTGAATTCAGTTATATTTAAGTTTATTACCAATGTTTCTTCTCGCAGCCGTTCAATGGCCTCTGCCAATTGCACAACGTGATCTTTCCTGGACATACTAAAGATTGCAACATCGCAAAATTCGACTGTGAAGTTTGTTAACGCAGCCACAGCTCTGTTCATGAGTCTTTGAAAGGCGGGGGGTGCATTCTTCATTCCAAAGGACATCAGTTAAAGCTGATAAAGCCAATTTACGGTTACAAACGCAGAAAGATACGTGCCAGTACACACGCATTAAGTTCAATTTGGTGATGTAAGTGGCATGTCCGACTTTCTCGATGCGGTCCTCTAACCACTGAATTGAATATGAGTCAGAATTTGTAACTGTCCGATCTAGCGAACTCCACTCACTCTGGTTTGATTTGGTGATGTTATTGTGGAGCATAATCTGTACCTCCATCGAGACCTGTCTGAAAGGATTTAAGGGATAATGCCGATAGGGGATGTTCTTTTTATGTGAGCCGTATTCCCTCCGTCTCCTTCATGTACAATAGCATTATTCCTCCCCATCTAATTTTTACTGCTGTTCTTATTCTGCACGACCAAATCTTACAACTGGATTTTACGCTCCTGCGACAGTTTACTCCCCTATCCCACTCCGCAAGAACTTCTTCATTGTTTAATCTACTTTCAGGCCCATCAAAACTAACATCATATGGATTTCATTCCTCACTCTGTGGGGCAGTTACTAACACCTGTTTCTCCAGTTCTTTCTCTCTAGCATAATATGGATTCACCGTGTTTACATGGTATTCAGGATACTTCTTTTCTATATGGCCTCTTTACTAGATAGTTCACCTGACTCAATTGTTTTATCAATTTGATACGGACCACGTAACATGACTTTGAAGGGATCTTCTATCATTGGTAGCAGTACTAACATGTCAACCCCTTGGGAAAACGTCCGAGTCTCAGAGCTTTTATTTGTCAACTGTTCAATTCTATACTGTGCCCTCTTCAGGAGTTGTTTAGCTAACTCACCTACTCGTTTCAATTTTTCTTTCATGTCAGGTACATAAACTATGTGTAAGATTTCTTTGTTCCTATTAATTTTTCGTTAATTAATTTCAAAGGCCCTCTCACGTCATGCCCGAATATTAAGTCGGAGGCAGTGAACTGATTAAATTGGTTTGACGCATCTCTAACATCAAACAATACGCATGGGATACATTTAGCCCAATCATTCGAGTAATACTGACAGCGTGCTCTCAATATGGTCGTGTATTACTATAATTTATTATCATTGTTATTATGATAAGACAAATTTTATGAAACAACCTGTCACCAGCATGGTAACAGACAGCACGTTCTGCATTTCTACCACGCTGTGCTTGAAGAGAACTCGCATCAAATTCATAGCATTTACCTTCAACATGTGCCTGCCACACTTTGTTTTTATGTGTTCACAGGATGTGGACACCAGAACTTGAGCCAGCACTTGTCACCCGGAGGCAATGTTCTTGATGTGGGTCGGATTTATATGTAAGACACAAAAGATAAACACATTTTACATCTCCAAGGACATTAGTGAATTATTAACTTTTTTTCAGTCTTTCCCAACATCTTGCTTGCAGTGATGATTGGACTCTGAATTTGTGAATTTGAATCCACCATGCGCCCTGTAGGATTAGAATCCCTACCGTCATGACATTTCCTGTGCGGCTGTATTAACAGCCCATGGAGAAATACCAGTAAGCCGGCATACCCCTTCTACTTTACTGCAATGAGGAAACGATTTACATGACTTGTCCTATCGTATCCTTTCATAACTGTGTATGTCTCAATCAGAATCTCCACTAACCAGCTTTTCCTCCCGAAAAAGGAACATATGCATATAAGAAACTGGAGCATTCACTGGCTAGTTGGCTCCTTAAGACTGGTTTGCTATTCCATCAGATGATAACTGACATTTTTGTGGACCTATCTGTAATTACCAACCCACTTCCCATAAAGATGAAGCTCTTTACTCTTCAAATGTTATTACTTTACAAACATTCAACGAGGTAGCCTCAACCCCTTCACTATTCAAGGAATTCCAAGGTTTCACTCCACTTTGTGGAAACTAATTCCACCTCAATTCAGTCCTAAATCTATTGTCCATTTTATCGCGAATGTGTTCCATAGTGATAGTTCAATTCATTAATGGAAAAGAAAGCCCCTGCGACTCTCTAAACTATTCTCTTCATACCTAAATGATGCCAAGAGATTCCACCTCATTCTTCTAAATTCTGATTGTTTTAGTCCCAGTCTATTCGAAATCTCCTCATAAGGCCGTTCAGGTGTAGTGGAAGAGCTGATCAAGGGTAATGAAGTAAACATGCATCTGGAATCGGAGGAGGTAGCATTCCTGAATGAATACATTGCTTCAGTATTCACTGCGGAGAGGAACATTGATGTTTCTGAGGATAGCGTGAAGCAGACTGATATACTAGAACAGGCTCATGTTAGGAAGGAGGATGTGCTGAAAAACATTAGCATAGATAAACCCTGGAATAGAGATAACCCCGTGAATTACAGACCAGTCAGTCTTAAGTTAGTAGTAGGCAAAATATTGAAGAACACTCTGAGAGACAGTATTCATGATTACTTGGAAAACAATAGTCTGACTAGAGATAGTCAGCATGGCTTTGTGGAGGATAGGTCGTGCCTCAGAAACCATAGATTTTTTTTTGGTAATGTGAAGATAAACGTTGATGGAGGTCGAGGAATCGATGTGGTATGCATTAAAATTAGCAAGGCGTTTGATTTGTTCCCCAGGGTAGTCTCATTGAAAAAGTAAGGACTCATGGAATGCAGGGAAATCTAGCTGTCTGGATGCAGAATTGGCAAGCCCATAAATGACAGAGGGGTCTTTAGATTGAAAGCATTCTGGTGGAGCGTCGTGACCTGTGGGGTTCCGCAGAGATCATTGCTCTTCATGATTCTTATGATGACTTGGATGAGTAAGTGGAAGGGTAAGTTAGTAAATATGCAGCTTACACGAAGGTTGGTGGTGTTGTGGGTAGTGTGGACGGCTGTTGTCGGTTGCAATGAGACACTGACAGGATGCAGAACCGAGCTGAGAAATGGCAAATGGAGTTCCGTCTGGAACAGTTCATTTGAATGCAGAATACAGGAATTCAGAAGGCGGGATCCTTGGCATTGTGGAGCAACAGAGGGATGTTGGGATCCATACACTTAATGCTGCCAGCCAAATTGGTAGGTTTGTTGAGAAGGTGTATGGTGTGTTGGCTTTCATGAGCAGAGGATTTCAATTTAAGAGCCGTGAGGTTATGATGCAGCTCGTTCAGACCACACTTGAAATGTTATATTCAGTTTTGATCGCCTCACTGTAGAATATATGTGGAAGTATTAGAAAGGGCGAAGAGATGATATGTCAAGATGCTGCCTGGAATGGATGGCATGTTTCATGAAGAAAGTTTAATGTAGCTTGGGCTGCTCTCTTTGTTGTGCAGATGTACACGATGGTGAGAGGCATAGATACATGGCGTAGCCAGAGACTATTTCCGATGGTGGGAATGTCTATCACGATGGGATATAATTTCAAATTAATTTAAGCAGTTACAGAACAGTTGGCAGAGGTCGAATCTGGAAATAGAGACAGTTCGGTGCGTGGAATGAACTGCCAGCAGTGGTATTCGAGTGAAATAAATTGGGGTTTTTAATCAACTCTTGGAAGAAAGGAGAATGAAGTTTATATAGGTTCATCTGATGTTGGAGTCGGATAAAAGGCTGTAGGCCGAATGACCTGAACAGCGCTGTACTGTTCTTTTGTGTATGTTATATAAGCCAATTCTCTCAAATCCAGTAGCAGTCTCGTGAACCTCTTCCACACCTCCTGCAATGTCAGTATATCGCTTCTCAATTAAGGAGGTAAAAAATCGTGTAATTTCCTCCAGTTGTGAACTCACCAGCCCTCTATATAGTTGCAGAATAACCTCCCTGCTTTCAAACTACTTTCACTCTAGCAATGAAGGACAATGTTGCATTTTCATTCTTAACTACCTGATTCACTTGCAAACCATTATTACTTGTGATTACTCCACAAAATACACAAGTCGTTCTACACATTGGCAT
Source organism: Hemiscyllium ocellatum (assembly GCF_020745735.1). Classification (NCBI taxonomy): domain Eukaryota; kingdom Metazoa; phylum Chordata; class Chondrichthyes; order Orectolobiformes; family Hemiscylliidae; genus Hemiscyllium; species Hemiscyllium ocellatum. The sequence continues at coordinate 751,917 of NC_083441.1, forward strand.
TTCATAAATTTTCTCCTTTCAGATAATAGTCTATTTTATTGTTAATTCTACTAAAACTGAATACTTCAAATTTACCAATGGTTTACTCCATCTGCTCGACCCTTGTCGATTTCTTAATTTGTAGCACTATAGAAACTTTCAGTGTCCTCTGCACACTTTACTCTGACATTCACCTGTGAACGTTGACACACTACACTTGGTCCCCAACTCCAAATCATCTTCGTAAATTCTAAACACTAATCACTGGCACATACCACGAGCCACGGATTACCAAGAAGTAAAATAAACACATATCCTCACTCTTTACTTTATGTAGCTCAGCAATCTTCCATCCATACTAATAACCATAACATCGTTGCATCCTTTTCTGAGGCAGCACGCTTTTCAGCATGACGTTTTCGAATGCCTTCTGGAAATCCAGATGCACAACATCTGCCACTAAGCCATTGTCTGCCACGATTGAAGAGTCCTCACAGAACGACAGTTAACTAGTTAAACATGACTTCTCTTTCATGTACCCACATTACGTCTTCTAGATCAGCCCAATTTCTATAAAAACTTCTCGCTATTTCTATTCAAGAATTTTCCCCAAGATAAAAACTTATCCAATAAGCCTATAGTTAAATTGCTCTGGTCCACGTTCTTTTTAAAACAGTGACACCACATATGCTGTTTTCTAACCTGCCAAAACTACCCCAGAGTACGATAATTTTGCCAAACTAACACAAGCACGTTTTCTATTTCCCCCGCCATCTCATTTGTAGTCTAAGATTCATTCCATCAGTGTCACGTGAGCTGTGTTCCTTGAGCCCATAAGATGGCCTAACACTAAGACTTTGCTGAATTGATTCTAATTAGTTTAAATGTCATGTTTTCTCAAGTAACGACTACAAGAATACAGTTAAATGTGTACGATGTCACTACAGAAGGCATTATCTAAGCCACGAAGTTATTCGATGGAAGTCTTGGGTGCTATAATTGTTCAGGTACAAAATACAGAAATAAAGAGAGAAGCTAAAACGTTTTTCATTACAGTTTTTCATCGCATAAATTGGAGGTTAAAGAAATAAAGTGAAACGAGCAAAATCAGAGTCCTTCTTTTGCCTCCAGCCTCAACACGCTGTGGGCTTTCCAAACGTGATCTCGCCCTGCCCGTACAGCCAGGCGTGAGAGCTGTACAGTCTGATCGCTCCGAGCTCCAGCTCACCGGTTGTTCCTCTCCGTCCCTGAAAAATCTGGCGACCCTGCTCAGCTCAGGCCTACTGAAGCTGACCTTGGCCTTGGCCGCCAGCTACTGCCAGTCATTCTCCCCGTCAGCCCGCCAATACTGGATAATATACTACGAGTATTCTTTTCTGGATGTCACCCACGAAGCCTCCTCGTCATCAATTATCGGTATTTTACTTGTGTCTTCCAATGTGAAAACGGACACAAAATACCTGTTCAATCTTTGGCTGTTGCCTATTTCCAATTTTTAAATTGTCGTTTGCGTCCTCGAAAGACCAATTTTTACGTTATGCACTGAGTTTTGTTTTATATATTTACGGGACCCTTTGCTACCTGCGTCTATATCTTGAGATGTTTGCTCTCATGTTCCATGTATTATGATTCCAGATTCCGAGATGATCCATCGCTAGGAGATCATTAATTATTCCTGTCTCATTACGCTGAAACAGATTTAGGACAGCTTGTTTCACAAACTACAATAGGTTAAAATCAGTGTACATAACTGCCTCAGATACATTACTGGTAACATAGACAATGATTTCATGTAGTGGCAACACCGACCTCAAAGTCTCCTTCTCAACCATGGAACATTTTTGCGGATGAATATTAAATTTCCTATAAGATCCCCGATAGCTCTGCCTATTCTCTCGTTGTCTTCTTGCAAGGCCACAGCACTGATATTTACATCACTTATCAATATCAATAGCCACCTTGAATGTCTTTGTGTAATCAGTTGTGGCTAACACTGGGGCAGTGGTTAGCGCAGCTTTATTGCTTTCAAATGCCATTTCACGGCCCGTTGTCAACTTAAACCTCTTGCTTTTGTTTAGAATTCAGTGAGTCCAGCAGCCACACTATTAATTTCGGTCCAATTTTTTTTTCATTAAACCCACTCAATCTCAGGAACAGTAATAATGCTCCTTTTGTTATTGATATGGGAAACTCGTGAAGTATCTTTGGGTTTGCATTCAGTGGTGCCTTTTTCTTCATTTCCAATAACATTGCCCAGGAAAGTGATTGAACTTTGAGAAATTCACTTTTAGCCAGGTTTATCAACAAGCCTTCCTCCTAAAGTCGATCGAAATCTTTGATAAATGTTGCAACTGTTCCTTTCACACGTGACTGAAAATCACCAGGTCGTCAATGTCTAAGATACAGGATACATTGAACTTATTGGTTAATCTCTGAAATGTGGCAGACACATTATTCATATCAAATGGCATGACTCTAACTTGATGCAGTTCTTTTGGAGATCCGAAAGGGGAAATTGCCTTCACTCTTTCTGACCAAGGTACCCGAGAATAACCTCTGAGGAAGTCCAAATTAGAAATGTAAGTTGCTTGTTCCACCTATTCAACACAATTTTCCAAACGCAGAATCTGATATTCATCAGTCTATGTAACTGCATTGACTTTGTGATAGTCCATACATAACCGTTAGGAACCTACTGGTGTTGCCACCGTTAATGTGTGTGACCTCCAGTCAGTGTAAATCACTTCGATTATGCCATTTTGGAACATGTGTTCACTCTCCTTTTGAACATGTGTCCACTTAAGAGTGTTATGCCGATCAAGATGTTGCTTCAGTGGAACAGCATCTCCTTCATATACAACACACATAATTATTTCCACATGTCTCGATACGTGATCGCATTAACTCTGGCAGATAATTTCGTTTATCCTTTTGGAGGCGATTCAATAATTTATTTTAGTTTTTGACAATTCCCTCATGGTCCAATTTAATTTTCAAAATGTCCAAATCAGAATCACCTTAACCTGGCTCTCCCCTCTCTGCTGTAACCAATTATTCAGTCTTTTTTTGGATTTCCATTCCTGTCAAAATACCTTTTGAACTATTCACATGGCATTCTCTGTGAGATTTCTTTGTGTCCGGAGTCCTCATCAAATACATCACTTCACTCACATTCTTTTCGACTTATGAGGACACTAAACCTTGATTTCAAACAATTGGAGGTGCCGGTGTTGGATTCAGGTAGGGCAAAGTTAAAAATCATACAACAACAAGTTTTACCCCAACAGGCTTCTTTGGAATCACTAGCTGTCTTATCCAATGAAGAAGCAGCGCTTGGAAAGCTAGTACTTCCAAATAAACCTGTTGGAACATAATGTTGTGTGTGATTTTTAACTTTCGTTTTAAAGATTCACCTATCTCTAGGATCATATCTCTCATAACAAATTTGCTAATATTTGATTTATTTTCCACTTCATGGTTCATTGCATATTGTGATATTTTTTCAATGCTGTCAAGCTGACTTCTTCGCTGCATTAAATCGTTTCTGAAAATGTGACAAACATACCGAATTTGTGATCTCTGAATTCTGACTTACACATTTCTCCTTAATCAAGTTTAATAGTTCTCTCACTTTTTGCTCAAAACCTAATTCAAGTGCACTGAATTTGGTCGAATCGTTTGGTGCATCTCTGATTTCCAACAGCACAAACAAAATACCCTTATCCAAACTATCTTGGTAATCTTGAGTATAAACCCTCAACATAGTTTTTAATATCTGATGCCACCTTTGTAGCGTTCACTGAGAAACTGGATAGTACCCATCAGATTGAATTGTTTTATTCCTAAACTGGAAATGTGTTGCCGAAAAAGCGCAGCAGGTCAGGCAGCATCCAAGGAGCAGGACAATCGACGTTTCCAGCATGTGCCCTTCTCCTGCTCCTTGGATGCTGCCTGACCTGCTGCTCTTTTGCAGCAACACGTTTTCAGCTCTGATCTCCAGCATCTGCAGTCCTCACCTTCTCCTTATTCGTAAAATATCTATAATCCCCTGGATTACATTTAATGTAAAGTTTTTCCCTTGGTCTGATTGTATCTCTGTGTATACTCTTTATCGAGTTAAAAAAATTGAGTGCTTCCTCTGCAATCCTTTCAGCTGTGATATTGTGTAATGAAATGTCCTCTGGAAATCTATTGCACATATCCATTACTGTCAACAAACAGTGACTCACACTGTTTTATTTTAGGTAAGGTCTTGTGCAATTAATAAATACTATTATGAAAGGTCGTTAAATTGCAGGAATAGTTATTAAAAGTACAGGCCTGTGGTCTTCAAATAACCAGATACATCTGGCAAAATTCAATTACATCTCTGTACAATCCAAGCAGTAAGAATGTTTTCCTATTTAGTTTGACTTTTCCTCACCCCTAAATGATTTCATTCTTGTAGCTCATGTGCCACTTGTTATGTCATGGGAAAGACCCTCCTGCTTAATTTAAACAACAACCACAGAAAATGGTCTACCCAATGTATTCCTCTGTGAGATTTCGAGAGATCAAGCACCATTTAAAGTAAAAAAATAACAACTTTATTTCTTAAACTATATCAGAGAATATTGAACAAACAACTGTTTATAACTACTTCCTCTAACCTATTCTTTACTGTCCCATTCCATAATACTAGGTTGATAAAACACCCGATTAAGAATTTTTGAAAATTTCAAATTTTAAATCCAAACTGCTATCGAATCTTCTCTTTATTTCGTCCTCCAGCTTCTTTTTTTCTTTTTATGTATTTCTGTTTCAACGGGTCACTGCTCAATAAAGGTGCTTTTAAGAGATTATTCCATTGCAGGCTGCGTGTGTTGGTGGCTTGGCAGTTATCTCACCACTGTTCAGATTTTCATGGCCTTATAACCACAGCATCGAATTGTGTCATTGACTTTTAATATTGTCGATATCCTCAACACGAGCTTGATTGGGGTCTGGTTTTTTGGTGCTATAATTTGAACAGATTGGCCCAATTTGAATTAGATTTTGTCACCTGGCAAAGAGCTACAGTAGCTGCTAGAACAAAATGTTGCATTGTTTATTATTCAGAACACCAGGTGTTGTCAGGTAGTCCTCCAAGCTTTTAGTTTTCTTTAAAGCATAGTGAACGCACATCCTCACAACACCCCCCCCAAGACAAAATGAACCAGCATAATGAAAAGATGGCTTCACTTTGTTTTCTATTCTTTTACCACATTACCCTAACATTCCAATCACTTTAATCTAAGTTCTAACATGAACTTCTTCCCATATATGTATATATGTACCCAAAATTAAATAAATACAAAGCTCTTCTCAGGTTTATCAGTTAAATCCACGACTACATTCATATGACCCTCAAATGCACGATTTTTAAATTAAAGTTCTCTAACGTAAGACTCCGACGAAATAGTTTCATATTCTTACCTCTAAAGCTTTCTAAGAATTTAACCAGATTGTGATCCTTTTTCAAAACCGTCTTTGACACGTTGTTTGTGAAAAACACATCAAATATGTTGGAGGGCTAGTACCACTCTCAACAGCATTTTCTTTCGATTGCGGAGTATTTTCTCTGGTGAATGTTGATCTTCTTCGAAAACAAATCAACTGGCACTTCAATCCCATCCTCGTCCTTCTGCAGGAGTTCTGCTCCAAATCCGATGTCACTACCATCGATGACGACTTTAAATGTTTTTGAAACGTTTGGTGTAGGTAAAACTGGATTGGTGGTTAATATCGGTTTCAAATGTTCGAATGCCTCTAAGCATTGTTCAATCCACTGAAACCTTGTGTTTTTCTTCAGCAAATCGGTTAACGACAGTACTGAAGCTTGGAACAAATTACTGATGGAATAATGATAGGAATCGAAATGCTTCTTTCTTCGAGAGTGGCTGTGGAAATTCCTCTGTAGCCTTCATCTTTGCGCTCCGGGGTAGGGTGGTGGGGTGGGGGGAGGTTCAACCTTCCATGAGCGATGTTATGTCGCAAGAACGTTTACTTTGCTTTTGAGAATTCAGTTATATTCAATTTTGTCACCAGTTTTGTTTCTTGTAGTCGTTCAAAGAGAACATATGATTTTCCAGGACTTAGTAAAGATCACTATATCGTACAAATACAGTTTGCAATTTGTTAACACAGCTACAATTTTATTAATGAATCCTTGGAATGTTGTGGGTGCTTTCTTCATTCCAAAGGTCATCACTTTAAATTGATATTGCCTATTTGGTGTTACAAAAGCAGAAATGTCTTTGTCCGTCTCTGATGCAGGTACTTGCCAGTAATCACGTATTAAGTCCAACTTGGTGATTTAACTGGCTTCTCCAAGTTTCTCGATACAGTCCTTCAATATCAGAATTGGAAATGATTTTGAAATGGCGTTGACATTCCGATAATCCACACCGAATAGTTGAGCCCCATCCTGCTTGGGAACAAAGGTGATCATTGAACTCCACGCACTCAGGCTTGGTTCGACGATGTCTTCGTCGAGCATGGCATCCTCTTTCATTTGGACTTCTGTGGCTTTGAAAGCATGACGCTGATATCAGTGTGTGTTTGTAGCAGTATTCTTCATTTATAACAGCATTACTTCTCCCCATCAGATTCGTACATATGTCCTCGTACTGCAGTAACAAATTTGCTCCTCCTCTCCCTGAACAATCCCGAAAACACAATCCGAGAAATCACAAACCCTGGCTCCAGGGAGATAATACACAAAACGTGACTCTCTCTCTTTCTAACTGAACCCCCTATCTGTCCCCATAACAATGGACGCCCCAATGACTAATGCTCTTCTCATTTCTACCGTCCCTTCTGAGCAACAGGGACAGAATACAAGCCAGAGACAGGTGCCCATGGCTGATCCTGCTAATCGAACCCAGAACAGTATCCAAAACTGTATACTTGTTGTTGAGAGGAACAGCCGCAGGGGTTCCTTGCACTGACTGCTGGTGCCTGTTCCATCTCCTGACTGTAACCCATCTGGCGCATTCATACACCTGAGGTGTGACTACATCCCTGTAACGCCTTTCAATAATCACTTCAGCTTCTGAATGACATGAGGCTCATATGAAGTATCAAAGTATCTAGTTACTAGATGAACGGCTGTCAATTTCTCAACTGCCTGAATATGTAATCATCTCCACTTCCTCATAAAGAAACGCCATTTCTATGGAGTATAGCATTCAGGTATACATTCGGATTTTCTTTCTGAGTATCCCGTTTGATACAATTGATTGACCTTTTCATCTTTCTGCTGATTTATCTGAGCTTAAGATGTCTGCATTGTCATCTATCTGTTCCTCGTTTGGCTGTGCTATCTTGTCAAACAGGATCTCTGCTAATTCCACTTCAACGTTCTAACCTGTACTCATTGGTATCTCCTGTTTCAACAGTTGAGTGATTGACCTGTTGACACACCGTTCGGAAAAGAAATGCCAGGATATATGTCCTGCAATTGTCAGTTGCCTGCGTTTCTACCAGATTTTCAAGCACAGTTGGCACCAATCTTACCTATGAAACAGCTATATCATTAGCAAGGACAATTTTCAATCCTGGAGGTGAGAGTTTTCTAATACTCACACTACGACTTCTCCACTGTTCACTGGACTCTCTAACCTCACTTTACATAACTGATCGCTGTTGTCTCACCTTGAATTCCCGTGATTGTTACAATTTCTCGCAATAATCCTTCAGAAGGAGAGAGTGAGGACTGCAGATACTGGAGTACCAGAGTTGAAAAATGTGGTGCTGGAAAAATACAGCAGGCCAAGCAAGATCCGAGGAGCAGGAGAACCGACGTTTCGGCCATAAGCCCTTCTTCAGGAATGGATTCCTGATTCCTGAAGAAGGGCTTATGCCTGAAACGCTGATTCTCCTGCTCCTCGGATGCTGCCTGGCCTGCTGTATTTTACCAGCAGCACATCTTTTCAACAATAGTCCTATAGTAGAACACATCTGCTGATATTTCAACATCATAGATTGAAGGGATCTTGTATCCCTTAATATTCTAAGCTCTTTAGTTTTTGCCCCTGGCCTTAGTGAGTGAATTTTACCTTAGCATGTATATGTTTTAGGAATATCTGGCATTTGTTTCTGAACCTTCTTTCAGATTGTACATTCTGGTGCAGCTTTCTGCTCTCCAATGTCCTGTCCATTGCCACTCCAACAACATTTACTGGCTTGTACTGTTTTCCTCTCTCTGGCTTCCCAATGTTTTTCCTTATACACCAACACATTGTTTCATACAGCTTTTATGTTGCAGTGAACACACCAGTGCTTTTTATCTTCTCTTTCCCCTTGAGGGTTTCTTTTTTTTTACTCTATTGTAAGTTATCTTTATGATCTGCACCGAGATCTACCTTTTCCTTTCTAAGTGATAATTTCTCTTTTCCCCAATTTCTACACCTCACAAATTGAAATTGATTTTGGTAGCCACTAACATTCAGCAGTCATTCCAGCTGTCAATCTTGCTATTTGAACACTCTACTCTTCCACATGAGTTCTCAGTGCTTCAATGAGGGAACTTTTGAACTCCTCCATTATCATCGTCTCGCAAAGACCGTTATACGTTTCCTTGATTTTTAATACCTATGACCCGTTCCTTGATTTATCATTTCAAACTCAACGTAGGTTTGACAGGTGTTCATCTTTAAATTAAAGAAACGTTGTCTGTTAGCTTCTGGCACAATCTGATAAACACTGAGGATAGCTTTCCTCACCTGTTCATCTACCCCAGATAACTCCTCCGATAACAATGCGAATGCCTCACAAGCTGTACCTGCAGGTTTTGTTTGCATCTTCAAAACTCACATGGTCACTGGCCACTGCATTTGCTTAGACATCATTACAAATGATGTAAAGAAGGCTTCCCAATCGTTCTCACCACACTTAGACAATGTTTGAATATTTCTAAAAAAGTGTTGAACCAGGCCTTTTTCCAATTTAGGCACGCTCATCTTCACACTCTTTCTCATGAAGCTTACCTTCAACCTTCATTTAAGCAGTTTTCCCTGTTTAAGCCCCAATTTCTGACGATCAAAAACCCTCTGTTTCATCTTTTCCTCTCACACCCTTTCTCCCTGTTTTGCTTTGATTGTCATTCCTGGTCTTCTGTGCCTAACTCAAGCAGCCTCATTTCCAGTTGTACTTTAGACATTTCGAAAGACTCTGATGGCATTTGCATCAAATTTAATCATTGAGCTATTACTGTAATTATCTCCCCTCTACTCACGGGACGAGGCAGCTCTCGCTTCAGCTTGCCTGCTAATTCCAGCAGCTTAGCCTTAACTACCTTTGGGAAAACACCAAGATCACTTCTTCCACCCCCAGAAAACTCATGGTGACCGAAAGAGCCATTGCCATCACAGCACTGTTTAAACTAACCGAATTAAACATCAAGAATAAAAGACAAAAATCTTATTTACAAGATTACCAAATGCAATACAAACAAAAGAGAACAGAAGACCAAATATTTTAACCTATCTGAAAATCCAACAGATCTTCGCAGCTTAATAATGCTGTTTCAATACTTCCAACAATCTCTGTAAACACACCTTCGGCTTAAAAAAAACGTTTAATCAAACACAGGGTCTTACAGGAAGGAAATCAGAGAGAAAGATCATCATGACCTCCTTCTTTGTGTTCCAGTAACTCTTTTTACTCTCCTACTAAAAATAAAACCAAACTAGATTAAAGCTGAGCTGGGAGACCAGTCAACTTTCCTTTTGTTGTACAAGTGTTGTTTTTTTGTCCCAAAAATTTGAAAGACTTTTGTCTGAGGCAGTATCTGATAGCTACAATTATACTGGTCAAAAAACCCTTCAATCACAGACATTTCAGAGGCTATGCCTTTTCCGAACTCTCTGAAAACAGAAAAAAAGCCAAGGACAGCATAACGTTGTTTCGGGAGCAGCATCGTCATACCTGACGCAGCATAAACTGTATATCTCACTTTCCTCCTTTCTGCTTCACCATTGCCACTGACTTATCACCATCTTTTCCTACCTGCATCCACCTATTGCCATCCGACCTACCTTTCGTCCAGCCCCATCTCCCCCACTTATTTAATACTCAATCCCCTTCTCTATCCCCAGGCATGATGAAGGATCCTGGCTGACATCGCGACTCTCCTCCTCGGATTCTGCCTGACCTGCTGTGCTTATTCCAGCACCACCCTTAATGACTGTAATGTGTTTGGTTGTGCGACATTCAATCAACACGCAATGTATGGGACCATGCTGCAGGAAAGAGGGTACAAATGGTTTTTTTTAGTTGCTTGTATCCAAATGCCCTGAAGCTGTGAGACATGAAGGCTGAGAAAGGAAATGCGCGTGACGAGATTTGTGGCGTGCCCCCAGGCACTGAATGACTTAATAGAAGATGCATGGCTGACAATGCAGTAAAAAAGACAGTTAACTGTTCTTTTCTGTGCTATGGGGCAGATAGCTATCTAAATGTTTAGAAATCACAATAATATGGTACACGACGATTGCTCGTCTCTTGCTTAATATCAGCTGCCAGATCGAATGTCTGTTCAGTTTCTCTTCACCTCTGAAGAAGTAATGTGGTCCAGAGAGTCTGCAAATAATATTATCATCTGGAATTGAAACTTTTTTTTAACTGCTCTTCTTCTGGCAAATGTCACTGGAATATTACAAATGTCAAAATCTAGTCAAAATTTTATTGACTTACGAAGAGGTATAAAATAATTAAATACGAGACTTGCAGCCATTCACATGCTAAAGTTCAAAATGCCCTGTTGGAGATATCGGTATTGTTTTCTGATACACCAGTTCAATAATGGGAAAGTCCATCCAGGCAGTGAGTGAAGTCATCTTGGTTTTCAGTCTCTGGAGGAGTTATTCAGTTGGCCAAAGTTTTTTTTTCCCTTGTCTTTAAAGTTGACATATCAGGAATGAAATTCGTTACATTTACGTACACAAGCAATGATGTTATCAAAGTTCATGTAACATATACTATATAGATAATACGCCTGAATGCCTAACACATGGTGCGCTGACCACGAATCAGAAAACACACCATGCATTTGCGATACATATAGCAGATGATAAACAGTGCAATACGGAAAAAAAGTAGAAACGAATTGAGAAGAGTTTACATGATTGAATTCAGAATAAATGTGGTTTGATTAAGCATTCTTCTACTAACACTTTGATTATGGATTTAAAAGCAATTGTACCATTTCACGTGGCATTGTCTTTTGAGGTGCCTATGAAGAGCAGATTCTGCAATAATAGCTGGAGTTCACATTGAATTGTCTCGTTTCCACATTTTAAATATTTTTATGAATGGACTCAATGGATATTTCATCCAGTTCTTTAAAACAGCTCTTATTTTACTCTGCGTTCCTGCATAAATAAAGGGGTTGATGCAGGAACTCAATAATTGAAGCATATATCCGGACTGTTGGAGAATAAAGATAGGATCATTTGCATCTGAACCAGAGGAATATGTGTCAGTCGCTATTCGGACATAAAGGATCATTATAACAAATACCAAATACAGCAGAATGAAACTGCCCGAGATGGCAAACAGTAAAACAATGGACTTTCTTCGCTTCTCCACCTCTGGATCACCCTGATTATCTCCATTGTCCTGGGACCTCAGCCTCCTGCGAGATGCATTGGCTGCAAGAATGTGTCTGACGGTCAGAGCATTGAGAAGCAAAATCAGAATGAATGGGAGACAAGGTGTTAAAATTGATCGAATCCAATCATATGCAGCCCATGCCAATGATACGTAGTATATCGCCTTTACAGCACAGAACCAGGGAAGATTGTTAATAATGTATACAGGCTCATAAACAAAATATGTGGCGATATTTTTTACACAAGACAATGTTGACACAAGTCCAATCACCCATGCTGCCATTTTCTCAGTGCAATATTTAATTTTCAGCTTCTGGCAACAAATGGCAACGAAACGATCAAATGTAAAAGCCACGGTTAACCAAACAGAACTGTCAATGGCTGCAAAATTTACAGCTGCACGAAAACTGCATATGGGTGTGATAGAGAGGAAACTGGATGGAAAATAAATTCCAGCAATTCGATTTAATATCACAATCGTGATCAAAACCAGGAGATCAGTCACCGCCATAGATATTAGATAATAAGTCATACACCCTGAGAGGCCGCATCTTCTTTGCAAAAGGATGACAATCACTGCCAAATTAGCTATAAAAGAAAGCAAGAGCAAGACAAGCTTTTTAAAAAACTGCTTTCACTCCCTATATTTGAGAGAACACTGTATGATTTTCAATATTTACAGAAGTGATCTGATTTGTGAAAACATCTATTATTCATGGGCACTTCATTTTCGCTTCATTCCAATTATTTCTGAAAAGATAAATAATTGCTAATAACATAAAAAACATAAATGAGTCTTAGGAGAACGAACGGAGAACAAGATAAGTCAAACAAATTCCTACAATACAGAGCATTCAACATGACATGGTCATATTCACATGAGACGTGTCACACAACGAAAGAAACGCAAGCAAAAATGCAAACATAGGATCCAGTAATATGAGTAGTTTGCTCAGCTATGTGAAACTTGTCCAATATCAAATTAAACGGTAATTGATGAGATTTTAAGGGCAATTTTACTTTTCTAAGTCTACCTGTTTTATATTAGTACGCTGCATCAACTGTCTTTTGAGAAAGGGGATTCACAATCCTCTGACTGAAATAAAACAGCGTCTCAGGTAAACACTTCCTCATTTTTTAACTATGACTCATAGTTATGGATTCTCCCATATGAAAGAAAAGATTGATTCCTCTCCACATTCTTTCGGAACCCACCCAGCCATATCCATGCAGGACGGCTTATAGTTCAATTATTTCACCTCTGGATCTAACAACTTTAAATGGCCTGCACCAGACTCTCTATCGTTTCCTCATACACTGACCCACTTTCTCCTCATACTGGACTAGTAAACTTTGATGCCCTACTTTCAATGCATTTACATCTTTTTGTATGTATGGCTACCACTAAAACCTCACTTTACTGGGGTTCGCAATTGCAGCTAAAAAAGCATCTATCCGTCCTTTCCAATCATTTGTGAAATTCGTGACTGTTTTAAGCCTGAGCACTGATCCCTATAAGACGTGACTCATTGCATGCTGCAGGCTGAAAAATTCAAGCAACTCTATTTCTTCACATTGCAATTCAATCATCTCTCCCTGAAAACACCTTACACAAAACCATGAGCTTTTTTTTCGCTTTGGCTTGTGTCTTAGCAAATGACGTCACGGAAAACTGAAGGACATGTAGAGCAAATTTCCGCCAACAAGCTTGGATACAGAAACAAACGAGAATTCGATTGCAGTTAAAATCTTCTTTGTTGCAAATTTTATTCACTCTGAGAACGAAGATGTCTTTAAATAGTCGACCTATACTTAAAAAATTTGCTCATGGCATTTTTAACATTGTGCAATGGGACATCTTTCTCCCAATCAAATAATGATCTGCATTGATCCAATGCATTAGTATTGGGAAATTATGATGTCAAAATCATTTTAGGTCTTTTTACAAAATCAATATTCATTCATGCTGAACTCAGCCATCGGGATAAATTGACAACTTCATTATTTGATGGTATTGTATTTTAACAAATGTCTTTGTACATTGTAAGCGTCAGATTCCTGTACGTATTGGCTTTCTGCATCACATAGGAAGCAATGTAATTGGGGGAAATTGAAAGATATCAGCTGATGCTTGGAGCCAATGGAAAGCACACAACCAATGGTTATTAGGAGCCATCCGCAATAGCCTTTGTGTCGGAGCAGAATCAAGCAGAAACAGTACGGGCGTGGGGTGAACGTGGTGATGGGTAGAGGCCTTTTTTTTTAATTCTGCACAAATTAATGATTCCACAAATGATATCTTTCTAATTTTCATCACTTCTTTTGCTTGACATTAGCATACTTCTCCATGATACCATTTTCAGTTTAACGGGGGATTATTTAACAGCTGAATAAGTGATCGGTTTTCAGGAATCAGTCCACCTTGTAAAGGCCGCTAGTTAAACAAATTTACAATTACATCAAAGTAACAATGATACATGCCACTGTAAAAAAAAACAGAATATTATCAGTGTAAATCTAGACCTATCGAAATGAATGCCATTATCATACCACGAAACATAAGAATTGTTTAGTCCTTTGCAAATCATCATTTAGAACATAATCAAAAACAGAATCGAATTGTAGTTATAGTGTTCTGAGTTAGTGGTCAGTAACACAAATATACATTTACACCAGCAGATGTGAGCAGTGAATGCGGGAAATGTGAAAATTATGGGAGATCACTCAGTCGAATTGTTGGTAGATTGCACAACAGTAAAGTAGCAAATTCTACACGTCATATGCGAAAGCTATGCGCATGAACATCATGGAACAAACTTTCTGTGAAGGAATAAATTATAATATTAATTTCACACAATAGTGTCAGTATTTTAAAGGTATAAATACAGGTATCACCCTCTTTTCGTACATTCTCTTTGTTCAATCTTGCTTTGATGGAAGTCTTACATTTGGACCCGCTTTTGCGCATCTGAAGAGCATTTTCACTTTTACAAAAATGGTGACATGCTTCCTTATATCATTCATGCACCCTCACTTAACGCCATTTCTGGCTTACAAAACGTTTCCTGGGAACGCTTTACTTTTGGATAGTGATAGCTAACTATTTATTAACTGGCACAATCCAGACTAGAAAGCGTGATATATCATAGGCGTTAAATGCAATGAAGTCCTCAATTAATCAATCTTTTCTCCCTGTAACGGTGGAAAAGGTTTTCTGAAAGGATGGTCAGTTCAACTGAAAAAAAACAGAACTGATACATCTGAACATGCACTACAACAACAATACACTGGTCTACCTGTTACTCCGATAGCAGAAAAGACTGGATAAGAAATGGAAAACAGCAGACCTCTTAGTACCTCGTGCATTTTGAACAGGTGTCCTGCACGGATTCAGAGGTTTACTGGGAAGTAGTTATTTTTATACGTGATTTCAGACTCCAGAGATTTAATTAGATGTCTGATCTTGGAAATGATTCGCATTTGTTCAACAACAAACAAATGAGTGCAGCTGACAATTGGCTTACTCATGGTAGAGACTGTATAATGATCATTGTAACATTCATTTTTCCAAATAATATGAAGAAAGGAATGTCCAGTCTACTGTGAGGACAGCGCTGTGCTGTTCACTAAGTACCTTTCCATGAGATGTGAAATAACTAGGAAGCGTTCTGTGAAAACACAAATTAGCGTTATTCTTAATTCAATGTATCAAGTCCATTAATTTGTCCTTTCGCAGAGTTTCTCTCCATGCTACTTAAATTTGCTATCGCTAGTTTCCCGACTCGACAATTATATTCAATGCAGGTAGATTCAGTTGCAGCAAGACAATTTTATTCATTGGAAAGATATGTAGTTCACCATAAATAACAAATTTTCGAACATCCAGTTCGGTAATTGTAAATTCGACTTTTTCTTTGACAATAAGAACAGACATAACTGTGCTGGATAACAACTTTTAAATAAACTCACGGTCAGAATTTACATGCTACATTTGCTTATTCACTTCACCTCGGCAACATTGTGTTGACTCCATTGTCGCCATGTCGTTATTCTCATTTGGCAAGAAAATTAATTAATTTCTCACAGATAGTCAGCATGGTTGTGCAAGGGTGAAATCTTGTCACAGAAATTTGTTGTGTTCTTTTTCAGTAAGTAGGAAAATGCTTGATAGGTAGAACATTGTTTATTGTCATGGAGTCATAGAGTGTGGACTCCTCCAGCACAGAGACATGCTGAACAAAATATACATCGACACTAATCCTATTTTCCTGAACTTGGCAAATATACTTCTAACCCTTTCATATCCATGCATTGGTCCAAATGTCTTTTAAATATTGTTAATGTACCCGCCTCAACCACTTCCGTTGGGAACTTATTCCATATGCGTACCACGTTGTGTTAAAACGTTGCCCTTCAGGTTACCTTTTATTTTTCCCCTCCTACCTTAAACTGATGTCCTCGTTTCCACAATCCTAGGAAAAATGCTAAGTGCATTCACACTATTCATGCCTTTCATGATCTAATGCACTTCCATAAGATACCTCCTCACTCTCCTACACTCTCAAAAAAATGCTCCTGGCTTGTCTAAACTCTCCCTATAACTCAGAACGTTCAATACCAAGAACAGCCTTGCAAATTTCTTCTGTTTAATGGCAGGTTTATGAGAGCAAGGTTATCAAAGGTACGAACTGAACCTTCACAAAACTGTGTTGACTATCCCTCATCCAACACTTCACCCACAACCGACATGAGGCTTATTGATCTATAATTTCCACGGTTGTCCCTTAACCCTTCTTAAACAAGGGAACAACATTTGCTATCCACTAGTCTTCTGGCACTATTCCTGAAATGACGACGTTAAGATCAAAGTCCAAGGCTTGGTAATCTCCTCCCTGGCCTCACAGAGAGTCCTGGAACAAATCCCATCTGGCGCAGGGGAATTATCCAAATTGACACTTTCCAGAAATGCTTAAACCTCCTTCTTATGCACCTCAGTCCAATGTAGTCTTGTACTTTGTATCCCAGCATTCTCCTCGACAACATTATCATTTTCTCGTGTGAATACTGACGAAAATTATTCATTTTATTCCTGGTATACCTGCAGAAAGCCTTAACGTTTTCATAATCCTAACAGCCAGCGATTTGTCATGTCCCCTCCTGGCTCTTCATAGTCATTTCCTTAAGTCTTCCCTGACGAACTCGTAAGTTGCAAGCGCCCAAACTGAGCCATTGCCTTCATGCTAACATAACCCTTCTTCTTCCTCTTGACAAGAGATTCAATTGTCTTAGTAAAACATGGCTCCCGCGCCCGACAACTTCTTCCCTGTCTGACCGGCAACTGGAACATAGAACATAGGACTTAAAGTGCAGTGTAGGCCATTCGGCCCTTGATGTTGCGCCGACCTGTGGAACCAATCTGAAGATCATCTAAACTGCACTCTTCCACTCTCGTCTATATTCCTATTGAATGAACACTTAAACACCATTGAAATTGGCGAATCAGCTACTATTTCAGGCGGTGCTCCTAATACTCTGAGTAAGGAAACTAACTTTGACATCTGTCTTGTATCTATCACTCCTAAATTTAAAGCCATGTGTCCTTGTTCTAGCCATCACGATCCTAGGAAAATGCCTCTCATTGTCAACTTATCTAACATTTTGATTATCTCCTATGTCTCAATTAAGTCATCTCTCAACGTTGTTCTTTCTAACTAAAACAGTCTCATGTCACTCAACCTTTCCTCCTAAGGTCTTCCCTCCATGCCAGGGGGCATCCTAGTAAATCTCTTCTGACCCCTATCCAAAGCTTCCACATCAGTCCTAAAATGCGGGTGGCCAGAACTGCATGCAATACTGCAAATGTGGCCCCACCAGAGTTTTGTACAGCTACGGCATGATGTCATGGTTCTGAAACTCAATCCTCTACCTCTAAAAACTGACACACCGTATGCCTTGTTTCCAAACCTGTCAACCTGGGTATCAACTTCCAATGATCCATGTAACTTGATACCGAGATGTCTCTGCTCATCTACTCTCCGAAGACTCGTATCATTCAACCCATTTACCTTTATTCATCTTGCCCTTTTCAAAGTGGATCATGTCACACTTCTCCGTATGATCTCCGTTTGCCACCTCTCAGCCCGGCTCTGCAGCTTGTCTGTGTCTCTCCGTAACTCACAATAGCATTCGTCAGTTTCCACTACTCTACCGATTAGTGTAATTCGCAAATTTACTAACACATTCTTCTCTGCCCTCATCCAGGTCATTTATAATAGTGACAAACAACAGCAGACCCAAAACAGATTCTTGCGGTACCCCTCGCAACTGAACTCGGGGGTGAATATTTCCCAACAACGATCACCCTCTGTCTTCTTCAGCTAGCCAATTTCTCATCCAATCCACTAAATCACACTCAATCGTATGCCTTTGTAGTTTGTTCAATTGCGTACTGCAGGGAACGTGATCAAACGCCTTACTGAAATCGATATACACCATATTAACTACTCTGCCCTCATCCACCTGTTAGTTCACCTCGTCAAAGAAATCAATAAAGTTTGTGAGATATAACCTACCCTTCACAAAACCGTGTTGACTATCCCTAATGAATTTATTTCTTTCAAGATATTATAAATCAAGAACTACACTCGCTGGTCCTTGAATTTTCCTTTTCAAAATGAATTTCGCATTTCACTTAATTAATCTGAATGTTCTACTGCTACAGCGGATTTTGATACAATGTTTTTCAGAAAATTAACATTCCTATTGTGGATCAAAATGTGGCTAAGGAATTGGAATAAGAAATCAAAGGAATCGAAGTTGAGGCTGCGGCTACATCATTAAAAGTCTTGGACCCGATCCTTTTCTAGACGAGTTTAGAACAAAATTGGGGAAAAAGATGATTTTGGTTTTGGTAGATGTGTTTTTTTGAGGCGTTTCAGTCTGGCTCTCTTCCTCAAACTTTAACGTAAGCATCAATATCTTTGTTTTTAAAGAAAGGCAAAGATCACTTGCTGTGTAGTTCAAATGGTCTCAGAAGACTGTTAAATGTTCACTTTAAATTATTATCAAGAAAGTATGGAAGTGATCCTTCCCTCCATCATGCCCTTGGACGAGTCAGCATTTATTCACAACAGGCATTCTTATTTTAATATTTGGCTGGTGTTTAACGTTGCTTAAAATGCTTCCCAAATCCACTCTCCTAGCGGTATAATGTCTTTATATTTTGAAAAAGCCTGTAATAGAGTGAAATGAAATGTTTTTTCACGTTGGAGGAACGTGGCTTTGAAAAAAAAAGTTTCTTGGACCAAACTACTCCGTGCTTCACCACAGGCCTTTGTTAGGATCAATAGTGATTTTGACATTTATCATTCAACCAGAGAGAGTTATACTTTGAGCCTATTGCTGTTACCATTGTAATTGAACTTTTGTCTCTTGCTGTACGGACTCGTCATGATTTATCTGGCATCATGTGGAGTTGAAGTATGTCCTCTTTGCAGATAAACTTTGCTACTTGCCTCGAACTTTTCTCTCTCTATTAACACTGCACTGGGCTAATACAAATTAAACAAGACTTCGAGCAAAGGTCTCTCCTTAATTTGTGTGTTGTTGCCAGAAATAATTCCATTAAAGTGAATATTTTGCACGGTTCTATTATTGATTTCAACATATCCCAATTTTTCTCCATCTTTCGTTTTTCCAGAAGGGAAATAGTCTCATTCTTACAATTATTTGGAATAAAGAAAAACACATAGGTTACAGCAACGTTCTTACAGTGGTATAACATACTAGGTGGAATGGCTTTCACGATTTTTTTTTATTGGGCAGCAATCATTAGAGATTTTAGCTATTGGCTGCAATATAAGAACCTTGATGCTTCCTCAGTTCGATTGACTGCTGAGATACATTCCACTCATCCGGTAACAATGAAGATTCTATTGCATTCATCCCTTCTTTCTTAAAACTTTATTTACACGAAAACCATATTTGTCTTATCCTGTGTTAAAACTTCGTTTCGATTTAGACGCCTTTCAATCATTTTTTACTAAGGCTTTGTTGGCAGCAAATCATGTTCTTCCCCCATTTTTAGTTGACAGTGCCATTTCTGGCTGTGCTGTGTTTGGAATAAAAAGAGTGCAAGATTGACATATTGATGGCATTTTTGCATCTTTTCAACAATTAGTTGATCATTTTTCACTTCCTTAAAAACCACTTCTTCAGTTACCCTCAAGCTTGCAGTTTTGGCTGTAGTTCATCTTAGGTTTTCCCTGACCTTTCGAATGATTCTGATATTGACACCTTTCCCGATCCGTTTTCTTCATTAAAGTGTGGAGGATGGTGGTGGTGGTGGGTGCTACTTCATTGTATTATTCAAACATTCATCAAGTATGCTCTGACTCTCTTGATTCAATTGAAGCTATCTGGGAGGCAAACCTGCAGGAGGGAATTCCGGGTGATGTGTGGGATGAGATCTTACAAAGGATGCACAGTCTTCAATCTGTGCAAAACACTGTTCGACACAAGATACTACACCGAGCCCACTGCACAATGGCTCGAACTTTTGAGAAAGAGTCCCCATTCTGTGATCGGTGCTAATAATCCCCAGCAAATTATACGCACATACCCTGCTTTAAGTAGACATTGGATTGATATTTTTGACAACTTAACGAAGGCACCTGGATAAAATCCCACTCCTAATACTATTGCTGCGTTATTTTGGGCGTCACCCTCTTTACCAATCTTTCTTCCTCTAAAAACGACATGAGAACATTCACTACCCTATTCACCAGAAGATATTGTAAAAATGGAAATCTCTAATTTCGCATACCCAGACACACTGCGTTAGAGATGTGCTATACTTTCTTAAATTAGAAAATATTTGAATATCATTACCTGGTTGCTCTAACAAATTTACAAAAATCCCGGAACGTGTATCTTTGATATGTTAATTGTCTTATCTTTTTAACTAAGGAATCTTCCGTTGTGGTTATGTTCACTTCCTTTTTCTTATCCTAATGCTGTTGTCTTACTGCTCCGTTGATTTCTTATGGTTTTGTGCTTTTTATATGTCAATATTTATTAGGGTAGTTCGTCATTTTTGTTTTTGCATTTTGGGAGAGGTTAGGGCGTGGGGAAGGGGTCGTGGTTATGTTTACAGTTGCTTATTCCTTACGATTGCACCTTATTCTGCTGTGATTTTTTTTGCAAAACAGTCAATAAAACACTTCTAAAAAATAATCTAAACTTAATTGGTGAGGTTGTATTGACTTGGTTTGTATTCTTTTTACCTTCGACTATTGAATGGCCAAATGATAACCGCGTTTCTATTGTAAAACAATTACCCAACCCTGGTTTAGATGAACTAATTTTATGCTCAGCAATCTGGAGCAATCGTCACGGAAAATACTTGTGATTGTATGTCGACCTCCAAGGTTCCGAGGTGCTGATGTACTTTATGATGTTTCCCACATCGCCTGTGATGTCTTGATATTCTACTTGAATTAATTTAAATGCAAGTCTCTAGTAAGCCCCGGCTTATTCGAATGTGTTTTTCAGAACCTCCCATTTTCCTTAAAGAACGTGTTCTGTCAAATGATATAAGTGCATCGAATATAAAATTGGGCAAAATTCAAACCCTTCTGTCATTCAAGTCACCACGAATGATGTTAATTATGATGTCTGTAATCATCCCTCAGGAAATTCCTTGAAGTTTTAATTTGAGACATATTCGAAATTTCCCAGCAGTTCTACTAATTGTACAGTCTATGGAAGTATGCAAGAATCAGAATCCAATCCTTTATCCATTTTTACAATCCCATTCTGGCAGCTATTGGCATTCCAAGTGAGTACATGTAGCTTTATCAGCGTATTAACGAGACGATAATGGTCTGACATGATTTTTCTCGAATAAGTTAACACGAAACCTACTTTCCAATTGATAGTTGAAACCGAATTAAGTATTTGGTTTTTATTAATTATTATTAAACAGACAATGTAGTAATTAATATTAGTTATTGCTTTAGCACAGAACTGATTGCAATCTGATCGATGTGATTGGTTATGTGAAAACTTTATGGTATCTACTTGAAGTCAGTATTCAAAACCGCTTGTTGGTTATCAATGTGCATTCATTGCTATATCAAAATTAAATGCCTTCGCAATTTGAACGACATGCATGCATATTTCATGTTTAGATTCTCATTAGTGAGTTACTGACATCGACAGCTAATGTGATACATTTAAAACTTTTTTACGAATATGTTATCTGGATAGTGCCAAAGCCCAATTTTGGAAGAAGGTTCTCATTTTTTATCAAATCTCTAGCATAACTGAGAGCCGAGAGTAGGATCCATTGTGACTCGAGTCGGGGTCATGGTATTGCAATGCAATACAATTGACTTGAAAATATAAGCTTTCTCCCATAATAAATGGCGTATAAAACTTTCATTTCATATGTGAAACTTAGATATTTAACCAGTGCTTTCAAGAATGGTGCCCACATTGGAAATGTTGACTTTCCCTCTGGTAGTCATTGATGAGGGGTAGCTCAGCAAACCGTAGTGAAAAAAATCAAGTTCAGCGTAACGGCTCATCGAAACTTTTACTTTAGACTGAAAATACAAGCGTGTTCCCATTGCTTCAATAAGATTTTTTTGTCACAACAACTCGACAACCAGCATTCACAATAGTGATTAAACTCATCACTAGATGTCAATTCCATTTTCAGAATTAGGAACATTTTAATATATATGCTAATACTAAGCTACAAGGAATTTCCAAATTGGTTTGAGTTGAGCACTAAAGTGTCGAGATTATTCGACTTAAGCTTCTGAATTATGTCCTGTGTTCACCTATGAAGTTTTTGTATTTGTTCAATATTAACTGCATCCAGCGTGCACTACAACATGACAGTTTCTGTACGTGGCTCAAAAGAAAATTCTCTGCTAATGCTCTTTTTCTTTGCTCACTGTTTCTGAAAAGCGAACTTAATGCCTATCGTGGCTCTTCCCTGAGGAAATTGCAGTCTCTCCACATGCATCTATTACTACCACGTATCTGTGGCTGTGACTGATCCCCTGATTGTAGTTACTGCTTTGATATTGAATCCAATCAGTGGGAATTGCCTGCATATTAGCTTTTTGTCCAACACTCCACCGTGTAGTGTTAGCACAGTGTCAATGTATTCTTCACGAGACTGTCCAGTCTGGTGAGAAGTTACATTTATCTTAATTGCCATAATGTAAAGACGAGGTAGTGATTAGCATAATTACAGTGTGGAAACAGGCCCTTTGGCCCAACACGTCGCACCAACCCTCGGAAGCACAACCCACCCAGACCCATTCCTCTACATTTACCCATTCACCTAACACTATGGGTAATTTACTCATGGCCAATTTAGCTTTCCTGCACATCTTTAATTTCTGGGAGGAATCCGGAGCACCCAGAGTAAACCCACGCAGACACGGAGAGAATGTGCAAACTCCTTGCAGAGATTTTCCTGAGGCGGAGAATTGAGCCCGGGTCTCTGGTGCTGTGAGGCATCAGTGCTAACCACTGTGTCACCGTACCGTCCACCGTTCAGTTTGTGCGCTCAGTTGCCTAAAAAAAGTCTCACAGTATTTTGTTTAGGAACCAGTGTATGTGATCTATAATATGCCATGGTTTCGAATCATATCAGACTTTTATGCTTCATTTACTTGAATAGCATTCGACTCGTCTGACTGTGTTTTGACTCGCATTCCTTCTCATTTAAGTATTCAATGCACTGACTGTAGGAAATGTAATAGCATCAAGCAGAGTACATGTTTATGGGAAGGATCACATTGCCACAGAGATGGAGAATCGGAGAAACTCCATTCTTATCCTTTTTATTATATCTGGGAACTTTAACTTTTTATGGACCACGTGGTATACGTTCGGATTACGAATGGCTCCTATTTCTCAGGCTTAAAGTTTAATGATCCCAAGTTAGTTCTGAAAGAAAGTGGAAATATGCTGCAACGTCTGAGTTGCTGCATCAATACCTGCATTTTTGCATTGACTCAGAGGAAGTTCAGCTAAAAGTGAAAGAATGCTTTAAATATCTGTTGAATCCCATTCTTAAGGCAGCAAAAAAAACGAGTATGTCTCCATTGTTTTCAGATGGCATCCTATGTCATATTCTACCTGAAATATCGACCTTGATTCTTTGAAACACATTATGTATCATGCACGCATGTCTCAATAACTGCATGCTTTATTAGGCTGACAGTCACACAATCAATGCTTCAAAATCCAACTGTTGAGCTGGCCGTTCTGTGTATGGGGAGAAAATGAATAAGCTGATACTGTTGTTCATGCAAGTGCGAATTGTGGCAGTCACCTAACACAGGTATGTATAAATATGAGAAGCGTTTAAATCAGGATAGGAAGACTAATTTATCATTCAAAATCCAGAGGTCATACATTAAGGTAAGGTGGCGTTAAAAGATTAGATTTGAGAAGAAATCTTTTCATCAACAAGAAAATGGAAAGCTTAGTGTTTGAAAAAAATGACTGAGTCAGATATTTTAGTAACTTTTAAACCATCTTTAGGCTCTTACATGCAGATGATTCAAAAGTTCCTGACCGAGATCTGGAAAATTGATTTAGTGTAGTTAGAGGTTAGCTGACATGTGATGCTCAGTGTATCACATTGATACCTGCATTAGAAACATCTACGGATATTCTCGTTTAAACTATTAATGAAATTACACGCATACAAGCATGCATAAATACAAAATAAAATAAAAGTACACCGAAGAACAAGCACAATCTCATACTCACCAATGGCTGCTGTCACTTGAAAGTTTTAAAACTGAAACTAGTGCCCTAAAGAATTCATTTCTTCTCAATAACCCCTGACAATGTTCGACGGGCGCAACTACTGGACCAATTCCATAAGTGCATTGCGTAAACAGAAACAACGGACTTGATAATGGGAAGAACGTCTTCATATAATTGTGCTCATTGATCTTCCAGAATAAAGCTGAGAGCATCCGGATGTGTCTACAACATAGGGGGGAAATATCCGTGCACAAAACAAAACAAAATTCTGGAAATCACAGCGAGTTGGGCAGCACAGAGAGACAGAAGCTCGTCGGTTGTGATGAAGTGGTATCTGGTATCAAAACATTACTTTGCTATATTTCCATTGATGCTGCTGATCAACTGTGAATAACAGTTTTTTTTTGTTTTCAGTGACTGTTCTGGATGTAGGTTTTCTCGCTTAGCTGGAAGGTTCATTTCCAGACGTTTCTTCACCCTATTAGGTAACATCTTCAGTGGACCTCAGGCGAAGAACTGCTGATAATTCTTCCTTTCTATGTATGTGCTTGGGTTTCTCTGGGTTGATGATGTCAGTGACAGTGTCTGAAAGCATACTAGAAGATACCTAATATTTGCTTTATGATACTGGCTGTGTAAATACAGATTGCTTTGTTACAGTCCTCAAGAACATATCGGAAAGTGTACACAAGTAAGTTTAACTTAATAAAGAATTCCTTGATTGTAGTAAGCAGAGGGTAATAATTGAATGATCCTCGCCAGACTAGTGGAACACCTCAGCGGTAGGTACTGGGCACATTATTGTTTGTCATCTATTTCAATGATTTGGATGAGAATGTACAACGTATGATTAGTAAGTATGTTGATGACATTAAAACAGGTGGTATCGTAGATAGGGAAGAAGACTATCAGGAATTGCAGCAGGATAATAATTAGTAGGGGAACTGGGCCAAGAAATGGCAAAATGTGTTTAATATAGATGTCAGAATTGCACTTTCGAATGTCAAACGAAGGCAGGGGTTTCATGGTGAATCATAGGACCTTAAAGAGTGTAGTGCAGTAGAGTGATTTGGGAGTTGAGATTCACAGTTCCCTAAGTCGAGTTGACAGGACAATGACAAAAGCTTTCGGTACACTTGTCTTCATCAGTCATGGCCTTAAACACTGAAGTTGGGAAGTTATTTTGCAGTTATGCAGGACGTTGGTGAGGGTGTAAGAGTGAGTAGAATGTTCAGTTTTAGTTTCCTTGTTATAGGAAGTATGTTAGTAAACTGAAAAGAGTTCAGGCGCAATTCACAAGGATGTTGCCAGGATTCAAATGTCCGAGATATAGGAGAGGTTGGACAAGCTCAGACTTGTATTTAAGGTATAGAAGTCTGAGGGATGACCTTTTAGCTGTATATAAGACCATGAGAGGCGTGGATAGAGTGAATAAACTCTGTCTCTTTCCCAGGGCTGGGGAATTAAGGAGTAGTGGGCATAATTGCAAAGACAGAGGTGAATGAATAAAAGGAAACCTGAGGGGGATTGTTTTTTACACAATGGTGGTACCCATGTGGAATGAACTGCCAGTACAAGTTGAGTATATTAACAACACTGGAAAAAAAAACACATTTGGCCAAACAAATGGATAGGAAAGGTTGTGAAGGATTAGAACCAAGAGCAGTGAAATGGGATTAGCATGAACGAACATTTTCGCTGGTATGAACCAGTTTGGGCCATACTGCCTGTTTCTGACTTGTTGGACGCTATGACGCTATGTATCAAACATCACGGTGGTTCTGAAAGTTTCAGAGAGGATATTATGGAATATTGCAGCATTTACTTATTACCACTTCCACACCAACGCTCCAGTGCTTGAGATATTGCATTAATATTGAATAGTCATAGGAAAAATTTAAACGCGAATAACTGAAGCAGAAAAAAAGCATATTTAGACCAATTTTCTTCACGTCTTCCTTGTGAAAAATGCCAGAGTGGTTTTACATAAAGCATAGTTACAATGAGTTTAGATATTCGCAAAATGTTTCAGCCACTGACTGTGTGGAGTTTGCACGTTCTCCCCGTGTCTACGTGGGTTTCCTCCGGGTGCTCCGGTTTCCTCCCACACTCCAAAGATGTGCGGGTCAGGTAAATTGGCCATGCTAAATTGCCCGTAGTGTCAGGTTAGGGGTATGGGTGGGTTGCGCTTCGGCGGGTCAGGTGTGGACTTGTTGGGCCGAAGGGCCTGTTTCCACACTGTAAGTAATCTAAATCAGAAAGGAAGTCAAGATTTTGCAAACCTATTTTTAAAAATACGTCTCTTCTTAAATAATCAGAGAAAGACAGTGTCTTGTTTAAAAGTGTGGTATCAGAAGCAAGGTATATTTGAAATAATTGTTTCCGAAATTCGTACTTAAACGCAACACAAAGGAATATTGAAATTACTTCTTCCTGAGAAACCCAGAGGATCTTGAAGCATCTTAAGAGTGAAAGATGTGAAGCGTTCCGAGTCCGGGGATCCTTTTCCAGTTTATAAGGTTGTGTTTCAGATTTCCAGGATCAGCAGGTTTTTTTTATTCCCATTTGCTGAATAACTAAATTCGACATTTAGTTACGAATATGATATAATTTAAGTTACACAGCATTTGGTTATAGCCCATCAGGTGCGTTTGAATTCACAAGATTTCAGAGCGCTGGTCCTTCGTCATATGAAGTGGCTGATGTCACCTGATGGAACCTTATGATTTCAACTAAACTGGTTGAACTATAAATTGGTGTTGCTTGACATCTGACTTTGTCCACTCTATCCCGCCAACAGCATATCCCTACTTCGCCACAATAGTGAACAGTTAATTTTCAATTTATATCCCGGTTGTGTTCATCAAGTCATTTCATCACACATTATAGGAGGACCATGTGGCCGATAATTTGTTTCCCTCTAAAATGATCTAATATCTTCTGAATAACTCAAATCAGTGCTTAGATATGGCATTTCAAGACTAAATCCAAGTATCTTTCAGAATTTGTGAAGTGAACCACCTATATTATTCTCTCACGCAGTGGATTTCAAAGTCCTACCATCTTCCGTGACGTATTCATGAATTATACATCTTCTACAAGATTACATTTAAACCAGTACGACACAAGAACACGTTAATTGAGGCACTCTGTGCCGACAATGACACCTTTATAATCACATCCACCCAAATATGTTTCATCTTCTAAGCTGTCTATTACCTGTCTGTTATATGTCTGAAATATGTCTTAATTTTTGCTAAACCTGCCTCCCAGGTTGCACATTGCAGGCACCGAACATCCTCTGTATTAAAACAAAAATAAACGTACATCTGTTTCAGACATTTGTTCTACTACATTAAATATATGCCCATGAGTATTTGAATTTTCCATCCTGGGAAACAACTGTTCACCAACAAACCGCCTTATCCATTTCAATCATGAATGCATACGTTCCATCAGGTAGTCCCTCAGCCTCTGACGCTCTATCCAAAGCAATTCAAGTTGGCCCAATCTCTCCTCATAGTTGATTCAGGAGAAAGTGAGGACTGCGGATGCTGGAGATCAGAGTCAAGTCAGGAAAGAATGGTTTATGTCTGAAACGTCGATTCTCCTGCTCCTCGGGTTCGGCCTGGCCTACTGTTCTTTTCCAGCACCACACGCTCGACTCTGTCCTCGTGCGATTGTAGTCCTCACTTTCTCTTAATTGATTTAAAACCTGATGTGAAACTTCTTCCAAGGATGCCGACCATGAAGGAATTCTCCTCCTCTCTTTACAAAGATTGCAGTCAGTCTGCCTCTCTCACTGCACGTCCCCAGGTCATATCCTCTTTTTTGAAACTCGTCAGCCACATCATGAAGCAGACTCGCTACCACTTCCACATCTGTAACATCAGCGCCTCCTATCGAATTTAGTGATCCCTTGTGGGCTCCCGACTACATTCAGACCAGAAAATTGTGAACCTGAGCAAGACACCCAGTACGTACTACAAATCGAAAACCCGCCTGAAAGGTTCTCTTGCCGGATCCTCCATTACACACTCGCAGCCATGCTCCACCATTTAATCTCCCTACAGTGAGCCCTGCCTAGGTTAGGGCCACGATCTCCCACACCTGAAAAGGACCTCTCCTGTTTTACATCCTCAGAGGATTCTGATGAAGGGCTTACAATTGATTCACTTGCTCCTCGGATGCTGCCTTATAGTTGAAACAGTCCAGTTCAGGCAGCATTTGAGAAAACTTACATTGCGTTCACCGTAAAATCTTAACAAGCTCCTACAGTGTGGCATACAGAAGTGCACACAATATTCTGAAATGCTGCTGAAATAGTCTTAAACACCTGCAACATGAATTGACATCTTCTAAACTCAGCGCCCCTCCACTGAAGGCAATCGCATATACTTCTTTATCACGTTATTTTCAAATTTCTGTGAGCTATGGAGAGGAATCCAAGATCTTTCCGAATATCAATTTTCCCAAGTTTCTTGTCTTTCGGTCTATATATTTCTCCTGCCCTTGACTTTCAAATTGCATCACCACATATTTGACTGGACCAAATTCTATCTGCCACTTTGCTGCCCAGATTTCTGACTGAGATGTATCCCGGTCTATCATTTTCCAATCATATTTGCAATCCGTAATTCTGCCAATTAATTCATCTTCTGCAAATTTATCGGTCCGAACACTTACATTTTCATCTCATATAACACGAAAGGGAAACATCACTCGATTCCAACCTCTACCTTCTATTACCAATCCAGGTTTGTATTCAAATTGACAACTTATGGTGAATTTCATATGACTTAATCTTCTTGAATAGCTCACCGGGGGAACATTGTCAAATGCCTTAGAAATGTCCAGGTAAATAATATCCTCAGCTCTCTCCTCATAAATCACCAGCCAAACTTCTTCATAAAGGCATAGTCTTATTTGTGAGGCAAGAGATCCTCCATGTAAAACGATACTGATAAAATCGAATGAAGGCTGATCCCCTTCCAATGTGAGTAAATCGTGATGTAATGTATTTTGCAATGATTTCCTCAATACTGATGTAGGCGTCACCAGCCGAAAATATCCTGGATTGTATCTGAAACTATTCTAAAAAAAAGCCAACATTAGTTGTTATACAGTCTTACAGGAGCTCACCTAAGCCGACATAGGGCACGTGCATCTATGTCAGGGCTCAAGCAATCTCTTCTTTTGTCTGCTTCAGCCTTCTACGATAGAACCCTTCATGTGCTCGGGTCCTATCTACTTTAATGTTTTACCAAGATTTAAAACAGCCCCCCCTTACTTAATTTCGACATGCCCATGAATATAAACATACTCCTCCCTAAGCTTACCAGAACCCACGTTCTACTTCCACATGAATACCAATGTGAAAAACGCAACAAGCACATTCCCCACTTCTTTTGGAACTACCCAAAAAATCACTAACTTTGTACCTGAGTGCACGAGCTCTTGCTCTCTTTACCCACGTGTTCTTAATGCTTGTCTAAAATTCCTCCAAATTCTTCTTAATACGAATTGCCAATGTTCTCATGTTTTAAATAAGGCAAAGATACGATCTGGGCTACCATCTGAACTGTAGCCATCAGGGAGTCTGGTCTGATAGATAACAGACTGTGGGCTCGAATCGAGATTTTTTGGATAATTCCAATTTGGGTTTTGAATTGTTGAAATCAAAGGCACTAATATCATCTGACATGCCTTTTATACACCTTGCACTAAAGTAAACCCCTTGCAATTTCAGTGCCAAAGCCGAGGGTTCCTTAAGTTTGTCTTGCCAGTTCTTCCAATTGGACCAATCCGATTTAACATTGCCCTGATCCTCATTCAATTCACATGCCGCACGATTACGTTTACAACCCCTTGCTTCACTAGTTTAAACTCTCCAGACTGGAGCTAGCAAGCGACCCTGAAATGTATTGGTGACGCTTCAATATATGTACAATCTGCCCCACGTGCAAACGTTCTACTTGTTCTGTAATTGACTTCAATGATTCAATGATCTGAAGCCGTCGCTCCTACACAACCACTTTCGCCATGTTTTCAAAAGTATTATCTTCATTTTCATGTTTCATTTGCACCTTGTACTGGTAATCATCCAGAAACTGCAACTTGAGAGGTCATACCACGAGGCAGATTAGTACCGAAATGAAATCAATGGTATTAGCAATAAGATTACTAAATTTGCTGATGATACTAAGCTGGGTGGCAGGGTGAAATGTGATGAGGAAGTTAGGAGATTACAGGGTGACATGGACAAGTTAGGTTGAGTGGTCAGATGCATGGCAGAAGCAGTTTAATGTGGATAAATGTATGGTTATCCATTTTGGTGGCAAGAACAGGAAGGCAGATTACTACCTAAATGGAATCAATTTAGGTAAAGGGACAGTAGAGAGAGATCTGGATGTCCTCGTACACCAGTCAATGAAGGTAAGCGCGCAGGTACAGCAGGTAGTGAAGAAGATTAATTGCATGCTGGCCTTCATAACAAGAAGGATTGTGGATAGAAGTAAAGAGGTTCTTCTGCAGCTGTACAGGGCCCTGGTGAGACCACACCTGGAGTACTGTGTGCAGTTCTGGTCTCCAATTTTGTGGAAAGACATTCTGGCAATTGAGGGAGTGCAGCACAGGTTCACGAGGTCAATTCTTGGAATGGCGGGATGACCTTACCCTGAAAGACTGGAGCGACTGGGCTTGTATACCCTTGAGTTTAGAAGACTGAGAGGGGATCTTGATTGAGACGTATAAGATTATTAAAGGATTGGACACTCCGGAGGCAGGAAACATATTTCTGCTGATGGGTGAGTGCTGAACCAGAGGACGCTGCTTAAAAATACATTTAGGACAAAGACGAGGAGAAACTTCTTCACCTAGAGAGTGGTGGCTGTGTGGAATGCTTTGACCCAGAGGGCAGTGGAGGCCCAGTCTCCGGATTCATTAAGTAGGGAGTTGGATAGAGCTCTCAAGGGTTGTGGAACCAAGGGTTATGGAGATAAAGCAGGAACAGGATACTGATTAAGGATGATCAGCCATGATCATATTGAATGGTGGTGCAGGGTCGAAGGGCAGAATGGACTACTCCTGCATCTATTTTCTATTGTCTGTTGTCTACACTTTAATTTTGACTGAACTCCTCAAATTGCATTTACATGACGTCATCGCCCTTCGCCCTCTTGTCATTAATACTAATACGGACCATGTTGCTAGAACTGCCCTTTCAAAATATCCTGAATCTGTTCAGAGACAGCCTTACCCGTGGAAACATGCAAGACACCTCATAAAACTGTACTCCTGCTTGTGGCCATATAAAGTGCACTATTGTTATTGCTCACCTGCAATTATTCACTTACTGCAGTTGAACAGTGGGAATTGCTGTACCACGAATTTCGCCACTATTGTCACTTTCACTTTAGAGGCCACACTGCATCCCAACATATGAAACAAGAAGGGGATGCCGGCATTTATTTGAGAGAAAACATTACAGTAATACTTGGAGCTTATATTCCTGATGGATTGCCCAATGAGCTGTAAGGATAGACCTGAGAAATATGAAGGGGGTGATCCCTTTTCTGGTATTGTAATGTCAGCCACAGAAATCCATTTGTCAGTGGGAATATTGATTCGAACATGTAGACAGATGACAGGGTTGAAAGTTTCGAATCATACAGTGGTCTTCCACAGTATTAAGGGATTGAGTGGAGAGATATTCCTTCAGAGTGTTCAGGAAAAAGGAAATCCCACTTGATAGGCCAATTAGAGAAGTGGCGATATTCAATATTCTCTTCAGAAATAAAGCACAACAAGTGATTGGTGTGTCTGTGGGTGAGCATTTTGGGATCGGGGATCATAATTAGTTTAGTTTTAAAATAGTTACACAAGTTTCACAAGTTGCATTTGTTGAACTGGAGCCAGACAAATATTGCTATTTAGGAGGAATTTTCCACCACTGATAAGGTGACTCTGTACACAGGAAGCTGAAGATTAGTGTCAGGGAAATTGTTGGGGGAGCGGGGGGGTTGGGGGGATGGGGGGGAATGTTGGTGAGGCACAGGGTTGACAAGCATTTGGAAATGCGAAGGTGATCAGCATACGTTTATGTGCAGTTAGTCAAAATTCAGAAATTTATTGGAGTTATTATGAAGATATGACCAAGAAAACACTGAAGTCCAGAACAGTGCGTGTTGTCTCTTTGAACATTAACACATCCGACGACAACATACTGAATGGTAGACTGATTAATAAGGTTGGATGGAGGGAAAGATTGTCAATTGAATACAAAGTTATTTTCATGGTACGAGACAACAGTGTCCACTATCGTCCCACACTTATATAAACGATTTGTCTGATATTCTAACAGGCATTTGTAATAAGTTTGTTGATGTCACTAAGATTAGTGATGTTGTGGACAGAAAGAAGGTTATCTGTGAGTATAACCACATCCTTAACAGCCGGAGCAGGGGCTGATGATGGCATTTAGAACCTATTTAGGATGAATGTGAGGTGTTGTAATGTGATAACACAAAGCCTACAGTTAATGGAAGGGCTGGGGAAGTTTTGTCTAGCAGTGATGTGAGAACTGCTGCTCCATCGTTTATTGAAAATGGTATCACTGGTAAACAGGGTGTTGAAGAAGTCACTTAGATCCTTTGCCATCTTCACTTACAGCATTGACTAAAGGAATTCAGATGTCATGTTACAGTTTTGCAAGACAATAGTAAGAACACATGTGGAGTACTGTGTTCAATTTAGTTTGCATGCCAAGTTGAGGATGGCAGTCCGCTGGAGGGGATACAAAAAGTTTTGCAAGGATTTTACCGAGCTAGAAGCTTTGAATGATAAAGTAGGTTGGGATCAGCTGGAACTTCTTTTACTGGAGCTTCGGAGGCAGAAAGTGAATTCAAGTATGATTTTGAAACCATAAGGGACATAGATAAGATAAATAGTTAAGGTCCTTTTCCCAGTGTATGGAAGTCCAAACCGAGAGGCGATAATTTTAAGATAACAGGCACAAATTCTATTGAAGTTCAACTGTGTCATACAGAAAGTGTTGTGTATATGAAATGAGCTGCCAGAGTAAGTTTTCCAAATGGGTAAAATTACAATATTTTAAAGAAATTTAGAGTGATACATGATTCTGAAGGTTCGCAGGCAAATGTGATTCTTTCAGCTTTGGATTTCTGGTATCCAATGATGAGTTATGCCAAAAGGCGTAGTATGAGTCTGTAACTTCATGATTACATGAACCTGGTCCATATTGAACCTAAATAGCAGTGATGCGACACGACACAAGAATAAACTACCGATGTTAAGTCATGCACGCGCACTTCTCAGACTACGAATCTGAACTGGATACATCACCACTGAATGTGCCTTTATCACGTCGAAAACGTTGACACATATCGCTTGTTTACTGATTTTAAAAAATGTTCAATTTCCGGGAGAAATGACGGATAAGCCTTTCTTTCTTCCCGTCGTTTTCTTAGAAGAGTACAGCACTGACACCCAGATCACTGGCACCGATAGCCACCTTGAAAGACTTTTCGTAATTAAATGTGGGAAATACTGGAGCATTGGTTCACAGACCTTTCAGGCTGTTGAATGTCTTCTTAAAATTTTCCGTCTAATGAAGCGATTTCCATTTTTTTCATAATTCAGTCGTGGGGAAGACACACTATTGATATGAAATTCGGATAAAACCCACTCATCTGAGGAGTAATGGTACTGCTCTCTTTGCCAATGGCGTGGGAACGTCTCCAAACAATAATCTATGTTTCGACATTCCGTGGGACCACTTGTTCATGTCTGACAACATTGCTGATGAAGGTGACTTGGTCTCTGCTTATCCAATCTTTGCCATATTCATCAGCAAGCCAACCTTGCCATATCCATCAGCAAGTCAGTCAAATAATTGTGATTGATGCAGCAGATGATCATTCCATGTGTGACTAAAACTCACCAGATTGTCGATATGTACCAGATAATGGGTTTAAATTGATACTGTCCATTTGCAGTTATGAAAGCTGCAATTGCCTTCACTCAGAGAAACTGACCTACCAGTAAACACTTTGTAAGCCCAACTTACAAAGTACACGTTGCTTGTCCCACCTTTAGAATACAGTCTTCCAAACCTGGAATCGGACATGAATCAATCTCTGCAACTTCACTGGCGTTACGATTGTCCACACAGAACGATGCGCCAGTCACTGCAACTCACTTAGAATATGTCGTCTTGAAGCATGCATTCAGCCATCTCTTGTACCTGCGCCAACTTTAGAGGCTTAAGCTTAGGAGGATGCTGCTTAATTAGAACAGCATTTTCTGTATCTATATCATGCATAATTAGATTAGTACTTTCATCATATTCCACATCTTGCCCCGCTTTAGCAACAACTGTTGCAGGTTATTTCGATTTTCCTCTGGAAAGTATTTCAATTGAGATCTCAATTTTTGACAACTTCCTCCTTCTCTGTTGACCATTAATTTGAAGAATATCTAACTCAAAATCCACTGAACATCGTGAACTCTGTGTTGTAACCAGCAATGTGTTCTCCTTTCGCTTTCCATCCATTCAAAATAATTGTGAAACATATTCACATGTTACACTCTGTAAGATTTCATTTTGTCTGGTGTTACTATCAAATAATTCACCTGATACACTCTCTTTGTGCCGTGATAGGGATCACAAGACTTTGCTTTGAAAGGTAACCCTATCTCTGAAATTAACACTAACAAATTATTTGTGTTAGCACATCAGCGAGTATTTAATTTCATGCCTCATCCTGAGTCACCACACACTGTGACATTTAAAATGCTGCCGAGCCAACCCTCTTGCTTTATTTTACCGTTCACTAAAATGTGACGAGCAGTCCACATATATGATCTGAATTCTAATTTTCCAAATTCTCCTTTATCAATTTTATTGATTCCCTCACTTTATGCCCCAAAACCAATTAAATGTACTGAATTTGTTTGATTCATTTGGTGCATGTCCGATTGCAAGAAGTGCAAACTGAATTCCTTCATCCCACTCATCTGATTAGTCGTGATGATAAGCTCTCAACGTGGTCTTTAACATCTGATGCCATCTTTCTAGTGCCTTTTACGTTCCTGGATGGTCAGCAGTGGATTGCAATTGTTTTATTGATAAAGTTTCCATAACTTCTTGTTTTTTTTACCGTAATGTTTGATCGTCGATTTTATTTGTATCTCTGGGGCTCATCCATAATTAGGGAAATCCTTGAGCAACTCTTCTACATTCCTTTTTGCTGTGATACTACATTATAGAAAAACCTCAGGAAATTTAGTGAACGCATCCCTTATTGGTAATAAATATTAATTCCCACTTTTTATTTTAAGTAGGCATCCTGCACAATCAATTTAAGACTCTTGTAAAAGGATCCTAAAATGCAGGATTCAGTATTAAAGATACAGGTTTTATTGTTGCTATTGTTTTCCAATTATTTGTCATGTTTGACAGTTCTGGCAAAATTCAACAGTATCCTTTTGCTATCCAGGCCAGTAAACATGTTTTGCATTTCAGATGAGCTTTTCATACCTCTAAAAAACCTGCACATGATAGATCATGCACAAATCATAACCACTCCTTTCTATATCCCACTGCTAACATGAGTTGATAAACATTTTCCTATTTGTCTTTTGCGTGAATATATGGCTGTCCTATTTCCTCATAAAGACATCATTTCTAGGATAGCAGGCATCAGGGATATGTGCAGATGCTTCTTCCGTGTATTTTTCTTGATACAATTTTATCAGGTTTTCGTCGTGCTGTTCTCTGGGTTAAAAGTATCCATTTTACCCTCCACCTGTTCCTGTTATGTATCAACCATTCGAGCAAAGTTGATCACTGGTAATTTTACTTCGATTTCCCTTTCTGCATTCTTTGATTTCTCCCGCTGTTGCAACTGGTGAATTTGTGACCTTGTCTCACTCAGTCAGGAAAAATCCCAGGATATGCATTCTATAATACTAGATTTTCTGCTGGCTATTCAACCACATTAGACAGCACTCCTACCTGTTGTCGAAATATATCGTTAACAATGAGAGTTTGTAGTTCTCGAGCCGGGAGTTTTTCCAGTACTCAAACACGATTTCTCAAAGTTTCACTGGAAACATTAACCTCCTGTTACATAATAGAGCATTTCTTGCTGTACCATGAATTCCACTTACAAGCACTCTTATTGGCAATCGTCCTTCTGAGTAGCATATCTCCACATCTCTCGACATCAGACATTGATCTAATCCCAAATATCTTAATCCTGTAACTTCGTTACCTGCTCCACCTGGCCTATGACAGCACAACTTCTGTTAGCAAGTAAATTATTTGCGCAGATCTGGCATTTCCTCCTCAAAAAACTACATTGTGGTGCTGATTTTTAATCTACTCTGTACTTTCATTTACCAGTTCAACATGATTCATTGATTTCTCTTGTTTTTCTTTTTCCGTCTTCCGGTGCTTTTTTTGCTAACTCGCCAGCGTTGCGACTGAATTTGGCCTACATTACTGCTGTGAAACCACTGAAGATTTTTGTCTTCTCTTTCTCCTTCATTTGTTTCCTTGATGCACTGTGGGTAGCTACCTTTATTACTTTCACCGAAATCTACTTTCCCCTTACCATGTGGAAAAATCTCTTTTCCCACTTTCTTCCCTCCCAGATTGAAATTAATGTTCGAAACCCAACGTGTATTTATGAACAAAATCACGATTATCGGCCATTTTCGCTGCTTAGCTTGCCGTTTGACACTGTTCTTCCACATGAGTTCTCACAACCATAGCAAATGAACTTTTGAACTCCTCCAAAATGACCATCTGTCTAATGTAACTCTGAATGCACCTCTCCACCTAAGAAAATTGCTTTATTTGATCCTTTCAAACTCGATGCTTGTTTGTCTAGTGTCTCTCCTCAAATTTCTAAAATGTTGTCTGTTGATTTCTGGCTGAATATCATATTCATTTATATTCGATTCGCTACAGTGGGGAAACAGGCCCTTTCGTCCAAAAAGCCTACAGAGACCCTCTGAAGAGTCACTCACCCAGGCCCATTTCCCTCTGACGAACGTATCGAACACTGCAGACAACTGATCCGGAACTGCACATCTTTTGATTATGGGAAGAAATTGGAGCATCCATTGGAAACACACGCTGACACGCGGAAAATGTGCATATTTTCCTGAGACAGTCTCCTGAGCTAAACATAGCTTTTTACATCTTCGAATACTCCCCAGATAGCTGCTCTGTTCTGACGCAAATACTTCACTAGCTCTACCGACCAACTTTGTTTTAAACAACAAAATGCATCTGTACAGTACGTGTTTAAGCACTTTCTCAACTAAGATGAAAACGGCTTCTAATCCTTCTCATCAAACTTAGGCAATACTTGGATATATTCAAACAGATCCCTATCTGGTCTTTGTCCGCGATGTGTTTGTTCATCCTCACAATCCTCCTCACTAAGCCGACCTCCTGCCTTCACAAATTTAAACTGACCATCCTGCCTCAGTGACAATTTCTGAAGTTCCAACTCTCGCTGTTCCTTCATTTCCGCTCGTTCTCATTCTTTCTCTTCTCTCTATTTCTCCCTTCTTCTATGGATGTTCTCTCACCAAAGTGACTCCACCAATTTGATTATTTCTGCATTTTTTCATTCAGCGACAGCGATTCGTTCTTTATTCTCTGCCATCTACTTTTAACTGTAATTCAAACGGTTTCACTTACTTTTCATGTTCAAACTGCCCTTTCTGGTATTTATTCCAGCCATTTTGAAAGATTCTGATGGCCTTTTCAGCATATTCATTTTCGCAGACTCTCCTTTCCACACAGATGAAGGCAACACCAACTCCAGATTTCCTGTTCAAAACCAGCGGCATTGCCTTGCTCACCTTTTGTAAATCTGCCAGCGTCACTTCTTCCACACCTGGAAAACTCATGGTTACTCCAAGAGCCATTATCACGCCAAGAACTGTTTAAAACATTCAAATTCAACACCCGGAAAAACAGATATGAACAGCTACAGCTCACTGAATTTGACTTCAATAAACCAAAACCTAAACTGGACTATAGAATCAGTCCCAACAAGAATCCCCCAATTTTCGATGGAGCAGGCCAAGCTGTCTCAAAATATGAAAGTAGTCTAGACCCGAACTTCTTCTTGTATATTGCGGCTCTGGAATCAACACCTCTACGAATGAAACTTAACACAGCGTATGGATTCTTAACAGCACTATCCACCTTGGTGGCAACTTTCAGGGATCTATGTACATGGACTCCAGGATGCCTCTGCACTGCTAAGAATCTTTCCGTTGATCCAGTTCTCTGCCTTCCTGGTATTCTTCTCAAAGTGCATCACCTCACATTTATCTGTGTTGAATTCCATTTGCCACCTCGCAGCCCAATTTTACAGTTTATCCAGGTCCCCCACAGCCGTAACTTTCGTACAAACTGTCCACTACTCCACCGACTTTAGTGTCGTCTGCAAATTTACTAATCCATCCACCT
Source organism: Hemiscyllium ocellatum (assembly GCF_020745735.1). Classification (NCBI taxonomy): domain Eukaryota; kingdom Metazoa; phylum Chordata; class Chondrichthyes; order Orectolobiformes; family Hemiscylliidae; genus Hemiscyllium; species Hemiscyllium ocellatum. Next base: position 790,848 of record NC_083441.1, read on the forward strand.
ATGCCTGCATCTTAGTCATTTAGAAAAATGACAAACAGCAGTGGTGCCAAAACAGATCCTTGTGGCCCAACACTAGGAACCGTACTCCAGGCTGAATACTTTCCATCAACCACCACTCGCTGCCTTCTTTCGGAAAGCCAGCTTCTAATGCAACCTGCTAAATCTCAATTCCATGCATTCATATGGAACCTCTTCAAAGGCTTTACTGAAGGCCATATGTACAACGTCAACAGTTCTACCCTCATCTACAAGCTTGGCCACTTTCTCAAAAAAAAACTCACTGAGGTTTGTGAGACACGGCCTAACCTCGATGAAACGATGTTGACTATCTGAATCAAATTGTTGCTTGTTTGATGATTATAGATCTTATCTCTTATAGTCTTTTCCAAAACCTTTCCTACAACAGACGTAAGACTATAATTATCTGGAACATTTCTGCTGCCCTTCTCGAAGAAGGGCACAAAATTTCCAATCTTCCAGTCCTCTGGTACTTAACCTGTAGACAATGACGAATCAAATATCAAAGCCAAGGGCTCTGCTGTCTCCTCCCTAGCTACCCAGAGAATCCTTGGATAAATCCCATCCGGCCCAGGGGACTTGTTTACGTTCGCTCTTCCTGGAATTGATAACACCAGTTCGGAAATAACATCGACCCTTTCTAGTCAAATATTAAATAAATCATTCTTCTCTTCTTGAATATTCTCCGTTTTCTGGGTGAAACCGACAAGAAATGTTCGTTTCGTACCTCTCCAATCTCCACAGCGTCCACGCTCAACTTCCGACTTCTGTCTTTGATCGGCCCTATTTCTTCCCTAAATATCCTTTTATTCCTCACATACCTTTAGAAAGCTTTATGGTTCTCCTTTATTCTATTTGCTAAATATGACTCGTGTTCTTTCTTTGCTCTGCTCAACTCTCTCTTTAAATCCTTCCATGCTGATCAGTTCCTCTCCATCCCCTCATCTGAACTATCTTGCCTCATAAACACATGAACCCCCTTCTTCTGCTTAACAAGAGATGCACCTCCTTGTCTTATCACTTCCTCCCTGCCTGACTGGGACATACCTATCACGGACACGTAATATCTGTTCCTTAAACCAACTCCACATTTCCATTATCTGCATCTCCTGAATTGTGCTACCCCAATTCAATGCATTCGAATTCTTGCCTAATCGCATTATAACTGCCCTGGCCACATTGATAACTCTTGACCTGTGGCATGGACCTATCCGTTTGTATCGCTAAACTAAGCGTAACTGAATTATGGTCACTCTCTCCAAAGTGCTCACCTACAACTAAATCAAACACTGGCCTGGTTCATTAACAAGCACCAGATGCAGTGTGGTCTCCCCTTTTGTCGGGTCTTCCACATACTGTATAAGGAAACACTCCCGTACGCATTGGACAAAAACTGATCCATCCAGCGAACTAGAATTATAGCATTTGCAGTCAATGTTGGGGGAGGTAAACTCCCCCATAGTGACCTTCTTGTTCCTTTAACTGCTACCCTGAATAATTTTCCTAATCCTCTCTTCCACCTCCCTGGAAGTCTGCAGAGGCCTATAAAGAACTCCAAGCAGTGTGACATCTCCTCTCCTGTTTCTAACCTCAGCCCACAGCCACCGTTATATTCTCATTAACCGACAACTTTCAAAGACATTTCAGAGAGAGATAAGCAGTCAGGAAGCATCTCATAAAGGTTTCTAATTTTCCTGAACGCCAGCATCTTCTGACTGCCGCAGATAAACCAAATTTAGAATAAAAACCTGAACTGAGAGAACTGGACTCTCCCCTACCATTGTTAAACTCGGCACTTCGAACTTCTGCCTTTCTGACCTCTCGTAAAAAGCCAAGAACAAAGTAACATTCTGACAGTGACAGCATCGTCACAGATGTTAGTAAAATGGTAGAAGTGCAAACGCAATTTAAAAGGATGTTGCCAGCACTCAACAGTCTGAGCTTTAGGGAGAGGTTGGACAAGCGAGAACTTTTTAAAATTAGAGCATAGGACATTGAGCGGTAATTATATAGAAGTATATAAGATCATGAGAGGCATGAAAAGAGTTTTTCCCAGGATTGTGGAATTGAAGATGAGAGGACATCAATTTAAGGTTAGAGGGGAAAGATGGTCTAACTTCTCTTCTATTAAGGATGGGACGCAGATGAAAGGTGCTGCCAGCGAAAGTAGTTGAGACAGGTACATTAAGAACATTTAAAAGGCATTTGGACTCATACTTGGATAGGAAATGTTTAGAAGAACATGAGCCAAGTGCAACGAAATGTGATCAGCATGGTGTATATTTTGTTTGACATGGACCAGTCTGGGCTGAAGGGCCTTTCTCCAAGTTGTTAGATAGTCAGTTTGCATTTATTGCTCGCTCTTTAACTAAAATTAAATCCTTATACATAAAAGAAATTCAATCTTTCTCGTCGGTTAAGTACTGCAGCACGAAACACAGAAATATCCCGGCTATGAAGTTTCTATAAAACTGAAATGGAAGAGAAAACTGTTTTGTGACTATGAGCATAATAAGTGGAGGGCTGTAATCACTAATATTTAGCAAGGATCAATGCAGGCAGGTAGATGCATAAGTACGTTTGCAAATGCCATGATGATTGGTGAAGATGTGGATAGTGAGAAAGTCATTTAAAAAGACAGCTGGCTAAAGACCATTTAGAAAGTTAGGTCGTGAAGTAGCAGATAGTTTTTAATCCAGACAATGTGACTAAAACTTTTTGTGAGATCGGAGAACCCTGAAAAGCATTGATGTACAGAGAGACCTTGTGATCAAAGTCCATAGCTCCCTCAAACTGGCAAAGGAAGTGAACAAAGCTTCATCAGTTGATGCACGGTGTTTAACCTGTAGCAAGTTAAAATGCAACTTTATAAAATGTGATTTTGATTACATTTATAGCATTGTGTGCAGTTTCAGTTTGAAACAGTCTCAGAAATTGACTGGGGGCGTTGAGGAGATGCCAAAGAGGTTCACTGGCATGTTGCCAGGCTTGGATTATGTTCGATATACGGACAGTTTGGAGGAAGTTGGATTGATTTTTCGTGACAGTGAGGGCTGCAAATGCTGGAAGCACAGCAGATAAGGCAGCATCCGATGAGCAGGAAAATAGACGTTTCGGGCTGGAGCCCTTCATCACGAATGTAAACTCCATTCCTCTCCATGTGAACAGCTTTATTACAGTTTGTACAATGAGGGGCTCCGACCTGAAACATCTATTTTCCTGCTCCTCCGAATTGGCCTGACCTGCTTCATTTCTGGAGAGAACAGGAGAGTACGATTGGGCCTGAAAGAAGCATATAAAGTTATGAGGTGCATGGATAGAGTGGTGGATAGTCAGATTCTTTCTTTTTACCACAGTGCAGGTGTAAAATGCCAGCTGATGTAGGTTAAGGTGAGAAAGGAAAGTTCAAATTAAACTTCAGAGAGATTTTTCTTTTCACCAAAGTTGATGGATGCCTTCTTTAGCTTTTCACAGAGTTCTCGGGTACACCTGATCAGGTCCTGGCGATTTATCCACCTTTACTCGTTTCAAGACACCCAGCACTTCCTCTTCTGTAATCTGGACATTTTGCAAGATGTCTCTACATTTTACTAACTACATAATTAGAAATGATTCTACATTATTATGAATTCAAAATATGTTAACCGTCAAAGTCTCCGTGTACTGAACGCATTACCGTGTGTCTACACTCGTGCTATACCTGCATTGTAGGTCACATTAAACGCTCAATTTTAAAGAGTAGAGGAAATATTGATTTTGGAGCAGGTACAAATTAAGACACACATCCGATTTATAAATGTTCAATACGTTGCACAACATTGGGTAGGTCGCAGCTCTGCGCAATTAATTAGAAACAGAAACATGCAGTTTGAGCACGATGCTGGGAGCCACATCATGGCTTCTGCTTGACTGCGTGAACCAATAAGGTACTTGGACATAATTTTCAGCAGGACTTAATATGTACATTTAACATCTTTATCCACACAGCCAAAGAAAGATCTTCCTTCCTGACCCCGTTCCCAAAGAAAGTGGGAAGTGAGTTACACACTATGATTCATTTGAGGGGTTTCCATGTAACACACCATAGATTGTGGAAAGAGTTACACACTGGACTCTGATCGAGGGTTTCATATGTAAAGCACAGAGACTGAGGAGTGAGTTACAGACTGCACTGAGAGTTATGATGATATGTCGTGAACAAAACATAGCAGCAAGTGAGTTTGCAAACTGCATAGTATTTGAGCATTTCATATCTGAAGCAAGATGTCATGGGGAGGAGATGCAGACTGTATTCTGATGGATGTAGTTATATGTAAATCTAAAGAACCACGGATGCTGCAAATCAAAAACAAAATTCGAAATTGCTGGAAAAATCTCAGAAGGCCTCGCAGAATCTGTGGAAAGAAGGCAGATTTAAATGTTTGGGTACAGTACTGACGTTGGATCCACCGTGCTTTCTCTCCACAAATGCTGCCAGACCTGTTTAGTTTTTCCAGCAATTTATGTTTCCTTCAAAGTATACCGGTGAGAATGCTGCAGACCGAACTCTGATCAAGGGGTTTAGATTTGTAAGTTCATATCCTGGGGAAAGGACACCTATTATGCAATGTTTGATAGATTTATACCTGAAACAACTAGAAGGGGAATGGTCCTTCGATCGAGGGATTGATATTTTGACCAATATATACGGTAAGATTTACACAGTGCACTGTGATCAACAGATTTACATTAAAAACGTGACATGTACTGGGAGGTGTACCACATACTTGACGCACGTCGAGCCATTTATACATAAAACAACATATAGTAGCCAGCGAGTTGCAGACTACACTGCTCGCATGGATTACAATTAAAGCTAATATTCCGAGTGAGCTCAGGATTGTCCGCCAATCGGCAGGTTTTCATATTAAACGGCACAGGCTGGGGAGCATGCCCACACTCTGTTCAAAGGAATTATATGGAGAAAAATATATATTTGGGAACGACTCAAAGACTTTATGCTAATCAAGGGAGTAAAGTTTGCATATGACACCAAACCTGGAGGTGTGGTAGACAGCTAAGATGGATACCTCAGTTTGCAACAGGAGCTTCATCCGATGGCCAATGGGCTGAAAAGTCGCAGATGGAGTTTAATTCACATAAATGTGAGGTGCTGTATTTTGGGAAAGCAAATCTCAGCAGGACTTATACACTTAATGTTAAGATACTGGGAGGTGTTGCTGAGCAAAGAGACTTTGGAGTGCAGGTTCATAGCTCCTTGAAATTTGAGTCGCAGGTGCATAGAAGAGTGAAGAAGGCGTTTGTATTGCTTTCCTTTATTTGTCAGAGTATTGAGTACTGGGGTTTGGAGGTCATGTTGCGGCTGTACAGGGCATGGGTGAGGCCACTGTTGGAATGTTGCGTGCAATTCTGGTTTCCTTCTTATTGGAAGGCTGTTGTGAATCTTGAAAGGGTTCAGAAAAGATTACTGAGGACGTTGCCAGGGTTGGAGGATTTGATGTATAAGAAGACGCTGAATACACTGCGGCTGTTTTCTCTGGAGCGCTGGAGGCTGACAGGTGACCTTATAGAGGTTTACAAAATTATGAGGGGCATGGGCAGAATAAATAGGCAAAGTCATTTCCCTGGGATGGTGGAGTCCAGAACTAGAGGGCATAGGTTTTGAGTAAGAGGGTACAGATATAAAAGAGACCTAAGGGGCAAAGTCTTCACACAGATGAAGTGGAGGAGGCTGGTACAATCGCAGCATTCAAAAGGCATTTGGATGGGTTTATGAATAAGAAGGATTTGGAGCGGTATGGGCCGGGTGCTGTCAGGTGCGACTAGATTGGGTTGGAATATCTAGTCGGCATGGAGGGTTGGACTGAAGGGTCACTATGTCTCTATGACTCGGGAGCGACATACAGCCTGCTGTCTAATTACTGCGAGTAAATAAAATCAGGAACTTCCTGTAAAATGAGTGAATTTCGGGCCTTGGATTGACATCAGTTAGTGCAGCGGAGCAAGCACAGCAGAGCAGAGTTGAATCAAAAGTCCAATTACCAGAACATCGCAAAACAAAATGTCACAGAAAATTGACTTTTTCGGAACCAGTCCGGATACGGAATGTGTAGGATGCGGAGGTAATTAGCTAATCAAGTATTTATTTTTTATCGCGTGTTGTTTTCTGGGAATATGGAGCCGAAATGAGAAAGTGGTGATAAGTGGTTGAATACGTTCGAACTGCTTTGTTAGTCATTAGTAAGGTTAGAAATGGTGGGACAACGGCACCGTTGGGAATATTCCATTGGAAAACTCAGGGACAGTTCCAGTCTCCATGGTGTCTACATGTGCAGGTGTGTTTCACTGCAGCTCCTGAAATTTTGCGTGGACTGGCTGGAGCTGCACATTGACTTATTATGGAGCATCTATGAGACAGGGAATTACACGGATATGTTTAGCGATCTGATCAGACCACCAGCAAAAGTGACTTGAGAAAAGGCAGGAAGAAAAGTGATTGTGGTCTGAAAGTCTGAGTCTACTGTAAACATTACGCTTTCAAACAGGTACACTGTTCTGGATACTGTTGTAGGGGGAGAATGGCAACTCGTGGAAAGCAGCAGTAAAGAGACAATGGCATCACGACAGGGACTGGTACAACAGAGATTGCCGAAGAGAAGGCGAGACGTGGTGACAGTGGACTGCCTAGTCAGAACACAGGCAGCGTTTCTGTCGGCTCCATGAGACTCCAGAATGTTGAGTTGCCTCCCTGGCGCTTGGATTGAGAATGGCTCAGAGAACAAGATATTCCGAAAGGGAAGGGCGAACAGCCAGAGGTCATGGTTTATATCAGTACCAACGTCACAGCGGTCGAGGGAGAAGACGTTCTGCAAAGTGAATGTAAGGAGTGAGTTGGATGCTGAAAAGTTGGAATTTCAGGTTTGTATGATCGAGATTACTCACTGTTTCACGTGCTACATAGGCAAGAAACAAGAAGGTTGAGACTGTCTATTTGATGCCTGAGAGAGTGTGTAAAGCACATGCAACATAGCGACATCCTCTAGGACAAGTAGAATCGGTACAATAAGGGCAAGATGCACATAAACCGGAGGAACACAAATTTCCTGGGAATGGAATTTGCTCGTGCCCTTTGGAAGGATTTAATCTCGTCTGATAGAGTGGTGGGAAATACAGCAATAGGTCAGCGTATTGAGAAGATTGATGTCAAGTCAAACAGAAAGAACAACCACGTTGATGAACACAACGGGACTGGAGACGTGAATTATGATTACTTCAGTGCAACGAATATAGCAGGTTAGGCAGATGAGCTTCGAATCTTGATCAGTATATGGCACTACAACATGATAGACATGACAGATACTTGCTTGCGAGAAAGACAAAACCAACAACTCAACGTTCAAAGTTGCAAAAGGTGCAGGCCACATAAGGAGTTGCATGACTGATGGCGGAGAATGTCATAGCTGCACTCAGTGAGAATGTCTTGGAGGGCTCATCCTAGGAAGCCATAAAAATAGAATGTGGCAGTTAGAAAATGTTAATATGATAGGAATATATTATTTTGTCTTGCAATTGCCTGTGTGGGAAAGCAGAACAGATATATAAGTTCATGGCAATTGTGGGCAACATGATGGTACAGTGGTACGCCACCTCACGACAACAGGGACATCGTTCGAGATTAGGTTTGGACGACTGTCTCTGTGGATTTTGTGTGTTCTTCCATGGTCCAAAGATTTCAGGATCAATGATTTAGCCACGCTAAATTCTACAGTAATGTCCATGGAATTCCCAGGCTTTGTGGATCAGCCATGGAAAATACGGATGACCCGGGAAAGCAGTGGGTTTCAGTCGGATGCTGTTTGGAGGATCTCTGCAGACTGGCTGGGCTGAATGACAGCTTTCTGCTCTGCAAGGATCAACGCAACGCAAAATCAACACAAAAGTTGTAAAGGAAAATTTTAACTTTCCAGTAATCGACTGGGACTCCCTTCATGACAACAGTATAAATGCGGCAGCGTTTGTTCTGTACACCCAGAACAGTTTCTTAGTACAGATCGTGGATAGTCCAACTGGGGAAAGAGCTGCAATAGATCCTATACGGAGCGGGGCGGGGGTGGGGGCGATGAGTTTGAGCCTGACCACACAATCTAAGTTTCAGTAGCGAAACAGTTAAGGAAAAGTAATCATTAATTCCATAAGTTTAAAGATAGTTTTGGATAATGTTAAGATCACGGTCTTGGTTAACATCCTAAAGTGGTGAAAGGATAAATACAACTTGATGATACACGAAGTGGAGAAATGTCTTGTATGGGTTGTTTGAGAGCTTCATCTTCTAGCTTACTAATGTAGCCAATATTGTGTATGTTAGTGGAAGAAGGAAGTCTCGCCACTTCCATCACACCCATGCCCAATCTCTATCAAGCACGCACATGCACTCACCCGTACTTTCTCGCTCTTTCCCACACACACACATTCTCTCTGCCTCACATGCTCGCACACCCACACCCACACCCACATATAAGTCTATGGGGTGAATTTGCATTTGCAGCATTGTATTTGTACATATGCAAGTTTACGTTTAAAAAACACACAAGTTTGTAAGCAGTCATTTTGTTTGTAATCCAAGTGATATTTTATAAATTCATAATTTGAAAATAGAATCAGTTTGCCTCAAGATTGGAATTCACACAGATTCTAAACTCTGATCATTAATGCGTTGTCCGATCTGAGATGTCACTTTAAATTTAAATCTTCAGTTGTCTCAGGAATTTGAGCTGAAAAATATTTTGTGATTTACGTATTATGGAATGGAAACCTGATCCCAGTCTAAAAGATGGAAGACTTAATAGCAATCTGTGTTTGTTCAGCATATCATATCAGTTGAATGACACTATGATCTTTTGCAATAAATTATGTATCCTTGGATTCTACTCCACGAGCATGGCAGCTGTTGCGGGTGGTACAGTGGCTCAGTGGTTAGCTTTGCAGCGTCACAGCACTAGAATTCCAACCTCAGGCGATTGCCTGTGTGGAGTTTGCACATTCTTCCCGTACCTGGACGGGTTTCTCCCACAGTCCCAAGACGAGCAGGTCAAGTGGCGATGCTAAATTGCCCATAGTGTTAAGTGCATTAGTCAGGAGTGAAAATGTTTTGCTGGAAAAGCGCAGCAGGTTAGGCAGCATCCCAGGAGCAGGAGAATTGATGTTTCGGGCTTGAGCCCTTCTTCAGGAATCCATCTTCAGGAATTCTTCAGGTGCATTAGTCAGGGGGAAATGCGTCTGGGTGGGTTATTCTTCCGAGGTTCGGTGTGGACTTGTTGGATGGAATAGGCTGTTTCCAAACCGTAGCAAATATAATCTCACAGCTACCTGATGAATTAGCACCTCTCTGAAAGCATGTACTTCTAAATAAATCTGTTGGACTATCGCCTTTTGTTTATTATTTTAACTTTGTCCACCCCAGTCCAACACAAGCACGCCACATTTTAGAGATGTGAGTACTAAGATGTGTAGAATTAGGTGCCAATGAAATGCAGATACTGTCATCGATAAGTGAAATTTCCGACGCGGCAAAAATAATAACTGCACGATAAATTTGAATTCAAAGAAAATATTTTGTCAAAGATTACAGCATCAACTTTGGCCAACAAATAGTAAATAAATCTCAACCCGTTGACCAGCACTTGCTCCAAAGCCAGCATTACCCTGGAATTTGAAGGGCTCACCCAGATGTTACAAATATCGTTACATGACAAAGTTATCGCTCCTGCTTAATTTAAACAAGCAACACAGAATGTTTTTCTCTTGCAGTAATCTGCGAAAACTCAAGAGACCAAGACCAATTTTAAGAAATATTTGGCAACTTAATTTACTAAAGTACAACAGAGAATAATTAATTCACTGCCGTTTGCAAATCCTTCCTATTTTTTATTTTCCCTTGGATAATACTCACCTGATAACACACTCGATTAAGACTTACTGAAAAATTCAAATTTCAAAACCCGCCGGTTATCAGAACTTCTCTTCATACCTTCCTCTGTAGATTTTCTCTCCAGGCTGGTGTTGATGTTTTTGTCTGTTCAAACTCCTTCTCTCTACATTTATCTCTGGCAAGCAGCTGACATCTGTCAGTCTTTTGGCAGTTCACTTCCAACTGCTAATTTTTTTCCCTTTCTTATACCCTCGAAGCATCGGAGTGTAGTATTGGTTTTTAATATTGTCAGTATACAGAATTCAGATTGACTGGAGTTTGTTTTTTTGGTGCATAATTGAAATTTATTGGCCCAATTCAAATTTATATTTTTGTCCCCAGGCAACCAGCTTCACTAGCTGCTGGATGATAAGGTTACATCATACCTTGTTCAGAACACTTGATGCAATCAGTTAGTTCTGCTAGCTTTTAACTCACTTAAAGGTACAGCACACCCATATCTTCGTAACACCACGATCATTAAGAAGAAAAAAAAACATCATAATGAAAATATTGCTTCATTTTTTCTGTTCTCTAAACACATTACCGTAACATATAACTGTATACATATATAACATGAAGTTGATCCAAGTCTCATCTAAACATTATCAGATAACACCACGATAATGCATCCGTGATTATCTTCTTACAACCCGCAAAAATGTTACGATTTTTAAATTAAAAATCTGTAGCATAAGACTCCAGAGAAATAGTTTCATATCCTTGTCGTTAAAGCGTTCTAAGAATGTAAGCAGATGGTGATCCGTGTACACAACTGCCTCTAAATCATTGTTCATGAAATAAACATGTGACTGTTCTAAGGCCAAACTCAATGGTTCATTTTCAAGCATTGATTATTTTATCTGCTGGGTGTTGACCTTTTTCGAAAAGAAACAAACTGGTAGTTCAACCACATCCCCATCTTCCTGTAGGGAGTACACCTCCAACTCTTATGTCACATTAGCATCACTGCCGACTTTAATAGGTTTTGAAAATTTTGATGTAGCTGAAAGTGTTTCATATTGATGTCAAATGGTCGAATGTCTCCTGGCATGGTTCTGTCCACCGAAACTTTGTGTTGACCTTCAGCAAATCCGTTAACGACACTGATGAACTTTCTAAAATAAATCCTATAAAATCCAATAAGTCCTGAGAATCGAAACATCTGTTTCTTCGAGGTCGGTCGTGGAACTTCCTCGATGTCCTTTATCTTTATGTTCTGTGGGGTTAATCTTCCATGAGTGATGTCACTTCTACTTTCGTGAATTCAATTATATTTAAGTTTATTACCAGTTTAAGTTCTCGTAGCCGTTAAACGACTTCTGCCAATTGTACAAAGTGATATTTCCTTGACATACTAAAGATCACTACACGGCAAAATTAGACTGAGCAGTTTGTTAACCCAGTCACAAGTCTGTTCATGAGTCTTTGGAAGGTGGCGGGTGCATTTTTAATTCCAAAGGGCATCAGTTAAAGCTGATAAAGTCAATTTACAGTTTCAAATGCAGAAGTATTTTTTGCCTGAGAATGATATGTGCCAGGACCCACGCATTAAGTCCATTTGGGTGTTGCAACGGTCATGTCCGACTTTCTCGATCTGGTCCTCCAACCTCAGAATTGAATCTGAGTCAGAATTTGTAACCGTACAATTTGGCGAACTCCACTCACTCTGGTTTCATTTAATGATCTTATTCTCGAGCATGATCTCTCACTCCATCTGGACCTGTCTGAAAGGATTGAATTGATTATGCCAGTAGAGGCTTTTCTTTTGATGGGAACCGTATTCCGAAGGTTTCCTTCATGTGCAATAGCATTCGGCTGCCCCATCTGATTTTTACTGCCGTTCTTATACTGCACTAACAAATTTTCCAACTGTGTTTTACGCTCCTGCGAAAGTTTACTACCTGATCCCACTCCGCAAGAACGTCTTCGTTGCATAATCTATTTTCAGGCGCACCAAAATGCACATCATATGGATTTGCTTCCTTACGCTACAGGGTAGTTACTAACTTTCTGGATTAGTGCTGCTGGAAGGGTACAGTATTTCAGGCACCATCCAACGTGCAGCGACACCTGTTTCTACAGTTATTTCTCTCTTGCTAAACATGTATTCATTATGTTTACATGACATTCAGGATACTTTCTTTCTATATGGCATATTTGCTAGATAGTTCACCTGAATCAATTTTCTTTTTATCAATTTGCTACGGACGACGTAACCTGACTTTGAAGGGATCTTCTATCATTGGTAGCAGTACTAACATGTCAACCCCTTGGGAAAACGTCCGAGTCTCAGAGCTTTTATTTGTCAACTGTTTAATTCTATACTGTGCCCTCTTCAGGAGTTGTTTAGCTAAATCAATTTTTCCTTCATCTCAGATACATAAACTATGTGTAAGATTTCTTTGTTCCTATCAATTTTTCTTTAATTAATTTCAAAGGCCCTCTCACGTCATGCCCGAATATTAACTCGAAGGCAGTGAATTGATCAGATCCGTTTGACGTATCTCTAACATCAAACAATATGAATGGGATACATTGAGCTCAATTATTCGAGTAATGCTGACAGCGTGCTCTCAATATGGTCGTGTATTACTATAATTTATTATTAATGTTATTATTGTTATTATTATAAGACAAATTTTCTGAAACTACCTGTCACCATCATGGTCACGGACAGCATGTTATGCATCTCTACCACGCTGTGCTTGAAGAGAACTCGCATCACATGCATATCATTTACCTTCAAAATGCCCCCGCCACACTTTGTTTTTATGTGTTCACAGCTCGCAGACACCAGAACTTTAACGAGTACTTGTCACCCGGAGGCAATGTTCTTGATGTGGGTCGAATTTATTTGTAAGACATAAAAGATAAACACATTTTACAATTCCAAGGACATTAGTAAATTATCAACATTTTTCACCCTTTCCCAGCATCTTACTTGTAGAAATGATTGGACTCTAAATTTCGGAATTCGAATCCACTCTCCGCCCTGTCGGATTAGAATCCCTACCCTCATGACATGACGTGTGTGGCTGTATGAACAGCCCATGGAGAAATACCAGTAAGCCGGCATACCCCTTCGACACTACTGCGATAAGGAAAAGATTCACATGACTTGTCCTATCGTTTCCTCTCATAACTGTGTATGTCTCAATCAGAATCTCCACTAACCAGCTTTTTCCAGTTGAAGGAAAATATGGACCCTTCATTCACTGTGGTTAAGATTCCATCATTTTTCTCCCGAAATAAGAACATATGAATATAAAAAACACAGGAGCATTCACTGGCCAGCTGGGTCCTTAAGACTTCCTGCCATTCCATGAGATGATGGCTGACATTTTCGTGGACTTAGCTCTAATTACCAGCCCACTTGCCAAAAAGATGAACCTCTTTACTCTTCAATTGTTATTACTTTACAAACATTCAACGAGGTCGACTCAACACCTTCACTATTCAAGGAATTCCATGGTTTCACACCACTTTGTGAAAACAAGTTCCACCTCAATTCAGTCCTAAATCAATTGTCCATTTTATTGAGAATATATACCATAGTGCTAGTTCAATTCATTAATGGAAAAGAAAGCCCCTGCGACACTCTAAACTACTCTCTTCATAGATTAATGTTGCTATAAGATTCCACCTCATTCTTCTAAATTCCGATTTTTATAGTCCCAGTCTATTCGATACCTCCTCATAAGTACTCATGGAATGAAGGGAAATCCAGCTGGCTGGATGTAGAATTGGCAAGCCCATAAATGACAGAGGGAGATTCTGGAGGGAAAGCATTCATCCTGGAGTTGAGTGACTAGTGGGATTCCGCAGAGATCATTGATCTTCGTGATTCTGATGATGACTTGGATGAGTAAGAGGAAGGGTAAGTGAGTAAATTTGCAGCTTACACGAAGGTTGGTGAAGTTGTGGGCAGTCTGGAGGGCTGTTGTAGGTTGAAACGCAACATTGGCAGGATGCAGAACCGGGCTGATAAATGACAAATGGAGTTCATTCTGCAACAGTGTAAAGTGATTCAGTCTGGCAAGTCGCATTTGAATGCAGAACACAGGAATTCCGAAGGCGGGATCGTTGGCATTGTGGAAGAACAGAGGGATGTGGGATCCATACACTTAATGCTGTCAGTCAAATTGGTAGGTTTGTTGAGAAGGTGTCATTTGCTGCTGTGGTTAATGAAACGCTTGCAAAATCTGGTACATTTAGACTTACAATCGCCAGGACAAGCAGCAACTGTAGAAAGAAATTGAAGTTAAAGTTTCATACACGTCACCCTTCAGTCGACCGGAAATGTAAACTCTGATTTCTCTGTATAGATACTGCTGAGCTTTTCCAGCTACTTCTGCATATGTTTCTGATTTACAGCATTCACATTTCATTTGGTTTCCGGTTAGCTTTGCTGCTCAGTAGTTTGTAATGGACGTTTTAATTATTTACAAATTGGAGGTATGGACAGAGTAAATAGAGGAAATAAGTAGAGTTGAAGGTTTGTGCGTACTGGGAAACTGCAGGACTCGAGAGATACATTGAAATTTTCTCCATACCATGTGTGACAATTTTCGACAAACTGTAACTCCCTACAGTCTTTTACCATTCGATAGGCTACTTTATTGCCACACACTTCAATTGAAACTAGAAAATACCAGTTTAATTGATGAAATACTGAATTAATTCGGTTAAGTGTTTACTTCAGTTGCTGCTGGAACTTTGTTCAGTTCACAGTTTAGGTGCTTCAACCGAGGAGTTAGAGCAGGAAATGAAATTCCAGCACAACACAACACAGATAATAGGTGGATATTCCAAAAAATTCAGGATCTTGAGATCACTTAAATGGGCCTGCATGTGAAAACATTGAACAATTGAGAAAGAGATGAGTCCAGGTTAGAAAGAGGTGGAAGGATTAAATACAATCGTGACCTGAGAGCGATTAATATCGACGTTTACATCACAAATACAGAGGAGCTTCACCACTTGTCCATTTTGTGTTTTGGTTAATGAATCTGTTTGAACACGCTTGCAAAATCGGGTGCATTTAGATCCACAATTTAATGATCTACCTTGTTCGGCTTTCTAAATGAACAGGAGCGTTTATCACGCTTGTCACTGCCTTTCCAGACGTTTACCTGGTCACAATCGAACCAATACTTAACAAATCCTTTCGACACCCACATTATGACTCTCGAGCAGAATGCACAAGCTCCACGATGGCAGCCAGCACGAAAATATCTGAAACAGAACCTTAAAGGTAACACCATCCAGATTACCACGTGAGCTGCCAAGAGAGAATTAAGATTAAAACGACATGGAAATGTAGCAACATCTCCACCGCAATATGGATAAAAGGGATTACTACCAAATTTTAACGATTGTTTCTAATTATCAGAAAGCTGTTGTTACGCTTTCTTCCACATACTTTTGCATGATGCAAAGCAGATGAGGGTATCCTAATAACCAAAAAAGGAATGAAAGATATAACATATCAAAAGACTGCAACATGTTTCGAAACCCACTGCCTGTGGGAAGTTACTTGCCACGATCTAACCTCACTGACATCTTTGATTAGATTCCCTGCAGTATGGAAACAGGCACTTTCACCCAACAAGTCCACACCGACCCTCCAAGGAAAGGCTCAAACACATTCCCGTACCGATATTTACCCCTGACGCATACATCTAACACTTTGGGCAATTTAGCATGGCCAAATCGCCTGACCTGCACATCTATGGATTGTTGGAGGAAACCGGAGCATACCCACGGGTTCGGGGTGTTGGTGGGGTGGGTGGGGGGGTGGGGGTGGAGGTGGGGTGTCGGCGGAATGTGCAAACTCCAGACAGATGATCAACCGAGGTGTTAATTGAATCCGGGTTACTGGTGCTGTGAAGCAGCAGTGGTTACCACCGAGCCAACATGCCACCATCATTTGCTCATTCATTTGGAAATCCTCTGCATTTCTGAACATGTAAAACTCGATTTGCACAAACGTGAAGCTAATGCAATGATTAATTATCTAAACTGGAATACAGTAAACAATCGAACGGTCGAGAAATTCAACGGATTTGACTGTGTCTGTGGAGAGATATTAGATGTCAAATCCACGAAATCTTCTCAGCACCATTCTGATTTGGGAAGTTGAACTCAATGAGACTGATGGAGAAACATCTTGGATGAAGGCCATTGCTTAAAAAGAACATTTGGTTCACTAATGTCCTATAGTGAATGTAACTACCACACTCACTTCGTCTCCAGATTCAAAGCAACGTTATGAACTCTGAACTTCCCTATGGGGCAATTTGGACAACAAGTGATGATTGCGCTAATGACACTTCCATCCTTTGAATTTTTGTGGGATAATGAGATTGTCTGAAATGCTTCAGAAAGAATAGTAGTAGACTTTCGTCGTTGCAACTGAGTAAATGATTCTCTCAATCTTTCCAAACCTCATGCATCAAATCCTGGTAAAATTCACTCCTTCTGCTGCAGAACTTAACAATCCATAATTGTTTGAAAGTTCGAGTTGGGTCCGAACTTGCTGGTGTGCATATATCTTCAAGACTGATCTTTTGTTAATTCGTGCAACAGTTATAATTTCGTCACTAAGGTGAGGAGAAACTTTCAGGGTTTTCTCTTCGAAAAGTCTTCAGAAATTTCAAGAGGTCTGTCAGGCTTGCACAGAGACTTACCTCCCTCCTTGCATGCAGAGGCAATCGTAAACACACAAACACACACACACACACACATACACACACACATACATACATACACACAAGCTTATAGATCTGTCTCTGTCTGTTCAGTGGAATTGGAATTTCGTGGATTTTCCCCAGTGACTCTTGGCATTCTGGCTCTATCTCAACAATCGTTCACACTTGTAGTCAATGCAAATGTCCTTAACACAGGTTTTATTGTAGAATGCATTTCCTGAAAACGGGAAGATTAACTACTGAGTGTTCACTGTCCATACTCGCCATATACATTTTTTTTCCACCGAGAATCCGTTCTCAGTGTTCCTGGCAGAAAACGTAAGGTGACTGATAATCATATCATCGAATTTTCAATTTTGCACGTCACTTTTTATTTATGACTTGACAGACTTTGAAAGCATATTGTAAAACACTTCTTTCTGTTTCTCAACAAATGCAAATGTTCAGTTTGAATATGTTTAAGAAAAATAATCGTTCTCAAAACAGTATTTAATTATCTCAGTGGTTTCTACAAGAACTAGAGAGTTCCTCTTGCCTTTTCTGTTTGACTGACCAGATAATTAATATGAATATTATTTTATCAGGTTTAATAGCGATGTTTTCTTGGGATTCATTGAATTTACACCAAGCAAATGTTTTAATAATACTGTGGAAAACATTAATTTACAGCATTATTATATCATGTGTTTCACTACTGATGCAGAGAAAATACAATAAATATCCTTTTCCACCCTGATCAAAGGTCATTGTAATCGGAATGTTTACTGTTTCGCCTCTTCACAGATTCTGCCAGACATGCCGAGTTTCTCGATCATATTATATTTTTATCGTGTTCTTAAAACTTGTGTTGTACTAATCAAGATTGATAATAGATAATAGTTTTAATGAGCTTGACGGTTTAATTGTAGAATTGTCCAAGACAGAAGAAGTGAAGTGTAACATTAGTGGACTGCAAGTGGACTGCATCGTCTACACAACATCAGTCATGCGAACAGATTCGTGTCAACTTTCTCGTTGATGAGCTCTCTCTCACAATGTGCCCACTCCCGACAATATTCTGCAGTAAAGTACGACGACATTGTCAAGATATCTGGTCATACCGTACCTTTGCTTTGTACTAATGTAACTCGGTTGACTGTATTTTCAAATTTATGTTTTCAATCTCAATGGTTGCAATGAAACGCTTAGTTTTCCACGTTGAAGTTGAAGTCCATAAACATCAGATTATCTTTTAGATTAGATTAGATTACTTACAGTGTGAAACAGGCCCTTCGGCCCAACAAGTCCACACCGACCCGCCGAAGCGCAACCCACCCATACCCCTACATATACCCCTTACCTAACACTACGGGCAATTTAGCATGGCCAATTCACCTGACCCGCACATCTTTGGACTGTGGGAGGAAACCGGAGCACCCGGAGGAAACCCACGCAGACACGGGGAGAACGTGCAAACTCCACACAGTCAGTCGCCTGAGGCGGGAATTGAACCCAGGTCCCTGACGCTGTGAGGCAGCAGTGCTAACCACTGTGCCACCGTGCCGTCGATCTTTGATTGAAGGGTGCGCTTTTTCAATACAGTAGGTTTCGTTTACTCGACTAAAACTTTGGAAAATACCGACATAAGGAAGTCTGAGGGACATCCAAGTGACATGAATACAGAAACCAATTATGTTTCGTTTTTACAGAAAAACACAGAATGATTTATTTTGGAAAGAGACGTGAAATGAAACGTTCCTTGAGCACAGCCATTTGTTGGAATAAAATCATTTTACAGTCTTCTGACAAAACCGTCTCTGAAATAATATACACGAAAATCTTGCCATATTTTTCAGCTCTGCTCTAAATTTGTTCTGTGTCGCTGCATAAATACAAGGGTTTAGAAAACAATTAAAATACGTCAAGATATCTGCCATTTCCATGGCGATAAAATCAGGGTTTGTGAACTTACCACGGTGATAAACGCTATTTGTCAGTTTGGTAACACACAACCCGACAGCAAGCGTCAACCAGAGCAAAATAAAACTTACTGTTATCGAGAATAATAAAATTATGGACTTTCTGCGGTTTTCCATTTCTGAATCATATTGAGTCCCACATTTGGAACTCCGGAGAGCAAAGCGGGTTCTATTTGCCTCTACAATACGTTTGATAATTATTGAATTGCACAAGACAATCAGAGTAAAGGGGATCCAAACCACAGTGGCACTGTAAAACCAGACAAACCCAATCCCTGCTGAAGACGAAAAAAAAGATTCCCTTGACTTGCAGCCCCATGGCAAATCGTTAATAATTTGCTCAGGTTCATAGGCAAACAAAACTGGTATTTCCTTCAACACGATCACAACTGTCATAGTCATTATGAGAGTGATTGCCGTTCTTTTGTTACAATACTTTGCTTGAAACGTCCGGCAGCAAATAACTACAAATCGGTCAAATGTGAAGGAGACAACGCACCAAACAGATAACATGGGAGTGACAGCAGTCAGGTATATAATGGCTCTACAAAGAGAAGTTTGGGACAGGAACGAAAAAGGAAAGTGATAACAGAAGATATGGTATAATATTACATTGTTGATGAGGACCAGTAGATCTGTCGTTGCTATAGCGAACATATAAACAGTGACACAGTTGGAAAGGCCACATTTTCCTTGTGAAAGAATCCGAATTGTGGCCAAGTTCCCTATAAGACAGGAATAAAAACTGAATAAAATTTCAATTCTAGATTGAAATGACATACGATTATGTGAGTCAATGCATCTGATTAACAGCATTCGGAGAGTATTGAATTCACTGGCATTGAGATCAGTTGTATGGGATAACAAAGCATGTTAAAAATGTTTCAGGAAAATTATGCTCACATCAGCAAGATGAAGTGAATGCTGAGATCTGAAGCAAGATTGATCAGTAGTCTTTCAGTTAATACCATGAATCTTTACAACAAAATAAAATGGTGACTCGACTTAATTAACTGAATTAACAAGATGGGAGAAGGTAGGGATCAATTCACAGAAATTGTATCGGCCCACGAGGTTCTCTCGTGGTGTCATGGCGGTTTCCCTGTCCCTGAACAGAGAAACCCTGGATGAGATCGGACCTGTTGCGGTGGTGTGTGAAGCATCTCTTTACAGATTAATGAGGAAATGTCAGTTAAAAATGAATCGACTTACCGGGAACAGCAACAGATGCAAGCAACGGGTAGTAAATATCTTTCACCAGCAGAATTGCAGGCTTCCCCATTTTGTTCAGCCGTAATTGATTTCTGTCAGAGGTAAAATATTCTGACGTGTAATTGCCAGTCCCAAGAAATGGCATTTATATTTATGCATGTATCAAAACTTCAGGGAGTTAATTAGTCACAATACTCACATTAGTTGCAGTTATTTAATAAATGTAATTAGGAAAGCGTGCTTATGTTAAGCCGAAATAGTACATTGATCGGAACACGAAATGCAAATGTGAAAATTCGAGTATAGACCTACTAAAGTGAAAACGGAAGTTTTTCTTGTGCGAATTAATGTATCAAAATTTTTGGCTAACATGTGTGGCCTCAAATCCTTAGTTTAGATCACGACATCACTGATACCTGCTCCATCTCAATGTGTTCTGCAATATCTGTGGTTTTCCATTTAACTGGTCTTGAAAACCTCAAAGTGTGCTCAACGTTTTAAATCTTTCATGCATCTGCATTCACTGGTGCAAGCTGCTCTGTGAGTTCCTTGAAAAATGAGCTTTAGGCAGCTGTTCTTTGAGTTATAGCGACTTCCCCTGTGCGTCAGTATCACTTTATTTAATCTATGTTGTCCACCACAATCGACTAGTAACTGAAATGTGTGGTGACTTGACGCTAAGAATCGATCAGGGCCTAAAAGATTGAAATCATTCTATTCTAATATTTTGATGCACATTTACAGATTCACTTTCTGATAAAGGATTTATGCCCGAACCATTGGTTCTCCTACTCCTCGAATGCTGCTCTGCTTTTCCAGCACCACAATTTCGATGTTGATCTCCAGCATCTACAGTCCTCACTTTATCCAAGAATCACTTTCACCCAATGTCAGATATCGCTTTGCTTGATCAATGTCGTTTTGAGGCTCTACTTTGTGGTTGTTTTTAAATGCGTCGAATTAGCAGTTATGCTAGGTTGCTTTACAATGCTACAACCCTTTCCGACTTTACTCATGCTTCTGCTTTATGAATTTGAGTCTCCGTCCCTGTAGGGCTTTGAATTCTATAGAATACCCACGATTGAATTTGGAGAATATTTCACAAGGCCGGCCGACACTAAATTTGAGTTTAGTTCACCGCCTATTTGCTTGCCTAAAATGTTAGGGACAACCACATCGATACTCGTGCAATTCCAATCAGAGCCACACAATGCTGATAGGTTTTCAGCTGTTGTAATCAGTTTTGAAAGTTTTAAGTTTTTCCAGCATTAAATATCATCCACCTCATCTTTCAGGACATTTGGCTCCTAACCTATTTGTTTTCTACCTGTTTTACTCCTCTTGATTTTATCGGCAATCACGTTTCTTTCTCCATCATGTCCTTTATTGCAGAAGACAACGTCTTCTGATTACTGCTAAGAAATACAAAAATGAAATATTTCTGAGCTAATGCACAACATTTCATTCTTCATAAAAAAAACCTGTTGTGGCAGCATTTATTCATAAACACTGTTGATGCAACTGCCTGCTGATTCGACATCCTTCCCACACAGTTGTGTTTGCATCCCTTCTCCAATTGCCTGACCAATTCACTGAAAACATTTCGATTACAACATGCGCTTCCTTCAGAATTGCAATACAAATTAATTATGTTCATTGTTATAATCTTTCTAACCACATTCTTCGATAAACCCTGATGTACACACTGTCCTCTCTGCCGTTTTCCTTGGACCAGTGCCTTCTCTTCATCCCACATACCGCTTTACTCATTTTCCCAACGCTCCATCCTCCTGGAACCTACCCTCACCTTTTACACACACCTGGTCTGTTCATTCAGACCTGCCGAATTTGTGTTGGTCGTCTGAGATTCTCTGCCACTCCCCCCATACCAATTCAAACCTATATGCCTCTGAACTTTCTGTTTTCCGTGCTCTCAGATCCAGCTACAATCGAACGTCAGTCCATTTCGTCCACAACCATCCCTAAACTTATTTCAGTTGTTGGTATCTCCTCCACTGCCTCGAAACATGTAGTCTCCCAAACCTTCACAGTTGACTTCTTGCCATTTGAAAAATTATAAGCAAGATTTCCCTGGCATGTCTGTTCTTTCGGACGACTCCTGCACCTTCAATCATTTCTTTCAAGATTAGCTGCAATGTGCGAGCGTGACATATTCCTTTTCACTTTTTCTGATGCAGTAATCCAGAGATGGTCCATTGCTTCATTTGAACTTCATTAATTGAAGACATTTACTTGGACACTGGACATTTTGAGGTGTTTAAGAAATACTGGATTTGCAAGGACACTCTCCTCGCAGCACACAATAAAGAATAAATAGATTTTATGTTCTGCTACAACCAATTCCAGCTAGATGAAGTAACTCATTTGTTTTTGTTCTTTTCTCTACGTTATCATTATGCCTTTATCTCAATCGTATTTTCTCAACATTCAATACCAGTCCTGACATGGTCCTGTGTTTAACTGGCATTCCTTCACATGTAATAGATATGTTTGTCTTGTTCAGTGGCCGTGCAGGCATGTCCTCTTCTCACTTGATCATTTAGAACATCGGTAACAACCATAAAGTGCGCACGCTGATGTGCTGATCCTTTGAATAATTGACATTTTATGAATAATCCGCATTTCCCCTGTTTCCTGTTCTGGGATCGTTGTAGTTATGGTTTAATTGTTGTTAACACTTTTCATAAGCTCTAATAAGTTAGTGAGAGTTCTAAGGCCAATGTCCTGGTCAATAACACAAATTTCATATTTAATCAAAATGCTAAATATCATTTTCTTTTTCCTTCACACCTTTAAATATCCATTGCGTTTCAATTCAAATCACACTGAAATTTACCTTGATGGATGTATGATTGCGCCTTTATTTTCTGAAGACTAGTTCCTATAATTTTGTTCAGGTAAAGTAGAATTAACCAGCTGGTAGTTTCAAGCTTTCTCTGTCATTTCTAATGGTTACACTAACATAACAATTTCTTTGTTCCTTTCTATGTTGTATAGAATTGTTCCTGTTCGTTGCTATCTGCAGTTGCTTGACTTGCGGTGATCTCTTCATTTTTTTTCTCTTTCACGGGTGTTCTATGCATTATTCTCCCCGCTCTCTGAATCGATTTCACAAAGTGTTCCAGGCTTTTCTTCTTTTCCACATCCGCATTTTATAAAACATTGCGATTTTTTTTGTTGAAGCTGATATTTCTCAGATCGTATTGGTTCTTCATTTATTTTCTGCATTTTAGTATAATTCTTGCATGATAAGCCAGACTCCCTCAAAGCATTAGAAGAAAGGGCCCAAAATTGTCGAAACTGCAGTTTGTTTTACGTAGGTGCAATGTAAATGTTACAGGAGTGAAAGCTGCTGGCCATAGTTTTTCGTTTTAAACAAAACAGAATTTTATTACAAGATTACTGAATAGAACAGAAACAAGAGAGAAGAAAATGACGTAACCGATCCGAAAACTCAACACATCACCCCAACTTAATGATTCTGTTCCAGACCGCGATGCAAAGGGAGAGCTCTGTGCTCAACAGCCAAAAGGAAGAAGTTGGTTCGGTACTGACATCTCCCTTTTATTTCCTGGGGCTTAACAAATAGATCAGGCAGCATCCAAGGAGCAGGAGAATCGACGTTTCGGGCATGAGCCCTTCTTCAGGAACAGCTCATGCCCTTAATATCGATTCTCCAGGTCCTTGCATGCTGCCTGATCTGCTGCGCTTTTCCAGCAACACATTTTCAGTTCTGATCTCCAGCATCTGCAGTCCTCACTTTTTCCCTTAATAAATCCTTCCACATCAGACTGCATGACACGACGACCATAGACAGAGAGATTACCCAGTCGCTTCTGCCATCAATTACAGAGAAATAAGACAACAGTATGTGGGAGAAGGTGGATCAGTCGTTAGCTCTGGATGAGCCGACCAAGGCCCTCCAATCATTTGTAAAGAATAAAACTCCTGAATGGAATGATTACTCGCAGGTTTATGTTCTGCTCTGTTGGACTTGATTGGACAGGATCTGCTGGACACAATGCTTTTGGCAGTTACAACGAGTGAATAGATGATGAAAGGTATCGTCACCCTCATCTACAAGGGGAAGGGGGAGAGGGAATTCGAATTTGGCTGTCAACATTATTGTGAGACAAAACAGTCCTGCTTAAGGTTATTGCCAACCGCATTAGCTGTGCTCAGGGATTGGTGGTTTGTCTCAAACCAACAGTGCTGTTTCAAACAGGACATTTTTTTATGTCTTTTGCTCCTCAGAGATATGATTGCCGGCATGGAGTAGAGAGAGCGTGAATAATTGCCTTGTCAGCCTGGACCATGAGAAGGTTTTTTAACAGAATATTGCTCATGCATGTGAGGGATGTGCTGTCCAAAATGGCTTTGGGGAGGGATTCTGTAATTGGATCCGACTGCTCTACACCAACATTGTCAAATGGTAACTGAACAGATAGATTACTCATTCACTGACTATCAGGACAGTTTACCTGAAGGTGCAGGGAAAATGATCTGGAAGGGATGGGGCCTGCACAAAATATTGGCAGCAGTCTATCGCCAAAGTGAAGGAGAAACTGGTCTTCATATGTTTGCAATATTGGCAGGATTGGACTGCTGCCCCATCTCATTTTTTTAATATCTCTTTTTTTTCTCAAACTGTTAAGATTAACTTACTCAAAGATGAACGAATGAAAGCGGAGATCGTCACGTGGCCAGTCCCACAGGTGATAAACATGCCAAGCTAGTGCTGTGACGTAATAGCTCGCCCGTCAGAGGTCAGGCCGCAAGTCCCCATGGCAGTCCCGGAGGTGGAGAATTTCGTCAGGCCGACGTAGGGATATGTGTATGCATGTGAGAGAATGTGCGTATGTGTGGTTTTAAGCTTGTCAAGTTTGTGTGTGAGTGTGATGGTCTATTAGCCTGTGTGCGGGTGTGTGCATGGGAGTGTGTGAGGTATGTATGTGTGCACAGTATAGAGAAAATTTGTGAATCAGTACGGGTCTGTTTTATTGTGAGTATGTCATAGTTGATGAGTCTGTATTTGTGTGGGCGCATGCTTGTGTGTGCGCGAAGAAGTGTATAGTGCAGAGCGGTCACCTGCAATGTAACATGAATGCAAGGTCCCGGTTGAGGCCTTCGCAATGGTACCAAACCTGGCAATCATCCTCTGCTCAGCCACTTTGCTGCTTTTCCCGAAATCCACCTTCGAGGATGTTCAGCTGAACGTCTGATGCCAAACATTCAGGATATGCTGAAGTGTTCCCCGACTGCGATAGAACACCTTTGCCTGGTGATTGTGATGCGGTATCCACTCATCCATTGTCATGGAGTCTTTTGTAGAAAATCTGAAATAGTCTGGGATTATGTATTCACTAACCAAAGATACGAAATCCATTGTAAAAAATGAAATCCTTATTCTAAGTTTGTTTAATATGTCTCAGCCTCATGTGACTCCTACGTTTTTGCAGCAAATTCTGTGTCTTATGGCCCTGCTCCACAACCACCTGTCGAAGAGACTGTGTTCCGCAAGCTAGTGTTTACAAGAAAATCTCTTGGATGTTAATTTGATGATCAACGTTATTATTGGATTGTTCGTATTGGTGATGTTTATTTTCATTTCATGTTTAATCATCTAATGTTGGTTCCCCATTTTTATGAAGCCTTCTCATGCAGCTGTCACTGAACTGTATCTGCAATTGTGAAATACACTTTCAAATATTATCACGGTGCATTGTATCGGATGGGCCTCTACTGGACAGGCCGAAGAGCTAAAGGTAAATGATGATGTTCAAAAGCTGCATTGAAAGCAGTGTTTCTAAGATGAGTAAAGGGTGAAACGTTTTACTGAGACTCAACAAGCTGCATAATTTTCAACGACTGCTGACAAATTGTTGTTTTTCTGGCTGAGGTCGGTACCAACAACTTGCTTTTGATCCATAGCTGTTTCTGTACTGTCTGTTTTGAAACTCTTTGACAGAGCGAGCATTTTCCCAAAAGCGGGACTTCAACTTGTTCCAGAATCGCTCATGGAACCCAGAAGAAAGCTAAGTCTTCAGATCAGCCGTGGAATGAAGTGACTTCCTACGGGCAGTATGGCATGTGACTTGGTCCTTTTCATCCTCTCTTTTCCATTTGTTACTCTTATTTTTCGTGTTATTATTAATTAATATTTGAGCAAATCGCTTTTGCTCAAATTTCTCTCAATTATAATTAACTGAGAATGGAAAAAAGTTGTTTGTATATAAATTGTGATTCGAGACATAGATTTAGTCATGAATGTTGATTATTTCCTTGGGCCCTGCAAACAGAATAAGAGACTGGAAATCTTTGACAGAAATTGAGGGAGAACTGAGGCAGAAATTAATGGAGCCAATGCAAAAAGAATCAAACCATGTGGCTTTGGTTGAGGCTAATTAAGCTTCAACCACCATTTACACCTTGTTAGGCTCCATCTATTTGACATTAAGAAATCTCAATCATCTGTTTTATTATCTCTATGTTGGTATTGATTGTTTCCTGAAGTACTGTCGTGCCACTCAATTAATCTCCGTGTTTTCCTCCCTGAAGATTATTCAGTGCGAGAATGCGCTGGTAATGAATCGATGCATCTGCTTAGATTAGAGTAGCATGATGATCCACACTGAATACGATTCAAAAATGACAAAACTCGAGCAAGCACACAATAATGGGATAGAACCAATCATCTCACACACACACAATAAATCTGAACGATAGTTCCCATCAGTAGAAAAGCCACTACTCTTCAGTAAATCAGTCCATTTTTGTCAACACTGATATTGATAATAGTTAAGTAATACCTGACCTCAGGGAGATTACTCGCCATGTTGTTGGGTATACAGGACGAAACGTTACACTGAGTGCAACAACATCATATTTAAAAATCTCGAAAATTGGAGGTTGAATCAATTGAATCGGAGAGGCATTACTTTACCAAAAAAAACGATTAAGAATGAATTCGGTAAAAGTAATAATATTATGGTATTATATTAAAAATCATATCCAACAATCTCTATATGATCTTACTGTAAATATCAGAAGCAAATACATTGAGAAAACTGAAAACTTTGTATCTGAAAATCACTTATCGTAAGGATGGTTTTTTAAAAAAAATTCTAATAATTGGTACAAAATTATGAATTTTCACTCTGAATGGGTTGTGTTGTTTTGCTCTGCGGAAGGTTCTTGTAGTTTGTAACATGTGGGTGGCACGGTGGCACAGTGGTTAGCACTGCTGCCTCACAGCGCCTGAGACCCGGGTTCAATTCCCGACTCAGGCGACTGATTGTGTGGAATTTGCACGTTCTCCCCGTGTCTGCGTGGGTTTCCTCCGAGTGCTCCAGTTTCCTCCCACAGTCCAAAGATGTGCGGGTCAGGTGAATTGGCCATGCTAAATTGCCCGTAGTGTTAGGTAAGGGGTAAATGTAGGGGTATGGCTGGGTTGCGCTTCGGCGGGTCGGTGTGGACTTGTTGGGCCGAAGGGCCTGTTTCTACACTGTAAGTAATCTAATATGGACCAATGAGAAGAACATATATTGCTTGTGATGTATGAACCCTACATTGTATTGCAATGTCTGTCAAACTTCTAATAAAGTAATAGAGTCACACAGCTTGAGACAGACCCTTTGGTCCAACTAGTCACGACGAACACGGTCCCAAATTAAATTCGTTCCACTTGCCTGAGTTTGGTCCCTGTCTGTCTAAAGGTTTCATTTGGATAAAATGATTCAAATGTCTTTTCAATGTTGTGTCTGCATCCTGCACTTGCGCTGCTATTTCATTTCACACAAGAATCACCCTCTGTGTAAAAAAATGTTCTCTTGACGTTCTCCAATGGAATAAACCATTTCCTCAATTATCTTCCTAATTTGTTATGGAAGCGACTCCCAGAATTGACAGAGATATCAATATAATTCGATTGCTAAAAGAAATATTTTCGATGTACATGTTCATTTTTTGAAGTTTACAGTTTCTGTAAACTGATTGTATCATTCCAAGCAGTTGTCACTGAACTTGCACAGTGGTGGAAGAATAGCGATCATTGCACCCATACTCACACGTGGTTGTGAAAGTCCTTTATCACTGTCACAGGCAGCGTTGACATCCAGAAAGAAGACCTAGTCCATGTGAATTTCCTTGTACAGAACAGTTTCTTTCTTTACTTCAATTCTATTCTAAAGTGCCCCTCTTTGGTTTGGCATTTCGGAGTTATACATTTGATTAGAAATGACAGTGATATCGCTCTATCATGGTCAAATCTTGATGTGTCAGAAGCAAGGCACTGACGAGTGGGAAATACAGAGACAAGACGTGACATGTATCGTGTGAGGGCCCTGGAACGATTCGGAACAGCACCCTACGGCCCAGAGGAAAATCACCACAAAGAGTCTCTGTTGGCAAAGCCGAACCTAGTTCAACAGTAACCTTTTGCTCCTAAATTGGATGTTGCTGCGTGTGCAGAAGAGTCACTCTCACATTGAAGTTTTCTTTCTTACCTTGTTCTGGTTCTTTTACACCTTGATTTTCTGGTGGCCCTTTACTTCAGAAATGATTGACTGCTGAGCTACCTGACAGAAAACTCTTCTGTTTGAATAGTCCAATCACCTGACAGCAGAAAACACATCATCGTCTCGACATAAGTTTATACCAAAATATCATACGATGTAGGATGAGAAGATGACCATTCAGCCCCTAACTATGCTTCATTAATAAATGAAATCGTGATTATGTAATAACCTTCAGTTTCATTTTCGTTCTTTTTCCAACATAAACTTTGAATCCAAGTCTGATTTTATTAACAAGAAATATGTGCGCCTCGGTCTTGAATGCACATAAAAGCTACGCTCCAACAGTCAGGCATTCCAGATTCCCATCCTCTGAGGAAAGAAAATCTGCCGAAACTGTGACTTAAAGGATTCTAGTTGACTACAGTTCTGCTCCTCCTGCCGGCCCACATTGCCTCATGGATGCTCAGCTTTGATTCTATTGATCCCCGAGAAAGCAACGTTGCTTCACCACGGGCAAGTGGAAGTGTGAACACTCTCTGATGGAGTTGCACGTGGATGTAGATAATGGAGAGTTGAGGCAATAGTTTTGACAGCCAGAAACATGGCCTTTATACACATGGCAATTAGGATAGATGATGAAGTGCCTCATTGAATATCGTGGCTGGAATGTGGGATCTTGTCGTTTAGTAAAAGGAAGAAGGAAAACTTTAGTCCCATCATGACCAAAATTTCTTATGCAATTGTCAGTGCTTATGATAGCTGGAGATATACTGAAATTATCAGCAGAACTCACAAACTATCGTTTAGGAATTCAGCTGAAGTCCTTTGGACAATTAACTGTAGACAACAGAGAAACTCCTCCATCCAGTCAGCACGTGGGGGTTCGTGTTATTTAAAGACACGTGTTTGCCAGCGTTTCAACTTTCACTCTGACTTAAATATACAGTACACATCTTCAACTTTATAACACCCCCCCAAGAAAAAAAATGAATTTCATAAACAAACTGCGGCTTCATTTTCTTCGACTTCTAACCACATTACCACGACATTAATTAAAGATCATATTAACTTCTGCACACACACATCCATATATGATAGCAAATGCGTTATCATGGGTCTAAGGGGTAAAGTTAGCAAAGTTTTCACACACACACACACGCGTGCACACACATACATACACACACACACACACACACATACACGCACACACACACACACACACACACCTTTGACTACTTTACCCCTTAAATCCGTGATAGCGCATCTGCTATCAAATTTTTACATCCCTTAACACTGGTGTGTAAACTGGTGTGTAAATATCGTGCAACTTGGCGACTTTAAAAGTGCCGTCACGTATTTGGACGTGACGTCCAGGTCGCTGACAACCCGTTCAGATATTCCTTTTTCGCTAGTTGTGTCAGTGAAGTCTCGACAAAGAATGATCAGCAGAGATGTCGCCAGAAGGTGAAAGAGATACTGCAAGATATCTAACTGCTCCCTTCCAAACAGACATCCCAATCTGATCTTATTCCATTTGCCAGCATGTCGCCCATATCACTTGAAGCCTTCATATTCATACACCTATCAGATGACTTTGAAATATTGCACTTGTATCAGCCGCCACTACTTGCTCTGCCAGCTGATTCCATGCATGATACACTCTCTGTGTGAAAACATTACCGCGTAGCTTACTTTAATATTTCTCCCTTCTCACCATGTTCTTTAGGGTTGAACTCTCCCAAACTCAGAAAAAGATCTCGTCAATCCACCGAATTTCCACCCGCATCCTTGACCAATATTTTATAAATCTTTACAAGGTAAACAATAAGTACAGGAACTTATCCGTGCATGTATACAGAGAAACATGGAACCTTGCAAAGATTAACATCTTGAAACATACAACATGTGTTGTCTAAATTAATATTGTGTAGATTAAGAGTATAGATTCAAACACGTACAGACACGAAGGGAAATGCATACCGTCATGATAAAATATTCATGCCCAAACAGACAGAGTAACGATTCAAATGCATTCCAGGTCCTTTATTATAAACGTGAGGTTGTCAAATTTGGTTGTGAACTGAGCAAGGCAAATACTTTTTAAATGGCTGTAAATGTGGAAACGGGAATATTCAATGAGAGCTGACTGAGTGAGTTCGATGGAGAAGAAAACTCTGTCCTTGCCACACAGATGCCCCATAACCCTGAAGAAACACTGTTGAGGTGGCAGAATGGAAGGACAAACCAGTGGGACTGTACGAAATTCAGATTAGAATGTGTTGGAGGGATTCGATTGCCACCACGAACTGAGAGCCAGTATCGCCGATCACTGCATCACAAAAAACAGAGGAGTTTCACCACTTGTCCTTTTCTGCTGTGTTTAATGAAATGCTTGCAAAATTTGCCGCATTTAGACTTAGAGGAAGCAGGGCAGGCAGCATGTGCAGAAAGAAATTGAAATTAAAGTTTCAGTCAGGTGACCCTTCAGTTCGATCGGAAAATGTAAACTCTGATTTCTCTGCATGGATACTGCTGAGCTTTTCCAGCTACTTCTGTAATTGTTTCTGATTTACTGCATTCATATTTCATTTGTTTTCCGGTTAGCTTTGCCGCTCAGTAGTTTTCAATGGACGTTTTAATTATTTAAAAATTGGAGGTTTACACAGAGTAAATGGAGGAAATAAGGAGAGGTGAAGGTTTGTGCGTAATGAGAAACTGCAGGACTCGAGACATCCATTGAATATTCGATACGCTACTTTATTGCCACAAATTTCAATTGAAAATAAAAAATTACCATTTTAATTGATTAAATACTGAATTAATTCGGTTAAGTGTTTACTTCAGTTGCTGCTGGAACTTTGTTCAGTTCACAGCATAATTCACAGTTTAGGTGCTTTAACCGAGGAGTTAGAGCAGGAAGTGAAATTCCAGCACAACCCAACGCAGATAATAGGTGGATATTCCAAAAAATTTAGCATCTTGGGATCACTTAAATGGGCCTGCATATGAAAACATTGAACAGTTGAGAAAGAGATGAGTCCAGGTTAGAATGTAATGGAGGTATTAAATGCAAAAGTGACCTGAGAGTGATTAATAGCGACGTTTATATCACAAAAACAGAGGAGGTTCACGACTTTCCATTTTGTATTTTGATTAATGAATCTGTTTGAACACGCTTGCAAAATCGGGCGCATTTAGATCCACAATTTAATGCTCTACCTTGTGCTGCTCTCGAAGTGAGCACGAGCATTTATCACGTTTGTCACTGCCTTTCCAGACGTTTACCTGGTCACAATCGAACCAATACTTAACAAATCCTTTCAACACCCGCATTATGACTCTCGAGCAAAATGCACAAGCTCCACGGTGGCAGCCAGCACGAAAATATCTGAAACAGAACTTTAAAGGTAACACCATCCAGATCACCACGTGAGCTGCCAAGAGAGAATTAAGATTAAAACTACATGGAAATGTAGCAACATCTCGACTGCCATATGGATAAACAGGAATGCTACCACATTTAACGTTTGTTTCTAATTATCAGAATGTTCTTGATATGCTTTCTTCCACATAAGTTTGCATGAAGCAACGCAGATGAGGGTATCCTTAAACCCAAAAAAGGAATGAAAGATATCACATATCAAAAGACTGCAACATTTTTTCGGAACCCACTGACTGTGGGAATTTACTTGCCTCGGTCGAGCCTCACTGACATCTTTGATTAGATTCCCTGCAGTATAGAAACACGCCCTTTCACCCAACAAGTCCACATCGACCCTCCAAGGAAAGGCAAAAACACATTCCTGTACTAGATATTTACCCCCGACGCATACATCTAACGCTATGGGCAATTTAGCATGGCCAAATCGCCTGACCTGTACGTCTATGGATTTATGGACGACACCAGAGCATACCCACGGGGTCGGGGGTTGGGGGGTGGGGGTGCGGTGGGGTGTGGGCGGAATGTGCAAACTCCAGACAGATAATCACCCGAGGTGTTAATTGAACCCGGGTTACTGGTGCTGTGAAGCAGCAGTGGTTACCACCGAGTCACCATGCCACCCTCATTTGCTCATTCAATTGGAAATCCTCTGCACTTCGGAGCAAGTAAAACTCGATTTGCACAAACGTGAAGATAATACAATGATTAATTATCTCAACTGGAATACAGTAAACAATCGAACGGTCGAGAAATTCAACTAATTTGACTGTGTCTGTGAAGAGGTATTTAGCTGTCAAATCCACAAAGGCTTCTCAGCACCATTATGATTAGGGAAATTGAACTCAATGAGACTGATGGAGAAACATCTGGAATGAAGGCCATTGCTTAAAAAGAACATTTGGTTCACTAATGTGCTATAGTGAACGCAACTAAGACTCTCACTTTTTCTCCAGATTCAAAGCAACGTTATGAACTCTGAACTTCCCTATGGGGCAATTTGGACAACATGTGATGATTACGCGAATGACACCTCCATCCTTTGAATTTTTGTGGGACAATGAGATTGTCTGAAATGCTTCAGAAAGAATAGTAGTAGACTTTCGTCGTTGCAACTGAGTAAATGATTCTGTCAATCTTTCCAAACCTCATGCATCAAATCCTGGTCAAATTCACTCTTTTTGGGGCAGAACTTAACAATCCATAATCGTTTGTCAGTTCGAGTTGGGGCCAAACTCGCTGGTGTGCATATATCTTCAAGACTGATATTTCGTTAATTCGTGCAATAGTTATGACTTCTTCTCTGAGGTGAGGTGAAATTTTCTCGGTTTTCTCTTCGAAAAGTCTTCAGAAATTTCAGGAGTTCTGTCAGGCTTGCACACAGACTTTACTCCCTCCTTGCAGGCAGAGGCAATCGTAAACACACACACACACACACACACACACACACACACACACACACACACACACACACACACACACACACACACACACACACACACACACGCTTATAGATCTGTCTCTGTCTGTTCAGTGGAATTGGAATCTCATAAATTTTCCCCAGTGACCCTTGGTATTCTGTCTCTTTCTCAACAATCGTTCGCACTTGTAATCGATGCAAATGTCCTGAACACAGGTTTTATAGCAGAATGTATTTGCTGAAATCGGGAAGATTAACTTGTGAGTGTTCTCTGTCCGTACTCGCCATATACATTTTTTTCTACGGAGAACCCGTTCTCAGTGTTCCTGATAGAAAACGCACGGTGACTGATAATCATATCATCAAATTTTCAATTTTGCATCTCATTTTTAATTTTTGACTTTACAGACTTAGTAAGCATATAGGAAAGCACTTCTTTCTGCTTCTCACCAAATGTAAATGTTCAGTTTGAACACACTGAAGAAAAATAACCGTTCTCAAATCAGTATTTAATTATCTCCATGGTTTCTGCAAGAACTAGAGAGTTCCTTTTGCGTTTTCTGTTTGCCTGAGCAGATAATTAATATGAATCTTATTTTATCAGGTTAAATGGCAATGTTTTCTTGGGATTCACTGAATTTACATCAAGCAAACGTCTTAATAATACTATGGAAAGCATTAATTTTCTGCATTATTATATCATGTGTTTCACAACTGATGCAGAGAAAACACAGTAAATTTCTTTTTCCACCCTGATCAAAGGTCACTGGATTCGAAATGTTTACTGTTTTGCCTCTTTCCAGATTCTGCCGGACATGCCGAGTTTCTCTATCATATTATAGTTTTTTTCGTGTTCTTAAAACTTGTGTTGTACTGATTAAGATTGAGAAGAGATAATAGTTTTAATGAGCTTGATCTTTTAATTGCACAAATGCCCAAGACAGAAGAAGTGAGGTGTTACATTGATGGACTGCATGTGGACTGCTTCCTCTACACAACAACAGTCATGTGAACAGATTCATGTCAACTTTCTCATGAATGAGCTCTGTCTTACAATGTGCCCACTCTCGACAATATTCTGTCGTAAAATACGACGAAATTTCCAAGATATCTGGACATACCATATCTTTGCTTTGTACTAATGAAACTCAGTTGACGGTATTTTCAAAGTTATGTTTTCAGTCTCAATATCTGCAATGAAACCCTTAGTTTTCCACATTGAAGTTGAAGCCCAGAAACATCAGATTATATTCGATCTTGGATTGAAGGGGCGCTTTTTTAAAAATATAGTAGATTTCGTTTACTCGGCAAAAACTCATGAAAAAACCACATGAGGAAGTCTTAGCGACATCCAAGTTACATGAATACAGAAATCAATTATGTTTAATTTTTACAGAAAAACACAGAATGTTTGTGTCGGAAAGAGACATGAAATGAAACGTTCCTTGGGCACAGCCATTTGTTGGAATGAATTCATTTTACAGTCTTCTGACAAAACCGTTTCTGAAATAATATACACGAAAATCTTGCCATATTTTTCAGCTCTGCTCTAAACTTGCTCTGTGTCGCAGCATAAATACATGGGTTTAGAAAACAATTAAAATACTTCAAGATATCTGCCATTTCCATGGCGATAAAATCAGGGTTTGTGAACTTACCACGGTAATAAACGCTATTTGTCAGTTTGGTAATACACAACCCGACAGCAAGCGTCAACCAGAGCACAATAAAACTTCCTGTTATCGAGAATAATAAAATGATGGACTTTCTGCGGTTTTCCATTTCTGGATCGCATTGATTCCCACACTTTGAAGTCCGGAGAGCAAAGCGGGTTCTATTTGCCTCTACAATGCGTTTGATAATTATTGAATTGCACAAGACAATCAGAGTAAAGGGAATCCAAACCACAGAGGCACTGTAAAACCAGACAAACCCAATCCCTGCTGAAGACGAAAAAAAAGCTTCACTAGACTTGCAGCCCCATGGCAAATCGTTAATAATTTGCATAGGTTCATAAGCAAACAAAACTGGTAAATCCTTCAATACGATCACAACTGTCATAGTTGTTATGAGAGTGATTGCCGTTCTTTTGTTACAATACTTTGCTTGAAAGGTTCGGTAGCAAATAACTACAAATCTGTCAAATGTGAAGTAGACAACGCACCAAACAGATAAATCGGGAGTGACAGCAGTCAGATATATAATGATTCTGCAATGAAGAGTATGGGACAGGGACGAAAATGGAAAGTGATAACTGAAGATATGGTATAATATTACATTGTTGACGAGGACCAGTAGATCTGTCGTTGCCATAGCGAACATATAAACAGTGACACAGTTGGAAAGGCCACATTTTCCTTGTGAAAGAATCCAAATTGTGGCCAAGTTCCCTATAAGACAGGAATAAAAACTGAATAAAATTTCAATTCTAACTTCAAATGACATCCGGTTATGTGAGTCAATGCAACTGATTAACAGCATTCGGAAAGTATTGAATTCACTGGCATTGAGATCAGTTTGCAAGGGATAACAAATCATACCTAAAATGTTTCGGGAACATTATGCTCACATCAGCAAGATGAAGTGAATGCAGAGATCTGTAGCAAGATTGATCAGTAGTCTTTCAGTTAATACCATTAATCTTTACAACAAAATAAAATGGTGACTCGACTTAATTAATTGAATTAACAAGATGGGAGAAGGTAGGGATCAATACACAGAAATACACAGGTTCTCTCGTGGTGTCATGGCCGTTTCCCTGTCCCTGAACAGAGAAACTCTGGATGAGATCGGACCTGTTGCGCTGGCGTGTGAAGCATCTCTTTACAGATTAATGACGAAATGTCAGTTAAAAATGAATCGACTTACCGGGAACAGCAACAGATGCAAGCAACGGGTAGTAAATCTCTTTCACCAGCAGAATTGCAGGCTTCCCCATTTTGTGTAGCCGTAAATGATTTCTGTCAGAGGTAAAATACTCTGACGTGTAATTGCCAGTCCAAAGAAACGGCATTTATATTTATGCATGCATCAAAACTTCAGGGAGTTAATTAGTCACAATACTTGCATTCGTTGCAGATATATAATAAACGTAATTAGGAAAGCGTGCTTATGTTAAACCGAAATAGTACATTCATAGGAACACGAAATGCAATTGTGAAAATTCGAGTATAGACCTACTAAAGTGAAAACAGAAGTTTTTCTTATGCGAATTAGTGCATCAAAATTTTTGGCTGACATGTGTGGCCTCAAATCGTTTGTTTAGATCACCATATCTCTGTAACCTGCTTCATGTCAATGCCTTCTGTAATAGCTGTGCTTTTCCATTTAATTGGTCTTGAAAATCTCAAAGTGTGTTCAACGTTTTAAACCTTTCATGCCTCTGCATTCACTGGTGCAAGCTGCTCTGTGAGTTCCTTGAATATATCGACTTCCCCTGTGCGTCAGTATCACTTTGTTTAATCTATGTTGTCCTCCACAATCGACAAGTAACTGAATGCTTGAAATGGAGGGTGACTTGACACTAAGAATCGATCACGGTCTAAAAGATCACAATCATTGTATTCTTGTATTTTGATGCACATTTACAGATTCACTTTCTGATGAAGGGCTTATGCCCGAACCATTGGTTCTCCTACTTCTCGAATACTGCTCTGCTTTTCCAGCACCACACTTTCGACGTTGATCTCCAGCATCTGCAGTCCTCACTTTCTCCAAGAATCACATTTTCACACAATCTCAGACATCGCTTTGCTTGATCAATGTAGTTTTGATGCTTTAATTTGCAGTTGTTCCTAATGCGTCGAATTAGCTGTTATGCTAGGTTGCTTTACAATGCTCCAACACTTTCCGACGTTACTCGTGCTTCTCCTTTATGAATTTGAGTCTCCTTCCCTGTAGGGCTTTGAATTCTATGGAAAATCCACGATTGAGTTGGGAGAATATTTCACAAGGCCGGCCTAAACTAAACCTGACTTTGGTTCACAGCCTATTTGGTTGCCTAAAATGTTAAGGAGAACCACATCGATAGTAATCATTTTTGAATGTGTTAAGTTTTCTAACGTTAAATATCATCCATCTCATCTTTCAGGAAATTCGCTTCCTAACCTATTTGTTCTCAACCTGTTTTATTTCTCTTGATTTTATCGGCAATCACGTTTCTTTCTCCATCATGTCCTTTATTGCTGAAGACAACGTCTTCTGATCACTGCTATGAAATCCAAGAATGACATATTCCTGAGCTAATGCACAACATTTCATTCTTCATTAAAAAAAAACTGTGGTGGTAGCATTTATTCACAAACACTGTTGCTGCAACTGCCTGTTGATTGAACATTCTTCCCAAACCGTTGTGTTTGCATCATTTCTCCAACTGCCTGACTAATTCACTGAAAACATTCGGATTACAACATGCGCTTCCTGCAGAATTGCAATACAAATGAATTTTGTTCATTGTTACAATCTTTCACAGCACATTCTTCGATGAATCCTGGTGTACACACTGTCATCTATGCCCTTTTCCTTGGACCAGTACCTTCTCTTCATCCCACATACTGCTTTACTCATTTTCCCGAAGCTCCATCCTCCTGCAACCTCCCCTCACCTTTTACACACATCTGATCTGTTCATTCAGAACTGTCGAACTTGTGTTGGTCGTCTGAGTTTCTTTGCCAATCCCCCCACACTAATTAAAACCTATCTGCCTCTGAACTGACTGATTTCCTTGCTCTCAGATCCAACTCTAAAACTACAATTGAACATCAGTCCATTTTGTCCACAACCTTCCCTAAACTTATTTCAGTTGTTGGTATCTCCTCCACTGCCTCGAAACATGTAGTCAACCAAACCTTTACAGTTGACTTCTTTGCCTTTTGAAAAATTACAAGCAGGATTTCCCAGGCATATCTGTTCTTTCGGACGACTCCTGCCCCAGAGAACACGTCTGTTTCAAAGTCGAATCGATTTTTTTCTCCCCTTCCCACTTACTTCTATGATACACTGATGCTTTACATCAGTGCCTGTCTCCTTATGGGTCATGTGGAAAATCCTTTGTTCCAGTCCAACCACGGCTGCTGACAAAAAGTCTTTCTCTGGCATCATTGGTGCTGCTTCCCGCTATAGTTTCCAACTGGTAAAGCTTTATCGATTTCACTTTCAACTTTGATCCTGCTCTCATCATCACATGGTCGTTCTGTGACGTCTGTCCACAGTTCCTTGACATCTCTGTTTCCATTTGTCAGGATAGATTGTACAGAAAATCTCTTGCAGACCCCCTCACTCCACAGTTACCATGACTGTAAAACGTCACACACTCCTTCTTGTAAAGGCTCTGTATCTTGCTCCCATTTCCTCCGTCTCTGTTGCATCTATTCTAATTGTGCCAACATCGAGAAGAGGCGAATACAATGTGAATCTTCTTCCTCAAGTAAGACATCTTCTGGACGGAAGTTGACAAGACACTGAGCCATGTACAACCCATCGCCAGCACTTGAGGCCTTATCTCTTTCCTTCTCTTCTACAACAACGATAGGATCCTCCTTCTCCTCACCTACAATCCAAAGATCACTCAAAATAAGGGAACCGGTATTCGCCATTACTGCCACGTTCAACAGGTTGCCACCACCAGAGTCATTTTTGCACCCTCCTCTAGTGTCAGCCTTCTGCAAAGACCAATCCATCCGGGATATCCTGGGCCACTTCTCCTTTCATTTCCTCCTCTTCCAATGCCATCGCAGGTCCCAGAAACACTTTCCCGTGACGCAACGCTTCATATGCGCTTCACTCAGCCTAATCTACTGCATTCACTGGTCGGAATGTATTCTCCACTTCACTGGAGTAACGAAGTGCAGAGTTGTTGAATTCTTTATGGAAAACCTGCATTCTGTCCGCCAAAAAATGCCCAGAGCTTCCTATTGATGGCCATTTCAATGCCTGATCGTGTTTCCTGGCCAACATCTCTGTCTCAGGCTGGGACAATTCTCGGGCGAGGCTCAACGTAAATTGGAAGAATAGCACCTTATTTTTCACTTGGGACACATACAGGCTTCTGTGATTAACATCTAGTCGAACAATTTTGGGGCTTGAGTACATTTCCACAAGTATTCCCGTGGCCTTGTTATTGCATCGTTTACAACCAATCACTGTCATACTAAAATCACTAATAATCCCCATCAACAACTATTCAATCTACCAGACCGACCTTTAAGCACCCCTTTCCCTGTCCAACTACTTTTCACTATCTTTTTATCGCCAGCATTATATTATTTTTCCTCCTCCTCACCCCATCCTCAGCATAAAACAATCATGTTCTTACTTACTATCAGTTCTGAAGAATGGTTACTGGTGCCGAAACATTAATTGTGCGATATCTCCACAGATGTTGCCAGACAGCTAAGATATCCGCGCAATTTCCATGTTTGTTTCAGTTTTGCAATATCCATAGCTTTTTCAGAGTTCTTTTTCCCCGAATGTACCAGTGCCGTATCTAATTTGCTCCAATTGCTCAGGTATGTTTAATCTCTTCTCATTGCTACGCAAATTTCAGCTTTAAAGAACAAAGTCCGTTTAAAAATATGTTTCAATTGTTTCTTTAAAGATTATCAGCAATGTGCGAGCATGAAATATTCCATTTCACTTCTTCTGATTCATTAAACCAGAGGTGATGCGTAGCTTCATTTGAACTTCATTTACTTAAGACATTCATTTGGACACTGGACATATTGAGGTGGTTAAGAAATACTGGATTGACACAGACACTCTCCTCGCAATACACAATAAAGAATAAATAGATTTCATATTCTACTATAACCAATTCCAGGTCGTTGAAGTAACTCACTTGTTTTTTTTTCATCTCTACATTATCATTATGCCTTTATCTCAATCGTGTTTTCTCAAATCTCAGTACCAATCCTTACACAGTCCTCTGTTCAACTGCCATTCCTCCACAAAAATAGATTTTTTTTATATCGTTCTGTGGCCGCCCAGGCATGTTCTCCTCTCACTTGATCATTTAGAACATCGTTAACAATCATAAAGTGCGCACGCTGATGTGCTGATCCTTTGAATAATTGACTTTTTATCAATAATTCGCGTTTCCCCTGTTTCCAATTCTGGGATCGTTGTAGTTATGTTTTAACTGTTTTTAACACTTTTCATAAGCTGTAAGAAATTATTGAGAGTTTTAAGGCCAATTTCCTGGCCAGTAACACAAATTTCACATGCAATCAATATTCCTTCAACTTCTAATTAAGGAAAAAAATCCACTCGTGTTCGTTCTTTTAGGCACTGATCCAAAATGAACCGCA
Source organism: Hemiscyllium ocellatum (assembly GCF_020745735.1). Lineage (NCBI taxonomy): Eukaryota > Metazoa > Chordata > Chondrichthyes > Orectolobiformes > Hemiscylliidae > Hemiscyllium > Hemiscyllium ocellatum. The sequence continues at coordinate 831,416 of NC_083441.1, forward strand.
TGCATTTGCATTAGTCTGCATAGTCTCTGTTGCGTGACGGTTTCCATTGTGTTGAAGTGAGGCCAGTGAGTCTAGTAACTATAGGCCAGTGAGTCTGACTTCAGTGGTGGGCAAAGTCTTAGAGAGAATGGTAAGGGATAAGATTTATGAACATCTGGGTAGGAATAACGTGATCAGGGATAGCCAGCATGGTTTTGGGAAGGGCAGGTCGTGCCTCACAAACCTTATTGAGTTCTTTGAGAAGGTGACTAAGGAAGTGGACGAGGGTAAAGCAATAGATGTTGTGTATATGGATTTTAGTAAGGCGTTCGATAAGGTTCCCCATGGTAGGCTAATGCTAAAACTACGGAGGTATGGCATTGAGGATACATTAGAGGTTTGGATTAGGAATTGGCTGGCTGGAAGGAGACAGAGGGTAGTAGTTGATGGATTATGTTCATCTTGGAGCGCAGTTACTAGCGGTGTACCACAAGGATCTGTTTTGGGACCATTGCTTTTTGTTATCTTTATAAATGATCTGGAGGAAGGACTTGAAAGCTGGGTAAGCAAGTTTGCGGATGACACAAAAGTCGGTGGAGTTGTGGATAGTGAGGAAGGAAGTGGTAGGTTACAGCGGGATATAGATGAGTTGCAGAGCTGGGCGGAAATGTGGCAAATGGAATTCAATGTAGCTAAGTGCGAAGTCGTTCACTTTGGTAGGAATAACAAGATGATGGATTACTGGGCTAATGGTAGGCTACTTGGTAGTGTGGATGAGCAGAGGGATCTTGGTGTCCATGTACACAGAACTCTGAAAGTTGCCACCCAGGTAAATAGTGCTGTGAGGAAGGCATATGGTGTACTGGGCTTTATTGGCAGAGGAATTGAGTTCCGGAGTCCTGAGGTCATGTTGCAGTTGTATAAGACTCTGGTGAGGCCTCATCTGGAGTATTGTGTGCAGTTTTGGTCGCCATACTATAGGAAGGATGTGGAAGCTTTAGAACGAGTGCAGAGGAGGTTTACCAGGATGTTGCCTGGAATGGTAGGAAAATCTTATGAGGAAAGGCTGAGGCACTTGGGGCTGTTCTCATTGGAGAAGAGAAGGTTTAGGGGAGATCTGATAGAAGTGTATAAGATGATTAGGGGTTTAGATAGGGTAGATACTAAGAACCTTTTACCGCTAATGGAGTCAGGTGTTACTAGGGGACATAGCTTTAAATTAAGGGGTGGTAGGTATAGGACAGATGTTAGGGGTAGATTCTTCACACAGCGGGTTGTGAGTTCATGGAATGCCCTGCCCGTATCAGTGGTTAACTCTCCTTCTTTATGGTCATTTAAGCGGGCATTGGATAGGCATTTGGAAGTTATTGGGCTAGTATAGGTTAGGTAGGATTCGGTCGGTGCAACATCGAGGGCCGAAGGGCCTGTACTGCGCTGTATCCTTCTATGTTCTATGTTCTATGTTCTATGAAGGACTGTGGAAAATGCGAAATGTCATTTTCTTTTTCCTTCACAGCGTTGAATATCCATTGCCTTTCAATGCAAATCACACTGAACTTTGCGTTGAGGAATGTGTGATTGACTTTTTATTTTCTGAAGACTAGTTCCTATAATTTTGTTTAGGTAAAGCAGAATTAACCAGCTGGTAGTTTCATACTTCCTCTGTCACTTCTAATCGTTACATTGACATAACAATTTTTTGTTCCTTTCTGTGTTGTTTAGAATTTTCCTGTTCGTTGCTAACTATAGTTGCTTGACTTGCGGTGATCTCTTCATATTTTTCTCTTTCATGGGTGTTCTATGCATTATTCTCCCCGGTCTCTGAATCGATTTCACGAACTCTTTCAGGCTTTTCTTCATTTCCACATGCGCATTTCATAAAACATTTTAATGTTTTGTCTTGAAGCTGATATTTCACAGATCGTTTTGTTTCTTTTTTTATTTCCTGCATTTTAGTACAATTCTTCCGTGAAATGCAACTCTATTAGCAGGAGCAGATTTGATTCTTTCTGGTTTTTCTTCTTTACATAAACATAATCTTTGAAAATCGATGTGTCACTTATTTCAATGAGGGTTTTCCACACTGAGATTTGTGTGTTTTTTATCTTGCGCATCTAATTTCGCTTTCCAGCTTTCTTCTCGTTCTTTCCCGTTGAATAGACTTCTTAAACGTGTCCTGCTATCCTGGAATTCCAAGTGTTTCTCACAGTCTTCTACAGCAGCTGGATGTTTTTTCTAGATTTTGTTTGTATTTCCCCACGTTTTTCTCCAATATTTCTTTTGTCTGCATGCGCTTATCTTCTGCCCCGCCCTACCAAGACACCTGTGTCTTCTGCAGTTTGAGATTCTTTCTCATTGATTTGGCAATCGCAAGAAATGTTGTATAATCATTCTCTTCCTTGTGTTATGTTCCAGGCCAGACTCCCTCAAGCATTTTAAGAAAGTGTCCAAAATTGTCGAAATTGCTGTTTGTTTTAAGCAGGTGCAATGCAAATGTTCCAGAAGTGAACGCTGCTGGCCATGCTTTTTCCTTTTAAACAAAACAGAATTTATTTACAAGATTACGAAATAGAACAGAAACAAATGAGAAGAAAATGACGTAATCTATCCGAAAACTCAAGACATCATCCCAACTTAATGATTCTGTTACAGACAGAGATGCAAAGGGAGAGCTCTGTGCTCAACAGCCAAAAGGAAGAAGATGATTCGGTAATGTCATCTCCCTTTGATATCCTGGGCCTTAACAAATCCTTGCTGTAGAGATGCTGTTGGAAAAGCACAGCACGTCAGGCAGCATCCGAGGAGCAGGAGAATCAACGTTTTCGGTATACGCTTTTCCAGCAACACATTTTCAGCTCTGATCTCCAGCATCTGCAGTCCTCACTTTTCCCCTTAACAAATCCTTCCACGTCCGACTGCATGACACGACGCCAATAGACAGAGGGATTACCTAGTCGCTCCTGCCATCAATTACGGAGATCTGAAACAACAGTATGTGGGAGAAGGTGAATCAGTCATTAGCTCTGGATGAGCCGACCAAGTCCCTCCAGTCCTTTGTAAAGAATAAAACTCCTGGAAGCGATGATTACTTGCAGGTTGATGTTCTGCTCTGTTGGACTTGATTGGCCAGGATCTGCTGGACACTATGCTTTTGGCAGTTCCAATGAGTGAATACATGACGAAAGGTTTCGTCACCCTCATCTACAAACGGAAGTGGGAGAGGAAGGGAATTAGAATTTGGCTTACATCATTATTTTGAGTCTAACAGTCCTGCTTTACGTTATTGCCTACTGCATTAGCTGTGCTCAGGGATTGGTGGTTTGTCTCGAACCTACAGTGCTGTTTCAAGCAGGACAAGTTCTTTATGTCTTTTGCTCCCCAGAGATATGATTGCCTGCGCGCAGGAGAGAGAGCGTGAATGATTGACTTATCAGACTGTACCATGAGAAGGTTTTTAACAGAATATTGCTCATGCATGTGAGGGATGTGCTGTCCAAAATGGCTATGGGGAGGGATTCCATAATTGGATCCGACAGCTCTCCAACAACATTGCCAAATGGGAACTGAAGCGATACATTACTCATTAACTGACTATCAGGACAGTTTATCTGCAGGTGCAGGGAAAATGATTTGGAAAGGATGGGGCCTGCTCAAAATATTGGCAGCAGTACATCGTCAAAGTTTAGCAGTAACTGGTGTCCAAAATATGCAATATTGGCAGGATTGGACTGTTGCACCGTCTCATTTTCTTTTTATCTTTTTTTTCACAAACTGTTAAGTTTAATTTACGCGAAGATGAACGAAGGAAATAGGAGATCGTCACGTGGCAAGTCCCACTGATGAGTGCACGCCCGTCAGAGTCCAGGTAGGTGTAAAAGCCTCAAGTCCCCATGGCAGTCCCAGAAGTTGTGTACTTCGTCACGCCGACGTAGGGATATGAGTCCAGGTGAGCCCAAGGCAAGGTCGCAGATTAGAGATCAGCATGTGGATTGATGAGCCCAGGCGAGTTTGGGACGGATGTGACGCCTTTGGGGACTGAAAGAAATGCCTCCAAGTTTGAAGCCTGGTTTGACTTGACTCAGGCAATCTGAAGGATTCACGCTGCCAGAGACAAAGAATAAAGTACAAATACATTTCGAAAGAAAACTTCAGATTATTAATTTTTATGGTAATTTTTAAAAATCGTTCCATCCAGTCTGGAACTAATACTAACGTATTCTGCACCCAAAGTATCCTGTATCTAAGCTGTTGCCAAAATGGCACATTGTAAAGTTTCACTGCACTCATTCGAGTGCATGATCAATTAAGGTTAATTAAGTTCAATTCAACTACGGGCAAAAAGCTTGTCATCAGGTGTGAGGCCCTTAATCTGTTGTTTTACGTGGCAGAGGTCTGGCCCACTCCCGAAAGTTATGTTGTTTCTGACACTGGAGGTATCTGCTGTTACATCTGGAAACTAAAGATTGACCAGCTCGGCAGGAACTCCATACAAAGAAATTTGGATGAGGTGAGGAAGATGAGTATCCCCAACTTTGCCATTGTTCTGATGGCTATCTTTGTGTGTGACGACATGAAGTTGTGTGCAGACACTCTGTATGAAATAAAAAACTAGTTTTAGTATGTGCTGAGGTGTTGTGTACGATGGGACTGGTTTTGCGGCAACAGAATCCTCTAGGTAGTTGGATCATTCCAAATCACGTGCCGTCATCAAGCTATTTCCAAAAAAAAATGTCTTTGACCATCGACACATCAGGAAAAGGACAGCACGCAACCTTCTCGAGATCCTGAATGAAGCATTGTGAGGAATCATGTTGCGCAATTTCCTGAGCACACTGTCGAAGTGATTTGGCAGACTGCTGCATCACCAGAATTGTTCAACAAGCACTAAGACCTCGCTTGCATTTTGGCGACAAGGGAAAGTCTGTGCGGTCACGAAGATGTTTTGTATACCACTGTTGGGTACGTGCCACTTCAACGCTGATTTTGAAGTGACTGTGCAGTTGATTGAGGCTGTCATGCGTCTCCTTCTGGGAAGTAAGCCTGAAGAAAGATGCGGTGATTTGTGACAAGTTTTGTCCACGAGGCAGGACTCTATGCACTATGGTCTGTTCCGCAGGAAGCACTCTGACACAACCAACAGGTGTACCTGGAAAACCAACAACTCGGTGACGGACGATAGTTTGTCTGTCAGAGTGAGGACCGGATCCGATTGGGTGTTGCAGACTGGCACGGACTGAACTCAGGTCTAGAACTGAAGGACGAGTTTAAGTTTGGGGCAGCCGCTTCTGAGGCGCTGTGGGGAAACATTACTCACTGAGTCTTCCTCCTGAAGATAAATCGGGGTCTGTTCTGTTGTTACACCCTCGAAGTGCATGACATTTGTGCAAATAAGAGGAATGTATGTGTGTGAGATACAGAGGCCTTTTGTTGTCTAACAGGAATTTTATTTATTGATTTGATATGCAATTGTACAGAACCGACCTGTTATTTACACACAGAAGTGCATTTTGTAAAAATAAAGCACATTTTTGAAATTGAAAATAAATCTGTTTAGTTCGATCTTGAATCTAAGTGTCTCGTTCCATGCTGAATAACTCAAAATGTTTCTTTATTTTAATCTGTGCCTGTGCTTCCATCTGTTTGTGTCTCTATGTGTGAGCCTGTAGGCGTCTCTGTGCGTGTGTATTGTGCGTGTTACCTGTATTAAATTGTGTTAATGTGTTCATGCATCTCTGTGTTTGCATCTCTGTTATGTAGGAGTTATTCTCTGGGATGGAGTTCAAAGCGTCTCTCTCTTTCTCTTTCTCTCTCTCTCTTCCACTCCTCCACAACACCCAGGCCCTCTTCTGTTCAGAGTGACGAGGATCATTTTATGTCAGTCAGCTGGATGGTTTGTTTGCGAAGCAGTGTGATGCCAATAGCATAGTTTAAATTCTTACCACATGCTCGCATTATCATGAGCTCTGGCATGCTGGCTCAGGGCTAGCCCTCCTTCCTCCGAAAGCAAACAGACCCTGGTTTGATGACTGCCTCTGGCGGTTGCCTGTGTGGAGTTTGCGCGGTCTCCCTGCGTCTGTGCGATTATTATTTGAGTGTTCTAGTTTTCTCCCGCATTCCAAAGCTGTGCTGTTTCGTTGAATTGGCGATGCTAAATCGCCCATAGTACTCATGGAGTTGGAAGTTCGGTGCTTATTCAGGAGAGATGCAGCATGATAAGGTAGGGGAATGAGTCTGGTTGGGAATTTCTTCAAAGTGTTGGTCTGGGTTTGATGGGATTAATGGCCCGTTTCCACACTGTAGACATTTGACAAGTCGCTGACTCTCCCTTCACATAAGGAATGGTAGCCGTAGTTTTAAATTATTATCAACGTCTCTCTCTGATGAGACACCTGCCTGTCAGCTAGTCAGACTGTGGCCACTAAGACTCACTCATTAAAATAAAAGAATGCCACCCTCTGTTGGCCTGATCACGTCACTACGGAATCAGAATATTTTATTTGGAGAAGGCATCAATTTCTGCAAATGCAGCAAGAGAAAATAATTCTTGTATCAGACCCAGTTTCTGAACATCGATTTTTTTCGTAGGATAAAACTGTACAAGGACCACAGCAACACTGAAATCTGCTTAATATCCCCGCTCCCCATACACAAAAATCTGTGTTACTGTTGAAGACAACGCACAAGTTCACAGGTGCACACTCTTCAGAATCCAAATGTCAATTTCCTTACACTGTCGACAGTATCAACATAGAAAATAAACAGGCTGCACGGTGTTGCGTGCCCACTGATCCTTCATTCAGCTGTGTAGGAATTGTAGCACTGCAGAAAATACACTCTGCAAAATGATGTATTTTGATAGACACTGCCATTTTGGAAAATACGCAGTCTGTGCAATGCTGAATGTCCAGATATCAGTCAATTCACACTGTACAATATGTATTACTGTAGACGTAGTATTATTGTGCGCAAAACATAGTGTGCAGTCTGCTGACCGTCTACGCATTAGTCATTTCACAATGAAGATTCCATTATAAAGTGAATATTGTATAAGTGTCGATAATACACAGGCTGTACAATTCTCAATCTCCAAATGTCAGTTAGCACATATAACGCATATCATATCACTGTGGATAATATACAGGTGCACAAGACTGAATGTCCAATTATCAATTCACATTTTCATGTTGGTTTAGGAAGTATTGTCACTTGCATGGTTTCGCTGTTATTTTAGTCAGAAGTCCCAATTCCACGTGACTCTGTTGTTTTGGACACTTTCAAACTTTCACACTTTCAGTTTTATTTCAGGCAGTGTTCTGACTTCCACGTATTCCAATTACTTTCAAACATTTCTCCTCATCAACATCTTCCTTTTTTGACAGTATTCTCACTTCCTCTTGTTTATCTTATTTGAGATGGTTTTTGGACGTCGAATTTGTCCTGCTTCATAAGGCAACATTTCCACTTTCATATGTTTACTACTGTTTCAGACGGAATACACACTTCCAGATATCCAGAGTGTATAGATATTATTCCACCTTCTACGTGTTTCTGATAATTTTGACTGGTACTTACATTTCCATATGTTCCCTGTGATTTCAGACAAAATTCCCAATATCTCACGTTGTCCCTCATTGAAAGTACTATGCACACTTCCACATGTACCCTATTATTTACAGCCGTACTATCACTTCAATACGTTCCTGTTACTTTGTGTGCATTCCCTCGTCCATATATTCCTGTTATTTTCGCCTACTTTCAGGAGATTCTGAAAAAGGGTCTCCAGTCCTCCACACAACAGGAAGGATTAATATTTATTCAGAACTCTTTAGCAGTGCAACCTCGGAGAGTTTAGTGTAGACAGACTCCAAGACACTCCCGCCCCTCCCAAAAATGCAGTATATTTATATATTTTGTGCTGCAATGATTACATGCAACATTGACATCAGTGTTTGAAATCTACACGATAGTCATTATCCTCGACCCGAGGTATTTGTCACCTGCATCAGAATGAGTGAATGATGTTTGGAACCTAGTGAAGCTGCGACTGATCATTTTCCAAGGTCAGCATGACCAAGTAATGACATGTAAGTTTCCCCTTACAATGTTATCTGCTTCACGGTGTATTTGCAAGTGGTTATCCGTTAACAGCCTAAGTGATTTTTTTTTGTTCTTGCACTTATACCAGCTCTTATTTTTCCTCCAGTCCTTGATGTTTACACTATTTATCATTAAAGACTCCCCGCCCGCCACAACTCACATGATGTTGAACTTTCTGTGCTATTGAGAGATATTTGACAAAAGTAATTCATCCATATCATTAACGCGAGCTTGTCAGTTGTACTTCTATTCTTCTATTGTTTGAGAATTCTATGTGGCATTTGAATAGACTTTTAAGGTATAATCTGTTTGGAAATTGTGATGTATGATAGACCTGTGATAGAGCCCCATTGTGAATTACTATGGCAGTCATTATTAAATCGCAAAAATAAATCAATCAATCCAGATAATAGATTCTTTGCAAGGTTTTGGACCTTTATTGGATTGAGGAAAGGGCTGAAAGCTAATAATGATATTCGATGACTATATGGAAAATAGGTTGTTTAGAATGGGCTAAACGGCTAAAAGTATTGATTATAGCCGGCAATCTGCACAATGTTGAATGAATCCTGAGAACGTTCTTTTTACGGGCTGAAGATGGTCGAGCAGCTTGCTTTTGTTCTGCAGCTATTTTGTACTGTCTCTTTTGATGGAGCGAGCTTTATTCAGAGAGAATAATTTCACCTTGGATCAGGAGCTTGAACGGCGCCAGGAACAAATCTCAGACTTCAGAACAGCTGTCGATCATGGCATCAGCGATGGGCAGACAAGCGTGAGACTTATTTCTTTTCCTCCTTTCGTTCGCAATATTACAATTATTATTAGCATAATTATCAGGTACTAATCTTCCATATTTTAGCAAATAGCAGTTGGCAAGTTTAGATTAGATTAGATTAGATTAGATTACTTACAGTGTGGAAACAGGCCCTTCAGCCCAACAAGTCCACACCGACCCACCGAAGCGCAACCCTCCCATACCCCTACATTTACCCCTTACCTAGCACTACGGGCAATTTAACATGGCCAATTCACCTGACCCGCACATCTTTGGACTGTGGGAGGAAACCGGAGCACCCGGAGGAAACCCACGCAGACACGTTTAGGAGGATTCTGTGGCAACTGTCAGTGTTGAGTTCGCACTTTCTGCCCATGTCTGCGTGAATTCCCGCTGATCAATCAAGTTTCTTCACAGCGTCCAAAGATGTGCATGTCAGGTGGATTGGTCAAGGTAAATTGTTCACAGTGATCACGAACGTGCAGATTCGCTGCTATAGCCATGGGAAAAATGCAAGGTAAGGATCTAGGCAAAATTCTTTTCAGTCGGTTAGTACGGACGTCTTCAGCCGATGGCCTGATTCCACGTGGTAGGGATTCAATGGATCTTGGATCCACCCCGTGAACTAAGTCATTCTCAGTGTCGAGAATTGGACGTCCATGGTTTTCTTGTAAACCCTACGATCCAGGGCACTTTTGGCGTCAGTGCTGGGATTCCCCAAATTAATAAAGAGAAAGGAGAGCGAACCGGATGCTTCAGAGACTTTCTGCTTTCCAGGTTGGAAAGTGGCAGACTCTGCATTCGCATCTGGAGCTAACTTGTTATCACAATTAGGACCTCCATAAGAATGTGGAATGATTTCAATCTGGAGAAGGGAGAAAAGAGGATTATGCACACAGGCTGTTGTGTGCAAGTTGTTGGATTAGATTAGATTACTTCCAGTTTCGAAACAGTCCCTTCGGCCCAACAAGTGCACAACAAGCCTCTGAAGAGCAACTCAACCAGACCCATTCCCCTACATTTACCGTTTCACCTCACACTCCGGGCAATTTAGCATGGTGAATTCATCTAACCTGAACATTTTTGGACTGTGGGAGGAAAGTGGAGCACCCGGAGGAAAGCCACACAGATGCGGGGAGAATGTGCATACTCCACACTGACAGCTACCTGAGGCCGGAATTGAAGCCGGGGCTCTGGCACTGTGAGGCAGCAGTTCTAACCACTATGCCACTGTCACACTCACTTTCCGAAAAAAAAACAAGGTCAGTGTACCACAAATGGGATGGAAAATGCTTTGCATTCTATGTGTCGAGAATTGGAAAAGTGTCAAACCACAAACAGGCAGTTTTGTGAACGCTCTTTGACTACTGCAGACCAGCATAACATCATTCCAGCAGAAACAGTTAAGAAAGCGCAGGAAAGACCTGAGAAGGCGGAGGAAAGGCAGAACCAGCTAAGAGTTGAGAGTGTTGTGCTGGAAAAACACAGCAGGTCAGGAAACATTCGTGGAGCAGGAGAATCGATGTTTCTCGTTTCCTGGTGAAGGACTTTTTCCCGAAATGTTGATTCTCCTGCTCCCCGAGTGCTGCCTGACCAGCTGTATTTTGCACGACACGGCTGACTTTAATCTCCAGCATTTGCAGCCATCACCTTCGCCTAGAATCAGGTCGCATGTCATTTGGCGACATTGCAAGAGAAATAGAGAGTCAAATGGAGGAATTTGAAAGCCTACCCATTCAAAGTGCACACGCTTGTCAAACCCACATTGGGGCCTCAATCATTTAGAATTCTTTTGATTCAGTCTATGAATGTACAGATTGGAAAGGGGATACTCTACCTTCAGACTCATTCTCAGGGAAGATACTAACGACACGACACCTAACAACAAACAAGATAAAACAAGGTGGGGCCCAAAACCAACGTATCTTGATAAATTGCTCAATGTTTGAGTTGCATGATTTCGGATCTCGCTTTTGACCGAACTCGGGTGAACCACTTAGCTCTTGGCTGACAGGGTGATGGAAAAACGCTGCTGTCCACATTATGGTGAGTGCCGCAGAGCGAGGGAATCAAGGATTATTAAATGTTGATCCACATGTGAATAACGTTTTTTAAGAAACTAGCGAAAATTAGATTGACATGGAATGCGCTGACACAAGCAATAAGAAACAAGTTCCCTTCCCCGATAGATTGGGAATGTGAGTTTGAAAAATAGCAGACGTAAAAAAGGGTTTTGTCGATTTGGCTACGCAAGCAGGCATGTATTCTCCACAGTCTCCGAGTCCAGACAAAGAAGCTTTCACAGTTGGCATGAAGAGCCGACCAATGTGAAGTGGTCCAGCCTGTATGAGAGGTTTTCTATTAGCCGCCTTAGGGCCAGTCCAGTGACAGGCAATATTGCACCTATGTTCATTTTGGGAGAGTTAGGGGATGTGGAGGCTGTTGAATGAAGAGTGACACATACTCAAGCAAGAGACAAACCAGGACATCAAGTTGGAGATATGTGTGTTCGTTGATGAAAGAAAAGATAGGCAGAAAGGAAATATTCGTGGAATTAATGAAAGCAGGAATAGAGAGACGAGGAAGGATGGAATATCTACGAGTGCCATGTAAAATATGTGGAAGATGCATGTCTCTACAAATCATATGGAAGTAACCAGGACGGAATCTGATGTGGAGGGAATAAAAGAGAACAGCAGAATACAGAGATTGCCCCCTATCGCAACAGAAGAAATGCTGAAGGAATGATTTGCCTTGATCCAAATCAGAATTCATTGATGAAAGATATGTTGAATCAAAGAAACTCAAACAATAACGTTAAATGACAATTACAATTGTCCCAGATACTCGTAAAAGATGCCTTTTTCTACTGAAAGATAATGTCCCGCTGCAAATAGACAGACTCCAAAAAGTAAAACGCATTCAACGTTTCTAAAAGATGTTGCGATTTCCAATGCCCCATGAGATAAGTCAGTCACTTCTTTGGTTTCTGAAACAACATTTGTGATGCAGTTAACATGTTTCGTTGTATTCATATCGATTCCTTTTCGGTAAGGGCAAAGCAAACACCAGCTTAAATTGATTTCTGATACAATGTTTAATGGTAACCCTTAATAACGATTCATTTATTCCACCAAAGAATGAACACCATGAATCTTTCACATCAATTCGAACACATTAATTGATACAAATCTGAAAAAGATAACTTCCACAGCATGAAAAGTGCTACAGGATAGAAGGGAATATTCTTAAATAAGACAGCCAGTGACTGCATTTTATGCTTTTCCACCTCCTCATTCTTCAGAATGTATTTTTTAAAATAAAAATTCCATGACCAAATCTGTTAAGAAAGTAGGAGAGACGCAGACTGCATTATTGGAAGTGATTCAATCTGGCAGCTCGCTTAAGAAAGATTTCCATTCAGAGAAACAACGTGTAAATCAATCAAAATTCACTTTATGTACAAAAGGCAAACTGGTCAAGCCGTGGAACAACAATTATGCAAGTAAACAATAATTGGCATGTTCATTTCTTCCCTGGATCTCGATATCTATGGATATCGCATTGATAGTGACAGTGGAATGCTAAGATTCGAACTCCCTGTGTGCAAGGAATTCAGGAAAGGCAAATTAAACAAAGCTTTTCATTCCTTAAAAAAAATCATTGAGTTTCCTCTCTGGAACAGAGGTGTCGAAGTAACTACGTGCAGATGTGTAATCCCCAAGCCTTTTTCACTGAGTCTGTCTGAGTTTGTTACTATTTATCCAATTTCTTTTGATGTGGAATGGATGGAAGTCGTTGGTTCGATTTTGTTTTGAAATTGGAGACACTGAATGTTGAGCCCGTTTGCAGAGTTTCAAAATCACAACACAGTAACTGAAGAGGTTCTCACAATCCACCAAGCCTTTCATTAATAATGCATCTTCGCGTTGGGCAAACATTATGTAAATATTAATTGGAGCGAATGTCCGCAATCTCAAAAACATTAAAATTTGGTACACTTAAGCATATCACAATTACACAGAAAATTTAAAAAAGATCCTGGGAAATGATAACGTTATGCACAGAGTGGTGTCAATGCATAAAAATAATCAGTTGTTTTAAGGGAGCAAACAGAATATTGCATTGGGACAAATACAGGTAAAGAGTCTAGAATGAGTCATCAAGTAATCTTAAAAAAAATGGGTTATCTTAGAAACAGAACAATCAAGCAAGTTTGGCCTGAAAGAAACAGGAATGTTTGCCTTCTATTTTAAAACATGTTTAGATGATGTCCAATGGACTGAAAGTCTCTGCAGATTTCTGGAATAATTACAATCTCAGATGCGGTTAACTGGTTACGTATGGAGGCAGTTGGAAAAAGACAAAAGAAAGAATACCAGGTTGAAAGGCCAGTTGAGGTTAAAATGCATTTCTTTTTGTGAACAGGATGTTTAGATGAGAGCAAAAAAACTGCTTTTCCTTGTCGATAATTCTGTTCTTACCTTTCTTTTTAAGAAGATTGAACTGCTTATCAGGGATCAGAACAATATGTAGGGAGATAAGAGAAACCGTTCAGATCAGTTGGCAAGAATATGTGGGACTGAGAAAAGCGTCAAATGTTCTTGGACCACTGATGTAAATGCAACAGAGTGATCGTTATCTCGGAGGTAGCAAACCTGAGACTGCAAAATAAAATATACTAAAGAACGGGTCTCAGGCATACAATCAACTGAACAAAAGGATGAGTAGATTGGAAGGGCACAAAATGAATAAGACACCGAAACAGTATCAAAAGAGAAATAGAGTTAAAACAATTTAAGTAGTATTAGTGAAAATTACGTAAGAGAATTACGATCAAATTAAAAAGTGCAAATGGTTATTATATCACAATTTTAACCTGAGAGCTGTAATGTTTGGTACCACGTGTATTGTCACGCACAGAGGGTAAAAACTGTACACAGAGTTAGTTAGCATTAAATGACATAATAATTTGTAAAATTGGCATGGAGAGAAACATTTTGAAGAAATATCATCAAGAGAGATGAAGAGAACTGGTGAAATTTTGGTCAATCTGTAATGTTATTTTAAAATCATTGGGTGAGTGATCAGTGGGTAGGGAACTGGAGAATTATAAATACGCAAATGAAGGACTTTATTCTGAATTAATGTCAATTGTAGAGCAAATTAAGTAACTAGATGAACTGAAGAAAAAATGTATACTAAATTCTGGTCACCTCAGTCCTATTGCATGACTTCTTCGTTGCTTCACGGCCTTGATCCTACCTTACGTTTGGGATATACATCATTCTATTTCGGGGTTGGTCCAGAAAGGCCACTGCGTTCCTTAATTTGATCAGTTGGAGGAGCCGGTTTTGGATTGGGGTAGATAAAATTAAAAATCTCACAACACCAAGTTATTGTGCAACAGGTTTATTTGTAAGCACTAGATTTCGAATGGCTGCTTCTTCATCGGTGGTTGTGGATTAGGATAATAAGACACAGAATTTATAGCAAAAATTTACAATGTCATGCGGCTGGAATAAACTAATCAAACTTGGATTAAATTTTTCGTCTTTAAAAAAGGTTTTCCTAGTTTCTGGTTGTTAAAATGTAAATCCCAGAGCTCCTTTTAAATCACATTCTCAGAGAATATCAGATTTTCTAACAAAAGGTGTGTTCTGAGCTCAGACAATACATTAAAGGTGTAAGGATAAATGCTGTCTCTATCCCAACCTTGAGTCTGACTAGTTTTATTTCTAAAGTGTGATTTAATCAATCTCAAACGGATTGAAAGGAGGTTACATATTTTTGAGCAAAAATACCCACTGCAAATGCAGATCACTCAATAAATTTATATGCATGTGCACGCAGTAGAGACAGAATGAGTGTGCACATGTGTATGTGTGTGAGAGAGTGTGTGTATGTATGGTTGTAAGTTTGTCAAGCTTGTGTGTGAGTGTGATGGTATATAAGCCTGTGTGCGGGAGTGTGCATGGGAGTGTGTGAGGTGTGTATGTGTGCACAGTATAGAAAGAAATTGTGAATCATTACGGGTCTGTGTTAGTGTGTGAGTATGTCATAGTTGATGAGTCTGTATGTGTGTGGGCGCATGCTTGTGTGCGTGCGAAAATGTGTATAGTGCAGAGGGGTCACCTGCGATGTGACATGATTGCAAGGTCGCGGTTGAGGCCCTCGCAATGGTAGCAAACCTGGTAATCATCCTCTGCTCAGCCACTTTGCTGCTTTTCCTGAAATCCACCTTCGAGGATGTTCAGCTGAACGTCCGATGCAGAACATTCAGGATATGCTGAAGTGTTCCCCGACAGTGATAGAACACCTTTGCCTGGTGATTGTGATGCTGTGTCCACTCATCCATTGTCATGGAGTCTTTTGTAGAAAATCTGAAGTAGTCTGGGATCGACGTATTCACTATCCAAAGCTACGAAATCCATTGTAAAAGATGAAAGATTATTCTAAGTGTGTTTAATATATCTCAGTCTCATGTGACTCTCATGTCTTTGCAACACATTCTGTGTCTTATGGCCCTGCTCCACAACCACCTGTCGAAGAGACTGTGTTCTGCAAGCTAGTGTTTACAAATAAACCTCTTGGATGTTAATTTGATGACAAACGTTATTATTGGATTGTGCGCATTGATGATGGTTATTTTCATTCCATGTTTAATCATGTAATGTTGCTTACCCATTTTTATGAAACTTTCTCATGCAGCTGTCACTGAACTGCATCTGCAGTCATGAAATACACTAACAAATATTATCACGGTGCATTGCATCGGATGGGCCTCTACTGGACAGGCCGAAGAGGTGTAGATTAATGATGATGTTCAAAAGCTGCATTGAAAGCAGTGTTTCTAAGATGGGTGAAGGGTGAAACATTTTGCTGAGACTCAACAGTATGGCATGTGACTTGTTCCTTTCCATCCTCTCTTTTCCATTTGTTACTCTTATTTTTTGCCTTATTATTAATTAATATTTGAGCAAATCACCTTTCCTGAAATTTTTCTCAACTATAATTAACTTGAATGGAAAAAAATTGCTTGCATATAAATTATGATTCGAGATATACATTTAGTCATGAATGGTAAGTTATGGCTTGGGTCCTGCAAGCAGAATAAGACGCGGACAATCTTTGACAGAAACTGAGGGAGAACTGAGGCAGAAGTTAATGGAGCCAACGGAAAAACAATCAAGTCATGTGGCTTTGGTTGAGGCTAATTAAGCTTCGACCAGCATTTACACCTTGTTAGGCTCCATCTATATGACATTAAGAAATCTCAATCATCTGTTTTATTACCTTTATGTTGGTATTGATTGTTTCCTGAAGTACTGTCGTGCCACTCAGTTATTCTTCGTGTTGCCCTCCCGGAAGATTATTCAGTGCGAGAACGCGCTGCTACTGAATCGATGCATCTGCTTAGATTAGAATAGCATGATGATCCACGCTGAATACGACTTAAAAATGACAAAACTCGAGCAAGCACACAATTATGGGATAGAACCAATCATCGCGCACACAATAAATCTGAACAACAGTTCCCATCAGTAGAAAAGCTACTACTGTTCAGTAAATCAGTCCATTTTTGTCAACACTGATATTGATAATAGTTAAGTAATAGCTGACCTCAGGGAGATTACTCGCCATGTTGTTGGGTATACAGGACGAAATGTTACACTGAGTGCAACAACATCATATTTAAAAATCTCGGAAATTGGAGGTTGAATCAATTGAATCGGAGAGACATGACTTTACCAAAAAAAACGATTAAGAATTTATTCGGTAAAAGTAATAATATTATGGCATCCCATAAATCATATGCAACAATCCCTATATGATCTTACTGTAAATATCAGAAGCAAATATATTGAGAAAACTGAAAATTTTGTATCTGAAAATCACTTATCGTAAGAATGGTTTTTTAAAAAATTCTAATAATTGGTACGATATTATGAATTTTCACTCTGAATGGGTTGTGTTGTTTTGCTCTGCAGAAGGTTCTCGTAGTTTGTAACATGTGGGCGGCACGGTGGCACAGTGGTTAGCACTGCTGCCTCACAGCGCCTGAAACCCCGGTTCAATTCCCGACTCCGGCGACTGATTGTGTGGAGTTTGCACGTTCTCCCCGTGTCTGCGTGGGTTTCCTCCGAGTGCTCCGGTTTCCTCCCACAGTCCAAAGATGTGCGGGTCAGGTGAATTGGCCATGCTAAATTGCCCGTAGTGTTAGGTAAGGGGTAAATGTAGGGGTATGGCTGGGTTGCGCTTCGGCGTGTTGGTGTGGACTTGTTGGGCCGAAGGGCTTGTTTCTACACTGTAAGTAATCTAATCTAATCTAATATGGACCAATGAGAAGAACATATATTGCTTGTGATGTATGAACACTACATTGTATTGCAATGTCTGTCACCGGTCAACGAACACGGTCCCAAATTAAATTCGTTCCACTTGCCTGAGTTTGGTCCATGTCTGTCTGAAGCTTTCAGTTGGATAAAATGATTCACATGTCTTTTCAATGTTGTGTCTGCATCCTGCACTTGCACTGCTATTTCATTTCACACAAGAATCACCCTCTGTTTAAAAAAATGTTCTCTTGACATTCTCCAATGGAATAAACCATTTCCTCAATTATCTTCCTAATTTGTCATGGAAGCGACTTCCAGAATTGACAGAGATATCAATATAATTCGACTTCTAAAAGAAATATTTTCGATGTACATGTGCATTTTTTTAAGTTTACAGTTTCTGTAAACTGATTGTATCATTCCAAGCAATTGTCACTGAACTTGCACAGTGGTGAAAGAATTGCGATCATTACTCCCATAATCACACGTGGTTGTGAAAGTCCTTTATCACTGTCACAGGCAGCGTTGGCTTCCAGAAAGAAGACCTAGTCCATGTGAATTTCCTTGTACAGAACAGTTTCTTTCTTTACTTCAATTCTATTTTAAAGTGCCCCTCTTCGGTTTGGCATTTCGGAGTTATACATTGGATTAGAAATGACAGTGATATCTCTCTATCATGGCCAAATCTTGATGAGTCAGAAGCAAGGCACTGACGAGTGGGAAATACAGAGACAAGACGTGACATGTATCGTGTCAGGGCCCTGGAACGATTCGGAGTAGCATCCTACGGCCCAGAGGAAAATCACCACCAAGAGTCTCTGTTGGCAAAGCCGAGCCTAGTTCAACAGCAACCTTTTGCTCCTAAAATGGATGTTGCTGCATGTGCAGAAGAGTCACTCTCACATTGAAGTTTTCTTTCTTACCTTGTTCTGGTACTTTTACACCTTGATTTTCTGGTGGCCCTTTACTTCAGAAATGATTGACTGCTGAGCTACCTGACAGAAAACTCTTCTGTTTGAATAGTCCAATCACCTGACAGCAGAAAACACATCATCGTGTCGACATAAGTTTATACCAAAATATCATACGATGTAGGATGAGAAGATGACAATTCAGCCCCCAACTATGCTTCATTAATAAATGAAATCGTGATTATGTAATAACCTTTAGTTTCATTTTCGTTCTTTTTCCAACATAAACCTTGAATCCAAGTCTGATTTTATTAAACAAGAAACATGTGCGCCTCCGTCTTGAATGCACATAAAAGCTACGCTACAACAGTAAGGCATTCCAGATTCCCATCCTCTGAGGAAAGAAAATCTGACGAACTGTGACTTAAAGGATTCTGGTTGACTGCAGCTCTGCTCCTCCTGCCGGCCCACATTGCCTCATGGATGCTTAGCTTTGATTCTATTTATCCCAGAGAAAGCAATGTTGCTTCACCACGGGCAAGTGGAAGTGTGAACACTTTCAAAGTTTGTGCGAAGATTTGTAGCTCGGGTGCTTGTTGTAGTGGTTCTGTTCGCCGAGCTGGAAGTTTTTGTTGCAAACGTTTCGTCCCCTGGCTAGGAGACATCATCAGTGTTCTGGAGCCTTCTGCGACTCCCTTCTTTGATGTTTCTTCCGGCATTTATAGTGGTCTGTCCTTGCCGCTTCCGGGTGTCAGTTTCAGCTGCCCGCTGTAGTGGTTGGTATATGGGGTCCAGGTCGATGTGTTTGTTGATGGAGTTTGTGGATGAATGCCATGCCTCTAGGAATTCCCTGGCTGTTCTCTGTCTTGCTTGCCTATGATATGCTTAGCTTTGATTCTATTGATCCCAGAGAAAGCAATGTTGCTTCACCACGGGCAAGTGGAAGTGTGAACACTTTCAAAGTTTGTGCGAAGATTTGTAGCTCGGGTGCTTGTTGTAGTGGTTCTGTTCGCCGAGCTGGAAGTTTTTGTTGCAAACGTTTCGTCCCCTGGCTAGGAGACATCATCAGTGCTCTGGAGCCTCCTGCGAAGCGCTTCTTTGATGTTTCTTCCGGCATTTATAGTGGTCTGTCCTTGCCAGTGTGAACACTGTCTGATGGAGTTGCACTTGGATGTAGATAATGGAGAGTTGAGGCAATAGCTTTGACAGCCAGAAACATGGCCTTTATACACATGGCAATTAGGATAGATAATGAAGTACCTCACTGAGTATCGTAGCTGGAATGTGGGATCTTGTCATTTAGTAAAAGGTAGAAGGAAAACTTTAGTCCCATCATGACCAGCATTTCTTAAGCAATTGTCAGTGCTTATGATACCTGGACATTTACTGAAATTATAAGCAGAACTCACAAACTATCGTTTAGGAATTCAGCTGAAGTCCTTTGGACAATTAACTGTAGACAACAGAGGAACTCCTCCATCCAGTCAACACGTGGGGGTTCGTGTTATTTAAAGACACGTGTTTACCAGCGTTTCAACTTTCATTCTGTCTTAAATATACAGTACATATCTTCAACTTTATAACACCCCCCTAAGAAAAAAATGAACTTCATAAACAAACTGTGGCTTCATTTTCTTCGACTTCCAACCACATTACCACGACATTAATTAAAGTTCATATTAACTTCTTCACACACACATCCATATATGATAGCAAATGCGTTATCATGGGTCTAAGGGGTAAAGTTACCAAAGTTTACACACACACACACGCGTACACACACACACACACACACACACACACACACACCTTTGGCTACTTTACCCCTTAAATCCGTGATAGCGCATCTGCTATCAAATTTTTACATCCCTTAACACTGGTGTGTAAACTGGTGTGTAAACATCGTGCAACTTGGCGACTTTAAAAGTGCCGTCACGTATCTGGACGTGACATCCAGGTCGCTGACAACCCGTTCAGATATTCCTTTTTCGCTCGTTGTGTCGGTGAAGTCTCGACAAAGATTGATCAGCAGAGATGTCGCCAGAAGGTGTAAGAGATACTGTAAGATATCTAACTGCTCCCTTCCAAACAGACATTCCAATCTGATCTTATTCCATTTGCCAGCATGTCGCCCGTATCACTTGAAGCCTTCATATTCATACACCTATCAGATGACTTTGAAATATTGCACTTGTATCAGCCGCCACTACTTGCTCTGCCAGCTGATTCCATGCATGATATACTCTCTGTGTGAAAACATTAACGCTTAGTTTCCTTTAATATTTCTCCCTTCTCACCATGTTCTTTAGGGTTGAACTCTCCTAAACTCAGAAAAAGATCTCGTCAATCCACCGAATTTCCACCCGCATCCTTGACCAATATTTTAAAAAATTTTTACAAGGTAAACAACAAGTCCAGGAACTTATACGTGCATGTATACAGAGAAATATGGAATCTTGCAAAGATTAACATCTTGAAGCATACAACATGTGTTGTCTAAATTAATATTGTGTAGATTAAGAGTATAGATTCAAACACGTACAGACACGAAGGGAAATGCATACCGTCATGATAAAATATTCATGCCCAAACAGACAGAGTAACGATTCAAATGCATTCCAGGTCCTTTATTATAAACGTGAGGTTGTCAAATTTGGTTGTGAACAGAGCAAGGCAAATAATTTTTAAATGGCTGTAAATGTGGAAACGGGAATATTCAATGAGAGCTAACTGAGTGAGTTTGATGGAGAAGAAAACTCTGTCCTTGCCACACAGATGCCCCATAACCTTGAAGAAACACTGTTGAGATGGCAGAATGGAAGGACAAACCAGTGGGACTGTAAGAAATTCAGATTAGAATGTGTTGGATGGATTCGATTGCCACCGCGAATTGAGAGCCAGTATCACCGATCACTGCATCACAAAAAACAGAGGAGTTTCACCACTTGTCCTTTTCTGCAGTGGTTAATGAAATGCTTGCAAAATTTGCCGCATTTAGACTTACAGTCAGCAGGGCAAGCAGCATGTGCAGAAAGAAATTGAAGTTAAAGTTTCAGTCAGGTGACCCTTCAGTCGACCGGAAATGCAAACTCTGATTTCTCTGCATGGATACTGCTGAGCTTTTCCAGCTACTTCTGTATTTGTTTCTGATTTACTGCATTCATATTTCATTTGGTTTCCGGTTAGCTTTGCTGCTCAGTAGTTTTCAATGGACCTTTTAATTATTTACAAATTGGAGGTATACACGGAGTAAATGTAGGAAATAAGGAGAGGTGAAGGTTTGTGCGTAATGAGAAACTGCAGGACTCGAGACAAACATTGACCATTCGATAGGCTATTTTATTGCCACAAATTTCAATTGAAACTAAAAAATACCAGTTTAATTGATTAAATACTGAATTAATTCGGTTAAGTGTTTACTTCTGTTGCTGCTGGAACTTTGTTCAGTTCACAGCATAATTCACAGTTTAGGTGCTTTAGCCGAGGAGTTAGAGCAAGAAGTGAAATTCCAGCACAACCCAACGCAGATAATAGGTGGATATTCCAAAAAATGTAGTATCTTGGGATCACTGAAATGGGCCTGCATGTGAAAACATTGAACAGTTGAGAACAGTTGTGAAAGAGATGAGTCCAGGTTAGAATGTAATGGAGGGATTAAATGCAAAAGTGACCTGAGAGCGATTAATTTCGACGTTTATATCACAAAAACAAAGGAGGTTCACGACTTGCCATTTTGTGTTTTGATTAATGAATCTGTTTGAACACGCTTGCAAAATCGGGCGCATTTAGATCCACAATTTAATGCTCTACCTTGTGCTGCTCTCGAAGTGAACATGAGCATTTATCACGTTTGTCACTGCCTTTCCAGACGTTTAGCTGGTCACAATCGAACCAATACTTAACAAACCCTTTCAACACCCGCATTATGACTCTCGAGCATAATGCACAAGCTCCACGATGGCAGCCAGAATGAAAAATCTGAAACAGAACCTTAAAGGTTACACCATCCAGATTACCACGTGAGCTGCCAAGAGAGAATGAAGATTAAAACTACATGGAAATGTAGCAACATCTCTCCCGCAATATGGATAAAAGGGATTACTACCACATTTAGCTTTTGTTTTGAATTATCAGAAAGCTGTTGTTACGCTTTCTTCCACATACTTTTGCATGAAGCAAAGCAGATGAGGGTATCCAAAAAAACCAAAAAAGGAATGAAAGATATCACATATCAAAAGACTGCAACATTTTTCGAAACCCACTGCCTGTGGGAAGTTACTTGCCTCGATCTAACCTCACTGACATCTTTGATTAGATTCCCTGCAGTGTGGAAACAGGCACTTTCACCCAACAAGTCCACACCGACCCTCCAAGGAAAGGCACAAACCCATTCCCGAACCCGATATTTACCCCTGACGCATACATCTAACGCTATGGGCAATTTAGCATGGCCAAATCGCCTGACCTGCACATCTATGGATTGTTGGAGGAAACCGGAGCATACCCACGGGGTCGGGGTGGTGGCGGGGTGGGTGGGGGGAGGTGGGGCTTCGGCGGAATGTGCAAACTCCAGACAGATAATCACCCAAGGTGCTAATTGAACCCGGGTTACTGGTGCTGTGAAGCAGCAGTGGTTACCATCGAGTGACCATGCCACCCTCATTTGCTCATTCAATTGGAAATCCTCTGCACTTCTGAGCAAGTAAAACTCGATTTGCACAAACGTGAAGCTAATACAATGATTAATTATCTAAACTGGAATACAGTAAACAATCGATCGGTCGAGAAATTCAACGGATTTGACTGTGTCTGTGAAGAGATATTTAGCAGTCAAATCCACTAAGGCTTCTCAGCACCATTCTGATTTGGGAAATTGAACTCAATGAGACTGATGGAGAAACATCTGGAATGAAGGCAATCGCTTAAAAAGAACATTTGGTTCACTAATGTCCTATAGTGAATGGAACTAACACTCTCACTTTGACTCCAGATTCAAAGCAACGTTATGAACTCTGAACTTCCCTATGGGGCAATTTGGAATACAAGTGATGATTACGCTAATGACACCTCCATCCTTTGAATTTTTGTGGGATAATGAGATTGTCTGAAATGCTTCAGAAAGAATAGTAGTAGACTTTCGTCGTTGCAACTGAGTAAATGATTCTCTCAATCTTTCCAAACCTCATGCATCAAATCCTGGTCAAATTCACTCTTTTTGGGGCAGAACTTAACAATCCATAATCGTTTGTCAGTTCGAGTTGGGGCCAAACTCGCTGGTGTGCATATATCTTCAAGACTGATATTTCGTTAACTCGTGCAATAGTTATTATTTCGTCTCTGAGGTGAGGAGAAATTTTCTCGGTTTTCTCTTCGAAAAGTCTTCAGAAATTTCAGGAGTTCTGTCAGGCTTGCGCACTGACTTTACTCCCTCCTTGCAGGCAGAGGCAATCGTAAACACACACACACACACACACACACGCACACACACACACACACACACACACACACACACAAAACCACACACACACACACACACACACACACACACACACACACACACACACACACATACACACACATAAGCTTATAGATCTGTCTCTGTCTATTCAGTGGAATTGGAATCGCATAAATTTTCCCCAGTGACCCTTGGTATTCTGTATCTTTCTCAACAATCGTTCGCACTTGTAGTCGATGCAAATGTCCTGAACACAGGTTTTATTTCAGAATGTATTTCCTGAAAACGGGAAGATTAACTTGTGAGTGTTCACTGTCCATACTCGCCATATACATTTTTTTCTACGGAGAACCCGTTCTCAGTGTTCCTGACAGAAAACGCATGGTGACTGATAATCATATCATCAAATTTTCAATTTTGCATCTCATTTTTAATTTATGACTTTACAGACTTAGTAGGCATATGGGAAAGCACTTCTTTCTGCTTCTCACCAAATGTAAATGTTCAGTTTGAACACACTCAAGAAAAGTAACCGTTCTCAAAACAGTATTTAATTATCTCCATGGGTTCTGCAAGAACTAGAGAGTTCCTCTTGCTTTTTCTGTTTGCCTGAGCAGATAATTAATATGAATCTTATTTTATCAGGTTAAATGGCAATGTTTTCTTGGGATTCACTGAATTTACATCAAGCAAACGTCTTAATAATACTATGGAAAGCATTAATTTCCTGCATTATTATATCATGTGTTTCACAACTGATGCAGAGAAAACACAGGAAATTTCTTTTTCCACCCTGATCAAAGGTCACTGGATTCGAAATGTTTACTGTTTTGCCTCTTTACAGACTCTGCCGGACATGCCGAGTTTCTCCATCATATTATATTTTTTTCGTGTTCTTAAAACTTGTGTTGTACTAATCAAGACTGAGAAGACATAATAGTTTTAATGAGCTTGATCTTTTAATTGCACAAATGCCCAAGACAGAAGAAGTGAGGTGTTACATTGATGGACTGCATGTGGACTGCTTCCTCTACACAACAACAGTCATGTGAACAGATTCATGTCAACTTTCTCATTGATGAGCTCTGTCTCACAATGTGCCCACTCTCGACAATATTCTGTCGTAAAATACGACGAAATTTCCAAGATATCTGGACATACCATATCTTTGCTTTGTACTAATGAAACTCAGTTGACGGTATTTTCAAATGTATGTTTTCAGTCTCAATGTCTGCGATGAAACCATTAGTTTTCCACATTGAAGTTGAAGTCCATAAACATCAGATTATATTCCATCTTGGATTGAAGGGCCGCTTTTTTAAAAACATAGTAGGTTTCGTTTACTCGGCAAAAACTCATGAAAAAAACCACATGAGAAAGGCTGAGGGACATCCAAGTTACATGAATACAGAAATCAATTATGTTTAATTTTTACAGAAAAACACAGAATGTTTATGTTGGAAAGAGACATGAAATGAAACGTTCCTTGGGCACAGCCATTTGTTAGAATAAATTCATTTTACAGTCTTCTGACAAAACCGTCTCTGAAATAATATACACGAAAATCTTGCCATATTTTTCAGCTCTGCTCTAAACTTGCTCTGTGTCGCTGCATAAATACACGGGTTTAGAAAACAATTAAAATGCTTCAAGATATCTGCCATTTCCATGGCGATAAAATCAGGGTTTGTGAACTTACCACGGTAATAAACGATATTTGTCAGTTTGGTAATACACAACCCCACAGCAAGCGTCAACCAGAGCACAATAAAACTTCCTGTTATCGAGAATAATAAAATGATGGACTTTCTGCGGTTTTCCATTTCTGGATCACATTGATTCCCACACTTGGAACTCCGGAGAGCAAAGCGGGTTCTATTTGCCTCTACAATGCGTTTGATAATTATTGAATTGCACAAGACAATCAGCGTAAAGGGAATCCAAACTACAGAGGCACTGTAAAACCAGACAAACCCAATCCCTGCTGAAGACGAAAAAAAAGCTTCACTTGACTTGCAGCCCCATGGCAAATCGTTTATAAATTGCATAGGTTCATAAGCAAACAAAACTGGTATATCCTTCAATACGATCACAACTGTCATAGTTATTATGAGAGTGATTGCCGTTCTTTTGGTACAATACTTTGCTTGAAACGTCCGGCAGCAAATTACTACAAATCTGTCAAATGTGAAGTAGACAACGCACCAAACAGATAAATCGGGAGTGACAGCAGTCAGATATATAATGATTCTGCAATGAAGAGTATGGGACAGGGACGAAAAAGGAAAGTGATAACTGAAGATATGGTATAATATTACATTGTTGACGAGGACCAGTAGATCTGTTGTTGCCATAGCGAACATATAAACAGTGACACAGTTGGAAAGGCCACATTTTCCTTGTGAAAGAATCCAAATTGTGGCCAAGTTCCCTATGAGACAGGAATAAAAACTGAATAAAATTTCAATTCTAAATTCAAATGACATACGATTATGTGAGTCAATGCATCTGATTTACAGCTTTCGGAAAGTATTGAATTCACTGGCATTGAGATCAGTTTGCACGGGATAACAAAGCATACCAAAAATGTTTCAGGAACATTATGCTCACATCAGCAAGATGAAGTGAATGCAGAGATCTGAAGCAAGATTGATCAGTAGTCTTTCAGTTAATACCATGAATCTTTACAACAAAATAAAATGGTGACTTGACTTAATAAACAAGATGGGAGAAGGTAGGGATCAATACACAGAAATACACAGGTTCTCTCGTGGTGTCATGGCCGTTTCCCTGTCCCTGAACAGAGAAACCCTGGATGAGATCGGACCTGTTGCGCTGGCGTGTGAAGCATCTCTGATCAGATTAATGACGAAATGTCAGTTAAAAATGAATCGACTTACCGGGAACAGCAACAGATGCAAGCAACGGGTAGTAAATCTCTTTCATCAGCAGAATTGCAGGCTTCCCCATTTTGTGTAGCCGTAAATGATTTCTGTCAGAGGTAAAATACTCTGACGTGTAATTGCCAGTCCAAAGAAACGGCATTTATATTTATGCATGCATCAAAACTACAGGGAGTTAATTAGTCACAATACTCGCATTAGTTGCAGCTATTTAATAAACGTAATTAGGAAAGCGTGCTTATGTTAAACCGAAATAGTACGTTCATAGGAACACGAAATGCAAACGTGAATATTCGAGTATAGACCTACTAAAGTGAAAACGGAAGTTTTTCTTATGCGAATTAGTGCATCAAAATTTTTGGCTAACATGTGTGGCCTCAAATCCTTAGTTTAGATCACTATATCTCTGTAACCTGCTTCATGTCAATGCCTTCTGCAATAGCTATGCTTTTCCATTTAATTGGTCATGAAAATCTCAAAGTGTGCTCAACGTTTTAAACTTTTCATGCCTCTGCATTCACTGGTTCAAGCTGCTCTGTGAGTTCCTTGAATATATCGACTTCCCCTGTGCGTCAGTATCACTTTGTTTAATCTATGTTGTCCTCCACAATCGACAAGTGACTGAATGCTTGAAATAGACGGTGACTTGACACTAAGAATCGGTCAGGGCCTAAAAGATCACAATCATACTATTCTTGTATTTTGATGCACATTTACAGATTCACTTTCTGATGAAGGGCTGAGGCCCGAACCATTGGTTCTCCTACTTGTCGAATGCTGCTCTGCTTTTCCAGCACCACACTTTCGACGTTGATCTCAAGCATCTGCAGTCCTCACATTCTCCAAGAATCACATTTTCACACAATCTCAGACATCGCTTTGCTTGATCAATGTAGTTTTGAGACTTTAATTTGTAGTTGTTTCTAAATGCGTCGAATTAGCTGTTCTGCTAGGTTACTTTCCAATGCTCCAACACTTTCCGACTTTACTCGTGCTTCTCCTTTATGAATTTGAGTCTCCTTCCCTGTAGGGCTTTGAATTCTATGGAAAATCCACGATTGAGTTGGGAGAATATTTCACAAGGCCGGCCTACACTAAACCTGACTTTGGTTCACAGCCTATTTGGTTGCCTAAAATGTTAAGGAGAACCACATCGATAGTAATCATTTTTGAATGTGTTAAGTTTTCTAACATTAAATATCATCCATCTCATCTTTCTGGAAATTTGCTTCCTAACCTATTTGTTCTCAACCTGTTTTATTTCTCTTGATTTTATTCGGCAATCACGTTTCTTTCTCCATCATGTCCTTTATTGCTGAAGACAACGTCTTCTGATCACAGCTATGAAATCCAAGAATGACATATTCCTGAGCTAATGCACAACATTTCATTCTTCATTAAAAAAAAACTGTGGTGGTAGCATTTATTCACAATCACTGTTGCTGCAACTGCCTGTTGATTAAACATTCTTCCCAAACCGTTGTGTTTGCATCCCTTCTCCAACTGCCTGACCAATTCACTGAAAACATTCGGATTACAACATGCGCTTCCTGCAAAATTGCAATCCAAATTAATTATGTTCATTGTTACAATCTTTCACAGCACATTCTTCGATGAATCCTGATGTACACACTGTCATCTATGCCCTTTTCCTTGGACCAGTACCTTCTCTTCATTCCACATACCGCTTTACTCATTTTCCCAAAGCTCCATCCTCCTGCAACCTCCCCTCACCTTTTACACACATCTGTTCTGTTCATTCAGAACTGTCGAATTTGTGTTGGTCGTCTGAGTTTCTTTGCCAATCCCCCCACACCAATTAAAACCTATCTGCCTCAGAACTGACTGATTTCCGTGCTCTCAGATCCAACTCTAAATCTACAATTGAACATCAGTCCATTTTGTCCACAACCTTCCCTAAACTTATTCGAGTTGTTGGTATCTCCTCCACTGCCTCGAAACATGTAGTCTCCCAAACCTTCACAGTCGACTTCTTTGCCTTTTGAAAAATTGCAAGCAGGATTTCCCAGGCATATCTGTTCTTTCGGACGACTCCTGCCGCAAAGAACACGTCTGTTTCAAAGTCGAATCGATTTTTTTCTCCCCTTGTGTAGATCCTTCCCACTTACTTCTATGATACATTGATGCTTTACATCAGTGCCTTTCTCCTTATGGGTTATGAGGAAGATCCTTTGTTCCAGTCCAACCACGACTGCTGACAAAAAGTCTTTCTCTGGCACCATTGGTGCTGCTTCCCGCTATAGTTTCCAACAGGTAAAGCTTTATCGATTTCACTTTCAACTTTGATCCTGCTCTCATCATCACATGGTCATTCTGTGACTTCTGTCCATAGTTCCTTGACATCTCTGTTTCCATTTGTGAGGATATTGTGGACAGAAAATCTCCTGCAGACCACCTCACTCCCCAGTTACCAAGACTGTAAAACGTCACACCTTCCTTCTTGTAAAGGCTCTGTATCTTCCTACCATTTTCTCCGTCTCTGTTGCATCTATTCTAATTGTGCCAGCATCGAGAAGAGGCGAATACAATGTGAATCTTCTTCCTCAAGCAAGACATCATCTGGACGGACATTGACAAGGCACTGAGCCATGTACAACTCATCTCCAGCACTTGAGGCCTTATCTCTTTTTCTTCTCTTCTACAACAACGATAGGATCCTCCTTCTCCTCACCTACAAGCCAAAGATCATTCAAACCAAGAGAATCGGTATTCGCTATTACTGCCACGTCCAGCAGGTTGCCACCAGCAGAGTCATTTTTGCACCCTCCTCTTGTGTCAGCCTTCTGCAAAGACCAATCCATCTGGGATATCCTGGACCACTTCTCCTTTCATTTCCTCCTCTTCCAATGCCATCGAAGGTCCCAGAAACACTTTCCCGTAACGCAACGCTTCATATGCGTTTCACTCAGCCTAATCTACTGAATTCACTGGTCGGAATGTATTCTCCACTCCACTGGAGTAACGAAGTGCAGAGTTGTTGAATTATTTGTGGAAAACCCCCATTCTGTCAGCCAAAAAATGCCCAGAGCTTCCTATTGATGGCCATTTCAATGCCTGATCGTGTTTCCTGGCCAACATCTCTGTCTCAGGCTGGGACAATTCTCGGGCGAGGCTCAACGTAAATTGGAAGAGTAGCACCTTATTTTTCACTTGGGACACCTGCAGGCTTCTGTGATTAACATCTTGTAGAACAATCTTCGGGCTTGACCACATGTCCACAAGTTTTTCCCGTGGCCTTGTTATTGCATAGGATGCAATCAATCACTGTCAAACTAAAATCACTCATAATCCCCATTAACAACTATTCAATCTTCCAGACCGACCTTCAAGCACCCCTTTCCCTCTCCAACTACTTTTCACTATCTTTTTATCTCCAGCATTATATTATTTTTCCTCCTCCTCACCCAATCCTCAGCATAAAACAATCATTTTCTTACGTACTATCAGTTCTGAAGAAGGGTTACTGGAGCCGAAACATTAGTTGTGCGATATCTCCACAGATGTTGCCAGACAGCTAAGGTATCCGCGCAATTTCTACGTTTGTTTCATTTTTGCAGTATCCATAGCTTTTTCAGAGTTCTTTTTCCCCGAATGTACCAGTGCCGTATCTAACTTGCTCCAATTCATCAGGCATGTTTAATCTCTTCTCATTGCTACCCAAATTTCAGCTTTAAAGAACAAAGTCAGTTTAAAAATATGTTTCAATGGTTTCTTTAAAGATTATCAGCAATGTGCGAGCATGAAATATTCCATTTCACTTCTGATTCAGTAAACCATAGGTGGTGCGTAGCTTCATTTAAACTTCATTAACTTAAGACATTCAATTGGACACTGGACATTTTGAGGTGGTTAAGAAGTACTGGATTGACACGGACACTCTCCTCGCAATACACAATAAAGAATAAATAGATTTCATATTCTGCTACAACCAATTCCAGGTCGAAGACGTAACTCACTTGTTTTTATTTCATATCTACATAATCATTATGCCTTTAACTCAATCGTGTTTTCTCAAATCTCAGTACCAATCCTTACACAGTCCTCTGTTCAACTGCCATTCCTCCACATAAATAGATTTTTTTTATAGTTCTGTGGCCGCCCAGGCATGTTCTCCTCTCACTTGATCATTTAGAACATCGGTAACAATCATAAAGTGCGCACGCTGATGTGCTGATCCTTTGAATAATTGACGTATTATCAATAATTCGCGTTTCCCCCTGTTTCCAATTCTGGGATCGTTGTAGTTATGTTTTAACTGTTTTTAACACGTCTCATAAGCTCTAAGAAGTTATTGAGAGTTTTAAGGCCAATTTCCTGGCCAGTAACACAAATTTCATATGTAATCATTATTCCTTCATCTTCTATTTCAGGAATAAAATCCACTCGTATTCGTTCTTTTAGGCACTGATCCAAAATGAACCACATGCATTTGCACTAGTCTGCACAGTCTCTGTTGCGTGACGGTTTCCAATGTGTTGAAGGACTGTGGAAAATGCGAAATGTCATTTTCTTTTTCCTTCACAGCTTTGAATATCCATTGCCTTTCAATGCAAATCACACTCAACTTTGCGTTGAGGAATGTGTGATTGACTTTTTATTTTCTGAAGACTAGTTCCTATAATTTTGTTTAGGTAAAGCAGAATTAACCAGCTGGTAGTTTCATACTTCCTCTGTCATTTCTAATGGTTACACTGACATAACAATTTCTTTGTTCCTTTCTGTGTTGTTTAGAATTTTCCTGTTCGTTGCTAACTATAGTTGCTTGACTTGCGGTGATCTCTTCATATGTTTCTCTTTCATAGGTGTTCTATGCATTATTCTCCCCGGTCTCTGAATCGATTTCACGAACTCTTCCAGGCTTATCTTCATTTCCACAATCTCATTTTATATAACATTTTAATGTTTTGTCTTGAAGCTGATATTTCACAGTTCGTTTTGTTTCTTTTTTTATTTCCTGCGTTTTAGTACAATTCTTCCGTGATGTGCAATTCTATTAGCAGGAGCAGATTTGATTCTTTCTGATTTTTCTTCTTTACATAAACATAATCTTTGAAAATCGATGTGTCACTTATTTCAATGAGGGTTTTCCACACTGAGATTTGTGTGGTTTTGTCTTGCGCATCTAATTTCGCTTTCCAGCTTTCTTCTCGTTCTTTCCCGTTGAATAGACTTCTTAAACGTTTCCTGCTATCCTGGAATTCCAATTGTTCCTCACAGTCTTCTACAGCAGCTGGATTTTTTTTCTAGTTTTTGTTTGTATTTCCCCACTTTTTCTCCAATATTTCTTTTATCTGCATGCGCTTATCTTCTCCCCCGCTCAACCAACACACCTGTGTCTTCTGCAGTTTGAGATTCTTTCTCATTGATTTGGCAATCGCAACAAATGTTGTATAATCATTCTCTTCCTTGCGTTATGTTCCAGGCCAGACTCCCTCAAGCATTTGAAGAAAGTGTCCAAAATTGTCGAAATTGCTGTTTGTTTTAAGCAGGTGCAATGCAAATGTTCCAGGAGTGAACGCTGCTGGCCATGCTTTTTCTTTTTAAACAAACCAGAGTTTATTTACAAGATTACTAAATAGAACAGAAACAAAATAGAAGAAAATGACGTAACCGATCCGAAAACTCAACACATCATCCCAACTTAATGATTCTGTTCCAGACAGAGATGCAAAGGGAGAGCTCTGTGCTCTGCAGCCAAAAGGAAGAAGATGACTCGGTAATGTCATCTCCCTTTGATATGCTGGGCCTTAACAAATCCTTGCTGAAAAGGTGCTGTTGGAAAATCACAGCACATCAGGCAGCATCCGAGGAGCAGGAGAATCAACGTTTTCGGTATACGCTTTTCCAACAACACATTTTCAGCTCTGATCTCCAGCATCTGCAGTCCTCACTTCTCCCCTTAACAAATCCTTCCAAGTCCGACTGTATGACACGACGCCAATAGACAGAGGGATTACCTAGTCGCTCCTGCCATCAATTCCGGAGATCTGAAACAACAGTATGTGGGAGAAGGTGAATCAGTCATTAGCTCTGGATGAGCCGACCAAGTCCCTCCAGTCCTTTGTAAAGAATAAAACTCCTGGAAGTGATGATTACTTGCAGGTTGATGTTCTGCTCTGTTTGACTTGATTGGCCATGATCTGCTGGACACTATGCTTTTGGCAGTTCCAACGAGTGAATACATGAGGAAAGGTATAGTCACCCTCATCTACAAAGGGAAGTGGGAGAGGGAGGGAATTAGAATTTGGCTTACATCATTATTTTGACACTAACAGTCCTGCTTAACGTTATTGCCTACTGCAGTAGCAGTGCTCAGGGATTGGTGGTTTGGGTCGAACCAACAGTGCTGTTTCAAGCAGGACAAGTTTTTTTATGTCTTTTGCTCCCCAGAGATATGATTGCCTGCGTGCAGGAGAGAGAGCGTGAATGATTGACTTATCAGCCTGTACCATGAGAAGGTTTTTAACAGAATATTGCTCATGCATGTGAGGGATGTGCTGTCCAAAATGGCTTTGGGGAGGGATTCCATAATTGGATCCGACAGCTCTCCACCAACATTGCCAAATGGGAACTGAAGCGATAGATTTCTCATTAACTGACTATCAGGACAGTTTATCTGTAGGTGCAGGGAAAATGGTTTGGAAGGGATGGGGCTTGCTCAAAATATTGGCAGCAGTACATCGTCAAAGTGTTGCAGAAATTGTTCTCCAAAATATGCAATATTGGCAGGATTGGACTGTTGCACCGCCTCATTTTCTTCTTATCTTTTTTTTTCACAAACTGTTAAGTTTAATTTATGCGAAGATGAACGAAGGAAATAGGAGATCGTCACGTGGCAAGTCCCACAGGTAGTGCACGCCCGTCAAAGTCCAGGTTGGTGTAAAAGCCGCAAGTCCCCATGGCAGTCCCAGTGGTTGTGTACTTCGTCATGCCGACGTGGGGATATGGGTCCAGGTGAGCCCAAGGCAAGGTCGGCACGGCGGTTGTGAGTCCCAGAGCTGAGTCCCAGATTAGAGATTAGCATGTGGATTGATGAGCCCAAGCGAGTTTGGGATGGATGTGACGCCTTTGGGGACTGAAAGAAATGCCTCCAAGTTTGAAGCCTGGTTTGACTTGGCTCAGGCAATCTGAAGGATTCACGCTGCCAGAGACAACGAATAAAGTACAAATACTTTTCGAAAGAAAACTTCAGATTTTTTTTATTTTTATGGTAATTTTTAAAAATCATTCCATCCAGTCTGGAACTAATACTAACGTATTCTGCACCCAATGTATCCTGTATCTAAGCTGTTGCCAAAATGGCACATTGTAAAGTTTCACTGCACTCTCTCGAGTGCATGATCAATTAAGGCTAATTAAGTTCAATTCAACTACGGGCAAAAAGCTCGTCATCAGGTGTGAGGCCCTTAATCTGTTGTTTTACGTGGCAGAGGTCTGGCCCATTCCCGAAAGTTATGTTGTTTCTGACACTGGAGGTATCTGTTGTTACATCTGGAAACTAAAGATAGACCAGCTCGGCAGGAACTCCATACAAAGAAATTTGGATGAGGTGAGGAAGATGTGTATCCCCACCTTTGCCATTGTTCTGATGGCTATCTTTGTGTGTGACGACATGAAGTTGTGTGCAGACACTCTGTATGAAATAAAAAAACTAGTTTTAGTATGTGCTGAGGTGTTGTGTACGATGGGACTGGTTTTGCGGCAACAGAATGCTCTAGGTAGTTGGATCATTCCAAATCACGTGCCTTCATCAAGCTATTTGCAAAAAAAATGTCTTTGACCACCGACACATCAGGAAATGGTTAGCACGCAACGTTCTCGAGATACTGAATGGAAAATTGTGGGGAATCATGTTGCGTAGTTTCCTGAGCACACTGTCGAAGTGATTTGGCAGACTGCTGCATCACCAGAATTGTTCAACAAGTACTAAGACCTCGCTTGCATTTTGGCAACAAGGGAAAGTCTGTGCGCTAACGAAGATGTTTTGTATACCACTGTTAGGTACGTGCCACTTCAACGCTGATTTTGAAGTGACTGTGCAGTTGATTGAGACTGTCATGTGTCTCCTTCTGGGAAGTAAGTCTGAGGAAAGATGCGGTGATTTGTGACAAGTTTTGCCCGCGAGGCAGGACTCTATTCACTATGGTCTGTTCTGCAGGAAGCACTCTGACACAACCATCAGGTGTACCTGGAAAACCAACAACTCGGTGAAGGACGATAGTTGGTCTGTCAGAGTGAGGACCGGATCCGATTGGGTGTTGCAGACTGGCACGGACTGAACTCAGGTCTAGAACTGAAGGACGAGTTTAAGTTTGGGGCAGCCGCTACTGAGGCGCTGTGGGGAAAAATTACTCACTGAGGTCTTCCTCCTGAAGATAAATCGGGGTCTGTTCTGTTGTTACACCCTCGAAGTGCCTGACATATGTGCAAATAAGAGGAATGTATGTGTGTGATACAGAGGCCTTTTGTTTCCTAACAGGAATTTTATTTATTGATTTGATATGCAATTGTACAGAACCGAACTGTTATTTACATACAGAAGGGCATTTTGTAAACATAAAGCACATTTTTGAAATTGAAAACAAATCTGTTTAGTTCGATCTTGAATCTAAGTGTCTTGTTCCATGCTGAATAACTCTATATGTTTCTTTATTTTAATCTGTGCCTGTGCTTACTTCTGTTTGTGTCTCTGTGTGTGAGCCTGTCGGCGTCTCTGTGCGTGTGTATTGTGCGTGTTACCAGTATTAAAGTGTGTTAATGTGTTCATGCATCTCTGTGTTTGCATCTCTGTTATGTAGGAGTTATTCTCTGGGATGGAGTTCAAAGAGTCTCTCGCTTTCTCTTTCTCTCTCTCTCTTCCATTCCTCCACAACACCCAGGCCCTCTTTTGTTCAAAGTGACGAGGATCATTTTATGTCAGTCAGCTGGATGGTTTGTTTGCAAAGTAGTGTGGTGCCAATAGCGTAGTTACCACATGCTAGCATTATCATGAGCTCTGGCATGCTGGATCCGGGCTAGCCCTCCTTCCTCCGAAAGCAAACAGACCCCGGTTTGCTGACTACCTCTGGCGGTTGCCTGTGTGGAGTTTGCGCGGTCTCCCTGCATCTGTGCTATTATTATTTGAGTGTTCTAGTTTTCTCCCGCATTCCAAAGCTGTGCTGTTTCGTTGAACTGGTCATGCTTAATCGCCCATAGCACTCATGGAGTTCGAAGTTCGGTACTTATTCAGGAGAGATGCAGCATGATAGGGTAGGGGAATGACTCTTGTTGGGAATCTCTTCAAAGTGTTGGTCTGGGTTTTATTGGATAAATGGCCCGTTTTCACACTGTAGATATTTGACGAGTTGCAGACTCTCCCTTCACATAAGGGTTGGTGGCCGTAGTTTTAAATTATTATCAACGTCTCTCTCTGATGAAACACCTGCCCTGCCGGCTAGTCAGACTGTGGCCTCTAAGACTCACTTATTAAAATAAAATAAGGCCACCCTCTGTTGGCCTGCTTACGTCACTACGGACTCAGAATATTTTATTTGAAGAAGGCATCAATTTCTGCAAATGCCTCAGGAGACAATAATTCTTGTATCAGACCCAGTTTCTGAACATCGATTTTTTTTCGTATGATAAAACTGTACAAGGACCACAGCAACACTGAAATCTGCTTAATATCCCCGCTCCCCATACACAAAAATCTGTGTTACTGTTGAAAACAACGCACAAGTTCACAGGTGCACATTCTTCAGAATCCAAATGTCAATTGC
This sequence comes from Hemiscyllium ocellatum, assembly GCF_020745735.1. Taxonomy (NCBI): domain Eukaryota; kingdom Metazoa; phylum Chordata; class Chondrichthyes; order Orectolobiformes; family Hemiscylliidae; genus Hemiscyllium; species Hemiscyllium ocellatum. The sequence goes on from NC_083441.1 coordinate 867,654, forward strand.
CTTACACTGTAGACACTATCAACATAGAAAATAAACAGGCTGCACGGTGTTGCGTGCCCACTGATCCTTCATTCAGCTGTGTAGGAATTGTAGCACTGCAGAAAATACACTCTGCAAAATGATGTATTTTGATAGACACTGCCATTTTGGAAAATACACACTCTGTGCTATGCTGAATGTCCAGATATCAGTCAATTCACACTGTACAATATGTCTTTCTGTAGACATATTATTATTGTGCGCAAAACATAGTGTGCATACTGCTGACCGTCTACACATTAGTCATTTCACAACGAAGCTATCATTATAAAGTGAATATTGTATCAGTGTCGATAATACACAGGCTATACAATTTTCACAATCCAAATGTCAGTTGGCACATGTAACGCTTATCATATCACTGTGGATAATATACAGGTGCACACTACTGAATGTCCAATTATCAATCCACATTTTCATGTTGGTTTAGGAAGTATTGTCACTGGCATGGTTTCGCTGTTATTTTGGTCAGAAGTCCTAATTCCACGTGTCGCTGTTGTTTTGGACACGTTCAAACATTCACACTTTCATTCTTATTTCGGGCAGTGTTCTGACTTCCACGTATTCCCATTACTTTCAAACATTTCTCCTCATCAACATCTTCCTTTCTTTGACTGTATTCTCACTTCATCTTGCTGATCTTATTTGAGATGGTTTTTTCGACGTAGAAATCGTCCTTCTCCATAAGGCAACATTTTCATTTTCATATGTTTACTATTCTATCAGGCGGATTAAGCACATCCAGATATTCAGAGTTTATAGATAATATTCCGACTTCGACGTTTTTCTGAACATTTTGACTGGTACTTACATTTCCATGTGTTCCCTGTGATTTCAGATAAAATTCCCAATACCTCATGTTGCCCGTCATTTAAGGTAGTATGCACACTTTCACATGTCCCCTATTATTTACAGCCGTTTTATCACTTCAACACGTTCCTGTTACTTTCTGCGTATTCCCACGTCCATATACTCCTGCTCTTTTCGCCTATTGGCAGGAGATTCTGAAGAGGGGTCTCGAGTCCTCCGTACAACAGGAAGGATTAATCTTTATTCAGAACTCTTTAGCAGTGCAACCTCGGAGAGGTTAATGTCGACAGACTCCAAGACACTCCCGACCGTCCAAGAAAATACAGGATATCTGTATATTTTGTGCTTCAATGATTACATGCAACATTGTCATCAGTGTTGGAAATCTCCACGATAATCATTATCCCCGACCCGAGACGTTTGTCATCAGCATCAAAATGAGTGAATGATGTTTGGAACATTGTGAAGCTGCAACTGATCATTTCCCAAGTACATAATGACCAAGTAATGACATGTAAGTTTCCCCTTACAATGTTATTTGTTTAATGGCATACTTTCAAGTGGTTATCTGTTAATAGCCTAAGTGATATTTCTGTTTGTTCTTGCATCTATACCAGTCCTTATTTTTCCTCCAGTCCTTGATGTTTACACTATTTATCATTAAAGACTCCCCGACCCGCCACAGCTCACATGATGTGGAGATTCTGTGCTATCGAGAGATATTTGTCAAAAGTAATTCATGCAAATTCATTTACGTTAGCTTGCCAGTTGCACTTATAATTTCATTATACCTCCATATATAATACGTGATGACAGTTGCTTAAGAAGAACTGGATTGTGCTGGGGTCAAAGTTTCCTTTCTACATCTTACTAAGTTACCAGATCCCTCGTTCACACGACTGTATCAGTCGGGCACTTCATTGTCTTTTTGAGTTGCCATTTCTATGAAATGCATGACTTTGACTATCGACACAATTGCTTCAACTGTCCATTTTCTATATCCATAAGGAACTGTAATAGACTCCATTCCACGTCCACGTATGCCTTTTATTTTGCGTAGCATTCGCAGCTCTCATCCGATTAACAAATCATGCATTGGTGATTCCCCATCTCCTTCACTTCTTTCCTCATCCCTTCCCCTACTTTTCAGAACAATTCAATTGTTAATACTGCACTGCATACAATAATTCCGTATCTAAAAGAAGATAAAGCAATGCGGATAATGCAGATCCAAAGCAAACGCGATTCTGACAAAGATTCAACAGAAGTGAAATATTAACTGTTTAAAAGCCATTTCACATGTTGAATTGCATCAGTAATTTCTCTCCTTAGAAATGGTGTTTCCTCTGTTTAGTATGCTCAAAGTTCTACTTCAGTTTTCACTTCGATGTCAAACTCCTATTAATATTGGCTTTTCCTTGATGTTTCTGAGCTCTGCCAAAATATTTACGTCGATTCTGTGTTAGAGGCATAGAATCATAGAGTTGTGCAAGCATGGAAACAGATCCTGTCGTGCAACCCGTCGGTGCCGACCAGATGTCCCAATCAATGTTGTCCCACGTGGCAGGACCCAACCCACATCCCTGCAAACCCTTCCTATTCATATACCCATCCAAATGCCTCTTAATTGTTGCAATTGTAACAGCCTCCACCACTTCCTCTGGCAGTTCAATCCATTCCCTCTGTGTGAAAAAGTTGAGCTTAGATCACTTTTATATCTTTCCCCTCCCACCGTATGCATATGCCCTCATTCTGGACTCCCCCACCCCAGGGAAAAGATTTATCTATTTATCCTCTCCATGCCCGTCGTAATTTTGTAAACCTCTATAAGGTCACCCTGCAGCCTCTGACGCTCCAGGGAAAACACACCAGCCTGTTCAGTCTTTCCCCATAACTCAAAACCTACAAACCTGGCAACATCCTTGTAAATCTTTTTTCAATCCTTTCAAGGCTCACAACATCTTTCCGATAGGAAAGGGACCAGAAGAACACGCAATATTTCAAAAGTGGCCTAACCAATGTCTGTGCAGTCTCAAGATGACCTCCCAACTCCTGTACTCAATACGCTGGACCAATAAAGGGAAGAAAGACTACCAAACGCCTTCTTCACTATCTCGTCTACCCGCAACTCCAATTTCAAGGAGCTATGAATCTGTACTTCAAGGTCGCTTTGTTCAGCAACACTCTCTAGGACCTCACCATTAACTGTGTATATCCGATTAAGATTTGTTTTATCAAAACGAAGCAATTTACATTTACCCGAATTAAACGCTATCTGTCACTTCTCAGACCATTGGCCCATCTAATCCAGATTCTGTTGCAATGTGAGGTAACCTTCTTCGCTGTCCACGACACCTACAATTTTGGTGTCATCTGCAAAATTAGTAACGATACCTCTTGTGCTCCCATCCAAATCATTGAAAAACATGATGAAAATTGGAGGAATCAGCAACGATCCTTGTGGCACAACACTCGTGAAATTCCTCCAGTCTGAAAAAAATCCTCCACCAGCACCACCCTCTGTCTTCTACCTTTAAGCTAGTTTTGCATTCAAACACTTAGTTCTACCTATAGTCCGCGAGTTCTAAACTTGCTGACCAGTCTACCATGGGGAACCTTGTCGAACGCATTCGTGAAGTCCATATAGATCTCATCTACTGCTTTGTCCTCATTAATCCTCTTTATTACTTCTTGAAAACACTCAATCAAGTTTGTGAGACATGATTTCCCACGGGCAAATTCATGCTGACTATCCCTGATAAGTCTTGCCATTCCAATTACATGCACATCCGGTCCCTTAGGATTGCTTCCAACAACACGCCAGCACAGTGGTTAGCCCTGCTACCTCACAGTGCGAGAGACTTGGGTTCAATTCCCGCCTCAAGCAGCTGTGTACAGTTTGCCCATTCCCCCCGTGTGTACGTGGGTCTACTCCCAGTCTCCAAAAATGTGCACTTTAGGCGAATTGATCATGCTAAATCGACCGTATTGTTAGGTGAAGGGCTAAATGTAGGGAAAATGGTCTCGGTGGGTTGTTTTTCGGAGAGTGCGGACTTTTGGGCCGAAGGCCTTGTTTCCACCCTGTAAGTATCTATAGGTCCCTGACTTGTCCTTGCCATCCTTCTTAAACAGTGGCACCACGTTAGCGATTCTCCAATCTTCTAGCACCTCACCCCTGCCTCTCTATGATACAAATATCTCAGCAAGAGGCCCAGCAGTCATCTCCCTAGCTTCCCTGCTCATGTCCTGGGGATTTATCCACCTGTAAGCGATTCAAGACAACCAGCACTTCATCCTCTGTAATATTGACATTTACAAGATATCGCCATTTATTTGAAGAGAAAGTGAGGACTGCAGATGCTGGAGATCAGAGCTGAAAATGTGTTGTTGGAAAAACACAGCAGGTCAGGCAGCATCCAAGGAACAGGAGATTCGACGTTTCGGGCATAAGCCCTCTTTCCTGAAGAAGGGCTTATGACTGAAACGTCGAATCTCCAGTTCCTTGGATGCTGCCTTATCTGCTGCGCTTTTCCAGCAACACATTTTCAGCAGTCACCATGTATTTCCCCACGTTGTATATCTTCCATCTCCTTTTCCAGAGTAAATGCTGATCCAAAATATTCGTTTAGTATCTCCCCCAACTCCTGCGGCTCCACACAAAGGCTGCTTTGCTGATCTTTGAGGCGCCTTATCGTCCCCCTTGTAAACCTTTTGTCCTTAATGTATTTGCAAAAACCATTTGTACTCTCCTCAACTCTAGGTTCTGGCAAAGATTGTTTTAAATTCAAGCGGTATGCAGGGCAATGCCTATCTTGCTGTTGAGATAATGTCGATTCCTCTTGTTTGGTCTTCACAAAACGAAGGATGAGATTAACCCTTAGTCTCCCCTTATGTTGGAAGAGGGAAGAAGGACAGTGATCTCCCCAAAATCCTCTGCATTTTTCCAGATGGCTGAGACTTCTCTCATCTAGGTGGCAACTTCTAAGAAGGCGGGCATAGTCCATAATCATGGTCTCCATTCTTCGCCCTAATGGAAGAGGAAATTCTGCTTAAACACCTCCCCAGATAGGACAGGATCCATGATCATGCCTGAAGTGTGGAGTTGCAGGTGGGGGACGTCTCTTTTCGAGAATATAAGACACAATCAGATAATCGGCCTTCTTTCAATTTTTATTAGACTTGATTCCTTTTCACATTGTAGACTTTATTCCCATTTTGACGGTAGGCTGACACCGTCGTACTCCGAGAATGCGAGCTGATGAACAATGTGCGGGGAATCACAAAATCTATTCTGCCCCACCTGCAGAACAGGTACAACAGAACATCGTTGTATCAAGTTTGAAAACGAATTGCACGGAAATTCCTCAATAGTAGCGCTACAAGCAAAGAATGTCAAAGAAAATCCTACTAATGGACATCAACTGTCCTCCAGAGTATCCCTCAGTGATGTGCTAGATGTATTCGATGATCAAAAAACTTGGAGATGAACTGAGGGTGGAAAGGGAACACATCGTATTCTGCTTGTGGTGATTAATGTCTATCACCAAAGTCTCTCCACAGGACAATCACAGACTGCGAAGACTGAGGCATAAAATGCAAAGCTGCTAAATTGTGGAAAGTGCACAGTGAACCATCAAGAAAGAAGTATTTTAACCTTACTGACTGTGAATTAATGCACCTCTCACATATGCATTGACCATGAAAGTATCTCCAAGGGAATCAAGCACACTGTTCTGGCACGCCGGTTGGATTGGGTGGTAAGCGCCATCCATGATAAAGATGGTGCCCATTGTGTTATATGCAGCGAGTTCTGGTGAAGCAAAGCACACTTCTGTCACATCAAGTGTTTCAAAAGGTTAGATTCAGAAAGGATTAGCCATGAGGCACTGTCATCTTGGAAGAGAACTGTCGTCAACTAGAATCATTGAAGTAAAAGATTTGGAGGACATTCATTCCTCAGAGGGTGGGAATCTTGAATTCATTGGTACTGTGAATACTTGGCCATTATATGCATTTAATGCCGAGATGAACAGAGTTCCTTTTCAATATAAAACCGTCTTGGATTCAACGTTTCTGTTAGAAAGGCAGGAAAGTCAAACTGAGGATTAATACATAAGTTAAGATTTCAGTTACTGATTGAGCAGAGTCCTTGTGCAAAATGCTCATTTTCTCATCTTAAGTCATATGATCTTATGATGTGATGTTATGTCCACATGATGATGTGTGATCTGGTGCCTAGTGCTTGGATTATTCAGAGTGAAGAGGAGCCTGAATGGTGTACAGGAACGTATCATTTCTGATGTACACGTCAAACAGGAAATCACGTTCTAAAAGAACTAGAACAAGTTGAGAAAGGAAACAATAACGTGAGACTGAAACGTTTCTGCAGATCCAGCAAGATACAATTTCGGAGCTACGCTTTTCTGTTGGACTGTTGGTCATTGTCAACACTGACTGATTGCTGTGATTGTCACACACACACACACACACACACACACACACACACACACACACACACACACACACACACACACACACATACAAAAATGGGACATGTTCTATCTTATCTATACTTCATCCGTGATAACACATATGCTAACACATTCTTATGAATCTCAGCATGCATTATTTGTAAATTATAAGTGTGTAACATAATAATCCAACGAATTATATTCATGTTCTTGTCTTTAAGTCATGCCAAGTATGTAAGAGGTTTGTGATACATGGACTCAACCGTCTCCGGCACATTGCTTGCCACGTAAATATTAAAATCTTCTACGGCTAGGACCAACCTCAAAAATTTCATTTCAATCGTAGAGTATTTTCTCTGGTGGGTTTTGCGTATTTTTGGAAAGTCACCAACAGGCAGTTGAATTCCACCATGATCTTCCTGTAGCAGTACAGCTCCAACTTCGATGTCACAAGCATCGATTGCAATTCTGAAGGGTTTCAAAAGGTTAGGCGTAGGTAAAACTGATGCGGTAGTTAATACTTTGTAAATTGTCAACTTTCTCCTGGCAAAGCTCTGTCCCCTGAAATTTTGTTTTCTTCTTCTGGAGATCTGCTAACAGTGCGACTGCACTGCTGATGTTTGAAATAAACTTCCTCAGGAATCCCTAAAATTGTCGTATCTCGTTCTTCGAGGTTCGTGTGCAAATCCCTCGATGGCTTTCGTTTTTGTGTTCCTTGGGGTCAATCTCCTGTGACCGATGTTATGTCGAAGAACGTCGCCTCTGCTTTCACGAATTCCGTTTTCGTTAAGTTTATTACCAGTTTTGCTTCTCCTAATCATTCAAAGAGTTCTGCGAAATCTACCATGTGATATTTCCAGGACTCACTAAAGATCATCACATCATCAAGATAGATTGCATACTTTGTTAACACTCCACAACTCTATTGCCTGTTCCGTTATTCATTGCAAAGGGCATTACTTTGAATTGATATATCCAATTTGGAATTGAAAATACAGAAATCTCTTTTGCTTTTGCTGATAAAGGTACCTGCCAAAAACCACGTGGCATATCCAACATTGTGATGCAACTAGTTTGTCCAAAATTCAGTATACTGTACTTGATTCTTGGTGTTGTGCACGAGGCCGATTTTGTTACATTGTCGACCTTCCAATTGTCCACACCAGATCTTTGTGACTCTTCAGGTTTGGGAACTAACTGGTCAGCGAAGTCCACTTGCTCCGATTTGGTTCGATGATATCTTCGTGAACTTCGCATTCAATTCCATCTGTAGCTATATGGCTTTGAAAGGATTAAGCCTATAAGAGTGTTGTTTTGTTGGAAGAGCATTCGCTACATCGCCTTCAAGCACAATACCATTCATCCTTTCCATCGTATTCCTGCAAGTATTCTAATCATTCTGCAACGAACATTTCAACTGCATTTTTGCAAACCTACCCCAATCCTCGAGTATTTCCCAGTTGTTCAACGTATTTTGAGGCACACGAAACTCCATAACATTTGGATTTGATTCATTTACACTATGGGGGAGGAACTCACACCTGTTTCACCAGTTCATTCTCTCTATTCTCATAAGGTTTCAACATATTCATCATGTCTCATGTCTCACAAAACATGTCTCACATACTTGATTGAGCATCGTGAAGAAGTCACAAAGAGAACCGATGAAAGCAGAACTTTAAATGTGATGTATATGGACTTCAGTCAGGCGTTCTGCAAGGTTCCCCATGGGAGACTTGCGAGCTAGGACAGATCTAATCAAATACCGGGAGAACTCGCTATTTGGATACAGAAGGTAGGAGACAGAAGGTAGTGGTACAGGTTTGATTTTCAGATTGTAGGCCTGTGACCAGTGGAGTGCCACAAGGATCGGTGCTGTGTCCACTACTTTTCGTTATTTCTTTCCATGATTTGTTTGTGAGCATAAGAAGTATAGTTAGTAAGTTTGCCGATGACACCAGAATTGGAGGTGTAGTAGACAGCGATAAGGTTACCTCAGATGGCAACGGGACCTTGGTCAGATGGGCCAATGAGCTGGGAAGTGCCAGATAAGTTTAGATAAATGCAAGGTGCTGCATTTTGGGAAAGCAAATTAGCAGGACTCATATACTGAATTGGAATATGCCAGGGAGCGTTGCTGAACAAAGAAACCTTGGAGTGCAAGTCCATGGCTCCTTGAAAGTCGAGTCGCAGGTAGATAGGATAGTGAAGAAGGCGTTTTGTGTGCTTTCTTTTATTGGTCAGTGTATTGAATAAAGTTGTTGGGGGCTCATATTGAGGCTGTACAGGGCATTGGTTAGGCCATTGTCAGAATATTGATTGAACTTCTGTGCTTCTTCTTATCGTAAAGATGTTACGAAACCTGAAAGGCTTATAAAAGGTTTAAAAGTATATTGCCAGGGTTGGAGGATTTGAGCTGTAGGGAGAGTTTGAATAGGCTGGCTCTGTTTTCCCTGGAACGCCAGAGGCTGAGGGGTGACCTTATAGAGGTTGATAAAACTATGAGGGGTGTGGGTAGAAACAGTAGCCAAAGTCTTTTCTCTGATGTTGGGCAGTCAAGAACTTGATGGCGTAGGTTTTCGGTGAGAGGGGAAAAATATAAACGAGACCTCAGGGGCAATCTTTTCACTGAGAGTGCGTGTATGGAATCAGCTGCCGGAGAAAGTGGAGGGGGCTCGTGCAAATGCACATTTAAAAGGTTGGGTATGTGAATAGGAAGGGTTTGGACTGGGTGCTGCCAAGTGGAACTAGATTGGGTTAGGATATCTGGTCAGCATGGACGAGTTGGACTATGTTGGACATCTCTGTGATTCTATGATTCTATATTCACATGACATACGTGATACATTTTCTTCATATCTAACAAATTCAGTAGATAGTTTAAGTGACGCAAATTTTTCTTAATTTGAAAGGGAGCACTATACCGGGTTTTGAAGTGATCTGCTACCACTGGTAAACATACTAATACGTCATGTCGATGGGAAAACGTTCGAATTTCCAATTTGTTTGAATAACTGCCACCGGATCAAGCTATTCTGCGTCCTCTTTTGGTGCTGTTTACCTAACTCACCTGCATGATTTCATCTCTTCCTTATCTCCGATAAATAATCCAAGTGGGAGATCTGTGACTTCATTCCTGTCAATTTATCTTCAATTATTTTCAAAGAGCCTCTTCATTCATGAACGAATATTAACCCAAAGGGAATAAACTGTACAGATTCGTTTGGGACATCTGTAATGGCAAACAACATAAATGGGACACCTTTATCCAAATCATTCTGGTAATCCTGACAGTACACTCTTAATGTTGTCTTCAGGGTTGATGCCACCTTCCGAAATCTTACTGGGATTCAGAAAAATAAATTGATTTTGAATGCATATACCTGAGCTATCAATGGCTTCCTGAAACAAAAAAGCAGCAAAAGTAGACATATGGTCTGATTAGATCTCTCATTAGTCGAAGAAAGCTACTAACTCATAAGCCAGCGATTTTGTCGTAATACTCCGTATTGGAATTACCTCTGAAAATCTGGTCTATGTATCCACTGTGAACAGCAAGGAGTGATTCCCACTTTTAATTCTTGGGAGGGGCCCTTCACAATCAACCATAACGCGAGTGAATGTTCTTTAAATGAGTGAAGTGGCAAGAAGGGTGGCTGATTTTATTACTGCCTGTGTCTTACCTCCCATTTCACATGCTGACTGTAGAACAAAAGTTAACCACATCGCCGTACATTCCATGTCAAGGCATTTGTGCCTTAGCCCGAGGCCTCCAGAAACCGAGACGGCCACCTACTGGTAATTCATGTGTTACTGGAAACATTTCCTGTTCGTATGGTACTGGCAACACCAGCTGCTGCACTTCCGCCGATTTCTGCTCTCCACTAACCTGCTGTGTATTCTATTTTTCCTTAAGGATTCTATTTTTATGATAATAACCCTCGGGAATATTCCCAGCCTCATTTTCTGAGTATGTATAAACACATGCTTTTTTCCTGTCTCTTATTTATGCTTTAAGTCCATTCGCCTTTCAGGACGAAACACGTCTACCTGGGCCTGTGCTATTTCCGGTTTTTCCTGCACTATTACATCAACTAGGATCTTCACTAACTGAATCTCAACTCCTCCATTTTAGTCTTTTAGTTTTGCTTCGTGCTGCCGAATATGATGGTAGCATCTTTTTACTGTACTGTAGAGTGAAATTCCACCCTTACAGGCATAACATTCACCAAGGAGGAAGAAACCGACAACAAACTCGCATTCCTGGACGTCACAGTCGAAAGTATGGACAACAGAGAACTACAAACTTCCGCATACAGAAAACAGACAAACACTGTCCAAGCAGGACAAACAGGAAGAAAGTTAACCACCAGGATACACTAACACCAGATAGCCACAAAAAGGCACGGCCCTCTGTCCCTCGTAGCCCTACACATAGAGGAAAGAACAACTTTCATTTCGACAGGGACAACACATCTATCCTGGGGCAGGCTAAGCAAAGACATGCCAGAGAATTCCTAGAGGCCTGGCACTCCAACCACAACGCCATAAACAAACACATTGATCTAGATACCATCTATCAACCCCTCAGAAAACGAACAGGAAATGACATCACCACAAACCCCAGCAATCCCCTTCCAGGAGAAAGATATGAATAGAAAGCACGAGACAACTGCTTCACTTCACTTGGAGATCGCCCCTGATGATGTTACCTAGCCAGGTAATGAAACGTCTGAATATCAAACCTACTGCTCAGCGAACAAACCTACACCCTAAACCTCAACTGAGTAACAAAACTTCACAAACCTTGCAAAATCGTCACAGGAGTGTAGCAATCTCTCGTCTCTTATAATGAGACACTGGTTAGATCCAGTATCTGTCAAGACTATATATTCTTTCGCTTCCCCCCGCCATTTCTTTCTGGATAAACGTCAGCAGTAGCGGAGAATTATTTACAGAGAACAAGCATTAACCTCTTATCCAGTCCCCGTCTCGGCTGAGCACTTTCCTTCCGCTCATTGTCTTGTTTTTTTCTTTACAGCTTTCGATAATGTCAGTGGTTTGGTTTCTGTTACCTCTGTTTCCCACAGTGCCCTTCTTTAGCAACCAGCACTCTGACTTAACGCGCCCCACTTTAGCACAGTGGAAAGACCTGAGGCTTTTCGTCTCGTTCCCCCCTCCTGCTCTTCTTTTTAGACCTCTGGTTAAAAAAAAACACTTTTCTCTACACGTAATTTTGATCTTAATGCAGGATCCACCTTTTTTCAATGTCTTCTCATTGCCAGAATCTAAGCAGTCCCTTGTGCACCAGTGAAAATTCACCTTCCATCTCTGCTTCTCTTCCCACTACTTGCAGTTTTTGTTCGTCCACATGACTTCTTATCGGCTTTAGAAGTGAATTTTTAAACTCCTCCAGCAGAATGATCTATCTTGCAGTCTCAAATGTCTTATCTATTTTTTCAGAATCTGCATCCATCTTTCTAAATTATGATATTCAATTCTTTCGAACTCAACCTAAGTCTCACCTAGTTCCTTCTTTATGTTTCTAAACTGCTGTCTAAGTGCATCAGCAACCAGTTAGTAAGCACTCAACATTGCATGATTAACCGCTTTATAATCACAGGAACCCTCATCTGACAGCACTGCTAATACCTCATAAGCACTGCCTATCATTTTTTTGTGAGCGAGCATTGCCCACGAGTCCACTGACCACACCATCTGTGGAGGCAGTTTTTCAAAACAAGTACAGAAGGCTTCAATATCTTCCTTGTTAAAGCGTGGAAGTGTTTTAAGATAAATGTATGTATCACTACCTTCTGTCTTCTTCTCCATCCTGTTAAGTTGACTTTGCTAAGTAAGTTGCTACTTCTGAAGTTCAGAATCTCTCTCCATTTCTCTTTGTTTTTTTTCTCTGTTTTCATTCTCCCTTTCTTCACCCACTTTTCTCTCTTTCTCTTTATTTTCTCTCCCTTTGCTCAGCTGAGAACGTTCTCTATCTTTCATTTTGCTCTCTTTTTGATCATTATCTCTTTCTCTTTTTCTTTCCCTTTTTTTCCTCTCTCTCTCGTTGGTCGCTTTCTCTTTGTCTCTCCTTTTCTTTATCTTCTAACTTAATTTTCATCAATTGTACTTTACCATTGTTTCTAACAGTCCTCCATTTGACTTTATCTCTGACATACTTAAGTGCTTAAGCAACTCCCGTATATTTGCAACATTACTTTTCTCCTTGGTTAAATCTAATTCTAACTTCTTCCTCATTCTAAAATATTGGTATTTTTCTGTACTTGTAAACTTCCTTGGCAAATTTGCGAATCATCTTCCACACTCAAAAACTCTTCATTAGGTTTTAAAGCTATTTCTCCCACTTTTAATTTTACCCACTATGAAGAATCGAAATTTGAACAAATCTACGTTTTGTTTAAAGATCCAGGACACTAATAAGCAACTGTGTAAACCTGATTACTTTCAAATATCTACAGATCTGTGCAACGTTTAGACTGGATCTGCCTAACCTAACCTAAATCACGGACCCGAACTCCGAAACTGTTCCGAATCAGTGGTGAACCCTTCTGTTATTTAAACCAAATGCACAGAAAAGTTCATCTAACCTCGCAATCTGTGAAATGTTGCGTGACAGAGAACTACCCAAATTCCAGAACTTAACAAAAGTATAATTTTTTCATTCTTCAAAATAAAAAGTGAACATTAAACAACAACTCGTTATAACTCTAAGTAGCCTTTACTTAAAGAGTTGTACTGTATCTTCCACTCAATAAGAAAAGACTGATCCAATAAAAAGCCCCTATTAAATTTACAGAAACTTAATTTTCAAAATCAGACAGCAGCTGTTGTCTCTGGTGTCGATAATCCTCTGTTTTGAGAACTTCTTTGTTCGTTTTCAATCTTCTACTGCAAAGATGCTTCGCATGAAACAGGTAGCTTTGAGAGAGTGTGTCTTCCAATATCATTTTGTGCTCTTTCCAACTAACTGTCCAAAACTGCCTGCTTCTTTTCTAACCAAAACATCGGATCGTCCCGATAGTTCAATGTTTTCAAAGCAGTACAATTCATAGTCGATTTGGTATGAGTATATTGCGCATAATTTAAAGTGATTGGTGAAAGCAACTAAAGTATCTAGGTTTCAGCAAATTTTACAGCACACTGTTGCTTCTAGTCAGTCACATAATATGTACATGCCAGCTTTCAAGTTTCACTCTCTCTTAAAGGTACAGCATCCGCCCTCAACTTCAGAACAGCATACATTTTATAATTTCACAAAATCTCTGAAACTTTTCAATGTAATATGATTTTGTCATGCTCTGCTTCAGCGTACAAAGACTCACTGGTTTCGAGATTGCTGACACTAACTGTAATTAATATTTCCAAAGTAATTCTCCAAAGCTGAAATGAATTATCAGCAACTGGTTTGAGTGTTTGAAGGTATCTCATTCATCACCATATTGCGATATTAGAACTCTGTAAATGGGTGCAGCCTTCGGTGTCCTAAGCTGTATTCAAACCACATCTAATCATATAAAGCTCAGGGAAAAATGTTATGCGATGTGAACCTCTGGACAAAACTATGTCAACCGTCTCTCTTCCAGCAAGGACAATAAATGATTGTCCTTTTTAATAACAGAAAAAGAAAATCACCCCTTTGTTAATGTTTGCTATTCATGGACTCCTAAGATGCGGGAAATGGCATTTTCAGCATTCGAATGTCGCTATCACTTGGATAAGATTTGCTCATATTTTAAAACAATGTTTGGAAGTTCTGACTGGCCAGAAAATGAGATTGCAAACATGGAAGCAATAAATGTTCCGAGTTCCAAATACAACTCAAGACAATTGCAAAAGGGAAACTTTTACGAAGCTTGACAGACTCTTTTAAAATCAATATTTCGCAGATCGCTGCTTGACACAACCATTGATGGTTTCTTAAACGCACAAGACATGAGCCAAACTCGCCCTATGCTCATAAAAACACTTGCAGGAACACAACACACTTTCAATTCACCGTACATATGATAAAGACAAATTAACTTTAAATTATCCCCAGATTTCCTTCTTCCACAAAAGCACGCAAAATTTTGGATTGTTTCGAAATTATTCATTTTCAAACTTGAGCAGCTTGATCATTGTACTGGATGTGAACTTACACTGGTGAACAATAAGTTTCTCAGAATGGAGATCTTTCTAACGGGAGTTGTCCGATGCCAGTCTGAATCGTTTCGAATAATGCAGTCTTTATCTTCCTATTTTCGGAACAGATGTAGTAGTGAAGAACTCGGATTTTGGAAAGTCTGGAGGATGAAGATGTGGAGGAGCACAAGATGCAGTTATCAGTAAGCTTATTTGAGAATATTCCCTTCTGCCTTATAACTCTTTTCATACTGTAGAAGTAAACATTTCCTGTTGTGTAGCAATCTGTGCTTTCTTATAGAGGTGGGTTATTAATGCTGGCCAGCCAGCGACACCCAATCCCACAAAATAATTTTGCAAAAGCCCTTTGGCCCCTCTAGTAGACACCCATCCTCTGCAATGAATACATTTTCTAGATTGTTTGATGTATTTGTGTAGTTTAATAACGACTGTCATATGAAATTCAGAATGTGGCGCTCTCACCGATTTACACATTCTAAGTTACTTATAAATTACAGCGTAAAAGTCGATTTAAACACCGCACAGAATTCCTAAAGAACAGAAGAATAGCAATGACTGCTCAGTGTAGCCCAATTTATATTGGCTTCGTGTTGTACAATTATGTTTTTACAAATATGTACGCCTAGGCAACATGTTATCATTAATTTTTGCTGCTGCTTCAAATATTATAAATCTGCCAATGCCGTAACAGTATCACTGATGGACGTCTAAGTATTGCAGCAGGAAATTTCTAACAGTTTTTTTTTGCAGTAATGGTATTTTTCTGATTTAAAAAGAAACCTCACCTATTTCGATTTAAGTCTAAATGTATCAATGATGGTGGTCTGCTGTGGTTTTTTTTGAATAGAGTCATAGAGATACACAGCATGGAAACAGACCGTTTGGTCCGACCAGTCCATGCCAAGGAGATATTCCAACCCAATCTAGTCCCACCTGCCTGCACCAGCCCGTGTCCCTCCAAATCCTTCCTGTTCATACACTCATCCAAATGCCTCTTAAATGTTACAATTGTAACAGCCTCTTGATCAGAAGTTGGTCTATAGCATAGACCTCTGGCAGCTCATTCCAGACCTGTACCACTCTCTGTGTGAAAACGTTGGCCCTAAGGTTTCTCTTATATCTTTCCACTCTCACCCTAAAACTATGCCCCCCAGTTCTGAACTTCCCGACCCCAGGGAAAAGACAAAAAGCAGAGAACCCAGCACTGATCCTTGTGGCACTCCACTAGTCACAGCCTCCAGTCTTAAAAAAAAACAACCCTCCACAACCACCCACTGTCTTCTAAGATGGAGCCAATTGTGTATCCAAATGGCTAATTCTCCCTGTATTCCATGAGATCTAACCCCACTAATCAATCTCCCATGGGGAAACCTTGTCGAACGCTTTTCTGAAGTCTATACAGATCTCATCTATCGCTCTGCCCTCATTAATCCTCTTTGTTACTTCTTCAAAAAGTCAATCAAATTTGTGAGACATGATTTCCCACGCACATTGCCATGTTGACTATCCATAATCAGTCCTTGCCTTCCCACATACATGTACATCATGTCCCTCAGGATTCCCTCCAACAACTTGCCATCACAGAGGTCAGGCTCACTGGTTTATAATTCCCTGGCTTGTCCTTACCACCCTTCCTAAAGTGTGGCAGCACGTTTGCCAACCTCCAGTCTTCTGGCACCTCACCTGCGACAATCGGAGATACAAATATCTTATCAAGAATCCAAACAATCACTTTTCTAGCTTCCCACAGAGTGCTCGGTCACACCGGATCAGGTCCTGGCGATTTATCCACCTTTACTCGTTTCAAGACATCCAGCACTTCCTCCTCTGTGATCTGGACATCTTGCAAGGTGTCACCATCAATGTCTCTACAGTTTACTAACTCCATAATTAGAAATGATTCTACATTATTATGAATTCAAAATATGTTAACAGTCAAAGTCTCCGTGGACTGAACGCTTTACCGTGTCTCGACACTCATGCTAGACCTGCATTCTCGGTCACATTAAACGTTCACTTTTAAAGTGTCGAGGAAATATTGATTTTGGAGCAGGTACAAACTAAGACAAACTTTCAATTTATAAATGTTCAATACGTTGCACAACATTGGGTTGGTCGCAGCTCTGCGCAATTAATTAGAAACAGAAGAAGGCAGTTTGAGGACAATGTTGTGAGCCACATCATGGCTTCTGCTTGACTGTGTGAAACAATAAATGATTTGGACATGATTTTCAGCAGGACTCGATATGTGCAATTAACATCTTTCTCCGCCCAGAGAATGAAAGACCTTCCTTCCTGATCCCGTCCTCAAAGGAAGTGGCAAGTGATTTCCACACTGATTCATTTGAGCGGTTTCTATGTAACACATCATAGACTGTAGAAAGAGTTACATACTGGACTCTGATTGAGGGTTTTATATGTAAAGCACAGAGACTGAGGAGTGAGTTGCAGACTGCCCTGAGAGTTATGATTATATGTCGGGAACAAAACATAGCACAAGCGAGTTTGCAAACTGCACTGTATTTGAGCATTTTATATATGAAGCAAGATGTACTGGGGAGATTGCAGACTGTATTCTGATGGATGTAGTTATATATCAATCTGCAGAACCGCGGATGCTGTAAATCAAAAGCAAAATTCGAAATTGCGGGAAAAATCTCAGAAGGCCTCGCAGAATCTGTGGAAAGAAGACAGATTTGAATGTTTGGGTACATTACTGACGTTGGATCCACCGTGCTTTCTCTCCACAAATGCTGCCAGACCTACTTAGCTTTTTCCAGGAATTTATGTTTCCTTAAAAGTGTACCGGTGAGTATGCTATAGACCGAGCTCTGATCAAGGGGTTTAGATTGATAAGTACATACCCTGGGGAAAGAAATCCTATTTTGCAATAATTGATAGATTTATACTGAAACAGGGGGAACGGTCATTTTATCGAGGGATTGATATTTTGACCAACATATAGTGGCAAGATTTACACAGTGCATTGGTGATCAAAAGACTTACATTAAAAAAGTGACTTGTACTGCAAAGTATACCACATACTTTATGCAGACCGAGCCATTTTTGCATAAAACAACGTATATTAGCCAGTGGGTTGCAGACTACACTGATCGCAGGGATTACAATTATAGCTTACATTCCGAGTGAGTGAAAGATTGTACACCAATCGATAGGTTTTCGTATTAAACAGCACAGGCTTGGGAGTATGCTACAGCCCACATTCTGTTCAAAGTAGTTACATCGAGAAAAATATATATTTGGGAACGACTCAAAGACTTTATGTACATCAAGGGAGTAAAGTTTGCATATGACACCAAATTTGGAGGAGTGGTGAACAGCTAAGATGGATATCCCAGAAATCAACAGGATCTTGATACGATTGCCAATGGGCTGAGAAGTGGCATATTGAGTTTATTTCAGATAAATGCAAGGTGCTGTATTCTGGGAAAGCAAATCTTAGCAATACTTGTACACTTCATGTTAAAATCCTGGGAGGCGGTGCTGAGCAAAGAACTTGGAGTGCAGGTTCATAGCTCCTTGACATTTGAGTCGCGGGTGGATAGGATAGTGAAGAAGGCGTTTGGTATGCTTTCCTTTATTGGTCAGACTATTGAGTACGGAATTTGGGAGGTCATCATGCAGCTATACAGGGCATTGGTTAGGCCACTGTTGTAATATTGAGTGCAATTCTGGTCTCCCTCCGATTGGAAGGCTGTTGTGAAACTTGAAAGGGTTCAGAAAAGATTTACAAGGACATTGCCAGTATTGGAAGATTTGGAGGAAGTGGTTGAAGAAACTGCGACATTTTTTCTCTGGAGTGCTGGAGGCTGAGGGGTGACCTTATTGAAGTTAACAAAATTATATGGGGTATGAATTAGTTAAATAGGCAAAGTCATTTCCCTGGGGTTTTGGAGTCCAGATCTAGAGGGCATAGGTTTTGAGTTAGAGGGAAAAGATACAAAAGAGACCTAAGGAGCAACTTCTTCACACAGAGGGTAGTATGTGTATGGAATGAGCTGCCAGATGAAGTGGTGGAGGCTGGTACAGTTGCAGCATTTAAAAGGCGTTTGGATGGGAGTATGAATAAGAAGGATTTGGAGCGGAATGGGCCGGGTGCTGTCAGGTGCGTGTAGATTGTGTTGGGACATCTGGTTGGACCGAGGGGTCTGTTTCCATGCTATGCATTTCTGTGACTCTATGACTCGGAAGTGACTTACAGTCTGCTGCCTAATTACTGGGAGTAAATAAAATCAGGACCTACCTGAAAAATGACTGATGTTCGGGTCTTGGATTGACGTCAGTCAGAGCAGCAGAGGAAGCACAGCAGAGCAGAGTTGAATCAAAAGTCCAAGTACTAGAACATCGCAAAACAAAATGTCACAGAAAATTGACTTTTTCGGAACCATGTCTGGATACTGAATGAGTAGGATGTGGAGGTATTGAGATAATCAAGTATTTCTTTTTTTTTGGGTGTAGTTTGCTGGGAATATGGAGCCGAAACGAGAAAGTGGTGATAAGTGGACAAGGTTGTTGAATTAATTCGAACTGCTTTGTTTGTCGTTAGTAAGGTTCGAAATGATGGGACAACGGCGCAGGAGGGAATAACCTTTGGAAAACTCAGGGACAGTTCCAATCTCCATGGTGTCTACATATGCAGGTGCGTTTCACTGCAGCTCCTGAAATCTTGCGTGGACTGGCTGGAGCTGCAAATTGACTGATTATGGAGCATCTATGAGGCAGGGAATTACACGGATATGTTTAGCGATCTGAACAGACCACCAGCAAACGTGACTTGAGAAACGACAGGAAGAAAAAAAGTGAATTGAGAAACGGCACGAAGAAAAGTGGTTGTGGTCTGAAATTCTGAGTCTACTGTAAACATTACGCTTTCAAACAGGTACACCGGACTGGATACTATTGTAGAGGGAGAATGGCAACTCGTGGAAAGCAGCAGCAAAGAGACAATGGCACCACGACAGGGACTGGAAGAGCAGGGAGTATCGAATTGAAGGCGAGCAGTGGTGACAGTGGACTCTAGTCCGGACACAGGCAGTCGTTTCTGTAGGCTCCTGGGACACTCCAGAATATTGAGTTAAGTCTCTGGTGCTAGGATTGAGAATGGCTCAGAGGACAATATATTCTGAATGGGAAGGGCGAACATCCAGAGGTCTTGGTTTCTATCAGTACCAACGACACAGTGGTAAAGGGAGAAGACGTTCTGCAAAGTGAATGTAAGGAGTGAGTTGGATGCTGAAAAGTTGCATTTCAGGTTTGTATGGTCGAGATTACTCCCTGTTTCACGTGCTATAGAGGCAAGAAACAAGATGGTTGAGACTGTCTAGTTGATGCCTGAGAGAGGGTATCAAGCACATGTATCATTGTGACATCCCCTAGGACAAGTAGAATCGGTACAATAAGGGCAAGTTGCAGATAAACTGGAGGAACACAAGTTTACTGGGAATGGAATTTAATCGTGCCCTGTGGGAGGATTTAAACTCGTCTGATAGAGTGGTGGGAAATAGAGCAATAGGTCAGCGTATTGAGAAGATTTATCTCAAGTCAAACAGAAAGAACAACGACGTTGATGAACACAACGGGACTGGAGGCTTAAACTAAACTTGCTTTCGTGCAAAGAATACAACAGATAAGGCAGATGAGCTTCGATTGTTGATCAGTACATAGGACTACAATATTATACTCTTGAGAGATACTTGCTTGCGAGAAAGGCAAAACCGGCAACTCAACATTCAAGGACGTAAAGGTGCAGGCGAGATAGGGAGTTGCATGACTGATGATGAAGAATATCATAGCTGCACTCAGTGAGAATGGCTTGGAGGGCTCATCCAAGGAAGCCATACAGATAGAAACTGGCAGTTAGAAAATGTTAATATGATATGATTATATTCTTTTGTCTTGCAATTGCCAGTGGGAGAAAGCAGAACAGATATATAAGTTCGTGGCACTTTTGGGCAAAATGATGGTACAGTGGTTATCCACCTCATGACAACAGGGGCATAGTTCGAGATTAAGTTTGGACGACTCTCTCTGTGGATTTTGTGTATTCTCCCGTGGTCCAAAGATTGCAGGATCGATGATTTAGCCACGCTAAATTCTACCGTAATGTCCACGGGATGCCCATGCTTTGTGATCAGCCTTGGAAAATATGGATGACCCGGGAAAGCAGTCGGATGCTGTTTGGAGGATCTCTGCAGACTCGCTGGGTTGAATGAAAGCTTTCTGCTCTGCAAGGATCAACGCAACGCAAAATCAACACAAAAGTTGTAAAGGACAATTTTAACTTTCCCAATCATCGACTGTGACTCCCTTTGTGACAACAGTATAAATGCGGCAGCGTTTGTTCTGTACACCCAGGACAGCGTGTTTGTACAGTAAGTGGATAGTCCAACTCGGGAAAGAGCTGCAATAGATTCTAAACGGAGCGGGGCGGGGGTGGCGGCGGTGAGTTTGAGCCGGGCCAGACGATCTACGTTTCAGTAGCGAAACCGTTCAGGACAAGTAATCATTAATTCCATAAGTTTGAAGATTGTTATGGATAATGTTAAGATAAGGGTCTTGGTTAACGTACTGAAGAGGTGAAAGGCTAAATACAACTTGATGAGGCACGAAGTGGAGAAGCGTCTGTCATGGGTTGTTTGAGAGCTTCATCTTCTGGCTTTCTTTTGTAGCCAATATCAGTGTATTGTGCATGTTAGCAGAAAAAGGAAGTCTCGCCACTTCCATCACACCCATACACAAACTCTATCAAGCACGCACATGCACTCACACAGTAAGATGTACGCACCCATACTATCTCGCTCTTTTCCACGCACTCACATTCTCTCTGCCTCACATGCTCGCACACCCATACTCACACCCACATATAAGTCTATGGGGTGAATTTGCATTTGCAGCATTGTATATGCAGATATGCAAGTCTATGTTCAAACAACAAAAAACTGTAAGCAGTCTTTTTTTTATAATCCAAGTGATATTTTGTAAATGCATAATTTGAAAATAGAATCAGTTTGATTCAAGATTGGAATTCATACAGATTCTAAACCCAGAGTATTAATGCATTGTCTGAGCTGAGATGTCATTGTAAAATAAAATATTAAGTTGTCTCACGAATTTGAGCTGAAAAATATTTTATTAAGGAATCGAAACCTGATCCCAGTCTAAAAGATGTAAGACTTAATAGCAATCTGTGATTGTTCAGCGTATCACATCAGTTGTATGACACGATGATCTTTTGCGATAAGTTATGTGTCCTTGGATTCTACTCCACTTGCATGGCAGCTACTGCGGGTGGTACAGTGGCACTGCTGCGACGCAGACTAGCGTCCCAATCTCAGACGATTGCCTGTGTGGAGTTTGCACGTTCTTCCCGTACCTGGATGAGTTTCTCCCACAGTCCCAAGATATGCAGATCAAGTGGCGATGCTAAATTGCCCATAGTGTTAGGTGCATTATTCAGGGGTGAAAACGTGTTGCTGGAATAGCGCAGCAGGTCGGGCAGCATCCAAGGAGCAGGAGATTCGACCTTTTGGGCCTGAGCCCTTCTTCAGAATTCCTTCTTCAGGACTTCGTCAGGTGCATTCGTCAGAGTGGGTTGTTCTTCGGAGGTTCGGTGTGGACTTGTTGGATGGAATAGGCAGTTTCCACGCCGTAGCAAATGTAATATAACAGCTACAGGATGAATTAGCAACTCTCTGAAAGCTTGTACTTCTAAATAAATCTGTTGGGCAATAGGCTGGTGTTTTTTATTATAAATTTGTCCATCCCAGTCCAACACTGGCACACCACATTTTAGAGTATTAAGATGCGTAGAATTAGGTGCCAATGATATGCAGATACTGTCATCGATTAGTATGTTTCCAAAGAGGCAAAAATAAAAACTTCACAATGAATTTGAATTCAATTAAAATATTTCATAAAAGATTACAGCATCAACTTTGGACAACAAATAGTAAATAAATCTAATCCCGTTTACCAGCACTTGATCAAAAGCCAGCATTTCCCTGGAACTTTCAGGGCTCACCCAGATGTAACAAAGATCGTTACATCACAAAGTTATCCCTCCTGCTTAATTTAAACAAGCAACACAGAGAAAGTTTATCTACGAAAATTCAAGAAGCCAAAACCAATGTTAAGAAATATTTGAAAACTTTATTTACGAACGCATAACAGAGAATAATTAAATAAACAGCCATTTGCAAATCCTTCCCATCTTTTATTTTCCCAGTGATAATACTCGGCTGTTAACACACTCGATTACGAATTCTTGAAAAATTCAAATTTCAAAACCCGCCGGATATCAAAACTTCTATTTATGCCTTCCTCTGTAGATTTTCTCCCCAGGTTGGTGTTGATGTTTTTCTCTGTTCAACCCCCTTCTCTCGACAGGTATCTCTGGCAAGCAGCTGACATCTGTCAGTCTTTTGGCAGTTCACTTCCAACTGCTTATTTTTTTCCCAGATCTTATACCCTTTAAGAATCGGATTGTAGTATTGGCTATTAATATTGTCAGTATACTGAATTCCAGATTGACTGGAGTCTATTTTTTTGTGTATAATTGAGACTTATTGGCCTAATCCAAATTTATTTATTTGTCATCAGACAACAAACTTCACTAGCTGCTGGACGATAAGGTTACATTATATCTTATTCAGAACACTTGGTGCTATCAGTTAGTTCTGCGAGCTTTAAACTCACTTAAAGGTACAGCACACCCATATCTTCGTAACACGACGATTATTAAGAAGAAATAAAAGACATCATAATGAAAATATGGCTTTTTTTTCTATTCTCGAAACACATTACCGTAACATATCAATACCTTTAATTTCAGTTAATCTTAACTTTTTAACATATAACTGTATACATGTATAACATGAAGTTGATACAAGTCTCATATAAACATTATCAGTTGACACCAAGATAATGCATCTGTGATTATCTTCTTACAACCCCAAAAATGTACGTTTTTTAAATTAAAAATCTGTAACATAAGACTCCAGCGAAATAGTTTCATATTCGTGTCGTTAAAGCGTTCTAAGAATGTAATCAGTTGGTGATTCGTGTACACAACTGCCTCTAAATCATTGTTCATGAAATAAACATGTAACAGTTCTAAGGTTCAATGGTTCATTTTCAAGCATTGAATATTTCATCTGCTGGGTGTTTTAGCTTCTTCGAAAAGAAACAAAATGATCGGTCAACCCCATCCCCATCTTCCTGTAGGGAGTACACCTCCAAGTCTTATGTCACATTAGCATCACTGGAGACATTAGTAGGTTTTGAAAATGTTGGTGTAGCTGAAAGTGGTTTGGTGTTTCATATTGATGTCAAATGGTCGAATGCCTCCTCGCATGGTTCTGTCCACCGAAACTTTGTGCTGATCTTCAGAAAATCTGTTAACGGTGCCACTACACTGATGAAGCTTCTGAAAAAACGGATAAAATCCAATATGTCCTAAGAATCGAAATATCTCTTTCTTGGAGGTCGGTCTTGGAACTTCCTCAATGCCCTTCATCTTTATGTTCTTTGGGATTAATCTTCTGTGAGTGATGTCACTTCTACTTTCGTGAATTCAGTTATATTTAAGTTTATTACCAATGTTTCTTCTCGTGGCCGTTCAATGACCTCTGCCAATTGCACAATGTGATCTTTCCTGGACATACTAAAGATCGCAACATCGCAAAATTCGACTGTGCAGTTTGTTAACCCAGCCACAGCTCTGTTCATGAGTCTTTGAAAGGTGGGGGGTGCATTCTTCATTCCAAAGGACATTAGTTAAAGCTGATAAAGCCAATTTACGGTTACAAACGCAGAAAGATACGTGCCAGTACACACGCATTAAGTTCAATTTGGTGATGTAAGTGGCATGTCCGACATTCTCGATGCGGTCCTCTAACCACTGAATTGAATATGAGTCAGAATTTGTAACTGTCCGATTTAGCGAACTCCATTCACTCTGGTTTGATTTGGTGATGTTATTGTGGAGCATAATCTCTACCTCCATCGAGACCTGTCTGAAAGGATTTAAGGGATAATGCCGGTAGGGGATGTTCTTTTTATGTGAGCCGTATTCCCTACGTCTCCTTCATGTATAATAGCATTATTCCTCCCCATCTGATTTTTACTGCTGTTCTTATTCTGCACGAGCAAATCTTACAACTGGGTTTTACGCTCCTGCGACAGTTTACTACCCTATTACTCCGCAAAAACTTCTTCATTGTTTAATCTACTTTCAGGCCCATCAAAATGAACATCATATGGATTTCATTCCTCACTCTGTGGGGCAGTTGCTAACACCTGTTTCTCCAGTTCTTTCTCTCTAGCATAATATGGATTCACCGTGTTTACATGGTATTCAGGATACTTCTTTTCTATATGGCCTCTTTACTAGATAGTTCACCTGACTCAATTTTTTTATCAATTTGATACGGACCACGTAACCTGATTTTGAAGGTATGTTCTATCATTGGTAGCAGTACTAACACGTGAACACTTTGGGAAAACGTCCGAGTCTCAGAGCTTTTATTTGTCAACTGTTCATTTCTATACTGTGCCCTCATCAGGAGTTGTTTAGCTAACTCACCTAATCGTTTCAATTTTTCCTTCATCTCAGATACATAAACTATGTGTAAGATTTCTTTGTTCCTATTAATTTTTCTTTAATTAATTTCAAAGGCCCTCTCACAGTCATGCCCGAATATTAAGTCGGAGGCAGTGAACTGATTAGATTCGTTTGACGTATCTCAAACATCGAACAATACGCATGGGATACATTTAGCCCAATCATTCGAGTAATGCTGACAGCGTGCTCTCAATTTGGGCGTGTATTACTATAATTTATTATCATTGTTATTATTATTATTATAAGACAAATTTTATGAAACAACCTGTCACCAACATGGTAACAGACAGCACGTTCTGCATTTCTACCACGCTGTGCTTGAAGAGTACTCGCATCAAATTCATAGCATTTACCTTCAACATGTACCTGCCACACTTTGTTTTTATGTGTTCACAGGATGTGGACACCAGAACATGAGCCAGCACTTGTCACCCGGAGGCAATGTTCTTGATGTGGGTCGGATTTATATGTAAGACATAAAAGATAAACACATTTTACATCTCCAAGGACATTAGTGAATTATTAACATTTTTCAGCCTTTCCCAACATCTTGCTTGCAGTAATGATTGGACCCTGAATTTCTGAATTTGAATCCACCATGCGCCCTGCTGGATTAGAATCCCTACCCTCATGACATTTCCTGTGCGGCTGAATTAACAGCCCACAGAGAAATACCAGTAAGCCGGCATTCCCCTTCTGCACTACTGCAATGAGGAAAAGATTCACATGACTTGTCCTATCGCTTCCTTTCATAACTGTGTATGTCTCAATCAGAATCTCCACTAACCAGCTTTTCCTCCCGAAAAAAGAACATATGAATATAAGAAACTGGAGCATTCACTGGCCAGTTGGCTCCTTAAGACTGTTTTGCTATTCCATCAGATGATAACTGACATTTTTGTGGACCTAGCTGTAATTACCAGCCCACTTACCATAAAGATGAAGCTCTTTCCTCTTCAAATGTTATTACTTTAAAAACAGTCAACGAGGTAGCCTCAACCCCTTCACTATTCAAGGAATTCCAAGATTTCACACCACTTTGTGGAAACAAATTCCACCTCAATTCAGTCCTAAATCTATTGTCCATTTTATCGTGAATGTATTCCATAGTGATAGTTCAATTCATTAATGGAAAAGAAAGCCCCTGCGACTCTCAAAACTATTCTCTTCATAGCTGAATGATGCCATGAGATTCCACCTCATTCTTCTAAATTCTGATTGTTTTAGTCCCAGTCTATTCGACATCTCCTCATTAGGCCGTTCAGGGGTAGTGGAAGAGCTGATCAAGGGTAATGAAGTAAACATGCATCTGGAATCGGAGGAGGTAGCATTCCTGAATGAATACATTGCTTCAGTATTCACTGCGGAGAGGAACATTGATGTTTCTGAGGATAGCGTGAAGCAGACTGATATGCTGGAACAGGCTCATGTTAGGAAGGAGGATGTGCTGAAAAACATAAGCATAGATAAACCCTCTGGGCTAGATTGGAGATACCTGAGGTTATGACAGGAATTGAGGTAAGAATTTACTACGCCTTAGACGATGATCACTGCGTCCTTACTGTTCATCTGGGTAGTTCCAGAGAATGGGAGTTGACAGATGATATACCCTTGCTCAAGAAATGGAATAGAGATAACCCCCTGAATTGCAGTCCAGTCAGTCTTAAGTTAGTAGTAGGCAAAATATTGCAGAACACTCTGAGAGACAGTATTTATGATTACTTGGAAAACAATAGTCTGACTAGAGATAGGTCGTGCCTCAGAAATCATAGTGTTTTTTTTTGGTAATGTGAAGATAAACATTGATGGAGGTAGAGGAATCGATGTGGTATACATACAAATTAGCAAGGCGTTTGATTGGTTCCCCAGGGTAGGCTTATTGAAAAAGTAAGGACTCATGGAATGCAGGGAAATCTAGCTGTCTGGATGCAGAATTGGCAAGCCCATAAATGACAGAGGGGTCTTTCGATTGAAAGCATTCTGGTGGAGCGTCGTGACCTGTGGTGTTCCGCAGAGATCATTGCTCTTCATGATTCTTATGATGACTTGGATGAGTAAGTGGAAGGGTAAGTTAGTAAATATGCAGCTTACACGAAGGTTGGTGGTGTTGTGGGTAGTGTGGACGGCTGTTGTCGGTTGCAATGAGACACTGACAGGATGCAGAACCGAGCTGATAAATGGCAAATGGAATTCCGTCTGGAACAGTTTATTTGAATGCAGAATACAGGAATTCAGAAGGCGGGATCCTTGGCATTGTGGAACAACAGAGGGATGTTGGGATCCATACACTTAATGCTGCCAGCCAAATTGGTAGGTTAGTTGAGAAGGTGTATGGTGTGTTGGCGTTCATGAGCAGAGGATTTCAATTTAAGAGCCGTGAAGTTATGATGCAGATGGTTTAGACCCCACTTGAAATGTTATATTCAGTTTTGATCGCCTCATTATAGAATATATGTGGAAGCATTAGAAAGGGCGAAGAGAAGATATGTCAAGATGCTGTTAAAAATCGTGTAGTCTCCTCCAGTTGTGAACTCACCAGCCCTCTATATAGCTGCAGCATAACCTCCCTGCTTTCAAACTACTTTCACTCGAGCAATGAAGGACAATGTTGCATTTTCCTTCTTAACTACCTGATACACTTGCAAACCATTATTACTTGTGATTACTTCGCAAAAATACACGAGTCGTTCTACACATTGGCATTTCATAAATTTTCTCCTTTCATATAATAGTCTATTTTATTGTTAATTCTTCCAAAACGGAATACTTCAAATTTACCAATGGTTTTCTCCATCTGCTCGACCCTTGCCGACTCCTTCATCTACTTGTAGCACTATAGAAACTTTCAGTGTCCTCTGCACACTTTACTCTGCCATTCACCTGTGAACATTGACTTGGTCCCCAACTCTAAATCATCTTCGTAAATTCTAAACACTAATCACTGGCACATACCACGAGCCACGGATTACCAAGAAGTAAAATAAAAACATATCCTCACTCTTTACTTTATGTAGCTCAGACAACTTCCATCCATACTAATAACCATAACATCATTGCATCTTTTTCTGAGGCAGCATCCTTTTGAGCATGACGTTTTCGAATGCCTTCTGGAAATCCAGATGCACAACATCTGCCACTAAGCCATTGTCTGCCACGATTGAAGAGTCCTCACAGAACGATGGTAAACTAGTTAAACATGACTTCTCTTTCATGTACCCACATTACGTCTTCTAGATCAGCCTAATTTCTATAAAAACTTCTCGCTATTTCTATTCAAGAATTTTTCCCAAGATAAAAACTTATCCAATAATCCTATAGTTAAATTGCTCTGGTCCACGTTCTTTTTAAAACAGTGACACCACATATGCTGTTTTCTAACCTGCCAAAACTACCCCAGAGTACGATAATTTTGCCAAACTAACACAAGCACGTTTTCTATTTCCCCCGCCATCTCATTTGTAGTCTAAGATTCATTCCATCAGTGTCACGTGAGCTGTGTTCCTTGAGCCCATAAGATGGCCTAACACTAAGACTTTGCTGAATTGATTCTAATTAGTTTAAATGTCATGTTTTCTCAAGTAACGACTACAAGAATACAGTTAAATGTGTACGATGTCACTACAGAAGGCATTGTCTAAGCCACGAAGTTATTCGATGGAAGTCTTGGGTGCTATAATTGTTCAGGTACAAAATACAGAAATAAAGAGAGAAGCTAAAACGTTTTTTCATTACAGTTTTTCATCGTATAAATTGGAGGTTAAAGAAATAAAGTGAAACGAGCAAAATCAGAGTCCTTCTTTTGCCTCCAGCCTCAACCCGCTGTGGGCTTTCCAAACGTGATCTCGCCCTGCCCGCACTGCCAGGCGTGAGAGCTGTACAGTCTGATCGCTCCGAGCTCCAGCTCACCGGTTGTTCCTCTCTGTCCCTGCAAAATCTGGCGACCCTGCTCAGCTCAGGCTACTGAAGCTGACCTTGGCCTTGGCCGCCAGCTACTGCCAGTCATTCTCCCCGTCAGCCCGCCAATACTGGACAATATACGACGAGTATTCTTTTCTGGATGTCACCCACGAAGCCTCCTCGTCATCAATTATCGGTATTTTACTTGTGTCTTCCAATGTGCAAACGGACACAAAATACCTGTTCAATCTTTGGCTGTTGCCTATTTCCAATTATTAAATTGTCGTTTTCGTCCTCGAAAGACCAATTTTTACATTATGCACCGAGTTTTGTTTTATATATTTACAGGACCCTTTGCTACCTGAGTCTATATCTTGAGATGTTTGCTCTCATGTTCCATGTATTATGATTCCAGATTCCGAGATGATCCATCGCTAGGAGATCATTAATTATTCCTGTCTCATTACGCTGAAACAGATTTAGGACAGCCTGTTTCACAAACTACAATAGGTTAAAATTAGTGTACATAACTGTCTCAGATACATTACTGGTAACATAGACAATGATTTCATGTAGTAGCAACACCAACCTCAAAGACTCCTTCTCAACCATCGAACATTTTTTTTGATGAATATTAAATGACCTATAGCTCTGCCTATCTCTCGTTGCCTTCTTGCAAGGCCACAGCACTGATATTTACATCACTTATCAACATCAATAGTCACCTTGAACGTCTATGCATAATCAGTTGTGGCTAACACCGGGGCAGTGGTTAGCGTAGCTTTAATGCTTTCAAATGCCATTTGACGGCCCGTTGTCAACTTAAATCTCTTGCTTTTGTTTAGAATTCAGTGAGTCCAGCAGCCACACTATTAATTGTGGTCCAATTTTTTTTCCATAAAACCCACTCAATCTCAGGAACAGTAATAATGCTCCTTTTGTTATTGTTATGGGAAACTCGTGAAGTATCTTTGGGTTTGCATTCAGTGGGGCCTTTTTCTTCATTTCCAATTACATTGCCCAGGAAAGTGACTTGAACTTTGAGAAATTCACTTTTAGCCATGTTTATCAAAAAGCCTGCCTCCTAAAATCGATCGAAATTTTTGATAAATGTTGCAACTGTTCCTTTCACACGTGACTGAAAATCACCAGGTCGTCAATGTCTAAGATACAGGATACATTGAACTTATTGGTTAATCTCTGAAATGTGGCAGACACATTATTCATATCAAATGGCATGGCTCTAACTTGATGCAGTCCTTTTGGAGATACGAAAGGGGAAATTGCCTTCACTCTTTCTGACCAAGTAACCCGAGAATAACCTCTGAGCAAGTCCAAATTAGACATGTAAGTTGCTTGTTCCACCTATTCAACACAATTTTCCAAACGCAGAATCTGATATTCATCAGTCTTTGTAACTGCATTGACTTTGTGATAGTCCATACATAACCGTTAGGTACCTTCTGGTGTTGCCACCGTTAATATGTGTGACCTCCAGTCAGCGTAAATCACTTCGATCATGCCATTTTGGAACATGTGTTCACTCTCCTTTTGAACATGTGTCCACTTGAGAGTGTTATGCCGATCAAGATGTTGCTTCAGTGGAACACCATCTCCTTCATATACAACACACATAATTATTTCCACATGTCTCAACACGTGATCGCATTAACTCTGGCAGATAATTTCGTTTATCCTTTTGGAGGCGATTCAATAATTTATTTTTGTTTTTGACAATTCCCTCATGGTCCAATTTAATTTTCAAAATGTCCAAATCAGAATCACCTGAACCTGGTTCTCCCCTCTGTGCTGTAACCAATAATTCAGTCTTTTTTGGACTTCCATTCCTGTCAAAATACCTTTTGAACTATTCACATGGCATTCTCTGTGAGATTTCTTTGTGTCCGGAGTCCTCATCAAATACATCACTTCACTCACATTCTTTTCGACTTATGAGGACACTAAACATTGATCTTAAACAATTGGAGATGCCGATGTTGGATTCAGGTAGGGCAAAGTTAAAAATCATACAACAACAAGTTATAACCCAACAGGCTTCTTTGGAATCACTAGCTGTCTTATCGAATGAAGAAGCAGCGCTTGGAAAGCTAGTACTTCCAAATAAACCTGTTGGAACATAATGTTGTGTGTGATTTTTAACTTTCGTTTTAAAGATTCACCTATCTCTAGGATCATATCTCTCATAACAAATTTGCTAATATTTGATTTATTTTCCACTTCATGGTTCATTGCATATTGTGATATTTTTTCAATGCTGTCAAGCTGACTTCTTCGCTGCATTAAATCGTTTCTGAAAATGTGACAAACAGACCGAATTTGTGATCTCTGAATTCTGACTTACACATTTCTCCTTAATCAAGTTTAATAGTTCTCTCACTTTTTGCTCAAAACCTAATTCAAGTGCACTGAATTTGGTCGAATCGTTTGGTGCATCTCTGATTTCCAACAGCACAAACAAAATACCCTTATCCAAACTATCTTGGTAATCTTGAGTATAAACCCTCAACATAGTTTTTAATATCTGATGCCACCTTTGTAGCGTTCACTGAGAAACTGGATAGTACCCATCAGATTGAATTGTTTTATTCCTAAACTGGAAATGTGTTGCCGAAAAAGCGCAGCAGGTCAGGCAGCATCCAAGGAGCAGGACAATCGACGTTTCCAGCATGTGCCCTTCTCCTGCTCCTTGGATGCTGCCTGACCTGCTGCTCTTTTGCAGCAACACGTTTTCAGCTCTGATCTCCAGCATCTGCAGTCCTCACCTTCTCCTTATTCGTAAAATATCTATAATCCCCTGGATTACATTTAATGTAAAGTTTTTCCCTTGGTCTGATTGTATCTCTGTGTATACTCTTTATCGAGTTAAAAAAATTGAGTGCTTCCTCTGCAATCCTTTCAGCTGTGATATTGTGTAATGAAATGTCCTCTGGAAATCTATTGCACATATCCATTACTGTCAACAAACAGTGACTCACACTGTTTTATTTTAGGTAAGGTCTTGTGCAATTAATAAATACTATTATGAAAGGTCGTTAAATTGCAGGAATAGTTATTAAAAGTACAGGCCTGTGGTCTTCAAATAACCAGATACATCTGGCAAAATTCAATTACATCTCTGTACAATCCAAGCAGTAAGAATGTTTTCCTATTTAGTTTGACTTTTCCTCACCCCTAAATGATTTCATTCTTGTAGCTCATGTGCCACTTGTTATGTCATGGGAAAGACCCTCCTGCTTAATTTAAACAACAACCACAGAAAATGGTCTACCCAGTGTATTCCTCTGTGAGATTTCGAGAGATCAAGCACCATTTAAAGTAAAAAAATAACAACTTTATTTCTTAAACTATATCAGAGAATACTGAACAAACAACTGTTTATAACTACTTCCTCTAACCTATTCTTTACTGTCCCATTCCATAATACTAGGTTGATAAAACACCCGATTAAGAATTTTTGAAAATTTCAAATTTTAAATCCAAACTGCTATCGAATCTTCTCTTTATTTCGTCCTCCAGCTTCTTTTTTTCTTTTTATGTATTTCTGTTTCAACGGGTCACTGCTCAATAAAGGTGCTTTTAAGAGATTATTCCATTGCAGGCTGCGTGTGTTGGTGGCTTGGCAGTTATCTCACCACTGTTCAGATTTTCATGGCCTTATAACCACAGCATCGAATTGTGTCATTGACTTTTAATATTGTCGATATCCTCAACACGAGCTTGATTGGGGTCTGGTTTTTTGGTGCTATAATTTGAACAGATTGGCCCAATTTGAATTAGATTTTGTCACCTGGCAAAGAGCTACAGTAGCTGCTAGAACAAAATGTTGCATTGTTTATTATTCAGAACACCAGGTGTTGTCAGGTAGTCCTCCAAGCTTTTAGTTTTCTTTAAAGCATAGTGAACGCACATCCTCACAACACCCCCCCCCCCAAGACAAAATGAACCAGCATAATGAAAAGATGGCTTCACTTTGTTTTCTATTCTTTTACCACATTACCCTAACATTCCAATCACTTTAATCTAAGTTCTAACATGAACTTCTTCCCATATATGTATATATGTACCCAAAATTAAATAAATACAAAGCTCTTCTCAGGTTTATCAGTTAAATCCACGACTACATTCATATGACCCTCAAATGCACGATTTTTAAATTAAAGTTCTCTAACGTAAGACTCCGACGAAATAGTTTCATATTCTTACCTTTAAAGCTTTCTAAGAATTTAACCAGATTGTGATCCTTTTTCAAAACCGTCTTTGACACGTTGTTTGTGAAAAACACATCAAATATGTTGGAGGGCTAGTACCACTCTCAACAGCATTTTCTTTCGATTGCGGAGTATTTTCTCTGGTGAATGTTGATCTTCTTCGAAAACAAATCAACTGGCACTTCAATCCCATCCTCGTCCTTCTGCAGGAGTTCTGCTCCAAATCCGATGTCACTACCATCGATGACGACTTTAAATGTTTTTGAAACGTTTGGTGTAGGTAAAACTGGATTGGTGGTTAATATCGGTTTCAAATGTTCGAATGCCTCTAAGCATTGTTCAATCCACTGAAACCTTGTGTTTTTCTTCAGCAAATCGGTTAACGACAGTACTGAAGCTTGGAACAAATTACTGATGGAATAATGATAGGAATCGAAATGCTTCTTTCTTCGAGAGTGGCTGTGGAAATTCCTCTGTAGCCTTCATCTTTGCGCTCCGGGGTAGGGTGGTGGGGTGGGGGGAGGTTCAACCTTCCATGAGCGATGTTATGTCGCAAGAACGTTTACTTTGCTTTTGAGAATTCAGTTATATTCAATTTTGTCACCAGTTTTGTTTCTTGTAGTCGTTCAAAGAGAACATATGATTTTCCAGGACTTAGTAAAGATCACTATATCGTACAAATACAGTTTGCAATTTGTTAACACAGCTACAACTATATTAATGAATCCTTGGAATGTTGTGGGTGCTTTCTTCATTCCAAAGGTCATCACTTTAAATTGATATTGCCTATTTGGTGTTACAAAAGCAGAAATGTCTTTGTCCGTCTCTGATGCAGGTACTTGCCAGTAATCACGTATTAAGTCCAACTTGGTGATTTAACTGGCTTCTCCAAGTTTCTCGATACAGTCCTTCAATATCAGAATTGGAAATGATTTTGAAATGGCGTTGACATTCCGATAATCCACACCGAATAGTTGAGCCCCATCCTGCTTGGGAACAAAGGTGATCATTGAACTCCACGCACTCAGGCTTGGTTCGACGATGTCTTCGTCGAGCATGGCATCCTCTTTCATTTGGACTTCTGTGGCTTTGAAAGCATGACGCTGATATCAGTGTGTGTTTGTAGCAGTATTCTTCATTTATAACAGCATTACTTCTCCCCATCAGATTCGTACATATGTCCTCGTACTGCAGTAACAAATTTGCTCCTCCTCTCCCTGAACAATCCCGAAAACACAATCCGAGAAATCACAAACCCTGGCTCCAGGGAGATAATACACAAAACGTGACTCTCTCTCTTTCTAACTGAACCCCCTATCTGTCCCCATAACAATGGACGCCCCAATGACTAATGCTCTTCTCATTTCTACCGTCCCTTCTGAGCAACAGGGACAGAATACAAGCCAGAGACAGGTGCCCATGGCTGATCCTGCTAATCGAACCCAGAACAGTATCCAAAACTGTATACTTGTTGTTGAGAGGAACAGCCGCAGGGGTTCCTTGCACTGACTGCTGGTGCCTGTTCCATCTCCTGACTGTAACCCATCTGGCGCATTCATACACCTGAGGTGTGACCACATCCCTGTAACGCCTTTCAATAATCACTTCAGCTTCTGAATGACATGAGGCTCATATGAAGTATCAAAGTATCTAGTTACTAGATGAACGGCTGTCAATTTCTCAACTGCCTGAATATGTAATCATCTCCACTTCCTCATAAAGAAACGCCATTTCTATGGAGTATAGCATTCAGGTATACATTCGGATTTTCTTTCTGAGTATCCCGTTTGATACAATTGATTGACCTTTTCATCTTTCTGCTGATTTATCTGAGCTTAAGATGTCTGCATTGTCATCTATCTGTTCCTCGTTTGGCTGTGCTATCTTGTCAAACAGGATCTCTGCTAATTCCACTTCAACGTTCTAACCTGTACTCATTGGTATCTCCTGTTTCAACAGTTGAGTGATTGACCTGTTGACACACCGTTCGGAAAAGAAATGCCAGGATATATGTCCTGCAATTGTCAGTTGCCTGCGTTTCTACCAGATTTTCAAGCACAGTTGGCACCAATCTTACCTATGAAACAGCTATATCATTAGCAAGGACAATTTTCAATCCTGGAGGTGAGAGTTTTCTAATACTCACACTACGACTTCTCCACTGTTCACTGGACTCTCTAACCTCACTTTACATAACTGATCGCTGTTGTCTCACCTTGAATTCCCGTGATTGTTACAATTTCTCGCAATAATCCTTCAGAAGGAGAGAGTGAGGACTGCAGATACTGGAGTACCAGAGTTGAAAAATGTGGTGCTGGAAAAATACAGCAGGCCAAGCAAGATCCGAGGAGCAGGAGAACCGACGTTTCGGCCATAAGCCCTTCTTCAGGAATGGATTCCTGATTCCTGAAGAAGGGCTTATGCCTGAAACGCTGATTCTCCTGCTCCTCGGATGCTGCCTGGCCTGCTGTATTTTACCAGCAGCACATCTTTTCAACAATAGTCCTATAGTAGAACACATCTGCTGATATTTCAACATCATAGATTGAAGGGATCTTGTATCCCTTAATATTCTAAGCTCTTTAGTTTTTGCCCCTGGCCTTAGTGAGTGAATTTTACCTTAGCATGTATGTGTTTTAGGAATATCTGGCATTTGTTTCTGAACCTTCTTTCAGATTGTACATTCTGGTGCAGCTTTCTGCTCTCCAATGTCCTGTCGATTGCCACTCCAACAACATTTACTGGCTTGTACTGTTTTCCTCTCTCTGGCTTCCCAATGTTTTTCCTTATACACCAACACATTGTTTCATACAGCTTTTATATTGCAGTGAACACACCAGTGCTTTTTATCTTCTCTTTCCCCTTGAGAGTTTCTTTTTTTTTACTCTATTGTAAGTTATCTTTATGATCTGCACCGAGATCTACCTTTTCCTTTCTAAGTGATAATTTCTCTTTTCCCCAATTTCTACACCTCACAAATTGAAATTGATTTTGGTAGCCACTAACATTCAGCAGTCATTCCAGCTGTCAATCTTGCTATTTGAACACTCTACTCTTCCACATGAGTTCTCAGTGCTTCAATGAGGGAACTTTTGAACTCCTCCATTATCATCGTCTCGCAAATACGTTTCCTTGATTTTTAATACCTATGACCCGTTCCTTGATTTATCATTTCAAACTCAACGTAGGTTTGACAGGTGTTCATCTTTAAATTAAAGAAACGTTGTCTGTTAGCTTCTGGCACAATCTGATAAACACTGAGGATAGCTTTCCTCACCTGTTCATCTACCCCAGATAACTCCTCCGATAACGATGCGAATGCCTCACAAGCTGTACCTACAGGTTTTGTTTGCATCTTCAAAACTCACATGGTCACTGGCCACTGCATTTGCTTAGACATCATTACAAATGATGTAAAGAAGGCTTCCCAATCGTTCTCACCACACTTAGACAATGTTTGAATATTTCTAAAAAAGTGTTGAACCAGGCCTTTTTCCAATTTAGGCACGCTCATCTTCACACTCTTTCTCATGAAGCTTACCTTCAACCTTCATTTAAGCAGTTTTCCCTGTTTAAGCCCCAATTTCTGACGATCAAAAACCCTCTGTTTCATCTTTTCCTCTCACACCCTTTCTCCCTGTTTTGCTTTGATTGTCATTCCTGGTCTTCTGTGCCTAACTCAAGCAGCCTCATTTCCAGTTGTACTTTAGACATTTCGAAAGACTCTGATGGCATTTGCATCAAATTTAATCATTGAGCTATTACTGTAATTATCTCCCCTCTACTCACGGGACGAGGCAGCTCTCGCTTCAGCTTGCCTGCTAATTCCAGCAGCTTAGCCTTAACTACCTTTGGGAAAACACCAAGATCACTTCTTCCACCACCAGAAAACTCATGGTGACCGAAAGAGCCATTGCCATCACAGCACTGTTTAAACTAACCGAATTAAACATCAAGAATAAAAGACAAAAATCTTATTTACAAGATTACCAAATGCAATACAAACAAAAGAGAACAGAAGACCAAATATTTTAACCTATCTGAAAATCCAACAGATCTTCGCAGCTTAATAATGCTGTTTCAATACTTCCAACAATCTCTGTAAACACACCTTCGGCTTAAAAAAAAGTTTAATCAAACACAGGGTCTTACAGGAAGGAAATCAGAGAGAAAGATCATCATGACCTCCTTCTTTGTGTTCCAGTAACTCTTTTTACTCTCCTACTAAAAATAAAACCAAACTAGATTAAAGCTGAGCTGGGAGACCAGTCAACTTTCCTTTTGTTGTACAAGTGTTGTTTTTTTGTCCCAAAAATTTGAAAGACTTTTGTCTGAGGCAGTATCTGATAGCTACAATTATACTGGTCAAAAAACCCTTCAATCACAGACATTTCAGAGGCTATGCCTTTTCCGAACTCTCTGAAAACAGAAAAAAAGCCAAGGACAGCATAACGTTGTTTCGGGAGCAGCATCGTCATACCTGACGCAGCATAAACTGTATATCTCACTTTCCTCCTTTCTGCTTCACCATTGCCACTGACTTATCACCATCTTTTCCTACCTGCATCCACCTATTGCCATCCGACCTACCTTTCGTCCAGCCCCATCTCCCCCACTTATTTAATACTCAATCCCCTTCTCTATCCCCAGGCATGATGAAGGATCCTGGCTGACATAGCGACTCTCCTCCTCGGATTCTGCCTGACCTGCTGTGCTTATTCCAGCACCACCCTTAATGACTGTAATGTGTTTGGTTGTGCGACATTCAATCAACACGCAATGTATGGGACCATGCTGCAGGAAAGAGGGTACAAATGGTTTTTTTTTAGTTGCTTGTATCCAAATGCCCTGAAGCTGTGAGACATGAAGGCTGAGAAAGGAAATGCGCGTGACGAGATTTGTGGCGTGCCCCCAGGCACTGAATGACTTAATAGAAGATGCATGGCTGACAATGCAGTAAAAAAGACAGTTAACTGTTCTTTTCTGTGCTATGGGGCAGATAGCTATCTAAATGTTTAGAAGTCACAATAATATGGTACACGACGATCGCTCGTCTCTTGCTTAATATCGGCTGCCAGATCGAATGTCTGTTCAGTTTCTCTTCACCTCTGAAGAAGTAATGTGGTCCAGAGAGTCTGCAAATAATATTATCATCTGGAATTGAAACTTTTTTTTAACTGGTCTTCTTCTGGCAAATGTCACTGGAATATTACAAATGTCAAAATCTAGTCAAAATTTTATTGACTTACGAAGAGGTATAAAATAATTAAATACGAGACTTGCAGCCATTCACATGCTAAAGTTCAAAATGCCCTGTTGGAGATATCGGTATTGTTTTCTGATACACCAGTTCAATAATGGGAAAGTCCATCCAGGCAGTGAGTGAAGTCATCTTGGTTTTCAGTCTCTGGAGGAGTTATTCAGTTGGCCAAAGTTTTTTTTTCCCTTGTCTTTAAAGTTGACATATCAGGAATGAAATTCGTTACATTTACGTACACAAGCAATGATGTTATCAAAGTTCATGTAACATATACTATATAGATAATACGCCTGAATGCCTAACACA
Organism: Hemiscyllium ocellatum; assembly: GCF_020745735.1. Taxonomy (NCBI): domain Eukaryota; kingdom Metazoa; phylum Chordata; class Chondrichthyes; order Orectolobiformes; family Hemiscylliidae; genus Hemiscyllium; species Hemiscyllium ocellatum. Next base: position 906,471 of record NC_083441.1, read on the forward strand.
TGGTGCGCTGATCACGAATCAGAAAACACACCATGCATTTGCGATACATATAGCAGATGATAAACAGTGCAATACGGAAAAAAAGTAGAAACGAATTGAGAAGAGTTTACATGATTGAATTCAGAATAAATGTGGTTTGATTAAGCATTCTTCTACTAACACTTTGATTATGGATTTAAAAGCAATTGTACCATTTCACGTGGCATTGTCTTTTGAGGTGCCTATGAAGAGCAGATTCTGCAATAATAGCTGGAGTTCACATTGAATTGTCTCGTTTCCACATTTTAAATATTTTTATGAATGGACTCAATGGATATTTCATCCAGTTCGTTAAAGCAGCTCTTATTTTACTCTGCGTTCCTGCATAAATAAAGGGGTTGATGCAGGAACTCAATAATTGAAGCATATATCCGGACTGTTGGAGAATAAAGATAGGATCACTTGCATCTGAACCAGAGGAATATGTGACAGTCGCTATTCGGACATAAAGGATCATTATAACAAATACCAAATACAGCAGAATGAAACTGCCCGAGATGGCAAACAGTAAAACAATGGACTTTCTTCGCTTCTCCACCTCTGGATCACCCTGATTATCTCCATTGTTCTGGGACCTCAGCCTCCTGCGAGATGCATTGGCTGCAAGAATGTGTCTGACGGTCAGAGCATTGAGAAGCAAAATCAAAATGAATGGGAGACAAGGTGTTAAAATTGATCGAATCCAGTCATATGCAGCCCATGCCAATGATACGTAGTATATTGCCTTTAAAGCACAGAACCAGGGAAGATTGTTAATAATGTATACAGGCTCATAAACAAAATATGTGGCGATATTTTTTACACAAGACAATGTTGACACAACTCCAATCACCCATGCTGCCATTTTCTCAGTGCAATATTTAATTTTCAGCTTCTGGCAACAAATGGCAACAAAACGATCAAAGGTGAAAGCCACGGTTAACCAAACAGAACTGTCAATGGCTGCAAAATTTACAGCTGAACGAAAACTGCATATGGGTGTGATAGAGATGAAACTGGATGGAAAATAAATTCCAGCAATTCGATTTAATATCACAATCGTGACCAAAACCAGGAGATCAGTCACCGCCATAGATACTAGATAATAAGTCATACATCCTGAGAGGCCACATCTTCTTTGCAAAAGAATGACAATCACTGCCAAATTAGCTATAAAAGAAAGCAAGAGCAAGACAAGCTTTTTTAAAAACTGCTTTCACTCCCTATATTTGAGAGAACACTGTATGATTTTCAATATTTACAGAAGTGGTCTGATTTGTGAAAACATCTATTATTCATGGGCACTTCATTTTCGCTTCATTCCAATTATTTCTGCAAAGATAAATAATTGCTAATATCATAAAAACATAAATGAGTCTTGGGAATAGGCACGGAGAACAAGATAAGTCAAACAAATTCCTACAATACAGAGCATTCAACATGATATGGTCATATTCACATGAGACGTGTCACACAACGAAAGAAACGCAAGCAAAAATGCAAATATAGGAGCCGGTAATATGAGTAGTTTGCTCAGCTATGTGAAACTTGTCCAATATCAAATGAAACGGTAATTCATGAGATTTTAAGGGCAATTTTACTTTTCCAAGTCTACCTGTTTTATATTAGTATGCTGCATCAACTGTCTTTTGAGAAAGGGGATTCACAATCCTCTGAATGAAATAAAACAGCGTCTCAGGTAAACACTTCCTCATTTTTTAACTCTGACTCATAGTTATGGATTCTCCCATATGAAAAGAAAGGTTGATCCCTCTCCACATTCTTTTGGAACCCACCCAGCCAAATCCATGCAGGATTGCTTATAGTTCAATTATTTAACCTCTGGATCTAACAACTTTAAATGGCCTGCACCAGACTCTCTATCGTTTCCTCATACACTGACCCACTTTTTCCTCATACTGGACTAGTAAACTTTGATGCCCTACTTTCAATGCATTTACATCTTATTCTATGCATGGCTACAACTAAAACCTCACTTTACTGGGGTTAGCAATTTTAGCTAACAAAGCATCTATCCGTCCTTTCCAATCATTTGTGAAATTCGTGACTGTTTGAAGCCTGAGCACTGATCCTTATAAGACGTGACTCATTGCATGCTGCAGGCTGAAAAATTCAAGCAACTCTATTTCTTCACATTGCAATTCAATCATCCCTCCCTGAAAACACCTTACACAAAACCATGAACTTTTTTTTCGCTTTGGCTTGTGTCTTAGCAAATGACGTCACGGAAAACTGAAGGACATGTAGAGCAAATTTCCGCCAACAAGCTTGGATACAGCAACAAACGAGAATTCTATTGCAATTAAAATCTTGTTAGTTGCAAATTTTATTCACTCTGAGAACGAAAATGTCTTTAAATAGTCGACCTATACTTAAAAAATTTGCTAATGGCATTTTTAACATTGTGCAATGGGACATCTTTCTCCCAATCAAATAATGATCTGCATTGATCCAATGCATTAGTATTGGGAAATTATGATGTCAAAATCATTTTAGGTCTTTTTACAAAATCAATTTTCATTCATGCTGAACTCAGCCATCGGGATAAATTGACAACTTCATTATTTGATGGTATTGTATTTTAACAAATGTCTTTGTACATTGTAAACGTCAGATTCCAGTACTAATTGGCTTTCTGCATCACATAGGAAGCAATGTAATTGGGGAAATTGAAAGATACAAGCTGATGCTTGTAGCCGATGGAAAGCACACAACCAATGGTTATTAGGAGCCATCCGCAATAGCCTTTGTATCGGAGCAGAATCAAGCAGAAACAGTACGGGCGTGGGGGGAACATGGTGGCGGTGTAGAGGCCTTGTATTTTTCTTAATTCTGCACAAATTAATGATTCCACAAATGATATCTTTCTAATTTTCATCACTTTTTTTGCTTGACATTAGCAAACTTCTCCATATAACAATTTTCAGTTTAACTGGGGCTAATATAACAGCTGAATAAGTGATCGGTTTTCAGGAATCAGTCCGTGTTAAAAATGAGGTCTGCAGATGCTGGAGATCACAGCTGAAAATGTGTTGCTGGTTAAAGCACAGCAGGTTAGGCAGCATCTCAGGAATAGGGAATTCGACGTTTCGAGCATAAGCCCTTCATCAGGAATGAGAGAGAGTAGCCAAGCAGGCTAAGATAAAAGATAGGGAGGAGGGACTTGGGGGAGGGGCGTTGGAGGTGGGATAGGTGGAAGGAGGTCAAGGTGAGGGTGATAGGCCGGAGTGGGGTGGGGGCGGAGAGGTCAGTAAGGAGATTGCAGGTTAGGAGGAAGGAGATGTGGCTGTGGTAACGAGTCTGTTTGAGAACGTGGCTGAAGAGTTTCTGTGCAGAGGAGGTGACCTGGGGGGTGCAGTGAGAGAGAGACTCACTGAAATCCTTGTAGAGGGAGGAAGAGAGCTTCTTCAAGGACCCAAAGTCCCTCCTCCCTACCTTTTATCTTAGCCTGCTTGGCTATTCTCTCTCATTCCTGATGAAGGGCTTATGCTCGAAACGTCGAATTCCCTATTCCTGAGATGGTGCCTAACCTGCTGTGCTTTAACCAGCAACACATTTTCAGCTGTGATCTCCAGCATCTGCAGACCTCATTTTTTACTCGAAGATTTTAACCTACTGCGAATCCTCTTGCAAGGATGCCTTCCTTGAAGAAGTTCTCTTCCTCCCTCTACAAGGATTTCAGTGAGTCTCTCTCTCTCACTGCACCCCCCAGGTCATCTCCTCTCTTCAGAAACTCTTCAGCCACGTTCTCAAACAGACTCGTTACCACAGCCACATCTCCTTCCTCCTATCCTGCAATCTCCTTACTGACCTCTCCGCCCCCACCCCACTCCGGCCTATCACCCTCACCTTGACCTCCTTCCACCTATCCCACCTCCATCGCCCCTCCCCCAAGTCCCTCCTCCCTACCTTTTATCTTAGCCTGCTTGGCTGCTCTCTCTCATTCCTGATGAAGGGCTTATGCTCGAAACGTCGAATTCCCTATTCCTGAGATGCTGCGTAACCTGCTGTGCTTTAACCTGCAACACATTTTCAGGAATCAGTCCACCTTGTAAAGGGCGCTAGTTAAACAAATTTACAATTACATCAAAGTAACAATGATACATGCCATTGTAAAAAAAAAACAGAATATTATCAGTGTAAATCTAGACCTATCGAAATGAGTGCCATTATCATACCACTAAACATAAGAATTGTTTTGTCCTTTGCAACTCATCATTTAGAAGGTAATCAAAAACAGAATCGAATTATAGTTATAGTGTTCTGAGTTAGTGGTCAGTAACACAGATATACATTTACACCAGCAGATGTGAGCAGTGAATGCGGGAAATGCGAAAATTATGGGAGATCACTCGGTCGAATTGTTGGTAGATTGCACAACAGTAAAGTAGCAAATTCTACACGTGATTTGCGAAAGCTATGCGCATAAACATCATGGAACAAACTTTCTGTGAAGGAATAAATTATAATATTAATTTCACACAATAGTACTTTTAAGGTATAAATACAGGTATCACCCTCTTTTCGAACATTCTCTTTGTGCAATCGTGCTTTTATGGAAATCTTACATTTGGACCTGTTTTTGCGCATCTGAAGAGCATTTTCACTTTTACAAAAAATAGTGACATGCTTCCTTATATCATTCATGCACCCTCACTTAACGCCATTTCTGGCTTACAAAACGTTTCCTGGGAACACTTTACTTTTGGATAGTGATAGTTAACTATTTATTAACTGGCACAATCCAGACTAGAAAGCGTGATATATCATAGGCGTTAAATGCAATGAAGTCCTCAATTAATCAATCTTTTCTCCCTGTTACGGTGGAAAAGGTTATCTGAAAGGATGGTCAGTTCAACTGAAAAAAAAGCAGAACTGATAACATCTGAACATGCACTACAACAACAATACACTGGTCTACCTGTTACTCCGATAGCAGCAAAGACTGGATAAGAAATGGCAAACAGCAGACCTCTTAGTACCTCGTGCATTTTGAACAGGTGTCCTGCACGGATTCAGAGGTTTACTGGGAAGTAATTATTTTTATACGTGATTTCAGACTCCAGAGATTTACTTAGATGTCTGATCTTGGAAATGATTCGCATTTGTTCAACAACAAACAAATGAGTGCAGCTGACAATTGGCTTACCCATGGTCGAGACTGTATAATGATCATTGTAACATTCATTTTTCCAAATAATATGAAGAATGGAATGTCCAGTCTACTGTGAGGACAGCGCTGTGCTGTTCACTAAGTACCTTGCCATGAGATGTCAAATAACTAGGAAGCGTTCTGTGAAAACACTAATGAGCGTTATTCTTACTTCAAAGTATCAAGTTCATTAATTTGTCCTTTCGCAGAGCTTCTATCCATGCTACCTAAATTTGCTATCGCTAGTTTCCCGACTCGACAATTATATTCAATGCAGGTAGATTCAGTTGCAGCAAGACAATTTTATTCATAGGAAAGATATGTAGTTCACCATAAATATCAAATTTTCGAACATCCAGTTCGATAATTGTAAATTCGACGTTTTTTTTCACAATAAGAACAGACATAACTGCGCTGGATAACAACTTTTAAATAAACTCACGGTCAGAATTTACTTGCTACATTTGCTTATTCATTTCACTTCGGCAACATTGTGTTGACTACATTGTAGCCATGTCGTTATTCTCATTTGGCAAGAAAATAAATTAATTTCTCACAGATAGTCAGCATGGTTGTGCAAGGGTGAAATCTTGTCACAGTAATTTGTTGTGTTCTTTTTCAGTAAGTAGGAAAATGCTTGATAGGTCGAACATTGTTTTTTGTCATGGAGGCATAGAGTGTGGATTCCTACAGCACAGAGACATGCTGAACAAAATACACATCCACACTAATCCTATTTCGCTGAACTTGGCAAATATACTTCTAACCCTTTCATATCCATGCATTGGTCCAAATGTCTTTTAAATATTGTTAATGTACCCGCATCAACCACTTCCGTTGGGAACTTATTCCATATGCGTACCACGCTGTGTTAAAACGTTGCCCTTCAGGTTACCTTTTATCTTTCCCCTCCTACCTTAAACTGATGTCCTCGTTTCCACAATCCTAGGAAAAATGCTAAGTGCATTCACACTATTCATGTCTCTCATGATCTAATGCACTTCCGTAAGATACCTCCTCACTCTCCTACACTCTCAAAAAAAAAGCTCCTGGCTTATCGAAACTTTCCCTATAACTCAGAACGTTGAATACCAAGAACAGCCTAGCAAATTTCTTCTGTTTAATAACACGTTTATGAGAGCAAGGTTATCAAAGGTACGAACTGAACCTTCACAAAACTGTGTTGACTATCCCTCATCCAACACTCTACCCACAATCGACATGAGGCTTATTGATCTATAATTTCCACGGTTGTCCCTTAGCCCTTCTTAAACAAGGTAACAACATTTGCTATCTACTAGTCTTCTGGCACTTTTCCTGAAATGACGACGTTAAGATCAAAGTCCAAGCCTTGGTAATCTCCTCCCTGGCCTCACAGAGAGTCCTGGAACAAATCCCATCTGGCGCAGGGGAATTATCTAAATTGACACTTTCCAGAAATGCTTAAACCTCATTCTTATGCACCTCAGTCCAATGTAGTCTTGACGTTTGTATCCCAGCATTCTCCTCGACAACATTATCATTTTCTCGTGTGAATACTGACGAAAATTATTCATTTTATTCCTGGTATACCTGTAGAAAGCCTTAACGTTTTCCTAATCCTAACAGCCAACGATTTGTCATGTCCCGTCCTGGCTCTTCTTAGCTCTTTCCTTAAGTCTTCCCTGACGAACTCGTAAGTTGCAAGCGCCCAAACTGAGCCATTGCCTTTCATACGAACATAACCCTTCTTCTTCCTCTTGACAAGAGATTCAATTCTCTTAGTAAAACATGGCTCCCGCGCCCGACAACTTCTTCTCTGTCTGACAAGCACCTGGAACATAGAACATAGGACATAAAGTGCAGTGTAGGCCATTCGGCCCTTGATGTTGCGCCGACCTGTGGAACCAATCTGAAGATCATCTAAACTGCACTCTTCCACTCTCGTCTATATGCCTATTGAATGAATACTTAAACGCAATTGAAATTGGCGAATCTACTACTATTTCAGGCGGTGCTCCTAATACTCTGAGTAAGGAAATTACCTTTGATATCTGTCTTGTATCTATCACTCCTATATTTAAAGCCATGTGTCATTTTTCTAGCCATCACGCTCCTAGGAAAATGCCTCTCATTGTCAACTTATCTAACATTTTGATTATCTCCTATGTCTCAATTAAGTCATCTCTCAATGTTGTTTTTTCTAACTAAAACAGCCTCATGTCACTCAACCTTTCCTCATAAGGTCTTCCCTCCATGCCAGGGGACATCCTAGTAAATCTGTTCTGATCCCTCTCCAAAGCTTTCACGTCAGTCCTAAAATGCGGGTGGCCAGAAATGCATGCAATGCTGCAAATGTGGCCGCACCAGAGTTTTGTACAGATACGGCATGATGTCATGGTTCCGAAACTCAATCCTCTACCACTAAAAGCTGACACACCATATGCCTTGTTTCCAAACCTGTCAACCTGGGTGTCAACTTCCAATGCTGAAAATGTATTGCTGGTTAAAGCACAGCAGGTCAGGCAGCATCCAAGGAACAGGAAATTCGACGTTTCGGGCCATGGCCCTTTATCAGGTGATTCATGTCCCTTGATACCTAGAAGTCTCTGCTCATCTCCGCTCTGAAGACTCGTATCATTCAATCCATTTACCATTATTCATCTTGCCCATTTTAAAGTGGATCATGTCACACTTCTCCGCATGATCTCCATTTGCCACCTTTCAGCCCGGCTCTGCAGCTTGTCTGTGTCTCTCCGTAACTCACAATAGCATTCGTCAGTGTCCACTACTCTACTGACTAGTGTAATTCGCAAATTTGCTGACACATTCTTCTCCGCCCTCATACAGGTCATTTACAAAAATGACAAACAACAGTGGACCCAAAACAGATTCTTGCGGTACCCCTCGCAACTGAACTCGGGGGTGAATATTTCCCAACAACGACCACCCTCTGTCTTCTTCAGCTAGCCAATTTCTCATCCAATCCGCTAAATCACCTTCAATCGTATGCCTTTGTAGTTTGTTCAATTGCGTACTGCAGGGAACGTGATCAAACGCCTTCCTGAAATTGATATACACCATATTAACTACTTTGCCCTCATCCACCTGTTTGTTCGCCTCGTCAAAGAAATCAATAAGGTTTGTGAGATATCACATAACCTTCACAGAACCGTGTTGACGATCCCTAATGAATTTATTTCTTTCAAGATATTATAAATCAAGAACTACACTCGCTGGTCCTTGAATTTTACATTTCAAAATGAATTTTACATTTCACTTAATTAATCTGAATGTTCTACTGCGACAGCGGATTTTGATACAATTTTTATTTCGGAAAATTAACGTTCCTATTGTGGATCAAAATGTGGCTGAGGAATTGGAATAAGAAATCAAAGGAATCGAAGTTGAGGCTGCGGCTACATCATTAAAAGTCTTGGACTTGATCGTTTTCTAGACGAGTTTAGAAAAAAATTGGGGAAAAAGATGATTTTGGTTTTGGTAGATGTATTTTTGAGGCGTTTCATTCCGGCTCTCTTCCTCAAACTTTAACGCAAGCATCAATATCTTTGTTTTTTAAAGAAAGGCAAGGATCACTTACTGTGTAATTCAAATGGTCTCAGAAGTCTGCTAAATGTTCACTTTAAATTATTATCAAGAACGTTTGGAAGTGATCCTTTCCTCCATCATGCCCTTGGACAAATCAGCATTTATTCACAACAGGCATTCTTATTGTAATATTTGGCTGGTGTTTAACGTTGTTTAAAATGCTTCCCAAATCCACTCTCCCAGCGGTATAATGTCTTTATATTTTGAAATAGCCTTTAATACAGTGAAATGAAATGCTTTTCACGTTGGAGGAACGTGGCTTTGGGGAAAAAAAAGTTTCTTGGACCAAACTACTCCGTGCTTCACCACAGGCCTTTGTTAGGATCAATAACATGAATTCGGATGATTTTGACATTTATCATTCAACTAGACAGAGTTATACTTTCAGCCTATTGCTGTTTGCTATTGCAATTGAACTTTTGTCTCTTGCTGTACGGACTCGTCATGATTTATCTGGCATCATGTGGAGTTGAAGTATGTCCTTTTTGCAGATAACCTTTGCTATTTGCCTCGAACTTATCTCTCTCTATTAACACTGCACTGGACTGATACAAATTAAACAATACTTAGAGCAATGGTCTCTCCTTAATTTGTGTGTTGTTGCTAGTAATAATTCCATTAAAGTGAATATTTTTCACGGTTCGACTATTGATTTCAACATATCCCAATTTTTCTCCATCTTTCGTTTTTCCAGAAGGGAAATAGTCTCATTCTTATAGTTATTTGGAATAAAGAAAAACACATAGGTTACAGCAACGTTCTTACAGTGGTATAACATACTAGGTGGATTGGCTTTCACGATTTTTTTTTATTGGGCAGCAATCATTAGAGATTTTAGCTATTGGCTGCAATATAAGAACCTTGATGCTCTCTCAGTTCGATTGACTGTTGAGATACATTCCACTCATCCGGTAACAATGAAGATTCTATTGCATTCATCCCTTCTTTCTTAAAACTTTATTTACACGAAAACCATAATTGTCTTATTCTGTGTTAAAACTTAGTTTCGATTTAGACGCCTTTCAATCATTTTTTACTAAGGCTTTGTTGGCAGCAAATCATGTTCTTCCCCCATTTTTATTTGACAGTGCCATTTCTGGCTGTGCTGTGTTTGGAATAAAAGGAGTGCAAGATTGACATATTGATAGCGTTTTTGCATCTTTTCAACAATTAGTTGATCATTTTTCACTTCCTTAAAAACCACTTCTTCAGTTACCCTCAAGCTTGCAGTTTTGGCTGTAGTTCATCTTAGGTTTTCCCTGACCTTTCGAATGATTCTGATATTGACACCTTTCCCGACCCATTTTCTTCATTAAGGTTTGGAGGGTGGTGGTAGTGGTGGGTGCTACTTCATTGTATTATTCAAACATTCATAAAGTATGCTCTGACTCTCTTGATTCAATTGAAGCTATCTGGGAGGCAAACCTGCAAGAGGGAATTCCGGGTGATGTGTGAGATGAGATCTTACAAAGGATGCACAGTCTTCGATCTGTGCAAAACACTGTTATATTCGACACAAGATACTACACCGGGCCCACTGCACAATGGCTCGAACTTTTGAGAAAGAGTCCCCATTCTATGATCGGTGCTAATAATCCCCAGCAAATTGTACGCACATACCGTTCTTTAAGTAGACATTGGGTTGATATTTTTGACAACTTAACGAAGGCACTTGGATAAAATCCCACTCCTAAAACTACTGCTGCATTATTTTGGGTGTCACCCTCTTTACCAATCTTTCTTCCTCTAAAAACGACATGAGAACATTCACTACCCTATTGACCAGAAGATATTGTGAAAATGGAAATCTCTAATTTCGCATACCCAGACACCCTGCGTTAGAGATGTGCTATACTTTCTTAAATTAGAAAATATTTGAAGATCATTACCTGGTTGATCTAAAAAGTTTACAAAAATCCCGGAACGTGTATCTTTGATATGTTAATTGTCTTATCTTTTTAACTAAGGAATCTTCCGTTGTGGTTATGTTCAAATCCTTTTTCTTATCCTAATGCAGTTGTCTTACTGCTCCGTTGATTTCTTATGGTTTTGTGTTTTTTATATGTCAATATTTATTAGGGTAGTTCGTCATTTTTGTCTTTGCATTTTGGGGGAGGTTTAGGGCGTGGGGAAGGGGTCGTGGTTATGTTTACAGTTGCTTAATCCTTACGATTCCTTATTCTGCTGTGATTTTTTTTGCAAAACAGTCAATAAAACACTTCTAAAAATAATCTAAACTTAATTGGTGAGGTTGTATTGAATCGGTTTGTATTCTTTTTACCTTCGACTATTGAATGGCCAAATGATAACCGAGTTTCTAATGTAAAACATTTACCCAACCCTGGTTTAGATGAACTAATTTTATGCTCAGCAATCTGGAGCAATCGTCACGGAAAAGACTTGTGATTGTATGTCGACCTCCAAGGTTCCGAGGTGCTGATGTACTTTATGATGTTTCCCACATCGCCTGTGATGTCTTGATATTCTACTTGAATTAATTTAAATGCAAATCTCTCGTAAGCCCCGGCCCAAACTATTCGAATGTGTTTTTTAGAACCTCCCATTCTGTCAAATGATGTAAGTGCATCGAATATAAAATTGGGCAAAATTCAAACCCTTCTGTCATTCAAGTAAACACGAATGATGTCAATTATGATGTCTGTAATCATCCCTCAGGAAATTCCTTGAAGATTTATTTGAGACATATTCGAAATTTCTCAGCAGTTCTACTAATTCTGCAGTCTTTAGCAGAATGCAAGAATCAGAATCCAATCCTTTATCCGTTTTTACAATCCCATTCTGGCAGCTATTGGCATTCCAAGTGAGTATATGTAGCTTTCTCAGCGTATTAACGAGACGATAATGGTCTGACATGATTTTTCTCCAATAAGTTAACACGAAATCTACTTTCCAATTGATAGTTGAAACCGAATTGAGTATTTGGTTTTTATTAATTATTATTAAACAGATAATGTCGTAATTAATATTAATTATTGCTTTATCACAGAACTGATTGCAATCTGATCGATGTGATTGGTTATGTGAAAACTTTATGGTATCTACTTGAAGTCAGTATTCAAAACCTCTTGTTGGTTATCAAGGTGCATTCATTGCTATATCAAAATTAAATGCCTTCGTAATTTGAACGACATGCATGCATATTTCATGTTTAGATTCTCAGTAGTGAGTTACTGACATCGACAGCTAATGTGATACATTTAAAACTTTTTTACGAATATGTTATCTGGATAGTGCCAAAGCCCAATTTTGGAAGAAGGTTCTCATTTTTTATCAAGTCTCTAGCATGACTGCGAGCCGAGAGTAGGATCCATTGTGACTCGAGTCAGGGTCATGGTATTGGAATGCAATACAATTGACTTGAAAATATAAGCTTTCTCCCATAATAAATGGCGTATAAAATTTTCATTCCATATGTGAAGCTTAGATATTTAACCAGTGCTATCAAGAATGGTGCCCACATTGGAAATGTTGACTTTCCCTCTGGTCGTCATTGATGAGAGACAGCTCAGCAATCCGTTGTGAAAAAAAATCAAGTTCAGCGTTAACGGCTCATCGAAACTTTTACTTTAGAATGAAAATACAAGCGTGTTCCCATTGCTTCAATAAGATTTTTTTTCACAACAACTCGACAACCAGCATTGTCAATGGTGATTAAACTCATCAATTATCAGTGAGATGTCAATTCCATTTTCTGAATTAGGAACATTTTAATATCTATGCTAATACTAAGCTACAATGAATTTCCAAATTGGTTTGAGTTGAGCACTAAAGTTTCGAGATTATTCGACTTAAGCTTCTGAATTATGTCCTGTGTTGACCTATGAAGTTTTTGTATTTGTTCAGTATTAACTGCATCCAGCGTTCACTACAACATGACAGTTTCTGTACGTGGCTCAACAGAAAATTCTCTGCTAATGCTCTTTTTCTTTGCTCACTGTTTCTGAAAAGCGAACTTAATGCCTATCGTGGCTCTTCCCTGAGGAAATTGCTGTCTCTCCACATGCATCTATTACTACCACGTAATTGTGGCTGTGACTGATCCCCTGATTGTAGTTACTGCTTTGATATTGAATCCAATCAGTGGGAATTGCCTGCATATTAGCATTTTGTCCAACACTCCACCGTGTAGTGTTAGCACAGTGTCAACGTATTCTTCACGAGACTGTCCGGTCTGGTGAAAAGTTACATTTATCTTTATTGCCATAATGTAAAGACGAGATAGTGATTAGCATAATTACAGTGTGAAAACAGGCCCTTTGGCCCAACAAGTCGCACCAACCCTCGGAAGCACACCCCACCCAGACCCATTCCTCTACATTTACCCATTCACCTAACACAATGAGTAATTTAATCATGGCCAGAGTGAATCCACGCAGACACGGAGAGAATGTGCAAACTCCTTGCAGAGATTTTCCTGAGGTGGAGAATTGAGCCCGGATCTCTGGTGCTGTGAGGCAACAGTGCTAACCACTGTGCCACCGTACCGCCCACCGTTCAGTTTGTGTGCTCAGTTGCCTAAAAAAAGTCTCACAGTATTTTGTTTAGGAACCAGTGTATGTGATCTATAATATGCCATGGTTTCGAATCATATCAGACTTTTATGTTTCATTTACTTGAATAGCATTCAACTAGTCTGACCGTGTTTTGACTCGCATTCCATCTCATTAAAGTATTCAATGCACTGACTGTAGGAAATGTAATAGCATCCAGCAGAGTACATGTTTATGGGAAGGATCACATTGCCACAGAGATGGAGAATCGGAGAAAGTCCATTCTTATCCTTTTTATTATATCTGGGATCTTTAACTTTTTATGGACCACGTGGTATACGATCGGATTTCGGATGGCTCCTATTTCTCAGGCTTAAAGTTTAATGATCCCAAGTTAGTTCTGAAAGAAAGTGGAAATATGCTGCAACGTCTGAGTTGCTGCATCAACACCTGCATTTTTGCATTGACTCAGAGGAAGTTCAGATAAAAGTGAAAGAGTGCTTTAACTATCTGTTGAATCCCATTCTTAAGTCAGCAAAACAACGAGTATGTCTCCATTGTTTTCAGATGGCATCCTATGTCATATTCTACCTGAAATATCTACCTTGATTCTTTGAAACACATTATGTATCAAGCACGCATGTCTCAATAACTGCATCCTTTATGAGGCTGACAGTCACACAATCCATGCTTCAAAATCCAACTGTTGAGCTGGCCGTTCTGTGTATGGGGAGAAAGTGAATAAGCTGATACTGTTGTTCATGCAAGTGCGAATTGTGGCAGTCACCTAACACAGGTATGTATAAATATGAGATGCTTATCAATCAGGATAGGAAGACTAACATATCATTCAATATCCAGAGGTCATACATTAAGGTAAGGTGGCGTTAAAAGATTAGATTTGAGAAGAAATCTTTTCATCCACAAGAAAATGGAAAGCATAGTGTTTGAAAAAAATGACTGAGTCAGATATTTTAGTAACTTTTAAACCATCTTTAGTCTCTTACATGCAGATTATTCAAAAGTTCCTGACCGAGATCTGGAAAATTGATTTAGTGCAGTTAGAGGTTAGCTGACGTGTGATGCTCAGTGTATCACATTGATACCTGCATTAGAAACATCTACGGATATTCTCGTTTAAACTATTAATGAAATTACACGCACACAAGCATGCATAAATACAAAATAAAATAAAAGTACACCGAAGAACAAGCACAATCTCATACTCACCAATGGCTGCTGTCACTTGAAAGTTTTAAAACTGAAACTAGTGCCCTAAAGAATTCATTTCTTCTCATAAACCCCTGACAATGTTCGACAGGCGCAACTACTGGACCAATTCCATAAGTGCATTGCGCAAACAGAAACAACGGACTTGATAATGGGAAGAACGTGTTCATATAATTGTGCTCATAGATCTTCCAGAATAAAGCTGAGAGCATCCGGATGTGTCTACAACATAGGGGGGAAATATCCGTGCACAAAACAAAACAAAATTCTGGAAATCACAGCGAGTTGGGCAGCACAGAGAGACAGAAGCTCGTCGGTTGTGATGAAGTGGTATCTCGTATGAAAACATTACTTTGCTATATTTCCATTGATGCTGCTGATCAACTGTGAATAACAGTTTTTTTTTGTTTTCAGTGACTGTTCTGGATGTAGGTTTTCTCGCTTAGCTGGAAGGTTCATTTCCAGACGTTTCTTCACCCTATTAGGTAACATCTTCAGTGGACCTCAGGCGAAGAACTGCTGATAATTCTTCCTTTCTATGTATGTGCTTGGGTTTCTCTGGATTGATGATGTCAGTGACAGTGTCTGAAAGCATGCTGGAAGATACCTAATATTTACTTTATGATACTGGCTCTGTAAATACAGATTGCTTTGTTACAGTCCTCAAGAACATATCGGAAAGTGTAAACAAGTAAGTTTAACTTAATAAAGAATACCTTGATTGTAGTAAGCAGAGGGTAATAATTGAATGATACTCGTCAGACTAGTGGAATACCTCAGCGGTAGGTACTGGGCACATTATTGTTTGTCACCTGTTTCAATGATTTGGATGAGAATGTACAACGTATGATTAGTAAGTATGTTGATGACATTAAAACAGGTGGTATCGTAGATAGGGAAGAAGACTATCAGGAATTGCAGCAGGACAATAATTAGCAGGGGAACTGGGCCAAGAAATGGCAAAACGTGTTTAATATAGATGTCAGAATTGCACTTTCGAATGTCAAACGAAGGCAGGGGTGTCATGGTGAATCATAGGACCTTAAAGAGTGTAGTGCAGTAGAGTGATTTGGGAGTTGAGATTCACAGTTCCCTAAGTCGAGTCAGAAGTTGACAGGACAATGACAAAAGCTTTTGGTACACTTGTCTTCATCAGTCATGGCCTTGAACACTGAAGTTGGGAAGTTATTTTGCAGTTATGCAGGACGTTGGTGAGGGTGTAAGAGTGAGTAGAATGTTCAGTTTTAGTTTCCTTGTTATAGGAAGTATGTTAGTAAACTGAAAAGAGTTCAGGCGCAATTCACAAGGATGTTGCCAGGATTCAAATGTCCGAGAGAGAGGAGAGTTTGGACAAGCTCAGACTTGTATTTAAGGTGTAGAAGACTGAGGGATGACCTTTTAGCTGTATATAAGACCATGAGAGGCGTGGATAGAGTGAATAAACTCTGTCTCTTTCCCAGGGCTGGGGAATTAAGGAGTAGTGGGCATAATTGCAAGGATAGAGGTGAAAGAATAAAAGGAAACCTGAGGGGGATTGTTTTTTACACAATGGTGGTACCCATGTGGAATGAACTGCCAGTACAAGTTGAGTATATTAACAACACTGGGGAAAAAACACATTTGGCCAAACAAATGGATAGGAAAGGTTGTGAAGGATTAGGACCAAGACCAGTGAAATGGGAAAGCATTAACGAACATTTTCGCTGGTATGAACCAGTTTGGGCCATACTGCCTGTTTCTGACTTGTTGGACGCTAAGACGCTATGACTCAAACATCATGGTGGTTCTGAAAGTTTCAGAGAGGATATTATGGAATATTGCAGCATTTACTTATTACCACTTCCACACCAACGCTCCAGTGCTTGAGATATTGCATTAATATTGAATAGTCATTGGAAAAATTTAAACACGGATAACTGAAGCAGAAAAAAGCATATTTAGACCAATTGTCTTCACGTCTTCCTTGTGAAAAATGCCAGAGTGCTTTTGCATAAAGCATAGTTACAATGAGTTTAGATATTCGCAAAATGTTTCAGCTAAATCAGAAAGGAAGTCAAGATTTTGCAAACCTATTTTTAAAAATACGTCTCTTCTTAAATAATCAGAGAAACACAGTGTCTTGTTTAAAAGTGTGGTATCAGAAGCGAGGTATATTTGAAATAATTGTTTCCGAAATTCGTACTTAAACGCAATGGCAAAGGAATATTGAAATTACTTCTTCCTGAGAAACCCAGAGGATCTTGAAGCATCTTAAGAGTGAAAGATGTGAAGCGTTCCGAGTCCGGGGATCCTTTTCCAGTTTATAAGGTTGTGTTTCAGATTTCCAGGATCAGCAGGTTTTTTTTATTCCCATTTGCTGAATAACTAAATTCGACATTTAATTACGAATATGATATAATTTAAGTTACACAGCATTTGGTTATAGCCCATCAGGTGCGTTTGAATTCACAAGATTTCAGAGCGCTGGTCCTTCGTCATATGAAGTGGCTGATGTCACCTGATGGAACCTTATGATTTCAACTAAACTGGTTGATCTATAAATTGGTGTTCCTTGACATCTGACTTTGTCCACTCTATCCCAACAACAGCATATCCCTACTTCGCCACAACAGTGAACAGTTAATTTTCAATTTATATCCCGGTTGTGTTCATCAAGTCATTTCATCACACATTATAGGAGGACCATGTGGCCGATAATTTGTTTGCCTCTAAAATGATCTAATATCTTCTGAATAACTCAACTCAGTGCTTAGACATGGCATTTCAAAACTAAATCCAAGTATCTTTCAGAATTTGTGAAGTGAACCACCGATATTATTCTTTCACGCAGTGGACTTCAAAGTCCTACCATCTTCCGTGACGTTTTCATGAATTATACATCTTCTACAAGATTAAATTTAAACCAGTACGACGCAAGAACACGTCAATTGAGGCACTCTGTGCCGACAATGACACCTTTATAATCACATCCACCCAAATATGTTTCATCTTCTAAGCTGTCTATTACCTGTCTGTTATATGTCTGAAATATGTCTTAATTTTTGCTAAACCTGCCTCACAGGTTGCACATTGCAGGCACCGACCATCCTCTGTATTAAAACAAAAATAAACGCACATCTGTTTCAAACATTTGTTCTACTACATTAAATATATGCCCATGAGTATTTGAATTTTCCATCCTGGGAAACAACTGTTCACCAACAAACCGCCTTATCCATTTCAATCATAAATGCATACGCTCCATCAAGTAGTCCCTCAGCCTCTGACGCTCTATCCAAAGCAATACAAGTTGGCCCAATCTCTCCTCATAGTTGATTCAGGAGAAAGTGAGGACTGCGGATGCTGGAGATCAGAGTCAAGTCAGGAAAGAATGGTTTATGTCTGAAGCGTCGATTCTCCTGCTCCTCGGGTTCTGCCTGGCCTACTGTTCTTTTCCAGCACCACACGCTCGACTCTGACCTCGTGCGATTGTAGTCCTCACTTTCTCTTAGTTGATTTAAAACCTGATGTGAAACTTCTTCCAAGGATGCCGACCATGAAGGAATTCTCCTCCTCTCTTTACAAAGATTGCAGTGAGTCTGCCTCTCTCACTGCACGTCCCCAGGTCATATCCTCTTTTTTGAAACTCGTCAGCCACATCGTGAAGCAGACTCGCTACCACTTCCACATCTGTAACATCAGCGCCTCCTACCGAATTTAGCGATCCCTTGTGGGCTCCCGACTACAATCAGACCAGAAAATTGTGAACCTGAGCAAGACACCCAATACGTACTACAAATCGAAAACCCGCCTGAAAGGTTCTCTTGCCGGATCCTCCACTACACACTCGCAGCCATGTTCCACCAACTAATTTCCCTACAGTGAGCCCTGCCTAGGTTAGGGCCACGATCTCCCACACCTGAAAAGCACCTCTCCTGTTTTACATTCTCAGAGGATGCTGATGAAGGGCTTACGCTTGATTCACATGCTCCTTGGATGCTGCCTTATAGTTGAAACAGTCCAGTTCAGGCAGCATTTGAGAAAACCTACGTTGTGTTCACCATAAAACCTTAACAAGCTCCTACAGTGTGGCATACAGAAGTGCACACAATATTCTGAAATGCTGCTGAAATAGTCTTAAACACCTGCAACATGACTTGACACCTTCTAAACTCAGCGCCCCTCCACTGAAGGCAATCGCATATACTTCTTCATGACGTTTTTGCAAATTTCAGTAAGCTGTGGAGTGGAATCCAAGAACTTCCCGAAAATCAATTCTCCCATGTTTCTTGTCTTTTGGTCTATATATTTCTCCTACCCTTGACTTTCAAATTGCATTTCCTCATATTTGACTGGACTAAATTCTACCTGCAACTTCGCTGCCCAAATTTCTGACTGAAATGTATCCTGGTCTATCATTTTCCATTCATTATTGCTGTCCATAACTCCAGCATTTTTTTTTGTCATCTGCAAATTTACCGGTCTGAACACTTACATTTTCATCTCACATACCACGAAAGGGAAAGATCACCCCATCACTATCCTCTACCTTCTATAACCAATCCAAGTTTGTATTTTAATTGCCAACTTATGGTGTATTTAATATGACTTAATCTTGAATAGCTCACCGGGGGGATATTGTCAAATGACTTAGAAATGTCCAGGTCAATAATATCCTCAGGTCTCTCCTCATAAATCTCCAGCCAAACGTCCTCATAAAGACAAAATCGTATTTGTGAGGCAAGAGTTCCTCCATGTAAAACCATACTGATAAAATCGAATGAAGGCTGATCCCCCCTCAATATGACTAAATCGTGATGTAATGTATTTTGCAATAATTTCCTCAATCACTGATGTAGGCGTCACCAGCTGACATTATCCTGGATTGCATCTGAAACTATTCTTAGAAAAGCCAACATTAGTTGTTATACAGTCTTACAGGAGCTCACCTAAGCTGAAATAGGACACGTGCATCTATGTCAGGGCTCAAGCAGTCTCTTCTTTTGTCTGCTTCAGCCTTCTACGATAGAACCCTTCATGTGCTCGGGTCCTATCTATTTTAATGTTTTACCAAGATTTAAAACAGCCCCCCTTACTTAATTTCGACATGCCGATGAATATAAACATACTCCTCCCTAAACTTACCAGAACCCACGTTCTTCTTCCACATGAATATCAATGTGAAAAACGCAACAAGCACATTCCCCACTTCTTTTGGAACTACACAAAACTTCACTAACTTTGTACCTGAGTTCACTAGCTCTTTCTCTCTTTACCCACGTGTTCTTAATGTTTGTCTAAAATTCCTCCAAATTCTTCTTAACATGAATTGCCAATGTTCTCATGATTCAAAATAAGGCAAAGATACGATCTGGGCTATCATCTGAACTGTAGCCATCAGGGAGTCTGGTCTGATAGATAACAGACTGTGGGCTCAAATCGAGATTTTTTTGATAATACCAATTTGGGTTTTGAATTGTTGAAATCAAAGGCGGGGATTTGAAAGTGTCAGTTTATTCAGTTCACGGTGTTCAATTCGTTTGATTTAAATAGTGTTTGATGTCGTTATGGCTCCTTCAGTCACGAAGGGTTTTCTGGGGTTGGAGGAAGTGACTTCAGGGCATTATACAAAATGTTAACGAGGCAAGTTTGCCGGAGTTGGCAGTGAAGTTGGAGTTCAGCGTGCCTGCATTTGTGACAACAGGAAAGTTAACTACAAAGTAGAAATTTGCTGAAAATGCAACGATAATCTTTGTACTTAGCTAGAATTGAATCGCAGATGAGTTAGCTTGAAAAAGAGAAAGAAACGAAACAAGAGCAGCGGAAACAGAAATTGAATAAATCACCCAAGCCGAACTAAATGATGAGGACAGAATCGCTTTAGCAGTATAAAACGAAAAGAAGAGGAAGGTACTAGAAGAAGAAAGGGAGAAGCAGAACGGAGTAAAGGAAAATAGAGAGAAAGGAAAGAGAGAAAAAGGATGGAAGTGAAAGTCGAAGTTTAGCCAGGAAGATAGGGAGGATGAGCAAACTCGGCGTAGCCAAAGGCTTGGCGGGGTCCTGTCTGAACATATTCAAGCATTGCCTAAATCAGATGAGAAGAATCGAGAAGACTGCTTCATCTCATTTGAGCCAGTGCCTCCACAAATTAAGTGGCTGGTGATCTCTTGTGTTTCTTTACTCAAACAGAGCCGTAAGGTGGACCTCGTGAGGTATTTGAATCGCTATCCGGAGAGGTATCGGGGCTTATGAGGAGGACAAAGAAAGCCTTCTTAAGTGTGTGTGATCTTTTGCCAGAAGCCCACACAAAACATTTCAGGAATCTAAGCAGGGATCCTGTTCAAGCATTCGTTAAGATTGAAAAGATCAAACCAACTAATTTTGATCAATGGATAAGGGCACTGAAAACAGCGCACGCAATTAGAGAGACAATTATTTCCCAGGAGTTCAAAAAAATCACTTCTTGAGGTACTGAGAACACATGTGGAAGACCGAACAGCTAAAACACACGATTATAAGATGAAGTGGTTAATGATTATGACCTGTTGTATGAATCTAGTTTTGTTTTCCAATTTCAATTTCAATTCGTGAGGGATAACATTTTGGGATAAGAGTAACCCTCACGTGGGAACGGAAAGATAGATCTCAAAAAAGATGGTAAAGATATGTTACAACTATGAAAAGAAGAAGCCATTAAGGGGAAATGGACGTTTATTGGCTTTGGCGTTTTCCCTGCAACAAAGTAGGTCACATCAAGTCACATTGTTAGAAAAAGGACTGCGAAGACGGATGCAGGATAAGTAAATCAACTTTAGTTGGAGTGGTGATGGAAAGCATAATGAAGACGAAAAAGCTGCACTAAAATGTACATCATGATTGAAGCTTGGCTAAGGAGGAAGTGTGAGATCTTCTTAAACAAAATAATTGAGAAGATAGTTTACTCACATAGACCCGGAGCAGCAGGTAAAGAGTTTTTAATAGTAACAGATACAGGATCACGTCAATATTTGATGTCGAGAGACACAGAGATATGTATCTCAGAATGACGATTTATAGAAAACATGCGAGTAACGGAAATTCATGATGAGGTAAGAAGCGCTCAATTATGTAAAAGTGAAGGTGAAATGTCCAGTCAAAGGTGGAGAAGTCTTGTTACTACTGGGCAAACGTTCAGCTCCAGGATTAACATTCTTCCTTGCTGCTAATGCAGCTGATTCATAGGCAGGGACTGATAACTGCTGTCTTTAAAAGGCAGGGGAAAATCACGCAACTGCATGATCAAGTAAAGCATATCCTGGAATGTTTTCCTAACTGTGCAGTAACGTGGTCACAAAGTCACCATTTGAAACAGAAGCGATCAAAGTTTACAGATAAGGAAGTTGAAGTAGAATTGTCAAAGACCATGTTTGCTCAATGTTTGAGACAAAACAAGAGCCGGTGAATGCCAACACATTCCACAACTGAAGCAATTGTATCAGAGCAGCGTACACAGGAGAATCTGAATGTATCCCTGAGTGCTATTGCATTCAAAATAATGTCTGAATGAGGAAATGGAGGCCATCAGAAAAGCAGGCAGAGGAGACCTTGGCAGAAGTTAATCAGGTCGCAGGGGTAATGGGTTATAGAATGGAGGTGGTGTGGGTGGCGCATGAACTACCAGTAGACATTGAAGGGTGAAAATAAAACTCAAACTAATACACTAAAACATTTTGACTGGCCTGCACTGCACAAAAATGTCCTTGCAGTTTGCGAGATATGTCATACATGTCAGGTAGTGGGGAAACTGCAGGAAGTAGTAAAACCTGCACTTTTAATACCCATTCCTACATTTGAGGAAACTTTTACAAGAGTTGTAATTGATTTCGTAGGACCCCTCACTAAATCAAAAAATAATAATCAGTATTTGTTAACTATAATGGATGAGCCAGCTGGATATCCAGAATCAATTGTGTCATGCAGTATCACGGCTAAAACAATTGTCGAGGAGTTACTCCTTTTTCACAATGTACGGAAGACCCATAGAGATACAATCAGATCAAGGGTCAAATTTTACATCATCATGTAAAGGCAGGTATGACATCCTCAGAAAAAAAATACAAATCCACTGCAAATACAAATCCATAATTTCAGAGACCGCTAGAAAGTTAGCTTCAGACTTTAAGTATCACGTTAAACTTGTACACAAGATTATCCTGATGACCTGCATAAGGAGTTCCGTTTGTACTTTTCTGCCATCAGACATGCACTAAGTGAATCAATCCAGTTCAGTTCATTTAAGTCACTTATTGTGCATGAAGTGAAAAGAACAATAAAACTGATAAAGAAGAAATTGGTGAGTCAAAATTTAGAGACCATTGATTTGAATTATGTGCCAAGTTTTAGGGAATAATGAAATAGAGTGATGAGTTGGTTGGGGAGCATTTAAAGTTGTGCAATGAACAAGAAGCAGACAAAACTATCAAAAAAATCGCATGCTTCCTATTGGAGACAATGTGTTTGGGATAATTGTAGTAATAGGTGAACTTTGAAAATTAAGATTTCGTAGATTTTGATAACTGGGAAGGAGATTGTGTCAGGTGAACTATTTGACAAATTGTGTCAGGTGAACTATTTGACAAGGACTCCAGACAAAAAAAAAGACAATTCACAGGTTTTGTCAATATGCTCAAAATCTATTTTGGCTCGGAAGGAACGAAAAAGGAGACTGTGTTAATGTTAACAATACACAGTGAACAGCCAATTTTAGAGAATTCAGAATTAGACATTCCTCAAATTAAGTTGGACAATGAGAAAGTTGTCTAAAATTGAAATAAATTGTTGAGTTACATTCCAGAGGAAAACTGAAAACACCGAAAATAGTTGCTGCAAATATATAGGGGGAATACGTGGACATATGCTGAAAAGTGACAACCTAATGATGCATGATTTACTTACAGGAAATTCTGCTTCTTTGAAGGAGCATCCTTATCAGCTTAACCTTCCAAATTTGGGGCACGTTCGAAAGGAGATTGAGTGCATGTTCTAAGACTGTATTATTGAAGCGAGTTGCAGTGACTGGCCCTCACCCATAGCAAAAGTGCCAAAACCACACGTTACCCAATGGTTACGTGTGGACTTACGCATCGTCAATGCAGTTACAAAGTCTATATGCTCTCCGATTCCATGCTTGGATAATTGTGTTTTAAATGTGCAACGACCATCACAGTGGGCGACACGGTAGCACAGCGGTTAGCACTGCTGCCTCCCAGCGCCATGGACCCGCGTTCAGTTCCTGCCTTAGGCGATTTACTGTGTGGAGATTGTACGTTCTTCCCGTAGCTGCGGTTTCTTCCGACCAACCAAAAATGTGCCGGTTAAATGAATTAGCTGTACTAAATTGCCCGCAGTGTTAGGTGAAGAGGTAAATATTGGGGAATGGGTTTGGGTGGGTTACGCATTGGTGTGGAACTGTGGGGCCTGTTTCCACATATTAAGTTATGTATCTAATGTAAAACTCATATTTCCAATTTGGATTGCTCAGATGATACTCGCACTTATCTTTGTCAGAACGAGTGAAGTCACTTTCTGATTTATTAACGCAGAATGGATTGCATCAGTCTAAATCCATGCAGTTTGGAATGAAAAATGTGCGAGACACACGACCGAAACTAACCGTTAAGATCATTTCTGGATTGCCCATTTGTTGTATTTTGTACACATGATCTGGACATTTCAGTCACACATGGAAGGTGTGACGATGTTACACCTTTATCAAGATTATTGGGTGCTTCACCTTTCTTTTACAGGATATGTAAAAGACACAGACTCTGAAAGGTCTGGTCTTGGAAAGGTTTTGGGGCCGGTTTAATTATATCAAGCGAATACGACCACATGCAGTAGACGTTCAAGGTTTTGGGAAAAAATACACTTGTGCAATGAATGGGCAGTGCTCCCAGCTCAGCATTACGCTAGTTTGGTTTTTAGTAGTGTGTTGAAGCTGCTGGAGCCCAAAGAGCCCGCATCTCTCCGATAAGAACTTGTCTTTGATATTCCCCTTGGTGCCAAGCGGTTTTTATCTGGATTAGTTGCAAGTATTAGGAATAGCATCATTAAGTTGATATAATTTGTTAGATTTTCAGGGAGGCTACGTTCACTTTTGTATACAGTATACATTTCTCTGTTGTTTGTAATCATTTGGTAATCTTGTAAATAAATTATGTTAAGATTAAAGCTAATTGGTTTGTCCAACTGCATTCATCCTTGATTATTCGTGTTACCCCTGTTTAAAGCAACTAGTAAAATTAGGGTCTTGGCTAATTTCTTGATATGATTTGAGGAGGCTTAGCATGGTCTTTAACAGGTTGATAGCTCGTCTGGAATTAGTTCCAAAGGTCCTAGGTAGGATAGGGTTGTTTGACTCAAAGCCAGAGCGTTTTTCTTTTTGATTCTCTATGCTGAATTCGGTTCGTTTAATAGTTCCTGGGATAGCAATGGCTCAGTCAGTCGCCTGGAGGTTTGTGGGGATGCAAAAGGAAAATAGCTCCTAGCTGCTGACAAAAGCAGCCAAACTGATGCTGGAGTTGCATCCTTCATGAGGAAAGGAGTGAAATGTACAGCAACAGCTCAGTATTTAATTTTGTTGGAAACGCAAACAAATTTTTTAGAAGTGGCTAAAAGTCAATTGAAAATGAACCAACTTGACTAAGAGGCAACAGACAAGGTAAGGGAACCAGAAACGAAACGGTTGAATTGCGATTAAAAGCCCACAAAAGAGGAAAAGAATGAACTGTTTGAGCATAAAATGAATAAGGGATAGAGACATAAAAGAGAGAAAGGAGACAAAAAAAGAGATGGAGTTTGATAATGAGAAATTTGAAATGAGAGACGAGTTCAAACATTCACTTTTTGAACATGTTGGAATGCATGAGAACCAGCAGAGAGTTAAGTCAGCAAAATTAAGAGTTGCAATGGCTGATGATTGTGGGTTGGTTCATTGATCAACGATTGGCTTCCATTATCAATTTCAATGCATGATGGGTCGAAACTGGGATAAGAGAAATCCTTCTCGTGGAAAGGGAAAGGCTTATTTCAGTGTTAGGAATAACTTATCACAGGTTAAAAAGGAAACCCTTGAAGAGGAAAGACAAAGTTGCTGTGTGCTCACTGCGGAGTAGGTCACATGAAATCACAGTTTTAGTGGGATAAGGAGAGCATTGGAAAGCCGCAGTTTGGAAAACAGGACAAAACAGTGAATTTTACTGGAATGGAAATGGACTGCACAGTGCAGGTAAACAGTTGCATTAGAATGTGCAAGCTGATCGAAGGTTGGCTAAGGTGAACACGCATAGTCCCGGAGATGCGTGTAAAAAGTTTCCAATACTAATAGTTAAAATATCCTCTCAATCTAGAATGTTGAAATATGAAGAAGAATGTACCTCTGGATGAAAGTTGTCAGAAAAGGTGCTCGTAATGGGAGCTCACGGTGAGGAAAGAAGGGTTCAGTTTTGTGGGGTGAGATTGGGGAATTCGTGGTAGGAGTACTGGACAAACGGTCAGCTCCAGGATTACAATTTATCCGTACTAATTACACAGCTGATTCACAGTGAAGAATGCTGCCTACTCGGTTTGAAAATCCAGAGGAAACTCAAGCATCTGAACTACTGCAGGACATATATCCTGTGCTTTTTTCGGATTGTGTGGTAACTAGGGCACAAAGTCACCAGTTGGAGATCGAACTTTGAACTGATAAAATGGTTGACACAAATCATGAGGAGATATGACAATGCAGGCACCTTTAGCTCAGATTAACTGAGTTCGAGCAGAACGGTGAAAATCTAAAGCAATTGTATCACAATGCATACAGAAAGAATGAATCAGAACGTATCCATGAATGCTATTATCTTAAAAATGATGTCTTAATGAGGAAATTGAGACCATAGCATATTTAGGCAGATGAGAAATTGGCCGAAGTTCATCAAGTCATATTAGCAGTGAGTTATGAAAATGACATGTTGCGAGTGGTGCATGAGCTGCCAGGAGGAGAACATTCACGAGTGAGAATAAAACTCAAGCTGAAATACAGTCAGGAGTGAGAAAAAATACTCAAGCTGAAATGCAAAAAGATTTTTACGGGTATGGATTGTAACAGGGCGTAGTTGAATTTTGCCAGACATATCAAACATTCCAGATATCTGGAATACAACAGGCAGTGATAAAATTGCACGTTCAAGACCTAATCCTGCATTTGAGGAACAGTTTATGAGTACTCATTGCGTAGTCATCACCTAAAAAAAGTGAAAATCGCTATTCTATGACAAGAATGGATGTATCCACTAGATTTACAGAACTCATCCCATTACAGCAAGATGATTGGAGAGGAATTGCTCACGTCTTTCACGAGATACGGAATATCCACAGAGAAACAATGTGATCAAGTGTCAAAATTAACCTCGAAACTATTCAAGGAAGTTACGGATGGATAAGGAATAAGATAATTCAAATCTACTTTGCACCAGTCAGAGAGACAGGGGGCACCAGTAAGGTGGCACCACACAGAAAAGATCACAGAATGGTTCCAGAGTGTGCAGAGGTCATGTGACCTAGCATGTCCACGCTAGCACTTCAAACAGCAACCCATCCAGACCTCTGCCCCAAGTCTATGACACGAGATTTACCCCGTAATAATATATCGAGCCTCCACATCTCTGTACACTATCGTAATTATGGCCAAATCACCTTACCTGCATATCTTTGGATTGTGGGAGGAAACCTACGCAGACATCCGCCCGAGGCTGGGCTCGAGCCCAGGAAGGTAGCAGTGCGTTACACTGAACCACTGTGTCACACAAGTTTGAGTGCTTATGGTGAAGACTATCTAGACGATTACGGTATGTGAATTTTGTTTGCACTTTCATCTGCGATCAGAGATGAACCAAATGAAATGAACAAATTCAATCAATTTGAACTAGTCTTTATGCATGAAGTGGGAGGACAACTAAAATTGATTCAGAAAACATTGATAAGTCATAATTCAGGAAAAATTGTTTGGACCACGTGTTAGCTTTTTGGAGTACGCTAAAATAGACCAGGGGAGGTTTCCTGGACAGTAATTAAAGTCTCACACAATTCAAAGAAACACAAAATCAAAGAATTGAGTTTTTGCTATCGGAGATAATGGGTCAGTCTTACTTCCAGTAAGAGATAGAAGTAGAACATAGAACATCACAGGCGCAGCACAGGCCCCCTGGCCTTGGATGATGTGTCAACCCGTGAAAGCAATCCGAAGCCCATTTATCTTACACTATTCAATTTGCGTCAATATGTCTATCCAGTAACCACTGAAATGACAATAAATTTGCCGAGTCTACTACAGTTGAACGCAGTGCGTTCCACATACCTACTACTCTCTGAGTGAAGTGAAAATGTTTAGTGGGCCTTGTCAACATGAAAGGAAATTGAGGGAGCAGAACTATTTTATAAGGAGGCCAGACACAAAGACATCTCCAAACGTGTCATTTGAACATACTCAAAAGATATTGTGACAGGATGAAAACCAAGATTAGATTTTTTTTTATTGCTTAAAACACATCGGCAAGAACTCATCGAACTCAATTAGGCAACTCGTCAAACTGGATTCTCATTTGGATTATATCAATGCCAATTGTGCCCCGGAGTATAAAGAGAATTGTTGTTGTGCATCTGCAATATTCGTTCGCTGCAGCACATCAGTGCAACGCAAATAAATTCTATTTTGGTTAAGGTCGATTGGCTAGCTCAAAAATCCATTTAACATCTGCCTTTCAGTTAGTAATATGTTTGACTTGGGCCAAAATTTTGAAATATTTGTTGGGGGTCTTGCCTAGTCCATAGCTCAAGGTTTAGAATTTTGACACCCTTGTTTTTCATTCCCAGAGCTTTAATAATTTCGCCTTTAAATACAAAAATCGCCCACACGTCAGTTGTTCATTTTCTCTCATGCATCCGTTTTCAATGCATTTTCTCCACTTTCTGTCTTGTATTGTTGAAACTAATCCTTACTTAGTTTCTCATTATTATCCCGTGACAAATCCCATCTTTTTTATTCGCTACTGTCTTCAATCATTCATCATTGTGATCACTGTTCACAATGCTTTTCGTCGATGAAACTTTGATTAGCTGGTAAGCATTATTTCCCAATACAACTTTTTGTAAGAACCTTTCCTTAACTGTAGCCTCAACTAGGGAATTCTTTTTCAAGAATTCCTCTGAGATATTGCGA
The DNA here is from genome assembly GCF_020745735.1 of Hemiscyllium ocellatum. Classification (NCBI taxonomy): domain Eukaryota; kingdom Metazoa; phylum Chordata; class Chondrichthyes; order Orectolobiformes; family Hemiscylliidae; genus Hemiscyllium; species Hemiscyllium ocellatum. Next base: position 935,206 of record NC_083441.1, read on the forward strand.
ACAATTGTTGCCTTATCTCAACCTCCTGCTCTAAGAGATTTCCAGTTTATTCTGGGAAGTTAAGATTACGCACTGGAACAACATTGCTGCTTTTCCTTCTTTCCATGTTCATCTGACATACGTGTTCCTACATTTCTACTGACTACTCGGAAATATATTGCTTGCATAAACGAAGTCTCCAAGATATCCTAAGTACAGCTATGACATTCACCTTTACCGTAATACATCACCCCACCCCTTTAACAAGCTGCTGTGTTTCGCCAAAAGCATTTAAATCCTGGAAGGTTGAGTTGCTAGTCCTGCCCTTCTCTCAAATATGTTCATGTAATCGGTGTCACAATGCATTAGCATGGAGTGATTTCGGCTCTAATACCATCTGACTTGCCTTTTATACTCCTTGCACTAAAATAAACTCCTTGCACTTTCAGTGCCAAAGCCGAGGGTTCATTAAGCTTGTCATGCCAGTTCTTCCAATTTGACCAATCTTATTTAACATTGCCCTGATCCTCAACCAATTCACATGCTGAACGATTACGTTTCACAACCCTTTGCTTCACCAGTTTAATCTCTCCAGACTGGTGCTAGCAAAAGACCCTGCAAGGTATTGGTGACGCTTCAGTATATGTACAATATGCCCCAGGTGCATACGTTCTGCATGTTCTGTAAATGACTTCAATGATTCAATGATCTGAAGCCGTCCCTCCTACACAACCTCTTTCGCCATGTTTTCAAAAGTATTATCTTCATTTTCATGTTTCATATGCACCTTGTACTGGTAATCATCCAGAAACTGCAACCTGAGAGGTCATACAACGAGGCAGATTACTACATGAATGAAATCAATGGTATTAGCAATAACATTACCGAATTTGCTGATGATACTAAGCTGGGAGGCAGGGTGAATTGATGAGGAAGTTAGTAGATTACAGGGTGACCTGGACAAGTTAGGTGAGTGGTCAGATGCATGGCAGAAGCAGTTTAATGTGGATAAATGTATGGTTATCCACTTTGGTGGCAAGAACAGGAAGGCAGATTACTACCTAAATGGAATCAATTTAGGTAAAGGGGCAATACAGAGAGATCTGGGTGTTCTCGTACACCAGTCAATGAAGGTAAGCGCGCAGGTCCAGCAGGTAGTGAAGAAGGCTAATTGCATGCTGGCCTTCATAACAAGAAGGATTGAGTATAGAAGTAAAGAGGTTCTTCTGCAGCTGTACAGGGCCCTGGTGAGACCACACCTGGAGTACTGTGTGCAGTTCTGGTCTCCAATTTTGAGGAAATACATTATGGCTATTGAGGGAGTGCAGCGTAAGTTTACGAGGTCAATTCCTGGAATGGCGGATTACCTTACACTGAAAGATTGGAGCGACTGGGCTTGTACACCCTTGAGTTTAGAAGACTGAGAGGGGATCTGATTGTGACATATAAGATTATTAAAGGATTGGACACTCTGGAGGCAGGAAACATGTTTCTGCTGATGGGTGAGTGCTGAATCAGAGGACAAAGCTTAAAAAATGGGGTAGACCATTTAGGACAGGGACGAGGAGTAACTTATTCACCTAGAGAGTGGTGGCTGTGTGGAATGCTTTGCCCCAGAGGGCAGTGAAGGCCCAGTCTCTGGATTCATTAAATAAAGAGTTGGATAGAGCTCTCAAGGGTTGTGGAATCAAGGTTTATGGAGATAAGACAGGAACCGGATACTGATTAAGGATGATCAGCCATGATCATCTTGAATGGTGGTGCAGGCTCGAAGGGCAGAATGGCCTACTCCTGCATCTATTTTCTATTGTCTGTTGTCTACTCTTTACTTTTGACTGAACTCCTCAAATTGCATTTACATGACGTCATCGCCCTTCGCCCTCTTGTCATTAATACTAATACGGACCATGTTGCTAGAACTGCCCTTTCAAAATATCCTGAATCTGTTCACAGACAGTCTTTCCCGTGGAAACATGCAAGACACCTAATAAAACTGGACTCCTGCTTGTGGCCATATAAAGTGCACTATTGTTATTGCTCACCTGCGATTATTCACTTACTGCAGTTGAACAGTGCGAATTGCTGTAACACGAATTTCGCCACTATTGTCACTTTCACTTTAGAGGCCACACTGCATCCCAACATGTGAAACAGTATAACTCTTTGTGACAGGAATGACCACAGGAGAGTCTTGTCTGCTTGATAACTATTCCTGCTGGTCGTCACCCAGTGCCTTTCTGCCTACACATTCCGTATTTGTTGCCACGATTTGGAGGTGTCTGTGTTAGATTTGGGTGTACAAAGCTAAAAACCACACAACACCAGATTATAGTCCAGGATGTTTAATTAGAAGCATTAGCTTTCAGAGGGCTACTCCTTCATCAAGTGGTTAAAAAGGATAAGACCATAAGACATGGAATTTATTGCAAACGTTTGCAGTGTGATGCAGCTGAGATGACATATTGAAATAGACCAGAATTGTTTGTTAAGTCTCTCATCTTTTAGAATTATAATTTTGCTTTCAGTTCTTTCATATGTAAACCACAGAACATTTTTTTTTACAGTTTCATTCTCAAGGGAAGTTTATGTCAGCTTCAATAACGTATATAACGTATTTAACGTGTAAGGTTAAAGTCTGTCCATGTTCCAAAGTTGAGCTCAATGCACTAGGGGATTAAAAATTACATGAAGGACGGAAATGGGACGCAAGAAGGGGATGCCGGCATTTCTTTGAGAGAAAACAGTACAGTCGTACTTTGAGCTTATATTCCTGACGGATTGCCCACTGAGCTGTAAGGATAGACCTGAGAAATATGAAGGGGGTGATCCCTTTTCTGGTATTGTAATGTCTGCCACAGAAATCCATTTGTCAGTGGGAATATAGAATCAAACATGTAGACAGATGACAGGGTTTAAAGTTTCGAAACATACATTGGTCTTCCACAGTATTAAGGGATTGAATGGAGAGATAATCCTTCAGAGTGTTCAGGAAAAAAGAAATCCCAATCGATAGCCCAATTAGAGAAGTGGCGATATTCAATATTCTCTTCAGAAATAAAGCACAACAAGTGATTGATGTGTCTGTGGGTGAGCATTTTGGGTTCGGGGATCATAATTCGTTTAGCTTTAAAATAGTTACACAAATTTCAGAAGTTGCATTTGTTGAACTGGAGCAAGACAAATCTTGTTGTTATTTAGTAGGAATTTTCCACCACTGATAAGGTGACTCTGTACACAGGAAGCTGCAGATTGGTAAGCGAAACGTCAGTGTCAGGTAAATTGTTGGGGAAGCGGGGGGGTTGGGGGGAGTGTTGGTGGGACACAGGGTTGACAAGCATTTGGAAATGCGAAAGTGATCAGCATACGTTTATGTGCAGTTAGTCAAAATTCAGAAATTTATTGGAGTTATTATGAAGATATGACCAAGAAAACACTGAAGTCTAGAGCACTGAGTGTTGTCTATTTGAACATTATCACATCCGACGATAATGTACTGAATGGTAGACTGATTACTAAGGTGGGGTGGAGGGAAAGATTGTCAATAGAATACAAAGTTATTTTAATGGTACGAGACAAAAGTTTCCACTATCGTCCCTCACTTATATAAACGATTTGCCTAATATTTTAACAGGCAATTCTTATAAGTTTGTTGATGTCACTAAGATTAGTGATAGTGTGGACAGCAAGAAGTTTATCTGAGAGCATAATCATATCCTTAACAGCCGGACCAGGGGCTGAGGATGGCATTTAGAACCTATTTAGGATGAATGTGAGGTGTTGTAATGTGATAACACAAAGCCTACAGTTAATGGAAAGGCCCGGGGAAGTGTTGTCGAGCAGAGATTTGGGAACTGCTGCTCCAACGCTCATTGAAAATGGTATCACTGGTAAACGGGGTGTTGAAGAAGTCACTTAGTTCCTTTGCCATCTTCACTTACAGCATTGAATAAAGGAGTTCAGATGTCATGTTGCAGTTTTGCAAGACAATACTAAGAACACATGTGGAGTACTGTGTTCAATTCAGTTTGCATGCCAAGGTGAGGATGACAGTCCGCTGGAGCGGATACAAAAAAGTTTTGCAAGGATTTTACCGAGTTAGAAACTTTGATTTATAAGGAGGGTTGGGATCAGCTGGAAATTCTTTTACTGGAGCTTCAGAGGCAGAAGGTTAATTCAAGTATAATTTTGAAACCATAAGGGACATAGATAGGATGAATAGTTAAGGTCCTTTTCCCAGTGTATGGAAGTCCAAACCGAGAGGCGATAATTTTAAGATAACAGGCAGAGATTCAGTTGAAGGTCAACTGTGTCACACAGAAAGTGTTGTGTACATGAAATGAGCTGCCAGAGGAAGTTGTCCAAATGGGTAAAATTACAATATGTTGAAGAAATTTAGAGTGATACATGATTCTGAAGGTTCGCAGGCAAATGTGATTTTTTTCAGCTTTGGATTTCTGGTATCCAATGACGAGTTATGTCAAAAGGCGAAGTATGAGTCTGTGACTTCATGATAACATGAACCTGGTCCACATAGAACCTAAATAGCAGTGATGCGACATGACACAAGAATAAACTACCGATGTTAAGTCATGCATGCGCACTTTTCCGACGTCAAATCTGAACCGGATAAATCACCACTGAATGTGCCTTTATCACGTCGAAAACGTTGACACATATCGCTGGTTTTATCACGGGATGAATGCAGAGAAATCCCTGCGAGGACTGCATTGTCTTTTCCAAATCCCCTCAGAGATGTTGAGTGGCCCATTTATCAAGTGCAATTATAGCTGTAGAAGTCTGAGGCTCAAGCAAATAGTTACACCAAACTTGCTGGATCAATAGACCGTGTAGGATGTGCAAGTATGGTCCATGTTGCGTTGACACCCGTCATTCACGAAACTGGGGAGTCAAATCTTTTTTTTTCAAATAAGATTTAGATTGTTCTTGTGGTGGGAGAGGTTTTACCGTGCTTGACTGAAGTGTGTACTGAAGGTGATACATACTTGTGTCACTGTCACTGACTCTAACCTCTCTTCTGTGAGAACCTGTGTTTCGTTTTATCTTTTTTTGCCAAGGGGTGATTATGGGGACTGTTGTAGGGCTTTGGAACACTTTCATTAAGTTGGTATATTTTGTTGGGTTTTCAGGTAGGCGAACTAACTCTGTATTGTGTTCCCTATTGCTTCTGTTCCATCTGTTACACTGAAAATAAATTCTGTATGATCAGCTGCATCAATCCTGGAATACTCAATTGCGCACGCTCCAAACTACAACAAACGTTGGACCTGCGTTATTGACATGGTTTGAAGGAGCTTGGTATTGTAACAGAATTATAACATGAAAAATATCTCAATGGATATATGCAAAGAAATGGATGGAGGGTATGGGCCAAATGCTGGCCCGAATCGAAATTAGCTTAGGATAGCTGGTCAGCATGGACGAATTGGAGTTCAGCGTCTGTTTTTGTGCTGTCTGCCTCTGTGACTGCATAGAGGTATTTGTGGGATATCTGCTGGGTTTAGGTAGAGTCTGCCAGTTGTGAGGTTGGCTTGCTTTGTAATCTTTATTTTAAATTCAGTCGTGCAGTAGCTGCAGCAGGTGTTGACATATTTTTCTAGTCACGCACTCACCGATATCTGATGTGCTGTTCTGCATTCTACATTAAACTAACATGCTCAGTTTATAATAAAAGCTTTTGCCTATGCCGCTGACGATATTGCAAATTTCGGCTGAAGACAACGTACCTGTTCATAGGTGCTACAACCACGTGGATGTGAAGTATTAATTTGCTGGAGCTTGCTTTCCATATCTGTTTATTTAGTACATGGGAAGTGCCACAGGGAACGATGGAGGAAATTCCCCATAATAAAGCAGGAGTTTGTGACTTCTTCTTTCCTGAATACATTTATGGATTGGACCCATTGACTAGAATTTGGAACTATGTCAACAAGCATATGCGTATCACCTTGGCAATCATTTACTCTATATTATGATGGAATATAGAGCCTAAGAAAACCGAATGGCAACTGGTCATTTCCACAATGAATACAACAATAATTGCTTTAATAAGTAGGAGTATGATTCACTTGACTTGAAATCACGCAGATTGCGCGATGATCAGTAGGCATAATGTTTGCCTTTTCGTTTGAAATATTGAATCATCATCACTGCAACGGTGAAAAATTTCACTGAAACGGCTGCACCGAACGTCTGGGAATCTCACTCATTTTTTAAAAAATAAACATTTAATATAAATTCAAATAAATATTTCTTAATACGAGTGGGAATGTCTGTGTGTTTCAGACTGCAGGCGTATGAGATACCACAACAAAAACAAAACAAACACCACCTAAGATGCAGCTACATTTACGCTTTTGTTCCAATAAAGGTCATACTGTTAAAAGATAAAGTAAGGTAATGATTAGCCTGCATGCAGACAAGGCATACATGTCAAACTAATTTCTGTGGAATTTCTGGACATATTCATAGCAGCTAATAGAAGTGCATGAGGCACCGAAATGTCTGTTATTTTCCACTTTCTCTCTCATCATTGCAGCACTGTATGACCCTGATAAGTTATGGCAGTTAGTTAGTGGTTGGACAAAAGATGCTCCTCTTAAAGAAAATAAACCACTAATGTACAAAGATCGTTTCATTTGAAAACCACTTAGCCTTACCCAGTTACCGCAAATGCACAAATATATTGCATTGACCACAACAATGCAAACATGCACTCCGACATTCTATTTCAGTCCATTCACGTCTGCCACCAAACATTTCTGTTTTTCATTCGAAGGCAATCACGTTTTCTCGTCCTGAACACCTGTACATTTTGCAAACTAAATTGCTGCAACAACCTCCATGTAACAGTCCCGAAATTTTGTCCTTAAATTCCTGTACCTGCAAACTCTTTACTGGGTGATGATAATATTTCTGATTGTCTCAGACACATTTCTGGTGACATAACTGTTGATATGTAACTACAACATCAAATTCAAAGTTTCCTCCTTAATTGTCCAATATTGATTTTTTTAAAAAAAAATCAATTTCCTGGAGAAATGCCGGATAAGCCTTTCTTTCTTCCCATCGTTTTATTGGAAGATTACAGCACTGACACCCAGATCACTGGCACCGATAGCCACCTTGAAAGACTTTGCATAATTAAATGTGGGAAATACTGGAGCAGTGGTTTACAGACTTTTCAGGCTGTCGAATGTCTTCTTAAAATTTTGCGTCTAAAGAAGCGATTTCCATTTGTTTCATAATTCAGTCGTGGGGAAGACACACTATTGATATGAAATTCCGATAAAACCCACTCAATCTGAAGAATATTGGTACTGCTATCTTTGCCAATGGCGTGGGAACGTCTCCAACCAATAATCTTTGTTTTTGCATTCCGTGGGACCACTTGTTCATGTCTGACAACACGGCTGATGAAGGTGACTTGGGCTTTGCTTATTCAATCTTTGCCATATTCATCAGCAAGCCAAACTTCATCAGTAAGTGAGTCAAATAATTGTGATTGATGCAGCAGATGATCAGTCCATGTGTGACTAAAACTCACCTCGTTATCGATGTGTACCAGATAATGTGTTTAAGTTGGTACTGTCCATTTGGTGTTATGTAAGCTGTAATTGTCTTCACTCAGAGAAAGTTACCTACCAGTAACCACTTTGTAAGCCCAACTTATAAAGTATACGTTACTTGTCCCACCTTGAGAATACAGTCTTCCAAACCTGGAATCGGACATGAATCAGACTCTGCAACTTCATTGGCATTACAATTGTCCACACATAACGGTGTGCATCATGTGATTTTGGCAGCATTACTATGGGCGGCACGGTGGCACAGTGGTTAGCACTGCTGCCTCACAGCGCCTGAAGACCCGGGTTCAATTCCCGACTCAGGCGACTGACTGTGTGGAGTTTCCTCCGGGTGCTCCGGTTTCCTCCCACAGTCCAAAGATGTGCGGGTTAGGTGAATTGGCCATGCTAAATTGCCCGTAGTGTTAGGTAAGGGGTAATGTAGGGGTATGGGTGGGTTTCGCTTCGGCGGGTCGGTGTGGACTTGTTGGGCCGAAGGGCCTGTTTCCACACTGTAAGTCTAATCTAATATTCCACATATTTTCCCCGCTTTAGCAACAACTGTTGCAGGTTATTTCCATTTTCCTCTGGAAAGTATTTCAATTGAGATTCCCAATTTTTGACAACTTTCTCATTGTCTATTGACCATTAATTTGAAGAATTTCTAACTCAAAATCTTCCGAACATCGTTCTTCACTCTGTGTTGTAACCAGCAATCAGGTTTTCGTCGTGCTGTTGTAACGCAGTTAATTTCTCTGGGTTAAAAGTATCCATTTTACCCTCCACTTGTTCCTGTTATGTATCAACCATTCGAGCAAAGTTGATCACTGGTAATTTTACTTCGATTTCCCTTTCTGCATTCTTTGATTTCTCCCGCTGTTGCAACTGGTGAATTTGTGACCTTGCCTCACTCAGTCAGGAAAAATCCCAGGATATGCATTCTATAATACTAGATTTTCTGCTGGCTATTCAACCACATTAGGCAGCACTCCTACCTGTTGTCGAAATATATCGTTAACAATGAGAGTTTGTAGTTCTAGAGCCGGGAGTTTTTCCAGTACTCAAACACGATTTCTCAAAGTTTCACTGTAAACATTAACCTCCTGTTACATAATAGAGCATTTCTTGCTGTACCATGAATTCCACTTACAAACACTCTTATTGGCAATCGTCCTTCTGTGTAGCATATCTCCACATCTCTCGACATCAGACATTGATCTAATCCTAAATATCTTAATCCTGTAACTTCGTTACCTGCTCCACCTGGCCTATGACAGTACAATTTATGTTAGCAAGTAAATTATTTACGCAGATCTGGCATTTCCTCCTCAAAAAACTACATTGTGGTGCTGATTTTTAATCTACGCTGTGCTTTCATTTGCCAGTTCAACATGATTCACTGATTTCTCTTGTTTTTCTTTTTCCATCTTCCGGTGCTGTTTTTGCTAACTCGGCAGCGTTGCGACTGAATTTGGCCTACTTTACTGCTGTGAAACCACTGAAGCTTTTTGTCTTCTCTTTCTCCTTCATGTGTTTCCTTGATGCACTGTGGTTAGCTACCTTTATTACTTTCACCGAAATCTAGTTTCCCCTTACAATGTGGAAAAATATCTTTTCCCACTTTCTTCCCTCCCAGATTGAAATTAATGTTCGAAACCCAACGTGTATTTATGAACAAAATCACGATTATCGGCCATTTTCGCTGCTTAGCTTGCCGTTTAACACTGTTCTTCCACATGAGTTCTCACAACCATAGCAAATGAACTTTTGAACTCCTCCAAAAAGACCATCTGTCTCATGTAACTCTGAATGCACCTCTCCACCTAAGAAAATTGCTTTATTTGATCCTTTCAAACTCGATGCCTGTTTGTCTAGTGTCTCTCCTTAAATTTCTAAAATGTTGTCTGTTGGTTTCTGGCTCAATATCATATGCATTTATATTCGATTCGCTACAGTGGGGAAACAGGCACTTTCGTCCAAAAAGCCTACAGAGACCTTCTGAAGAGTAACTCACCCTTTCCCATTTCCCTCTGACGAACGTATCGAACACTACAGACAACTTACCTGAACTGCACATCTTTTGATTATTGGAAGAAATTGGAGCATCCATTGGAAACCCACGCTGACACGCGGAAAATGTGCATATTTTCCTGAGACAGTCTTCCGAGGCGGAATCGAACCTACGTCTCGAGTGCTTTGAGGTAACAGGTCAAACGACTGAGCCACCCTACTGCTCCAACATAGCTTTTTACATCTTCGAATACTCCCCAGATAGCTGCTCTGTTCTGACGCAAATACTTTACTAGCTCTACCGACTGACTTTGTTTTGAACAACAAAATGCATCTGTACAGTACGTGTTTTAGCACTTTCTCAACTAAACGGCTTCTAATCCTTCTCATCAAATTTAGGCAATACCTGGATCTATTCAAACAGATCCCTATCAGGTCTTTGTCCACGATGTGTTTGCTCATTCTAACAATCCTCCTCACTAAGCCGACCTCCTCCCTTCACAAATTTAAACTGACCATCCTGCCTCAGTGACAATTTCTGAAGTTCCAACTCTCGCTCTTCCTCCATTTCCTCTCGTTCTCATTCCCTTTCTTATTTCTATTTCTCCATTCTTCTATGGATGTTCTCTCACCAAAGCGATTCCACCAATTTGATTATTTCTGCATCTTTTCATTCAGCGACAGCGATTCGTTCTTTATTCTCTGCCATCTACTTTTAACTGTAATTCAAACGGTTTCACTTACAGTTTATGTTCAAACTGCCCTTTCTGGTATTTATTCCAGCCATTTCGAAAGATTCTGATGGCCTTTTCAGCATATTTAATTTCGCAGACTCTCCTTTCCACACAGATGAAGGCAACACCAACTCCAGATTTCCAGTTCAAAACCAGCGGCATTGCCTTGCTCACCTTTTGTAAATCTGCCAGCGTAATTTCTTCCACACATGGAAAACTCATGGTTACTCCAAGAGCCATTATCACGCCAAGAACTGTTTAAAACATTCAAATTCAACACCCGGAAAAACACATATGAACAGCTACAGCTCACTGAATTTGACTTCAATAACCCAAAACCTAAACTGGACTATAGAATCAGTCCCAACAAGAACCCCCCAATCAGCGATGGAGCAGGCCAAGCTGTCACAAAATATGAAAGTAGCCTAGACCCGAACTTCTTGTATATTGTGGCTCTGGAACTCAACACCTCTACGAATGAAACTTAACACAGCATATAGATTCTTAACATCACTATCCAACTGGGTGGCAACTTTCAGGGATCTATGTACATGGACTCCAGGATGCCTCTGCACTTCTAAGAATCTTTCCGTTGATCCAGTACTATGCCTTCCTGTTATTGTTGCCAAAGTGCATCACCTCACATTTAGCTGTTTTGAATTCCATTTTCCACCTCGCAGCCCAATTCTACAATTTATCCAAGGCCCCCACAATCGTAGCAGTCGTACAAACTGTCCACTACTCTACCGTCTTAGGTGTTGTCTACAAATTTGCTAATCCATCCACCTATGCCTGCGTCTAAGTCATTTATTAAAAAATGACAAACAGCAGTGGTGTCAAAACAGATCCTTGTGGCATACCACTAGTAACCGTACTCCACGCTGAATACTTTCCATCAACCACCACTCGCTGCCTTCTTTCAGAAAGCCAACTTCTAATCCAAACTGCGAAATCACCCTCAATTCCATGCCTCCATGTTGTACCTTTTCAAAAGCTTTACTGAAGTCCATATGTACCAAGTCAACAGTTCTATCCTCATCTACATGCTTGGCCACTTTCTCAAAAAAACTCAGTGAGCTTTGTGAGACACGGCCTATCCTCGATGAAACGATGTTGACTATCTGAATCAAATTGTTGCTTGTTTGATGATTATAGATCTTATCTCTTATAATCTTTTCCAAAACCTTCCCTACAACAGAAGTAAGACTATAATTAACTGGACATTTCTGCTCCCCTTCTCGAACAAGGGCACAACATTTCCAATCTTCCAGTACTCTGGTACTTAACCTGTAGACAATGACGACTCAAATATCAAAGCCAAGGGCTCTGCTGTCTCCTCCCTTGCTACCCAGTGAATCCTTGGATAAATCCCATCCTGCCCAGGGGAATTGTTTACTTTCGCTCCTCCTAGAATTCATAACACCTGTTCGGAAATAACAACGATCCTTTCTAGACAAATATTAAATAAATCATTCTTCTCGTCTTCAATATTCTCCTTTTTCTGGGTGAAACCGACGAGAAATGTTCGTTTCGTACCTCTCCAATCTCCACAGCGTCCATGCTCAACTTCCCACTTCTGTCTTTGATCGGCCTATTTCTTCCCTAAAGATCATTTTATTCCTCACATACCTTTAGAAAGCTTTAGGGTTCTCCTTTATTCTATTTGCTAAATATGACTCGTGTTCTTTCTTTGCTCTGCTTTACTCTCTCTTTAAATCCTTCTGAGCTGATCAGTTCCTCTCCATCGCCTCATCTGAACCATCTTGCCTCATAAACACATGAACCCCCTTCTTCTGCTTAACAAGAGATGCACCTCCTTGTCTTATCACTTCCTCCCTGCCTGACTGGGACATACCTATCACGGACACGTAATATCTGTTCCTTAAACCAACTCCACATTTCCATTATCTGCATCTCCTGAATTGTGCTACCCCAATTCAATGCATTCGAATTCTTGCCTAATCGCATTATAATAACCCCGGCCACATCGATAACTCTTGACCTGTGGCATGTATCTATCCGTTTGTATCGCTAAACTAAACGTAACTAAATTGTGGTCACTCTCTCCAAAGTGCTCACCTACAACTAAATCAAACACTGGCCTGGTTCATTAATAAGCACCAGATGCAGTGTGGTCTCCCCTTTGTCGGGTCTTCCCCATACTGTATAAGGAAACACTCCCGTACGCATTGGACAAAAACTGATCCATCCAACGAACTAGAATTATAGCATTTCCAGTCAATGTTGGGGGAGGTAAACTCCCCCATAGTGACCACCTTGTTCCTTTAACTGCTACCCTGAATAATTTTCCTAATCCTCTCTTCCATCTCCCTGGAAGTCTGCAGAGGTCTATAAAGAACTCCAAGCAGTGGGACATCTCCTCTCCTGTTCCTAACCTCAGCCCACAGCCACCGTTATACTCTCATTAACTGACAACTTTCAAAGACATTTCAGAGAGAGATAAGCAGTCAGGAAGCATCTCATGAAGGTTTCTAATTTTCCTGAACGCCAGCATCTTCTGACTGCCGCAAATTTAGAATAAAAACCTGAACTGAGAGAACTGGCCTCTCCCCTACCATTGTTAAACTCGGCACTTCGAACTTCTGCCTTTCTGACCTCTCGTAAAAAAAACCAAGAACAAAGTAACATTCTAAAAGTGACAGCATCGTCACAGATGTTAGTAAAGTGGTAAAAGTGCAAAAGTAACTTAAAAGGATGCTGTTAGCACTCAACAGTCTGATCTTTAGGGAGAGGTTGGACAAGCGAGGACTTTTTAAAAATTAGAGCATAGGACATTGAGCGGTAATTATATAGAAGTATATAAGATCATGAGAGCCATGGAAAGAGTTTTTCCCACAATTGTGGAATTGAAGATGAGAGGACATCAATTTAAGGGTAGAGGAGAAAGATGGGCTAACTTCTTTTCTATTAAGGATGGGACGCACATTGAAGGAGCTGCCAGCGAAAGTAGTTGAGACAGGTACATTAAGAACATTTAAAAGACATTTGGACAAATACTTGGATCGGAAATGTTTAGAAGAAAATTAGCCAATGCAACGAAATGTGGTCAGCATGGTGTATATTTTGGTTGACATGGACCAGTCTGGGCTGAAGGGCCTTTCTCCAAGTTGTTAGATTGTCAGTTTGCATTTATTGCTCGATCTTTAACTAAAATTAAATCCTTATACATAAAAGAAATTCAATCTTTCTCGCTGATTAATTACTGCAGCACGAAACACGGAAATATCCCGGCTATGACTTTTCTATAAAACTGAAATGGAAGGGAAATCTGTTATGTGACTATTAGCATAATAATTGGAGGGCTGTAATCACTGATATTTAGCAAGGATCAATGCAGGCAGGTAGATACATAAGTACGTTTGCATATGCCATGTTGATTGGTGAAGATGTGGGTAGTGAGAAAGTCATTAAAAAAGACAGCTGGCTAAAGATCGTTTAGAAAGTTATGCCGTGAAGTAGCAGATAGTGTTTAATCCAGACGATGTGACTAAAACTTTTTGTGAGATCAATTTCAACAAGAAAGTGTACAGTAAACTATAGAACCCTTAAAAGCATTGATGTACAGAGAGACCTTATGATCAAAGTCCATAGTTCCCTCAAACTGGCAAAGGAAGTGAACGAAGCTTCATCAGTTGATCCACGGAGTATAACCTGTAGCAAGTTAAATTTCAACTTTATAAAATGTGATTTTGATTACATTTACAGTATTGTGTGCAGTTTCAGTTTGAAACAGTCTCAGAATAAGACTGGAGCCGTTGAGGAGATGCCAAAAAGGTTCACGGGGATGTTTCCAGGCTTGGATTATGTTCGATACATAAACAGTTTGGAGGAAGTTGGATTGATTTTTCGAAACAGTGAGGACTGCAGATGCGAGAAGCACAGCAGATAAGGCAGCATCCGATGAGCAGGAAAATAGACGTTTCGGGCCGGACCCTTCATCACGAATGCAAACTCCATTCCTCTCCATGTAAACAGTTCATGAGCTTTATTACAGTTTGTACAATGAGGGGCTCCGGCCTTTAACGTCTATTTTCCTGCTCCTCGGATTCGGCCTGACCTGCTTGATTTCTGGAAAGAACAGGAGAGCACGATTGGGCCTGAAAGCAGCATATGAAGTTATTAGGTGAACGACAGAGTGGTGGATAGTCAGGTTCTTTCTTTTTACCACGGTGCAGATGTAAAATGTCAGCTGATGTAGGTTAAGGTGAGAAACGGAAGTTCAAATTCAACTTCAGAGAGATTTTTCTTTTCACCAAAGTTGATGGATGCCTGGAACGTGATGCCGGGGAAAGTCGTAGAATCAGCATTTATGATCCATGTCGACAAACAGCTGAGCAGGCAAAGTACAGAGGAGATTGACCACGTGCGGCCAGATGCATGCCTTCATGGTCGACAAAGATATGATGAGTTGAAAAGCCTCTTTCTATGCTGAATCTGTTGTATGTTCTAAGTTCTATCTAGCAGGAGAATCAACGTTTCGGGCATGAGCCCTTCTTCAGGAATCCTGAAGGGCTCATGCCCGAAACATCAATTCTCCTGCTCCTTGGATGCTGCCTAACCTACTGCGCTTTTCCAACTACACATTTTCAGCTCTGATCTCCAACATCTGCATTCCTCACTTTCTTCTATGTTCTATCTAGTAATGCATCTTTGTTACCATGAGTTAAACTCTCCGAACAACAATGAATTACTTTTTAGCCAACAATGGATGATTTGTGCCTCACTGAGGCTGTGTTTTTAACTTGCACAAGAATCCCAACAATTCCATCTAATCCTCGATTTAAATGTTTTCTATTTCATCCTCTATGCATAGAAACAAAACTTCACACGTTGATCATTCTACTTCCAATGAGGGTTTTAGAATAAGGAAAGAACATTTTATTTTTACAGTTTGGATTGATGTGAAAAATAGTGAAATTTGTACCCTGGTGTGCACGATCTAATTTATCAAGAATGTGGAGATGTCGGAAAAATTATTTAAGATATTTATCACAGTTCAACAATTGCAGTATCAACTGGTATTACAGCAGCGCTTCAGCAATGACGGGGAGTCAACTGTATATACTCGCAACAGAAGCGATGTGTGAGACAATAATTAACTTAATTTCTGGTACGAGGATATTAATATTGAGAACTGAACAGGCTATGCCTTTAATAGTGGAGTTTAGAAACATGAAGAATGATGTGTTGAACACAAGATTCTGAATGAACTTGTCAGCACAGATGTTCACACCTGTGGCTGAAACTTGAACTAAAGACGTAGTTACAGAACAATGAAACATTTATTTGGTATTGGGATGTGAGGCAACTTCTTTGTTAAGAAGGTAGGTAAAATTGGTCAACCGAAATAATTTGTGAAGGCTGAAATTATGTAAATATTTTTTAAAAGCACAAAATAGATTCTTGAAACGCAAATGATTTGAGGGCTGAAAAAATAGAAATCACAGCAGAGAACAATCCACCACATGCACAAGCCGTTCAGCCCACGATGTCAGCCGACAATAAACCAATTCGAACACACATGCCTGCACATGATCCAAATGCTTCCATTCGTTGACAATTTCTTGTGTCCCTTGAACTTTCTACCTGATCTGATTTTTACACCTTTCCTAGCAGCTTATTCCAGGCACTGAGCATATTTTGTGTAAAAATAAAAATTGTCATTTTTTAAACTTAAAACTATGCCCCTTGGTATTTTACATTTATGCGTGGAAAATAAAAAAATGTAATTAAAAAGTTCATTTCGACTATCGATTCAATCCATGTTTGTCATACTTCTTTGCACATTCGTTAAGGTGGCGTTCAGCCACTAAACGGTATCGCACGAAAAAAAAGCAAATTACATCTAGGCAGCCAAAAAAACAGCCCTCCACTCTGGTAGATGCAATGTCAAAGTCACTTCGGTCGGATGTACATATCAGATGTCTATAATATACAAGACAGTATATGGATTCAATGCGGAATAGACAGACAGCAAAAGCGCCAATACTGTTGTTTACATTGGGGATGGGAAATATTCTACCACGAAATAGCAGCAAAAATTTTGATATGAAAAAAAATAATGATTAATCATTTTCAAACATTCTGTGTGCTAACACCTGCAAGGTGCCACGGAGACTGGGAATGGTAGAACTAGTTTCAATGTAAAATCATTCAATCTTTGTAAAGAAAAAAAATCTTCATGCAATACACAGGCAAGTTGTCGTCTGCCTTCGACCATATCAGCTACTAAAACTGCAGACAAGAGACTTAACAAGCAATGATAAACCTATGACTCTGTCAACTCCTGGGAGAAACTGAGAATTAGACGTCAAAATTATAGATGGATACCCGCAATCCAATAATTTCCCAGGCCCTAGTTTAAAAAAAAACAACCCACAGCATTGTAAAGTACAAGGCTGGAGAGTCTCAGTTATGAAGAGAGATTAGACATACTTCGGATATTTTTCTGAGAGCACAGGAGATTGAGTTGAGACCGTTAAAAAGGCATAAAACCATAACAAGCAAAGGTAGGGTTGAAAGGAAGAAGTGTTTCCCTTTTATAGAGGGTAAATAACCAGAGGCATGCAATTAAGTTAAGGTGCAGGAAGTTTATTGGGTAAGTGAGGAAAACATTTGTTGCCTAGTTGGCGGTAGGAACCTAGAACTCACTGCCTGCAATGGTGCTGGAGATGGAGACCCTCATAAAACTGGAGATGAATTTTGATGTTCACTTGCGATGCCAAGGGAAACAAATGCTGCGAGTAAGTTCTGGATCACCAGATTGGAATTATTAGCTGGTGGTCTTTGGTTGGCATATATATGATGGGCTGAGAGTATTTTATTCTTTACTGTTAACATGATTGGGCGAATTATTAGCCTGCGATGAATCACAGAATGTTCCTAAATTCGCACTGCCACAGAGATAAGGCTATGTGTGTCAACAAAGTGGAGGACCCTGTGCAACTCCATTCTGCATGTGTGTTTTGAGAATGGAGCAACAGTTCGCTTCTTTATCAGCAAAATTCAAAGTAAGTAGCCTGAAATTAACCCCAAATCTCAGTCTCAATCAGAAAATGTTTTATCCTTACGATAATACCCTCAAGTGTTTAGCAATAATCAAGAAGCAATAGTGTTTTACAAATGACATGAGAACCATTGTCTGGTTTGTGACAAACGCAATGCAAGACTTTTTTTTTACATTCACATATTCAGCTCATGTTGGAACGAAGTGTGCATTCTGTTGACGGTCAATTAAAATTCTTACTGATCTAATATCACTTTGGTCGTGAAAATGAATTATTCAATCGATTACTATAACACTGAAAAGTAAAAAATAAAATAGGCGTTATGGAACAACCAAGGTGTTGAATTTCCAATCAAATCCTATTCAGCAGAGGATCGCTGAAAGGTGGCGTGAATTGCATATCTATATTAAACATTAGGTTCATTAATCGTTGTAAAAGAGAACCATAAACTCAGACGGCACCTATAGTAGACAACAGATTTAATTTCCGTCTCACAAACCAATTGTAAATAATTACCAAACAATCTGTACCGATCATGAACAGAATTGTAAATAGAAAAATCAAAGTTCGCAGATGACAGTAAACTATTTGGTAGATCATACTATGCAGAGGATACTGAAAGTCCACAGAGGTGTATAGTTAGGTTAAGAAAGTATGCAGGGTCTGGCAGTTTGAGTACAATATTGACAAGCATGAGATCTTACATTTTTGTTGGAATAACAACAAAATGGACTATTATATAAAGGGTGAACAATTGCAGCATGCTACTGCGCAGAGACCGAATGCAGACGCCATAAAAGGGTGATTGACGGGTCCAGCAGGTAATTAAGAAGGAAAATACTCTGCCTTGTCAGAGAGATGGAGTTTAACAGTAATGAGGTTATTGTGCATCTGCATGGGCTGCTTTTCAGGGCACAGCAGCAATACTGTGTATAGGTTTGCTCTCCTTACTTGAAAAAGGATATCCTGGAACTGCAGGGAATGCAGACGTATTCACTACATTTATTCTGCAAACACCAGGATTGGCTTATGAGGAGAGATTGAATCGACTGGACTTTGTTCATTGGACATGACAAGAAAGAGAGGGAATCATGTATAAACTCATGAAATTGTGTGGAAAATAGATACGCTAGAAACAGAGAGGTTCTGTTCCTTTATGACTGAAACGAGAAATAGGGGACAGAGCGGGGAGAAGGTGAAGACTGAAGATATTAGAGCACAGAGTCGGGAGTGTAGTGCTGGAAAAGCACAGCTGGTCAAGCAACAACCGTAATGAAAGGTGCAGATTTAAGTATGAGTTGAGAAAGGAATTCCTCACCCAAATATTTGTGAACCTGTGGAATTCCATGCACAGTGTAGCATTGAGACTCACTCGCTGAATGGTTTTGAGGCGAAGACAGATTTCTGAACAGCAAAGGAATTAAATTTTACGGTGGGCAAAGGAATAAGTTCAGCTGAGTGCACGAAAAGATCTAACATGATCTTATGTATTGGTGGAGCGAGGTCAATGGGTCCGATGGTATTTTATTTATATTGTTCTCACAGCTGCTGCATCACTCAAATGAAGTCCCGATGTCACATATGTTTTGTGGTTTACAATTCTTGTCTCTTTACAGTTTTTTATCAATCAAAAAATCTACGACTCTAGTCTTTCCTAACAGGAAATGTGATCCCAACAAATTCCAAAGCCTTCTCTCTCCATGAACCACAATCAATTGACACATGCTACTTCCTCTGTAACATTGACAAGATTGTATCAATCTTCTATTAATCCTATGGATCCCACTCACGATTACATTCAGTATTATACACAAGAATAAATGTGACTTATTCCACTCTCCCTGTAGATGAAGAAATCCGTGAATAAAGTTTTATGTATTCGTAATGTTATTCAAAAATTCAAACTTTTGAAGCTTTATATTTTCCCTGTGCATTTCAGTGTTAATCACGTGTCATTGATTAACACCAATGGAAAGTTATTCTTCTGCCCTGCAATTTGTTTTCTCAAAAAAAGGTATTGATTAATCCTGATATATTTCCACTACTGCATTCAATTCTCCTCGTCGAACATAGACTTACTGAATGACAGAAATTACTTCAAAGACCAACTAAACTACTGCTCTTATTTCCTATCTTTGTGTGCGAAGATTCGAGTTACCAGATAATAAATCAAATTATAGAAATGCTCCCGTATCTTACTCTGAGTCACGGCATAAATAAAGTTGTTTGTGCTGCAGTTTAAATCCTGAAGCATATTTGCACTTCCTTTCAGAATAAGTAGACGATTGGTGAAACCTCTGATCTTACAGTTTCTCATAAATCGGGAGACAAAGAACTGAGTAAAGAATGTCAGAAGGGTAACACTGCCTGAGATGGAGAAAAGTAAAACAATAGACTTCCTTCTGTTTTCCACCTCTGGATCACTTTGGCTGTATTTACGATGGCGGATTTGGAATGTCTTTCCGGCTCTGCTGTCTGCCAGAGTGTTCCTGACAGTCAGAGTATTGAGGCAAAGGATTAAAAAGAAACGAAGGAAAGGGGAAAGAATAAGATCAGTCCAATGAAAAGTTCCCCAAATTGTTGAAGTGTAACGGATTTCCTTCAGTTGACAATGCCACAGGATATGGTCAATTACGTAGATGGGTTCATGCAAGACGTACCATGGGACATTCCTTAAGCAGGCAAGCGCATTAGGCTATTTTCTGAGTGCAATATTTTACTTTCAGCTTTGGGCAGCAAATGGCCACAATCCAATCGAAAGTGAATGCAACTGTTATCCAGACACTGGCATCTCTGGTAGCAAAGTATAACGTAATGCTGAGACTACACACGGGCATAATGGAAAGGAAAATGTTTGGTAAATAAATTGCATGAATCCGTGTTCAAGAGTAAAGCAGTTATAATGACCAGGAGATCTGTCGTTGACATTGAGACCAGGTACAGTGTGATACAATTGGATAGTCCACATCTTCCTCGGCTTAGAATCGCAATCATCAACAAATTAACTGCAACAATGAAAGTCAGAAAAGGTAAGTATTCTTCTCCCAGGGAACTAATGTATGAATTCGAGCAGGGTTAAAGCTAATCAGTGAAAGCAGATGTTTTACAGAATTCGTCAATTTTAAGTTGTTCTTTCCTTTGAAAGATCCTTGATGATATCAGCCATTGTCAATATTTCCCATTTTACTTATAATTTGTTTCTTTCACTACAAAATGATAGAATCTATACAGTAGAACAACTTGCCTGCACTCAATATAGAGATAATGAAAAGATAACTGCACATGCTGGAATCCAAAATAGAGAGTCAGAAGGCTGGAAGAATACAGCAAGCCAGACAGGAAGTGGAGAAGTCAACTTCCCGGTATAACTCTTCTTCGGGACTGAGGGCGTGTGTAAAGGAAACTACAGATAACGGGTGTTGGGGGAAAGGGCCGTGTTGGTGAGGCAGAGATATCAATATAAACATTAATAATTTATTAGCTACCTAATTAATACTTCATATTAATTGCTCTTATCAAAATATATATGTCATGCCATACAAAACACTCTCAATTCTTGAAACTAATTGAAAGGTAAAGGCCCTAAATGAAGTTTCAAAATGGTGATTCTGGTCTAGCAGTCAGCGAATGACTAATATAAAATTAATAAAAATGCAAAGTTAACACGAACACTGAATAAGCGAATCTGTATGGTGTTTGCAGAGCTCTTGGACGTAATTGTAAAGATGACTTTCCAAATGCTTGGCTGAATTAGATTCATGTATCAGAGGCAAAATGTGTGGTTCACTATAATTAATGCTCTGCTGCATGGTCACATTAGACACTGCCATCTGCTGCAATTGAAATCGTGGTTATTACAAAATGCAGACTGATTTCAAGATTGGACGTGCACCCATGATGAACAGGACTTGCAGACGACAAAATGGGAACAGATCAAACTTAGAATACGAGCAATGTTTATATCATGTCAATAAAAATATCTTCGGGAGAATAAAATATGATTATTTCCCTATTATCCACTAATACTCCATAAAGATTTGCATTTAATGTGTCAGCAAATGAACTATAAACCCGGTGTCTCATATCAGTGCTCTGGAATGATTTAAACATCAAGTGTGATTTGGGACCAATGGCGTCAATGTTGGGGGTCAATGATAAATTTATTATGGAATGTGAACTAATTTAAAAGCCTGTTCCATGTCACAACAATATCTAATACATGCTTGCATATAACCAGAGACATTTCCCAAGTCAGAACTGTGTGTGTGTGTGTGTGTTGGGGTGGGGGTGGGGGAATGGGTGGTCATAATTTTAAGGAGATTGGAGGAAGTTACGGGGGCAAGATGCCAGAGGCAGGGTCTTCCACTTAGAAAGCCAGCGCATACAGAAGGAACATTTAATCGACTGCTGGACAAATGCATGGACGGCATTAGGTGTACGTTAGGTTGATCTTCCATGAAGATAAATGCTCTGCACAACATCGTAAGCCAGAGGGCCTATACTGTGTTGCACTATTTTGTATTCTTTGTTCTATATCTCATTTTCTATTCCTGCTGCATAATTTGATGATCAGCAGGTCACATTCCCTTTCACAATTTCTAATCATCTTACCTATTGTTTTCTCAGCGTTTGACCGAATACAGCAGGTAGATCAGCTGATTTGAATCTGAAATAATAAATTTGCTGTTAATCGCTTGTTTCAACTGTCAGTTGAAGTAAGGTATTAAATATCAGCCACTCAGTATCTTTAGATTTGTTGAATATTCAAATGGTTCGTGATATTTATTTAATTTATTTCCACCTTTACACCTCGATACTAGCGAGTTCAGTATTAGTATAACAAATATGGTCTGCTGTCATTTCGAAAAAAAACTAATTTCCGGAGTTTCTTCTGATACAAGTTTGACCTCTTCACAAACCTCTTTGAAAAACCTCTGACGTCAGATTTTTAACATCAGATATAGCCGCATATTTTTGATTTCAGACTGCTTCCCCGCTTCTTATTTAAGTTACCATATAGATGGCGAGACACCACAGAAACATAGAAAATAAGTGCAGGATCAGGCCATTCTGCCGTTCGAACCAGCACCACCAATCAACCATGGAATACGATCATGACTGATCCTGCAGTCTCAGTATCCCATTCCCCCTTTCTCTCCATGCGTTTTGATCCTATTAGTCGCAACTGCAACGCCCAGTTCTGTCTTGAATGTATAAAATGAAGTGACCCACCATCTTCCTGTGGGATAGAATTCCACTGTTTCACAACTGTGCGACAGAACAAATTATAAAAGCATAAGGCATAGGAGCAGAAAATAGGCCATTTAATTCATCTTGTCTGCTTTGCCATTCAACCCAGTTTCCCACTTTCTCCGCATAACCTTTGAGCCCCTTGGAATTAAGAACTTACCTATGTCTTTTTTAAAAATATATTCACTGCTTTGGCCTCCACAGCCGTCTATGGCACGAATTTCCAAAAAATTCCATCCCTTTCCAGCGAAACACATCTCCCCTTCTTTCTATTGCAAAAGGATTTTCGTTTATCCAAAGGTCGTGCCCTAGGGTCCTCTCCCCGCTGCAAATGGAAACAGCTTCCCAACACCCACTCTGTCCAAGCCATTCGTTATCCTGAAATTTTCAGTCAGATCCTCTGTTAAATTGCCAATAGTTAAATTATTCTAAATTCCGATTTCGTTTGCAATTTCATTTGCAGTGTTTGAATAAATTCCGTTTTCCTAAAGATGAGTGGCCTGACCAACTGCATCACACCTGGAATATATACTTCACATCAGTCTTTTGAATAAGAAAAAAGTTCGTGTCCTGGCTAGATTTGAAACTGGCCCTAGGCCCCAACAAGTCTACAATGACCCTCCGAAGAGTAACCTGCCAATACCTATTCCCTGGCATTGACTAAAGCATCTAGCCTACACATCCGACACTATCGACAATTAGCATGTCCAATTCACCTAACCTGCCCATCTCTGGATCGTCGGTGGGCACGGAGTACGTGCAGGAAGACCACGCAGACAATGGCCGAACTTCTCATAGAGAGTCGCCTGAGACTGGATTCGATCCCTAGCGATGTGAGACAGCAGTTCTAACCACTGTGTCGCCGTGCCACCCAAAACAAAACGCTAACCACAAGTGGAAATAATTTGAGGCGGTCACGCCTTGCTAATAATAGAACAAAAACATCCATCCACCGCACCAGATGCAGAATTAATGAGGAAAAAATAGTGGAGAATAATCTGATTAGAGAAAGATGTGCTATGAAAGGGAGAAAGGAGGATATTTTCATTATGATCAGAGCGGCGGATGAAAGAGGAAAATAATGTTGGAAAAAAGATAGAGAGACGAGAAGGTGAAGACTTATGGAAGTCTTGAGAAAGGCAGAGAGGTAACAATAAGCGAAGAGCTAGGACGGAAGAAAGGGCTGGGACGGAAGAGAGGGTTGGAATCACTGAATGAAAGAACCATAAAACTTTGAAAAAGCTCTTTCACGTATCAAATGTTTGTCACCACAAGCTTGAAGACACATAGAAGGATAAAAGAGTGGAGAGGGCGTTGGATGAGCTCAGATAAATATGATAGGAAGAACGCTGAATTAACTTCCCATCTCATCTTTTTCAGTCACAAGGTGTGCCATGTTCTGTGCAACCTGGGAATTTCCTGATGCCGTGTTGTCAATATTACAACTCCCTGCTAATAATGCTCATCTTTTATTTCTCTGTCTCTTTCTCCCTCTCCCTCCCTCTCTCTCTGCCTATCTGTGCCTGTCTCTGTAACTCCTTGTCTCCTCCTCCGCGAGTTCCTGCTCGCCAGCCCAATTCTGGTGCTCGGTGCTTGGTGATTTTAGCTGCTCTTGTTGCTGCCTTGGGCCATTTTATTGTGTCGCTGACCTCGGTGGAACCTGCTTCATAACAAAGCTAACAACTCCAAAGCTGGAAGTTCATGAGACACTGTGGGCCTATAGCAAGATACTTGAGAATGCTGAGATTTAATCAGGAAATGCATGCA
The DNA here is from genome assembly GCF_020745735.1 of Hemiscyllium ocellatum. NCBI lineage: Eukaryota > Metazoa > Chordata > Chondrichthyes > Orectolobiformes > Hemiscylliidae > Hemiscyllium > Hemiscyllium ocellatum. The sequence goes on from NC_083441.1 coordinate 959,557, forward strand.
AACTGAACAGCAAGAGCAGTACGCATGAGTTAAATAGTGTGCAATAGTTTCAACACTGCGATACGACATCCAACATATCAGATCCCAAACAATCCAAATTTAATGTTTGTGTTTGCTTACAAAAAACGCATAGGAGGCGGGTCCTCATATTTCCATATACCCAAATGCTGAGCAATCCGAGACAGTCAGTGACAAAGACACAGCTAAAGGATTTCTGAACACATCTTCAATTAGAAATGATTCCCCGATCAGACAATTGCTCCTATGAGCTTTCTGTCCATCCCCGATGAAGGATAGAGACGTTGAGTGCACGTATTGATATCCTCATGAAAAATTCTTCAGACGAGATTTCCCCACAGGATTCAACGTATTAAATATATTTATCATAAATCGGCAGACTCTTTGTTTGGAGAAAGTGAGGACTTCAGATGCTGGAGATCAGAGCTGAAACATGTGTTGATGGAAAAGCGCAGCAGGTCAGGCAGCATTCAAGGAGCAGGAGAATCGAGGTTTTGGGCATAAGATTTTCTTCAGGAATGAGGAGGGTGTGCCAAGCAGGCTAAGATAAAAGCTAGGGAGGACTGACGGCGTTGGGGGGGGGGGGCGACGGGGGGCGTTGGGAATGCGACAGGTTGAAGGAAGTTAAGGTGAGGGTGATAGGCCAGAGAAGGGGTGGGGGCGGAGAGGTCGGCAAGAAGATTGCAGGTCAAGAAGACGGTGCTGTGTCCGAGGGTTGAGACTGAGATAAGGTGGGGTGAGGGGAAATGAGGAAGCTGGAGAAATCTGCTCCACCCCCATCCCCTCTCCGTCCTATCACCCTCACCTTAACCTCCTTCCACCTTCTCATGCAGGGAGTTGTGAATGCATAGAATGCATTGTCAGCGTGCTGGTGGTAGCAGAGTCATTAGGAGCATTTAAGCGACTGATGGGCATAGATAGCAGTGAATTCAGGGGTGCGTAGTTTAAGTTATTTTATTTCACATTAGGATTAATCCTCAGCACAATATCGTGGCCCAAAGTGCGTGTTCTTTGCTACATTTTTCGGTGTTCCATGTTCTAAGTTTTGACATTTGATTTGGTCTCAGCTGGAATTTTTTTTTTTCTGAACGTGACAGTATAGGAAGGATATGCAGGTTTTGGAAAGAGGGCAGAGGATGTTGCATGCATTTGATTATGTCAATTACAAGGAGAGATGAGACAAACATGGATTGTTTTTGCTCGAGTGTTGGAGATAATGAGACATATGGCTATGTCAGCAAAGCAATTTATTTTATCCCAGGGCAGAAGTGCCAAACAGCTTCAGTTTGTGGTGAGAGGGGAGAAGAGGAAAAGAATTATCGGAGGAACGTGCTTTTATGCAATAAGGTGTTAGTTGTCTGGAAAACGCTGCTCTGGGATGGTGGTGGAAATGGATTTAATAATAGGGTGGAAGAGGTATTTAGACAGAGGCATAAACAGTCGGAGGATCGTGGGAAAAGGCTAAGTGCTGGTAAAAAGGATTAGTTCCGAATGTCATCATTGTTGGCACGAATAGGAGGGACAGAAAGGCTTATTCTTTTGCTTTCCTTTTCGATATTATATTCGACAGTTAATTTCCGAAGAGAAACAAGATATACTCGGGGTAATTTCTCTAAAGTAGAGAACCTCTCTGGGAGGCCTGCTTGAGTTCTGCAGGAATGTGTGGGCCACGGGTGGAGGGAACAGAAATCAGCTACTCCCTTCAGTTGACGGTTCAACAACGAGGGTGGATATTTTGGAATTGAATAGCCAAAAGCTTTGGGGTTGCATGTCGGCTCAGTTGTTGTCACTGCTCCTTCACAGTGCTCAGGGATTGGGATTGATTCCACTATTGGGTGACTGGATGGAATTTGCTCATTCTCTAAGTGTCTGCTTGAGATTACCCTAGGTGCTCGGGTTTCCTCCTACATACCCCACAAAAAAAATCCAGGTTAGTTAGATTGAACATCTTTAATTTCCCATAATGTGTTGATTAGCCATGGGAACTGTTGTATTACAGGGATGTGCTGGGTCTCTGTGGCAAACTGTTTGGGAGGATCAGTTTGGACTTAATGGATGAGTATACAGCTTCCATATTGTGGAAGATTTTCTGTGTTTCCAAGGTGTGGAAGGGAGTAGATGAGAAACATTTCCTAAAGAGGGTGGTGGGGATCTGCAATACATTGCCCGATTGGCGAAATGAGGCAGGAGATCTTGCAAAATTTAAAGAGCCGTTGGATAAGCCATTGATGTGCTCGGACATTCAAAGTTATGGGAGTTAAAATCTTGGATATCATGCACCTTTCAAATTTATTCTCATACCTCTCTCACAATGGATTGTGGGCCTCGCCTGTACTCTTGGCTTCTATAATTCAATGCTGAAAATGTGTTGCTGGTTAAAGCACAGCAGGTCAGGCAGCATCCAAGGAACAGGAAATTCGACGTTTCGGGCCAGAGCCCTTCATCAGAAACTGCTTCTATAATTCTATGTTCAATACACACAAACCACAGCCTGCAGCTAATGTCACTGGCTTCTTCTGTACTTTACCCTTTGAGGGCATGCTTTTTACTCAGAAGGCATTTTGGTCATCCCACCGAGAACTTCCTTTGCATCATGTTCTGAGCTGAATGACTGGAAAGGCGCCTGGCTGTTTGCACTACGTTGGAGTAGGAGAGACAATTTAAGCTGCTTGCTGACCATCACCAAGTGACCACCATCACATCAATTCTTTTCTACTTCATGCAAGTGTGGAGGTTGAAAATGTGAGACATGATGTGCATCTTAGAGTAAACGAACAATTGTCACAACATGGCGGCGAACCCTTCTGATAAAAAAACCCACAGGAAACTTCACTTCACAATCTGACATATTATGTGTATCAGAGAACTACCTGCATTCCACTCCTTGCAGAGAAAAATAGCAAATTTATTCTTTACCTCTAAAATGAACATTAACCAACGACTATTTACAACTGTCAGCCTTCTTTTTCTTAAAGGATTGTTATCTACCTCCCACTATCTATCAAGATACTGATCCCATAAAGGCCCTAGAAAATTGACGGCACATCTATTTCCCAAACCAGAGAGTGGTGTGGACCCACTCTGTTCCTGGATCGCCTTTGATCTTCTGCTGCTCAGACGTCTCATTTAAAAAAAAAACTGTACCGTTAAGAGTCTGTTTTGAACAGCATTCTATGTGGAATGACAGGCGTTTGCCCGCTTTCCATCTTTCTTAAAGGTACAGTATACGCCTTTAAGTTCATAGCACCTCCCCTTTAAGATGAAAAGCGAACCATCATAATGAAATGATAGCTTATTTATATTAAGGATGTTAATCTAAGTTCATGCTAATATTTGCATGCACAGGCACACAAACACAACACGGAGAGTTAGAGAGAAAGAAAGCTAGACAGGCAGACAGAAACATATGTATGATATATATAAAATTGTTACCTATTCCGTGTTACGTATATTTTATCTGTAAAATCCACGGCAATGTATCTGCTATCATATTTTGTTTCCTGGAAGTGTATTTCCAGTTTTGCTTCTCGGAAGCGTTCAAAATTCTCTGCCGACTGTATATTTCGCTCTTTCTAGTACTCAGTAAATATCATGACATCGTCCAGATATACATCACAGTTTGTTAACCCAGTCACAACTCTGTTCATGCGTCTTTGGAATGTGGTGGGTGGGTTCTTTGAATAGATATAGCCCATTTGGGGTTACAAACACAGACGTTCCATTCACTTTCTCTGATAACATTACCTACCAAAAACCACGCAATATATCAAACGTTGTGATGCAACTGGCTTTTCCAACGTTCTCGATGTGGTCGTCCAATCTCAGTCCGAGTTATGAGTTCGATTATGTTACGACAGGGACCTTCCAATAGTCCACATAAGGTCGATAAGTCCCGTCAGGTTTGGGAGTAACATGATTGGCGAACTCTATGGAGAGCGGCAGTAGCTGGGCGGAAGTGGCTCGGGGTGCGGAGCTGGTCGGGAAGGTAAGTGATTGATATTTGAGTGCTTACCTAGACGCCAACGGTCTTTTCACAGCGGCGAGCGGCGGGAGCTGAAGTCGGGGCGCGGAGCTGGTCGGGACGGTAAGTGATTTATGTTTAAGTGCTTACTCCGACGCCAACGGTCTTTCCACAGCGGAGAGAGGCGGGAGGTGGGCGGAAGTGCGGTCGGGGCGTGGAGCTGGTGGGGAAGCTAAATGATTGATATTTGAGTGGAGAAGGAACCCGAGACACTACACGTGTAGTGTCTCCCAGCCTCCCTCTTCCTCTAACCCAAAAAGAAGTAAGCGACTTAGTGTTCCTGTTTTGGAGACTAAGTGTAGCGTTATGGCAGCGCAGGCAATGGAATGTTCCTCCTGCAGGATGTTTGAGGTAGGATGCTCTTGCCGACTTCATCTGCCGGAAGTGCAGCCAGCTCCAGCTCCTCATACTCCGCTTTAGGGAACTTGAGCTGGAGTTGGATGAACTGAGAATTATTCGAGAGGCTGAGAGGTTGAAAGCTAGATGCTGCAGGGACGTAGTTACGCCAGAGAACAGAGGTGACTGGTAACAGTTAGAGGTGGGAAGGGGAGGAAGCAGGCAGTGCAGGGATCCCCTGTGGTCGTTTCCCTCAACAATAAGTAGACCGCTTTGGATACTGTTGGGGAGGACGGCCTAGCAGTGGTAAGCTGCAGTGACCGGGTTTCTGGCACGATGTCCGGCTCTGAGACTCAGAAGGGAAAGAGGGAGAGGAGGAGAGCGCTAGTTGTAGGAGGGTCTATAATTAGAGGGACAAACAGGCGGTTCTGTGGACATGGGCGAGACTCTCGGATGGTTTGTTGCATCCCTGGTGCCAGAGTCCGAGATGTCTCAGATCGTGTCTTCAGAATCCTTAATGGGGAGGGTGTGCAGCCAGACGTCGTGGTGCACATTGGCACCAACGACATAGGTAGGAAGAGTGGTGGGGAGGTCATTCAGGAGCTCTGGGAGTTAGGCTGGAAGCTAAAAGCTAGAACGTACAGAGTTGTCATCGCTGGGTTGTTGCTGGCACCACGTGACAGTGAGGCAAGAGAGTGCAGTTGACAACGTGGCTACAAGGATGGTGTAGTAGGGAGGGCTTCAGGCATTTGGACAAATGGACTGCATTCTGGGGAAGGTGGGACCTGTACAAGCAGGACGGGATACACCTGAACCAGAAGGGCACCACTATCCTGGGAAGTAGGTCTTGTAGCACTTTTCGGTGTGGGGGGTTATAAACTAATTTGGCAGCGTGGTGGTATCCGTGCTTGTAGTCCAGCAAGTAGGTTAGCTGTTTTTCAGGATGTCCAAGAATGTAGGGAGGCTGTGGAGAAGATAGCACTGACAGGGAATACTTGTGGACACAGAGATGGGCTCAAGTTTGTATACGTCAACGCAAGACGTATCGGAAAAAAAGATGGGTGAACTTAGGGCGTGGATTGGTACTTGGGACTACGATGTTGTGGCCATCACGGAAACGTGGATAGAAGAGGGACAGGAATGGTTGTTGGAGGTTCCTGGTTAAAGATGTTTCAGTAAGATTAGGGACGGTGGTACAAAAGGAGGAAATGATTGGGAAACTGATTTTGGAAAGGTGCAGAAGCCACAGGGTAGTAGTCATGGGCGATTTCAACTTCCCAAATATTGATTGGAAAGTCTTTAGATCAAGCAGATTGGACGGGGCAGTGTTTGTGCAGTATGACCAGGAAGCTTTTTAAATTCAGGATGTAGATTGTTCCACCAGAGCGGAGGCCATATTGGATTTGGTGCTCGGTAACGAACCGGGACAAGTAACGGGAATGTTAGTGGGTGAGCATTTTGGTGATGGTAACCACAATTCTGTGACTTTCACTTTGGTTATGGAGAGATATCGGTGCATGCAACAGGGTAGGTTTTACAATTGGGGGAAGGGTAAATACGATGTTGCAAGACAGGATCTGAGGAGCATATGTTGGGAGCATAGGCTGTCAGGGAAGGATGTCATTGAAATGTGGAACTTTTTCAAGGAACAGATGCGACATGTCCTTGATGTGTATGTACCTGTCAGGCAGGAAAGAGATGGTCGTATGAGGGAACCTTGGTTGACGAGAGAGATTGAATGTCTTGTAAGGAGAAAGAAGGAGGCTTACATAAGGTTGAGGAAACAGGGTTCTGCCAGAGCGTTGGAGCGATACAGGATAGCCAGGAGGGAGCTGAAGAAAGGTATTAGGAGAGCTAAGAGAGTGCGCAAAACATCTTTGGCGGGTAGGATCAAGGATAACCCCAAGGTTTTTTATGCGTATGTGAGAAACATGAGAATGACGAGAACGAGGGTAGCTCCGATCAAGGACAGTAGTGAGAGACTGTGCATTGAGTCGCAAGAGATAGGAAAGTTCTTGAATGAGTACTTTTCTTCAGTATTTACAAATGATAGGGACCATATTGTTGAAGAGGAGAGTATGAAACAGACTAGCAAGCAAGAGGAGATACTTGTTAGGAAGGAAGATGTGCATTTTGAAAAACTTGAGGATAGACAACTCCCCCGGGCCTGACGGGACATATCCTAGGATTATGTGGGAAGCAAGAGAGGAAATTGCAGGGCCGTTGGGAATGATCTTTTCGTCTTTACTGTAAACGGGGGTGATAGCAGGGGACTGGAGAGTGGCGAATGTTGTATCCCTGTTCAAAAATGGAATAGAGATAACCCCGGGAATTACTGAACAGTTAGTCTTACTTCGGTGGTAAGCGAAGTAATGGAAAGGGTACTGAGGGATAGGATTTATGAGTATCTGGAAAGACACTGCTGGATTAAGGACAGCCAGCACGGATTTGTTAGGGTTAGGCCTTGCCTTACAAGTTTTATTGAATTTTTTGAGGAGGTGACCAAGCATGTGGATGAGGGTAGAGTAGTGGATGTAGTGTACCTGGATTTTAGTAAGGCATTTGATAAGGTTACCCATGGTAGGCTTATGTGGAAAGTCAGGAGGTATGGGATAGTGGGAAATTTGGCCAGTTGGATAGAGAACTAGCTAACCGGTCGAAGTCAGAGAGCGGTGGTAGATGGTAAATATTCAGCCTGGAGCCCAGTTCTTAGTAAGGTGGAGGAGCAGAGGGATGTTGGGGTATATGTTCAGAGCTCTTTGAAAGTTGCCACTCAGTTGGATAGAGCTTGTAAGAAGGCATATTGTGTAATGGCGTTCATTAGCAGAGGGATTGAATTCAAGAGTCGTGAGGTGATGTTGCAGCTCTACAGGACATTGGGAAGGCAACATTTGGAGTACTGTGTGCAGTTCTGGTCGCCTCACTTTAGGAAAGATGGAGAAGCTCTGGAGATGGTGCAGAGGAGATTTCCCAGGCTGTTACCTGAAATGGAGAATAGGTCGTAAGAAGATAGGTTGAGAGTGGTAGGCCTTTTCTCATTGGAACGGAGAAGGATGAGGAGTGACTTGATAGAGTTCTATAAGATGATCGGGGAATAGATAGAGTAGACAGTCAGAGACTTTTTCCCCAGGTAAAACAGAGTGTTACAAGGGGGCATAAATTTTAGGTGAAGGGTGAAAGGTATAGGAGGGTATGTCAGGGGTACGTTCTTTACCCAGAGAGTGGTGAGGGTATGGAATGCACTGCCTGTGGGAGTGGCAGAGACAGAATCATTGGTGACCTTTAAGCGGCAATTGGATAGCTGCTTAAGCTAGGACAAATGTTCGGCAAAACATCGTGGGCCGAAGGGCCTGTTCTGTACTGTATTGTTCGATGTTCTAGGTTCTACGTACTCGCTTTGACTCAGTTCGATTAATTCTTGTTTGAGCAAGGCCTCAACTTCCTTCTAAATCTGTCTGGCTTTGAAAGGATTAAGCCTGTCGGGGTGTTGTTCTATCAGAAAAGAATTCCCGACGTGTTCCTCAGGTCCTCCCCAACTTATACCTGCATATGTCCTCATACTGCTGTAACAAAGCTTTCAGTTGCATTCTTTGGTCCTGAGGCAGATAGTTTATGAACCTACCCACTCTACAAGGACTTCCTCCTTGTTTAACTTATTTTGAGGCATATCAAAGTCCACAACATCTGGATTTGATTCCTTACTCTGTGGGGCAATAACGAACAAATTTTATCCAGTTCCTTCGCTCTTTTTGATAAAGTTTCAAAATATTCAGATGACATGCGTGATACTGATTTTATTTCCCCCATCCATCATCTTCACCCAACAGTTGCCTGAATCAACCTTTTTTCTCAATTTGATAGCGACTACTAAACATGGCTTCGACGGGATCACCTGTAACAATGTTCTTACTTCATGTCACCATGGAAATATCTGAATTTCAGTTTTTATTTCAACCTTCCATCTGTTTCATTCCAGGCGGTGACCTCCACTCTTGCTGTTGCACGAACTCACCTTATTCGATTTATTCAGTCTATCACATAATCCAAATGAGAGTTCTCGGACTTTGGTCCTATCAATTTCTCTTTAATTAATTTCAAAGAACCTCTCCCATCGTGTCCGAATATTTACTCAGAGGGAGTAAACCGTGTAGATTCGTTTTGCGTATTTCTAACAGCAAACAACACAAATGAGATAACTTTATATCTCAATAATTTGGATAATCGTGAGAGTATGCCCTTATCATCGTCTTCGGAGTGTGATACCATCTTTCTGAAGCTCCCTGGGATTCAGGATGATATGTATGAGATTTAAAATGCTGTATATCTCGGCTCTCCATGATCTCTTTGAAAAGCCTAGCAGTCGTATTCGGCCCTTGGTTTCATTGAATACTCCAGGTCGCCCAAACCACGTGCAGAAAGCTACTAATACCACTCAACATCCTTTTTGCCTGAACACTGCATAATGGAATTGCCTGCAAAAATCTGATAGACACATCCATTATGGTTATCAGGTACTGGTTCCCACTTTTAGTTCTCGGGACGAGACTACAAATCAATCATAACTTACGTGAAATGTGCTTTGAATGCGTGAATTAGGAAAGGAAGAGGTGGTTCTTTTACTTCTTGTGGCTTACTTAATATTTGGCATGTATGACACGTATGGCAAATGTTAACCACATCGTTCTGCATTCCAGGCTAATAGAAATGTTTTGTATCGTCGTTGAGTTTCCAATACACCTCGGTGACCTCCTCCTGGTAGTTCATGAGCTACACGTAAAATGTCCTGTCTGCATGCAGTCGGCAACACTCTCTGTTGCACTTCTGCCCATTTTCCTCTTCACTAACCTGCTGTGGTCTCCATTTTTGGCTTTTGATTCGATCTTTAAAATAAGAAACATTAGGAATAAACGTTGTCTGCTTCTCTGAGTACGCATCAACACATATCTTTTTATTGTCTCGTCTTTCTGTTGCAAATGCATTAGACTTTCAGGGGTAAAACCCACTGGCTGACCCTCTGCTCGTTCAGTTTTTCCAGCGCCATTTCATCAAAGAGTGTATCGGCTATCAGAACTTGAATTCCTTCATGTTTCTCTTTGGTCTTTGCTTCGTGCTGTGACTTATCGTAGTGGGATCATTTTAGTCCAGTCTGGGAAAATACCAGGATGACAATCTTTGAACTTCTAGCTCCCTGGTCTTCCTTGGGTTTCTGCAGAATAAGGGGTGTCACTCCACCTTGAATCCTACTAAATTGTGTCAAGAAAAATCCGAATTGCCAGAACTGACAATCTCTCCCACTGTTATGCCACCAATCTTGAATTAGCACTCCAAACATATCCTCTATAACGAAACGTGAAATACCTGTCCATCTATCCAAAAATTTGTCACTCTCTCGGATAGCAGATTAGTCAGAGTGCAAATAAGTTTATCTCTTACAAGTAGAGACAGGTTAAATCTCTCACAATTATAACTTCATTCACTTTCTCCCCCATTCTTTCAGAGTAAACTTTACCCACAGAGGCGAATTCTTCACAGATATCAGGAATTAACTGCATACCCAACCCCTGCTTAGGCTGAACGCTCTCCTGCAGCTCTTCGAACTTTCTTGGTGTTTCCACGAATGGAACTGGCTGAGCTGCTTTTACCGCGTATGTTCCCACAATGCTTTTCTTTAACGACCAGCACTGTGACTTTATGTGTTCCACTTTATAACAGTGGAAATGCCCGTGTCCTTTACCGCCATTTCACCCTGTTGGACTTCTGTTTTAATTCGTGGAAAGCAATTACCAGTGCTCCCCACTCTATATTTTATAGTGCAGGACTTCCCCTTCTCCCATTTTCTATCCCTCACAGAATGAAATATTTGCTGGATGCTAAACTTTGCTTTATACGCCAATATATTTCTCTGCTGCTCTTCTCAATTCTTGAACTTCCTGTTAATCCACAAGAATTCTTGTTATCTCGAATTAAGTCTTTAACCTCCTCTAGCAGAATAACCTCTATCTATTTGAATGCCCACATCCATCTCTCAAAGAGAATTTGTTAAATTCTTTGGAATTCAACTTACGTCTGATTTGGTTCCTATTTTTATGTTTCAGAACCGCTGTTTACCAATTTATAAACAAGAAAAGTAGCCTGTTTGACCTGTTCATAATCACATGACCTCTCATCTGTGACCGCTGCAAATAGCTCACTAGGTCTGCCTACCAGTTTCGTCTAAATACCATTATCCACAAGTCCTCTGACAAGTGTTTCTACCTGACCATTCTTTTTCTAATTAAATAAAGAAGGCTTTGACACCTTTCTAATTAAAATGTGGCAGTGGTTTCACTTGTTTGCATTTATCGCTCCCTTCTGACTTCATTTCCATCCTGTTAATTTGACTTTGCCAGTTCACAACATCTGAAGTTCCATTTTATCTCACCATTTCTCTTTCTTTTCTCTCTTTCTTCTCTTTCCCTTTCTTCACTCTCTTTGCTCAGCTAAGAACTGTCTCTCTCTTTTACCCTACTCTCTCTCTTTTTCTTCGTTCTGTCTTTCTCTTTTTCTCCCCACCCCCACCCCTTTGTTTACCTTCCAACTCCATTTTCTTCAATGGTCATTTAGATATTTCTAGTTCTATGACACTTACCTGTTTCTCTGTCACACATAAATGTTCTAGCTGCAATTTTAGCTTTACTTTTGCACTTGATAAACCCAATTCTAATCTTTTTTTGTTAATTTTAAAAATATGTTCTTTTCTTTCGAAACTGTTTTGATAAATTTGGGATACGTCTTCACACCCCAGAACCTCTTTAGGACCATTAAGAACCGTTTCTCTCCCTCCAAATTCAATCAACTGCAAGGAACCTAAATTAAGCAAATTGTCTCATCTATGTTTTATTTAAAAAACAAGGATTTAAATCTGCTAGGATCTTTCACTCCAAATCTTTAAAATCTGTGAAAATTTCAGACTGGATCTATCTAAACCTGTCGACTCGAGCTCCCAAACTGTTATAACATGGCGGTGAACACGATTGTTAATTAAATCAAGCACACAGAAAAGTCACAATTGTTCATCATCTGTTAAAGTATGAGTGACAGGGAACTATGCAAATTCGACTGATTAAAGGAAAAATAACAATTGTATTCTTTAACTCAAACATTATACAACCAGTATTTACAACTCCAACCTGCTTTCTCTTAAAGGTTTATCTGCCTCCCACTCTATAACAATACACCGTTCCAATAATGTCCCTATTAAATTTACAGAAAATTATTTTTCAAAGCCAGATAGCGGTTTCCTCTTTTTTTATATCTCCCCGGGCCGTGTTGATCTTCTGCTGCATAGAGTTTTCAACTGAAAATAGCAAGGTACCTTTTAGACTGTGTTTTGAATAGTCGTCTGTCGATCGCACAACGTGCTTTTTCTCTTGTTAACTGTCCAAAATGTTTGTTTCTAATGCGCAAAAATATCGGATCGTCTCATTCAGGTGATGTTGTCAAAACAAGAACATTTAAATTCGATTGAATTTTCGTATTTTGGGGCATAATTTGAACTGATTCGTTAAATTAGTACTGCAGTGAAAATAAGTCAGCTATCTAGGTTAAAGCCAACATTTTACATCTTAAAATATTCCAGTACACTGTGTGACATGGCAGGTGTATCTTCCATGCAGCGACTGCAATGCACAAATTAGGAACAATAAGAGTACTTTCAAACCTTTGAGATACTATCCCTCCCTCACACACACTCAACACTCAAAAAGATCAAAGGTTTTTTTCAATTTTATCCTTTTATCTGCATTCCTGCATATCACCCAATCAGCATTCATCCCCTCAGCCATCATGAATCTCGATGCATCTGCCTTAAAAAATTAAATTCTTTGGATACACTTCCTTTACAGGAAGGGAATTCCGTGACTCACAAACCGCTGATATAGAAAAGGAAACGTCCACATTTCTGTCTTAAGTGGATGTCTCCTCATTTGTATGCAAAAGTATCCTATTTCGAGGCTCTGAACGATACATTCACAGCTTGCATGAGAATACAAAGCGTATCCTTAGTAGGTTTGCATGCTTCTCAAAATTTGGTGGGGTAGTTGATAATGAGGAGGATGGTCTCATTCAAGTCTGGTACGGGTTAAATGCTAAGTTGGTCAGAGCAATTTCAGATGGAATTTCTTCCTGTTAAGTGCAAGGTCATTCATTTTGGGAACTCTCATCAGTGAAGGGTATACAACATGTGCAACAGATCCCCAAAGAATATGGAGGAATTGCGCGATCTTGGTGTACAAGGTGATAGATCCCTGAAGTTGTCAGCACAGCTAACAGTTTGGTGAAGAAGGCATACGAGGTCCTCAACTTCATTCGCCATTCCTAGAGTCTGGTGAAAGGAATTTCACGACAACTTTGCAAAACATTTCTTACTCCTCAGGCGGAATACACTGTGCATTTTTTTCGCCATATTATCAGAAGAACTGATTTCACTGCAAACAATGCAGAAGGGATTTATAAGGATGTTATGTTAAATAAAAAATCTCAATTAAGAGGAGAGACTGTTTTGACTCTTTGGAGAAGAGGAGGATTGGTGTGGGGGAGAAATCTGATTCAAGTACACAAAAGTATGCGTGGCATAGATGGAGTCGACTATCAATCACTTCCCCAACCAGATGCGTAGCAGGCCAGAAGGCATAACTTCAAAGTGATGTGTAAATGGTATTGAACTGGACGGAAATCGCACGGGGCCAGTACTCTATATACCACCTGACCCATCTTTTCTACCTGTGCTGCTGCATTCACGAATCTGTCAATATTTACATCAAAGTCCCTCTGGCGCTCACTTATTCCTGGAGTCCCATCTTTCATCAAGTATTCCCTTACCGACTGATACTGATCACCCCAAAGTCTGTTGTGCATTGATACCTTCAGCCTGTTGTGCTTTGATAGCTTACAGTCCGCACAGCCTGTATAGTAAATGAGTACAATGTGAGGGAAGAGATAGACTATTTGATAAACATCAGAGACATGATAGATAACAAACACGAGAAAGTGTGGCTGACCTCTTTTAATGTAATGTAAATTGATTAGGACTATCTCTTCGATAGTATCTCACTGTCTCAAAGCTACCCCTCCAAAAGTGCGGTACTGCCATTCGGCAGTGCACGCTTCCTAAGCACTCACCCATTGAAAGTGCAGTGTTTCCTCAGCACCGACCCTCCAAAAGTGCACCAATCCGTCAGCATTGATCACCTGGCAGTGGAATGCTCCATCAGCATTGGCTCTCCAATAGTGTAGCATTCCTCAACACTGGCTACCCACAGTGAAGCATTCTGTCAACACTAACACTCCGGCAGTGATGCAGTTCCTTAGTAATGACCCCGTGATACTTCAGAACTCCCTCTAAATTGCTCTTCCAATTGTGAAACTCTCCGCTAGAACATAAAACAGTACAGCACAGAACAGGCCCTTCAGCCCACGATGTTGTGCCGAGTACTGATCCTCATGTATGCACCCTCAAATGTCTGTAACCATATGCATGTCCAGGAGTCTCTTAAATGTCCCCAATGACCCTGCCCCCACAACTGCTGCTGGCAAAGCATTCTATTCTCTCACAACTCTCTGTGTAAAGAACCCGCCTCTGACATCCCCTCTATACTTTTCTCCAACCAGCTGAAAACTATGACCCCTCGTGTAAGTCATTTCTGCCCTGGGAAATAGTCTCTGGCTAGCGACTCTATCTATGCCTCTCATTATCTTGTATACCTCCAATGAAAAAAGTCTGAGCTCAGTCAACCTCTCCTCATAAGACAAACCCTCCAGTCCAGGCAGCATCCTGGTAAACCTCATCTGAACCCTTTCCAAAGCATCCACATCTTTCTTACAATAGGGAGACCAGAACTGGACACAGTATTCAAAGTGCGGTCTAAGCAAAGTTTTATAGAGTTGCAACAAGTTCTCACGACTCTTAAACTCAATACCCCTATTAATGAAAGCCAAAACACCATATGCTTTCTTCACAACCCTGTAAACTTGGTTGGCCATTTTAAGGGATCTATGTACCTGCGCCCCAAGATCCCTCTGTTCCTCCACACTCCCAGGAATCCTATTCTTAATCCTGTACTCAGCTCTCAAAGTCGACCTTCCAAAATGCATCACCTCACATTTATCCAGGTTGAAGTCCATCCGCCACCTCTCAGCACATCTCTGCATCCTGTCAATGCCCCGCTGCAGCCTACAACAGCTGTCAACGATACTTCCAAACATTGTATCATCAGCAAACGTGCTGACCTATCCTTCAATCCCCTCATCCAAGTCATTAATAAAAATTACAAACAATAGAGGACAAAGGACAGAGCCCTGTGGAATACCACTCACCGCAGACTTCCAGGCAGAATATTTTCCTCTACTACCACTCTCTGTCTTCTGTTGGCCAGCCAATTCTGTATCCAGAGAGCTATGTTCCCTGAATCCCATTCCTCCTGACTTTCTGAATGAGCCTATCATGGGAACCTTATCAAATGCCTTGTTGAAGTCCATATTCACCGCATCTACAGCTCGACCCTCATCAACTTTTCTAGTCACATCCTCAAAGAACTCGATACGTTTTGTGAGGCATGACCTGCCCCTCACAAAGCCGTGTTGACTGCATTTAACCAAGCCACGCTCTTCCAGATGGTCATAAATACTATTCCTCAGAATCCTTTCTAACACCTTGCAGATGACGGACGTGAGACTTACTGGTTTGTAATTGCCAGAGATGTCCCTATTTCCGTTCTTGAAGAGAGGAATTAGATTGGTCTCTCTCCAATCCTCAGGTACGACTGCAGTGGAGAGTGAGGATGAAGAGATCTTCGCAAGTGGCGAAGGAATTGCATTTCTTGTTTCCCAAAGAGCCAAGGACAAATCTGGTCCGGGCCTGGCGACTTGTCAATCTTAATGTTTGACAAAATTTTTAGCACATCAGCTTCCTCTATCTCTATCCATTCCAACTTGCACACCTGCTCTTCAAAGGTTTCATTCACTACAAAGTTCGTTTCTTTCGTAAAGACAGAAGCTAAAAACACATTTGGGGCTTCTCCTATCTCCTCAGACTCCACACACAAATTCCCTATGCTATCCCTGATTGGCCCTACTCTTTCTTTGACCATTCTCTTATTCCTCACATAAGTGTAAAATGCCTTAGTGTTCTCCCTCGTCCGTTCTGCCAAGCCTTTCTCGTGACCCCTCCTGCCTCTCCTCACACCATTTTTAAGCTCCTTCCTCTCCTGCCTGTTATCCTGTGGAGCTGAGCTTGACCCTATCTTCCTCCACCTTATGGAAGCAACCTTTGTTCTCCTTTTGACGACAACCTCCACGCTCTCATCATCCAAGGTTCCTTTATCTTACCACTTCTTGTCTGTCTCAGAGGGACATATGTATTCATTACTTGCAACAACTGTTCCTTAAACAGTCTCAACATGTCTATAGTGCCTTTACCATGGAACAATTGCTTCCAATCCATGCTTCCTAACTCATGTCAAATCGCATCATAGTTTCCCCTTCCCAAATTAAATATCGTCCCATTTTGCCTCATCCTCTCCTTCTCCATAGCGATGTGGAATGTGAGGCAGTTGTGGTCACTATCACCAAAATGCTCTCCCACCACAGAATCTGATACCTGCCCCGGTTTGTTTCCGAGCACTAAGTCTAGAATGGCCTCTCCCCTCGACGACCTGTCAACGTACTTAGTTAGGAAACCCTCCTGAACACATCTTCCAAAAACAGCTCCATTCAAATCTCCTGCTCGAAGGTGGTTCCAATCAATATTGGGAAAGTTAAAGTTACCCGTTACAACAGCCCTACTGCGTCCACATTTTTCCAAAATCTGCCGACCCATGCTGTCTTCCATCTCCCTGCTGCTATTGGAGTCCTGTAGTAGACCCCTAAAGAGGTGACTGCTCCCTTGCTGTTTCTAATTGACACCCATACTGACTCGGTAGGCAGAACTTCCTCGACAACGGAAGCTTCTGTAGCGGTGATACCCTCTCTGATTAGTAGTGCTACGCGCCCTCCTCTTTTACACCCCTCCCTATTCTTTTTAAATGCTCTAAACCCTGGAAACTCCAGCAACCATTCCTGCCCCTGAGAAACCCTGTGTGATTGCTGAGATATACCTTTGGTGATATCTCCTCTGGTCCGCTTTCTGCAGTTTTCAACCCTGAGGAAGAATGTTCTGGAAAGGGATGCACTGCACCAATGTTTATCAGAACGATTTATCAGACAGATTCATGTGATGGCATAACTAATATATGAAGAGAGATTGAATCGCTTTGAACTAGTTTCAGTGGACTTTATGTGAATGAACTGTGAAGTCACGGAAAATTGCAAAATTCTAACAGGACTCAACAGAGGACAGAAAGCTACTTCCCAAAAACGCAAGGTGGAGAAGTAATGTGGTCAAAGTCTAAGTGTGTGGGGTTTGGCTATATACAAGTGAGATAATAAAAAATATATATATTGACGCAGAGTGCCATCAACCTGTGGAATTCTCAGTCAGAGAAAGTGGGGGAGGCCGAAATTTTGGACATTTTTTTTAAAGGGTTAGATATTGTTCGTTGGGAGGATGGGATCAAACGGTTTGGGGAAGATAGTGGCAAGATAGTATTCAGCTGGATTACCAGCCATCGTCATGTTGAATCCAGCAGATTTGAAAGGCCTTCTTCGACCCGTGGCTTCTTTGATTGAAGCTTCTCGAGTAGTGAGAGATTATTTGGTTCCAGCAACAATGGATAGATTGTTTCAAACTCAAGCCAATGAAGTGTCTGTACCAGTTTTCCACTGACTGGTAATGCCTGATGTCACTCTCGAGACATGCACAGATTCCATTTAAGCATTCCCTCTCACTTCAACACTCCAATGCAATTCTATTCATCTTTCGAACAGAGCTACAGGCAGCTGTGGATCGGAGTGCTCCACTTGGAAGTCATTAATGAATTCTGACTGTAGATGACTGATGGATCGGTCGATGAGGCTGTCCATGTCTTTGTTGAGTAAGGAGGGTGGCCGACTGAGACATTGGAACTGACCAGATAAGGTTATGGATTTGCTTTGCTTTGTTCTGACCTGGCCTAATGTGCTTTATTTCCCAGATTGTCAAGTCTTACCTGTGTCAGTGTGCAGGGCATGGAGAATGAGTTTTTATTGTTGTCAATGCCTTCAGCTGCTTGCGAATACCATTTGATGTAAAGAGAATCTGCTGAAAACGCACCAACTGTTGCACTGGCAAATCAGGAGTCTGAAATGGAGCAACCTCTGGACATTCATTTTGAACAGCACTGATGCATCAACCTCCTTAAAGGCGATGTATGCAAAAATATCACAAATGATGATTGTTAATCTCTCGACAGCAAACCACTCTTCAATGTTGATGGGCTTGAACTATCTGATGAAAATACTCGATTCTCCTGTCACCTGATGAAATTTCGAGCTGATCATACGTCATTACAGCTTTTGCCTCTTGGTCCCACCTCTTCAGTGAATCGTATAGTTTTGCAGATGCTGTGATAGAAGTAATTTTTATTGTTCAAAACTTACGGAGTTTTAAAACTGAACCTGCTCCATCTGACGTAATTGTTATGTGCAGGCTCCAGAGCTCTGATTGGGTACCCGGTGTAATCCTGCTTCTCTTAAAAAGAACCGAACTCCCAATGTGTCTTTTCATCGTTGTAGGCAGAGTGCTGTGTCACTTATTAAATTGGAAGGAGCCTGCAGCTCACTCCAGAGGGAGAGGCTTGATTGGACTATTAGACATTTTAACAGGAATGGATTGGGAGTTGGGATCAACACTTCCCAATATTCCAACATCGAGCTCCTATAAGCTCAATTACGTTCATCAGAATCATAAATGGATGCCTTTAGAATCTTGGATCTATTGGTCAGTTCGGATTATTCAACATTTTTACTATCCCGTTCTGGCTATTTTTAGTGTCTCTGGTAAGTGTCTTCAGTGAGGGAATAATGCTGGAAAGCAAACTTTACTTTCAGAATGCCCTTGTGGTTTACTGTCCCCTCCTGCTTGGGTTACTGTTCTTGTGAATTATCAATGTAAAATGTAGTGACCATACATAGCCGTGCTGCTATCTATTAAATGTACTCCTTCACACGTTTTTCCTGCAGGAATAGAAAACGAAACGTTTGGCAGAACGTTCAACTCAATTGAACTGGAGAGATAAATGGAGAGAGTAAATCATATCATCAAACCCCAATGATTCGAAGACTCACTTCCGTCCTGCCAAGGTTAGACCACGATATCTCGCTTTATTTTAATCGATACTCTTGCCAGTGGCTGGTTATCATCTGCCATCCCATGTTTAGCAAGTTTATTATGCAACTAGGTGTCAGCACTGGGCATAGCAGAACTCGATGTTGAATCATCCGCAGCATTCCCCAGATTTGCAATGAATTATCGATATCTAACAGGTCTGTCATCAACAAAATGAATCTCTGCCTGTTTCTCTGCATTTTATCACAATTTGCTGTTCAAAGTTCACTTTTGACTTCACTCTGAGATCCATAAAAAAATAAGAAAAACAAGCGAAAATTACTGAGTGTGTCTCCAGTGTTCTTTACTGTTTCTGCCTGAGAAAATCTTACGTTCAAGCTAAAAAAAACGCATCCGTGTGTTCCTCGACTACTTTTGCAGACATTTGGAAAACCGAATCCAGTCTCTTCGCTCATCACCATACCCAATAATAATCACTGACAACATCGTACTGAGCAAGACGGTATGCAACCACGTTATTTATCCATGTCCAGGCTATGAATTAAATCAAATCTGCCTCCAGCCACGCCAATCATTGACTCCATCTCCAATCCGCCTGAACCCACAGTACAATGAAATCTCATCCGTGTCCTTGTTGGGTCCACACTCTGCTGGTCTCTTCTTCTTCCAGCCAGATTCCAAAGATATAAACTTTCGTTAATTGCAAATCACCTGAACCTGATCAGTCACTTATTAACTCACACCAAGTTTTCAAGACGCCTTTGTTCACATCGAACAAATTGTCCCATCTGGGCCAGGTCTTGCGATTAAAATTATCATCTTTCTGTTCGACTCCATCATTAATTTCAAATTCCACCCAAACACTGGATCTTGTCCTTTTCACAAAGTTCTTTGAGTCTCCCGTTTTCAATTCGATGTAAAGTTTTTCCATGCTCCTCTCTCATAGTGTCTGTATACGTTTCTACACACTGTCACGTTCTGTTTCTCTCTCACATATACTTCTCATTTTGCTCACAGAATTAATCAGACAACAGCGCTGATCTCTGCCAGCCAGCTCACAAAGAAACTGCTGAATATATAAAATATTCATACCGCCATTTGCACTCCCCTTCTATTGCTCAAAAGGAAACAATAAATGTTGCTATCCTATCTTCTTTTTCATCTGAATGACTGAATCATGATTAAGATTGTGTCAACTACAATTTCATGGAGGAATCTCCAAATCCTGACAGCTCTCTGTGTGATAAGCTATTGTAATTACCATCTCTGCATTTTTGTATATTATTTGGAACTTATTTCGTCTCAACAACCAAACTTTCCGAAACCAGCGTCAATCTCAGTCTCATCAACAGATAGAAAAATATCTCCTCAAGGTTCTCAATATCTCGAAGTGATTTCCTCATCGGAGTGGTAGACTTGGTCTTGTACCCGTTGGAACACAGAAGAAGTTGTGGTGACTTTATTGAAACTTCCAAGATCCTGAAATTAACTGACATATGGAGAGGTTTTGGGAAAGGAAAACACAATCTCACTATAATGTGCCTCGTATTTCAGGCAGGAATGAAGAGGAAGCTTCTCTCAAAAGCCAATGAGTCTGTAGAATTCTTCACTGCACAACGCTGTTGCAATTGTTTCAGACAGACTATTTGTCTGGGGTCGACAGATTATGAATCATGAAGTGAATCAAGGGTTTTGGTAAAAGGGAGCAAGTGGATTTGCAGATGATCAGGTTAACCATAACCTCACTGAATGGTGGAACAGCCTCGATAGACCTTGTTGCCTCATTCTGCTCATACGTCTTATGGTTTAGTGAAAGAAGTTTGATGAAAGTGAGGGAGGTTATGTAGTGGCGGTTATGTAGTGTTTATATTCTCACTAACACAAACTGAGGAATTTAAAGCTAAATAGTCACCATCATGATTTTGCTCCACTCATTTTCTATAATGCTCCTTTGACTCATGATTGCTGCAGGAATTTCTGCAGAATAACCTGCTGCTCAGTTTAATCAGGATTGTTGTTGAAAGAATGGACACTTGTCTTGAAGACTTTTCCCCTGGACTCATCAGGACATTTCACAGGAACGTGAAGTTTTGTTTTAAATCTAAACCCTGGAGTGTCATTTGCAGTATCATTTCTTTTTATTTGTAACGGTTGGCTCACATAGGATACCGAGAGTGCAGAAAGAGGTTATTCAGCTCACTGAGTCTGCGCCATCACTGTGAAGTGCAGAACATATCTTCACCCTATCCTCACATTTTGCACGCCTACTCCACCTAACCTGCTCATTTCTTTACGTTGGGAGGAAAACAGCATGTCCAGATGAGAACTACAGACACGGTGGAAGTCTGCAAATAACTGAATAGATAGTTGTTTGGGAATTTACTGTATCATCCAGGATTTCTATTGTGCTTCAAGTCAAATATTTTACGTCCATGCTGTTTGATGAGAATTCAATTTTGGTATCGAGTTTTGATCATAAAGCCAACAAATGGGATAATGGAGGACACAGTTAACCTCGATGTGTTAAGGGTTCGGATAACCATTACAAGTTACTGCCTACATTGTGCAGGAGGAACATGCAACAGCCCGAATGGCTATTCCCACTACTCTAAATTCCCAAAGAGGCTACAGAAAAATAAAATAAAACTTGTTATCTTACCAGTCCGTAGCAGGGAATCTTCTTTTTTATGTAAGAGGAGAATGATGGGTAGGATATAACACCTTAGTGGTGTTTCAGGTAAAGTAAGCACATAACTATATTAATTCAATTACACAGCATCCCTCCGTTCCTCGCTCCCGTTGTGAAATTGGAGGCCCCGACGCTCGAGGTAAGCTTTTAAACAAATAGTTTACTTACCCAGCAGCCTTCTGGTCCTCTCCCATCCTGTTTAACTTGGAGGCTCTGAAGCCCGATATAAGTTAATAAACAATTGCTTTATTTACCCAGCAGCCCTTTCTGTAAAATTGTGGAGCGTGACGCTCGAGGTAAGCTTTCAAACAATCACTTTACTTACCCAGCCGCCGTCAGATCCTCGCTTCCGCTTTCCCACATATGTCCATTGTGGGACATTCACGAAAATTAGGTCATAAATATAGTGTGAGATGAGGTTGTTTGAAAACTGAGATGAGGAGAAACGACTTTTTTCAGCAGTTATGAATTGTGGAACTCACTGCCACCGACTGCAGTTGTGGTAGAATCAATCAAATGATTCAAATAAGAACTAGACATATTTCATTCGAAAAGTAGGACCAAGAGCTCCGGAGAGCGGGCAGAAGCACGGAGTTGGGACAAAGATAAGACCAACCACGGTCATGTTAGATATAACAACTGGACTGATGGGCTGCATTGCCTCTTCCTGCTCCTAATTCTAACGTTCCTATGGTCGGATAGTTTCCTTCTGTCCCATTGCTTATTCATGATTCCGAGCCTTGCCGTTTTCGGTCAATCAGAAATTCGTAGAACTGGGCAAAACTGTGTTTTTAAAGTGCAAAAGAAGAATAATCCCAGAATCTCAGCAAATGTAAAGTATTACAAGTAAATAGAATCAGAAAATTCCTGCCTTAGTGATTGCAACACTTTCCCTGGTCTCAAGATAATCGAAATTACGTCAAATAAACAAAACTTTTTCAAACATATTCAAATATTCCTATATTAAAGATTTTTCGTCCAAATAAAGTCATGAGCGTTCAATTCCTGAACAGAATGTACAGTATTTTGGAGAGCACGAAAGGAAGCAATGCAAGTGAAGTTACTTTTAATATAATTATAATTTCAGTAAATACCACTGATTCCATTCAGACACATACTGTTAAACAGCACTACGTATTGGCCAATTACATGTTCAGGAAACTAATTGTGGATCCTAATTTTGCATCCTTTTTTTACGTCAACATTTGGTCCTGAATTGCCTTCTCCGGTGCACTGATGTCTTTAGCTTAGGGTAGGTAATTTGACAAAGTATTTATGACACAGAAGATTTTTTTCCCCCACGTTGGTTTATCTATCATCCCGACAAAAAAATAACTAGGATTGCAGTCAATAGCAAAAGAATGACGGCAGATGCAGAATGGTACCCTATCTCCAATAAATTGAATGGCTCAATGAATCTGGCCACGACATACTCTGTGTCAAAAAGCAAAATGCTCATGCAGACACCGATTTTCATACAAACGTTGCATGCAAGATGGGTGTGGTTTAAAGTTTGAGTTCTTCTCACTACCGCAGATCATGAACAGAAGAAGCCAAATGAAGACTACATACAGCATCCCCAAACAACCAAAGAGGGTATTCTAAACAACAATTGAACTTGTCAGAGAAGTGGAGGGAATAATTTGCATTCCAATACAGGGATTCCAATACAAGGCTCACCTTCGCACCAATGATATATGTAAGGTGCAATCTATTATGTCGGAATGTATCTGGGCATCTGGCAGTTTAAGGGAGTACATATCTCATGAAAGGAATTGAATTCAATCCAGGCCAGTGATGCTGACAGGGCTCTGCCTCAAGGAGCGGTGTAAGGCATAGAGAAGGTGGGCTGATTTTCTCCTAAATTAGAATCCTACTGAATGATACTGCTCGTGCAAACAAATCAGTCCCACCTTCCTCATAAATCCATCGAATTCTAAATTAATCTACAATGTTAAGGAAACGGCAAACACCATAATGTTGCATCCACAGCCAAATTAGAAAGCGAACAGAAAACAAAATTCTAGCATCCTGTTGGAATTCTTCTGTCTTCTTATCGGAATACGTAAAGAGAAGGGGAATTTGGGCGCTAGTAGTCGGGTTACGAGTAATAAGGTGAAGAAGACGACATTTTACTATAAAATGCGCAATTATTGATTTTTCTATACTCAAGTCTTACTTATTTGAAATAATGAACTAATTTGTATTTGTTACCCCAATATTTACTCTTCTTTAGTATTTTCATGAGACCCGCAGGATAAATAAAGTGATCGATGCAGGAACCTAACACCTGAAGAATTCATATTTTTGTTGAATAGTAAGTATGGAATAACTGGAATTCGATACCGAGAAATAATTAATACTTGCAATTCAATGTTATTTGATGGTTACAAAAAGCAACAACGATCTTAAATGAGGAGTTCGGAGGAACAAAGATTTCATGAGGTGAACTCTTGCAAACGGGAATGAGCTAAATCCTTAGGTTCTGTGTACATATATGAGGAGCAGAAAGGTTACAAGGAAAACGACTCAATTGCAAAGAGTGGTATTTATGTGTGCCATCACAGGATGTGGACCTAATGAATGCTTGCATCGTTCAAAGAAGAATGACATTTCGAATGGTTGGTCCAGAGAGTGGTATATTTTTCTATTTTTTTTAAGTATAGGGAGATGTTAAATGTTTTGCATTTAGGTAAAATATTCTTCAGAACCTTATGGGATCTATCACAAAATATTTATGATATGCTGTTTATTTATTAAAGAGTGGCGACAGGAATATTTTGCGAAATTGCAAATTTGTGAGCCTTACGTCAGTGATTGGGGAATCATTGCAGAAGATTCTTATGGATAGGATTTCCTTATATTTCGAGAAATATGGATTTAATAGCGGGAGGAAGGGGTATTTTTATGTGCCAGAGCTCCTGTCTCATAAATGTAATTAAGTGTTTCTTTGAGGAAGTGATCAAGACTATGGATGAACTTTCTTGTGTTGTTTATGGGCTTCACAAAGCTTTTGACAAACTCTTGTTGGCAGGCTAATACAGCAGGTAAAAAAAATGTACACAGAAATAACTTGTTCAGAGAAGTGAGAGCGGAGTGGTGGAAGCCAGTTCATTTTTGATGGAGATTTGTGACCAATGCTGTTGGTCAGGAATCAATGCTGTGTCTTATGATAGTTGTTACACGATTGCCAGAGGTTATTGCAGCATATAATGACCTGGAGACTTTAGCAGGAGAGTGACAGATGGAATTTAAGTTGGACAGATGTTTTAATGTGTGAAGGAAACATTCAGCAATGGCATTCGATATATAAACACACAGCAGGATCGAGGCGAGCAGGTTAGCAGTAATCAGCCAACTGCAATGCCAATGGATAAATTGATCTCGAAAGCTTATGGCATTAAGTGCCCTCAATGATCAGGTCTCAGAGTATAGAAAAGTGGTAAGCAATATTGCAGCTGGATAGAACTTTAATTCAACCTCTGAATTAAAGCTGAGATATTGTCTTCAGCTCCTTTTAACATACTACCATAAGAATGTGGTGGCTTTGGACCAGGTAAAGAAAACGTTTACTGACTGTTGCCTCATTTGCAGCGTATTACATCTGGTGAGAGATTTGAAAATCTCTGTTGTTTTCACTTGGACATCGGAGGCTGGGGTACGACCTGATAGAAGTTTATAGTATTGTGAGAGAATGTATGGAACGAGTAAACGGAGTTTTATTTTCTCAGCACCTCCCACAGTGCAAAAGTGCCAATTACTGGGGATGTAGGTTTAAGGGAAAAGAGAGAACATTTAAACGACAAATCAGAGGCAAGTTATTTATACAGAGTGGTGGCAAGTACTTGGAATGTGCCAAGAGGAGGTACTAGTAACCAATAAAGTTGCAAGAGAAATATTAACAGATACATGAATAGGCTAGGCGTGGAGGGATGTGGACAATTGATTTATTATTTTCAACAATGTGCCAGTTAGTTGAGTTGGCCGTGCGAAATTTCCCATAGTGTTCAGGGATTTGAAGGAAAGATGTATTAGTCATGGGTAAATATAAGATAATAAAGTAGGGGAATGGGTCTTGGTGGGTTACTTTTCGAAGAGTCCGTGTGGACTTGTTAAGCCAAATGGCCTGTTTCCACACTGAAGGGATTCTAATTCTAATCTGATACAAATCTGCCCGAGAGACACCAAAACCCGAAAGGAAAATGCAATGCAAAGGCATAATTGTGGATTGCATCTCATTGCAAGCAGAATGTATTTCACGACAGCACGCTGAGATCTTTGATTAACGTCAAAATCTTAACATTAGGATCTCGCATGGAGTCGGTAGTGGTGGGTGGGCTGAGAATCTATCAGCAGGAGCAGATAGCAAAAGGCCGTTTAATTTTGCTTACTGCGTAGACGTAAGCTGAATAATTAGAAGTCCTCAGTTAAAACAAGTAACTGCGTAATTGCGCCAGGCTTGCTATCAAAGTTCGCAACACTAATGAAGGAACCAGGCATATTGACATGCAGAATGGTGCATCTTTGCTCACCACCAAAAGTCCTGTGGAGAAATTTTGCTGTCACCTTAAAATGGAAACAGATAGGTACTTATCGCAGGGCGAGATCTATAGCTGGTGGAAAGGCAATTACAATGCGAATAGGCAAAATTAAAAATGCTTAGAATGTGAAAGGAAACTGCAGGAATGGACACAATTGAAACGTGTAGCTTATTCGAAAACCAATTCCTGCAGGTCCTTGAAAAGTTTGTATCGGTCAGGCAGGGACGAAGTTGTCGATCGTGGAAGCCGTGGTTTACAAAGAAAGTTGACTCTTTCTTCAAGAGGAAGATAAAGGCTTATGTTTGGATGAGATGTGATGGTTCAGTGAGGGCGCTTGAGAGTTACAGGTTAGCCAGGAAAGACTTAAACAGACCGCTAAGAAGGGCCAGGAGGGGACATGACAAATCATTGGTGGGTAGGATCAATGAAAACCATCAGGCTTTTGAAAGCTAGAACAGGAATAAAAGAATGAGTAGAGTAAGATGTCGGCCAATAAACATCGTAATAGAAAGTTGTGCGTGGAGTCAAAGGAGATAGACGAAACGCTAAACGAACAATTTTCGTCAGTATTCACACTAAAGAAAGACACTGTGGTCGAGGAGTCTAGTTAGATGGAGAAGACTAGATTAGACAGGTTTGAGGTGCATAAGGAGGAAGTGTCAGTACTTCTGTAAAGTGTCAAAATAGGGACGTTCCCTGGGACAGAAGGGAATTATCCTAGGAGACTCCGGAAAACCAGGAAAGAGAAGGCTAAGCCTTTGACTTTGATCTTTATATTGTCATTGCCGACTGGAATAGTGCCACAAGACTGGAACAGAATAAATGCTGTTCCCTTGTTCACGAAGGGGAGGAGAGACAACCTTGGAAATAATAGACTTGTGAATCTTATTTCGGTTGTGTGTAGAGTGTTGTAAAGGCTTGTAAAAGATTGGATTTATAATCATCTAGGTAAGAATAAGTTGATTAGGGATGGTCAACACTGTTTTGTGAAAGGTGAGTCGTGCCTCACAAACCTGATTGAGTTATTGGAAAAGGTGACCAAACAGTTGGATGAATGTAAACGGGTTGGTGTGGTGTATATGGATTTCAGTAAGGCGTTTGATAAGGTTCCCCATGTTCGGCTATTGCACAAAGTACAGAGGCGTGCGATTGAGGGTGATTTGGAGGTTTGGATCAGAAATTGTCCAGCTAAAAGAAGACAGAGGATGCTGGTTGGCGGGAAAATTTGCTCTGGAGTTCAGTTACTATTATGGTACCACAAGGATCTGCTTTGGGGAACCCGGTGATTGGCATTTATGGAATTGACCCAGATAAGGTTATTGAAGGATCAGTTAATAAATTTGTGGATGACTACTATAGTAGGTAGAGTTGTGGATAGTGATTTAAAAATGTTGTAGGTTACAGAGAGCTATGGATAAGCTGCAGAGCCGTACTGAAAGGTGGCAAATAGAGTTTTATGCGAAAAGGGTGAGGTGATTCACTTTGGAAGGAGTAACATGAATGCAGAGTACTGGGCTAATGGTAATGTGGGAAACAGAACTTAGTCACTTCAATAATTTCAGTCCGAGACAAGAACTGAAGCAGCAGTATCGTTTAATATACGTTTGCAAGCGTGATGCCTATAAGATAGGCACCCCGAGCGGAACGAGTACACAACTTATATACAATTCATTTCTCTTTCCCTCCTCCCACTACTCTAAATCCGGCACCCATTCCTATTGTTTATCTCTTGCCTAAACCGGCCATGTGCATAACAAAGTACAAGTCTTGCTTGGCCATTCCACCACATCCTGCTCTGGTCTATTGTTAGCGTATCCTCTTCCACTGCCATCTGCTTCTTTACTTGCTGAAGCAACATTTCCTCCCAGTCTTTATCCACACTGAGCCTTATGACCACTTGTTTGTGGGTTTTTTGTTATCTTCAGAAGCGGGAAGAAGATGCTTCTAACTGTTTGTACAAGCATATCTAGGTTAACCTACACCCTCTTCCTCTTTATGATTCAGACTTCTGATTTTTGCAAATAACAACATTTATAATTATTGCTCACACTTCCACCTTTTTATCTTTACACTCAAGTGTTGTTTCTGCATTTTTTCCTTTAAGCATCGCCCCCAAAATTCGCAAGCATCATATCTGAGACTTCATCCATCTTGGACTCAATCATCCCTGATTATTTCATAGATAAAGTTCCTCTGCCTGATTCCCTTTTAGGGGCATCTGTTTCATTAACGCTGTCTCAAACAGTCTGTGGGTGAGCCCTCGTATACAGGGTATGATGCAACAGCCAATGGCTACCAGTACCCCAGCTACTACAATCAAGAAAGTAAGGAGGGAAACCACCACCCCATTTTCCAAACCATGATTCAAGCCATCCCGTGAGAGATGTGTCTACTCCTGAATTCTCAGCCAATTCCTCTGCTAAGGTCATCAATCCCCTTAATGCCCGAGTAATTGAACGATCAGGCGCAGTTTTATTCGGAATAAAGGTAAAACAGTTTCTTCCTAAAATCACTCACACACACAGACACTCACACAGACACACACACACACACACACACACACACACACACACACACACACACACACCCTTTTTCCACCAGAATCATATCAAGGGCCACTCTGTTTTCCCATGCTCACCCACTTGTCGCATCAAGCTGTTCTGATATTCCTTTAACCGTATTTCTTGTATACTTTATAAATAGCTGTTCATTACAGAAAATGTAATGTATCCAATCTACATTTTTATTAATTACTACTCACTAAAGCAGAGCTGACTCAAAGCCTGCTGCAATCTGGTTGCGAGCCTTAAACAAATCAGATAACTCCCACCCCCCACACATACACCCCGCGTCTCCTATAGAATCAAGATTAATTCTGTCATCAAAAGAAGTGTCTCACTGTGATCTCTCACTCCTTCCCTCTTTCCCGACTATCTTTTCATTCTCAAATGCCAGGATAAATTGAATTGCCAATTGTATAATTGCACATATCCCTCCCCAATCCGGAGGCAGGGTGGGTCTCAATATTTTCCCTCCACAGTACCACCACAGATCCGCCCGGGGACCCTTTAGTGCTGAGTAGTTCTGTTGTTTGTCCGTTTCGATGACATTCTTAATCTCTGCACATAATTTCAGCTCTCCCAAATTTCTAGACCGATTTGTACCTCGTCTACGCACACACGATGTGTTATTTCCGACTGAGGCTGAAAACATGAAGGCAGGGGCTTTTAAGTCTTTCTTTCCCAAGGTGGGGAATATCAGAGATAGAGAGGTACAGTTCCAATCATTACAAGCAGTCTTATCCTGATACAGGGCTATCATACATTTCAGCTGAAAATGTTTTGCTGGTTAAAGCGCAGCAGATCAGGCAGCATCCAAGGAACAGGAAACACGACGTTTCGGGCAAAAGCCCTCATGCTCTTCTTGTCTTCCGGTTTGTTTCATTTCTATCCCAAATGTATCATTGAAGTGTACCCGATAGGTGTCTCACCACCATCCCTTTCCCCACCCCCCACCCCCGCCGCAGAATTGCTTCGTGCTATGTGGTTTTCTTTATCGTTAGGTATATTGGGTTATACCCTCTGTCGGGACAATCGAAAATGGTCGGAAATGTGTCCGGTGTACTGGGACGAGACCATTCTACCAAGTACCATCCCCGAGGCCATTCCCATCGGACTTAAGACTCAGGGATCGTTAATAACACATAACATTAAGCCCAGTACCATTAGCCCAGTACTCTGCATGTCTCTAAGCTTCCCTAGCGTTCTAAAACTCGTGCTGAAGCACCAAAAGATTTAAAATACAATCCTACAGAAATAATCCCGCGCTCGCATCGCCGCTGTTTCATCAGTTAATCAAAGTCTCTTTAACTCAAGTTTCAGCGGTTCTTGCGTTGATTCGGCTGTCCAGACTTCTTCCTCAACTGGAGAATCCACTGGTCCTTTGATCTGAGTGTCCAGCTTTTCTCAGCCGTCCTTATCGCCGTTTCAGTCGTCAAAAGAGCCTGGTATGGCCCTTCCCAGTCCGGTTGCAATTTAGTCACTGTTCATGGTTTTACTAAGTCCCAATTTCCCGATCGAATCGGATGAACACTATTTCTTGAGGAAAGACAAAGAGGAGGATAAGCCCAGTATATACTTCTTTAAGAATAAGTCTGTAGTTTTGGGAATTGGCAATTCCTCATTCATTCACAGATAAGGTAAGCCAAATAAGATTTCATAAGGGGATTTGCCCAAATCTTTCCTTGGGGCCGTTCGTACTCGCAAGAGAGCGATAGGTAAACATTTGGTGCAAAGGAGTCTGGTTTATATTATCAATTTAGAGAGCTGTTATTTGAGTATTTGGCTCATTCTCTCAACCCTTCCTGATGATGGCGGGTGCCATGGAGTTTGGAACTCCCAGGAAATTCCCAATCCTTTCATTAACCCCTATAACACTTCAGAGATAAAATGAGTTTCTTGGTCGGAATCAATACGGTTCATTAGCCCATATCGGGGAATTATGTGCATCAATATTGTTTTAGATGCCCCACTCGCAATGGTGGTAGCTACTGGGCATGCCTCAAACCAACCAGAAAGGTGATCTACCATGATAAGCATATATTTTAGTCTTCCCACTCTGGTACTTCAGTATAATCGACCTGCATACTCTGAAAGGGTCTCAATCCCGGGTCTTTCCTTCCTGGGGTCTGTTTTCTCGTGACTTGCTGATTTACCTTTCTGCATATGATAAATCCCTCACGTATTTGTTCAGCAATTGTATATATTCTTTTACATCCACGTTTCCTAAGAACCAAATCACACATTGCTTGTACTTCCCAATGGATGCCTTGATGTATGTCAGCCATAGATTTGCACATCATCATTTTGTTTAACATTTCCTTTCCATCAGGTAACATCCAATGCCCGTCTGCTGTTTTTGCAGCCCCTAAATCCTTCAATAATTCTTCCTCTCTTTCAGTAAATATAGGAGCTTCTCGAGGACCTGGAACAGTAGGTAACCGCTTCTTGTGGGTTCAGGGCTGCTTCCTTAGTCACTTCATCGGCTAGTCTATTCCCCCCAACTTCTGGTTAATTTTCTTTCTGATGACCATTTATATGTAGTGCTGCTATTTTCGGGGCAGTAATAATCTACTGCTTTTGCTCTTCTTTTTCCTGTTCCGAAGAGGTCATCTCGATGCTGCAAAACGGTAATTCCCTTGGGGCTGCTAGATTTTCCAACATTTGTTCCAACATTTGTCCAAATAGATTTGGGGATTCTGTAAAACCCTGGGGGAGCAAAGTCGACCAGTATTGCTGTTTACGTCCTGTGTTGGGATCTTCCCATTCAAAGGCAAAAACAAATCCTACGTTCCTCCAGCAAGAGACACGCTCAAAAGGCATCCTTTAAATCCATCACACGAAACCATTTGTGGCCATGACGGATCTTACTTAATAACGTACAGGGATTTGGCACCACTGGGTGCCTGATCTGTACTGTTCGATTCAATGTTCTCAAATCCTGCACCAGTTGATAAGTTCCATCGGACTTCCGCACTGATAGAATTTGGGTATTATAAGGAGACAAACATGGTGCCAACAGCCCATCTCTAATCAGCCCCCCAAATACTGGCTGCAGTCCTCGTTTACCTTCTATGGAAATGGGATATTGTAGTTCACAGGCAAGGTCCCCTTACCTTTCTAAATTTATTTCTAGGAGAGGGATCTGTAGTATTCCACGATTTCCTTCTCTGGCCGATAAAATAGGGTCTATCTCTTTCTCCACATCCTCTGTCAACATTGCGATTTGTACAACTATTTCTTTTTTCTGCATGACAATCTTCAGTCCTAAGAGGATAATTAAATCTCTCCCTAATAAGTTACTTCCCATATCAGGGATATAAAACAGTTCCCCTGTGACTCTAACCTTCGGACTTTCTATCATCATAGGTTCAAAAACTGACATACTAAATCCTTCCCCTTTTACCTCAGAAACAATAATTGATCTTCTTGTCATACATACTTTCTTTGGTTTAAAATTCAGCGATCACCGTGCTTCGCCCATATCTAATAGGAAGACTACCTCTTACTTACAGTGTCCCACCTTTAAATTTATCAAGGGTTCCTGGTGGGTCTCCGGAGTCAGAACCCTGACACCCCTATTCCTCATCGAAATTCACAAGCGGAATTGCCTTTTCTTCCCTTTGTAGATCAGGACACCCCAGCTTAAAATGCCCTATCTTTCTGCAATAATAGCATCCTGCCAGTGGAGACTTCCATCTCTTCCCCTGTCACCCGAGCCCTCGATCAAATGCTCCCACTTATCATCTCTCTCTCCCTCTTCCTCTCTGTCCTTCATGCTGCCACCCGCCGCTCTGGTTGCTTACTATTGGTTCCATTCTTTTCTTAACTACCTCGCCTACCTTCGCTACCATCATTTTTGCCTTCTGTTTTTGTCTCTCATCCTCTCTCTTTACAACACTTCCTGTGCTCCTCTTAACAATTCATCTCATGTGTTTTCGCTCAACCCTTCTATCTTCTGTATCTTTCTCTGTATGTCTGGCCATGCCTTTGTCACAAAATATACTTTCAAAAGACCTGTGCCATTGGGTTCTCAGAGTTCATTCCAGAGTATTTCCGCAATGAGTCTCTTAATCTTTGCAGGAAAGCTGAGGGCGTCTCATCTTTTTCCTGTCTAACGTCAAAGTTTGCGACTTTGGAACTGCCTCTCTTATTCCTTTTAGAATCAGGTCTTTCAATTCTCTCATTTCTTCTTAATGATCCGGGTTTTGATAGTCCTACTGGGGGTCTCTGAGGGAAAACTCCGTCTCTCCCTGTCTAGCATCCCGATTAGATTAGACTTACAGTGTGGAAACAGGCCCTTCGGCTCAACAAGTCCACACCGACCCGCCGAAGCGCAACCCACCCATACCCCTACATTTACCCCTTACCTAACACTACGGGCAATTTAGCTTGGCCAATTCACCTGACCCGCACATCTTTGTGACTGTGGGAGGAAACCGGAGCACCCGGAGGAAACCCACGCAGACACGGGGAGAACGTGCAAACTCCACACAGTCAGTCGCCTGAGTCAGGAATTGAACCCGGGTCTCCAGGCGCTGTGAGGCAGCAGTGCTAACCATTGTGTCACCGTGCCGCCCAGTGGAATGTTCCCGGTCCGATATTTTAATGGCTGCTCCTCGTATAATTCCCCTTTCTTCTCCAGAAAATAGTATATTCAAAATAGACATTAACTCAGACTATATATAAAGATTGGGCTCAATGATTGATCAATGTGTTCAGACAACCCTACCGGATCCTGAACTAGGACCTTCATCTCCTTTTTAAATGTTCTGACCTCCCCACTGTTTAGGGGGGCACTTACAAACCCAATCTCTTTGCCCCCAGTTGGTACCTCCCGAAATGGATAAGTCTTTATGCTCTTGCCCATTTTTTTTTGTTTTCCTCCGCTAGGTCTTGGTTAAGCTACTCCGGAGGCTTCCTCTCTGTCTATTTTATCTTGCCTTTCTTTCGTTGAGGATTGGGGACAACATCGTTCCCGTCAACCACCCCTTCTTCCACCTCTGGTAGGTCTTCCGTTCCCTGTCCCAGTCTGTCTCTCCTCCTCCTCCACTTCCACCCAATCTGATTTTATGCCACGGGAGGGTGGTCAAGCAGCGAAGCGGGTCCCAGGGATTGTGTGGGTCAGAAGGGGAATCCCTTCTCTGTACTACCATAATTCCTGACCTGCCCTTCCGAAAGGACAGTACAGATGAGCAGAGAGATCTCAGTGTCCAGGTGAATAGATCATTGAAAATTACCACCCAGGGTGATAGGTGATAGGGTTCTTAAGAAGGCATACAGTGTTTATTGGTAGAGGGACTGGGTTTTGGAACCATGAGACCATGCTGCAGCTGTGCAATATCTGGTGTGATAACATTTGGAATATTGAATGCAGTTCTGGTCACTGCATGATAGGAAGGATGTGGAAGCTTTGTGAAATGTTCTGAGGAGATTTACTGGGATGTTGCCTGGTTTGGAGGGAAGGCTTTACGAGGAAAGTTTGAGGGACTTGGGATTGTTTTGAGTGTAGAGAAGAAGGCTGAGAGGTGCCTTAATTGGGACATACAAGATCATCAGAGGATTCGTTACGTTGAGCAGTAAGAACCCTTTTCCTCGAATAGTGATGGCAAGCCCGAGGGGACATTGCTTAAATTGAGTGGTGATAGATATAGGACAATTATCATAGGTAGTTTCTTTGCTCAGAGAGTAGTGGGAGCGTGGAACTCACTGCCTCCAACAGTAGTAGACACGCCAAGTTTAAGAGCATTCAAATGGTCATTGGATAAACATGGGGACGAGAATGGAATAGTGTAGGTTGGGTGAGCTTCAGATTGGTTTCACAGGCCGGCGCAACATTGAGGGCCGAAGGGCCTCTACTATACTCTAATGTTCTATGTTCTAACCATTCACAAAGAAAAAAATAAAAACAATGACATTCTTTAGAAAACACAAACTTATATGTCCAACTAGATTTTCTTGATCAGCTGCATAATAAATGCCACGAACAGGACCAAAGAAGTCAAGAAGTCAATGCAATGTTACCCATAATATCTGGCGAGATGATGTATAGAGAGGCAGAGCGTTGCAGTTATATAAAAACTAACTTCGACTCAACTAACATGACTGTGATCAAATCTGAACAACCTATCTTCAGATGGATGTACTACTGCGTACGTCAGTTCACCTACTTAGATTGAAATAATGACAGGACTACAAGGATTCAATTATGAGGAGATTTTAGATAAAAGTGTGACTGTATTCACTATAGTCAAGAATGTTGGGACGTGATCCAATCGAGGTTCTCAACGTGTAATTAGGAAACTGCATGATAGATAAAGATAAAGTACTTCCTCTAAATCTGTAAAGAGGGAAATATTTTATGATTTAAGGTCTGGCCATACTTGAGAGATGTTAGAAAACGTTCTCCAAGCAAAGGATAGTGGAAGTTAGGATCTCTCTTCGTCAATGTGCAAATGATCGACATGTTTGTATTTTGTCTATGCACAAATCAAGGCCCAAAACATGCATGTAGATGTGAGCCACAGATCAGCATGAGCCACAGATCAGCATGACTTTATTAAATGGCAGAGGAGCATCAAAGAGCTGAATGGCCTCCAATTCCGTTATGTGGGGATAGAGCTAAAATACATGTTGTATCTTCTTGAATCTTCGAGACCGAAGCATCACCATCTCAAATCGTACACATTGCGTTATTGTCTTTTTTCAAACTCCCTCAGTGATGATACCTTCATTTGCTGGACCATCGCCTAACATAGCATATGCAAAAAAGTCACATTCGACCATTGACCATAATTCACAGTAACACCTTTTAGGATATTTGACCCATCGAGTCTGCTCCTCAATTCAATTATGCTAATTGATTTTTTAATCCCATTTTCCACGTTGTCCAAGAAAACGTTGATCCCCTAGGCAACCAAGAACTTATATGCTCAACAACTTGGCCTCTGCAGCCTTCCACTCTCTGGCTAATGACGTTACCCCTCATCTCCGATCTAAATGGTCTTCCCTTTGCTCTAAGACTGGGCCCTCATGTCCTCATTTCTACTGCCAGTGTAAATTACTTCCCAACGTCCATTCTGTACAGCCATTTAGTATTCTGTAAGCTTCAATCGGATGCAACTTCTACCCCATCCTTCTAAACACCATCAGGTGCAATCCAGTGTCCTCAAACATTCCTATATGCCGAGACTTTAATTCCTGCGATCATTCTAATGAATCTCCTCAGGTCCTACACCAGGGCCAATACATCTTTTCTGAGTATGCGCCCAAAATTGCTCAGAATGCTCTGATTGTAGTCTGGCCACAGGGTTGTAAAGTCTCAGAAGTATATCCTTGTTTTTATATTCCATTCCTTTGGAGATGGATTACAATATTGGATTTGCCATCCTGACAACTGACCTTAACTGCAAGCTTACCTTCAGAGATAACTGGCCTAAGACGCCCAAGTCCCTTTGTAATTCCTGAGTTTCTCCCTATTTCGAAAACACTTCATGCTTCTACTCTTCCTTTCAAAGAGTATTAACTTAAACTTGCCCACGTTATACTTCAGCTGCCCCATATTTGCCCACTCTCCTAACCAGTACAAATATCGCTGCAGCCTCCCCACCACCACAATACGATTTGCCACTCTCCTTTTCTTTTTCTCATGTGAAAATTTAACCTGAATTCTCACAGTTTCTGTAGCAAGATAATTAATGCATAAAGTGAAAGGTTTTGGTCCCAACATTGACCTTGTGGAACACCACTAATCGATGGCTTCCATCTGAAAAGGATGATTTATCCCCACTCTCTGCTTTCTGCCAGGTTGCCAACTCTCTATCCACGTTAGTCCCTTTCCTCTAACACCATGAACACTTACTCTACAGCGTCCGATGTGCACTTTATGAAAAACCACCTCGAAATCCAGATCGATAGCATTATTTGGCTCTCCTTGCTCTAACCAACTCGTTATCTCCTCAAAGAAATTTTAATTGACTTCTCAGGCATAATCTCCTATTCATGAAATCATACTAACTTTGCCCTATTTTAGCATGCATTTCCAACCATTCAGAAATGTTTTCCTTTACAATGGAGTCAGTAATCTTACCAATGACTGAAGATAGGATAATCATCTTATACGTTCTTGTCTTTTGCCTTGCTCCAATCTAAATGGGGGTTTGAGGTGTAACGTTAGCGATTAACAATCCCATGATACGTTTCCTGACTCCAGTGATACCTCAAAGGTCACTACTAAAGCTTCCACCTGCTTGTCAGTTGTCTCCTTCAGAAATCAAGGGCATAGCCCATCTGGTCCAAGCTGTTTATCTGCTGCCAGATGTTTCAGTTTATCTAACACAATCTCCTTGGTGATGGTCACTGTAATCATCTCTGCTTTCCACCTCTTGAGTGCTTGCACATTCTGCACATCAGAGAACAAAATGTATATAACTTCCACCATAACAGCAGTAGACCAGAAGATTAAATTGTTAGACTGGTAACATGTCTCTTGATCCATGATCAAAAAAGAAGACATTTGTGAAGAAATAGCTGAGCCATTATTAAATCTAAACGGCCAAATATTTTTCATTGTCGATATTTACACGCTTAAACATACATTGTTAAGTGATCTTGTAGGTCAATTCGGAATGTTAAACTATATTGACATAAGATTTCTGTTCTCTGTCATTTCAAACTTAGAACTCACACCTGGCCAAATTGTGATGTCCAAAGTACGGCCGTATTTGTACTCCAGTGCTCAAAAGAAGTTTAATGTGCCAGACAAAATTCTACACGAAAAATCCAAATAACAACTGGAATTGAAACATTTACAATGTGGATTCCCATAAGGACTTAGCATTGCTTGTACATTCTTAGTTTTGCTCGCATGAAAAATGTTGCAAATTGTCTGTACCTGAGAAGGGATTATGTGTGTCAATAGGAGCAGGATTAGGCCATCTGGCCCTCCGCACCAGCTCTGCCATTTGATAATGAACATGTGGTGGTCTTCACGTGACCTCAGCTTCACTTACACACCCTGTCACCATATCCCTTAAGTGCTTTACCGATCAAAAATAATCTGCCATCAACGATGAAGTCTCCACTGGGCAGGGAATTTCACAGATTCTCAACTATTCGGGTGAAGAAATTCCTCCTGAATCAGGTCATAAATATGCACCACCTTATTTTGAGGCTGTTCCCTTTTGTTCTAATTTCGCACAACAATGGAACCGAAACCCCTTCTTCTATCTTATCTATGCCCTTCATAATTTTATATGCTTCTGTAGGATTCCCCCTAATCATCCAAATTCCAATGAATATAATTCGACTTTACTCAGTCTGTCCGCATTACACAACCCTCTCAAATCCAGAATTAACCACGTGAATCTCATTTAAACCCCTCCAGTGCCAGTGCATTCTTCCCAATTATGGAGTCCAGAACTGCACGAACTACTCCTTGTTTGGCCTCACAAGCACCTGGTGCCACTGCAATATAATTTTAGAGCATGTAAAATTAATTTCTCTAACAATGAAGGACAAAATTGCATTTCCTTCTCATTTACCTCTTGCATCTGCTAACCAACCTTCTGCGATTCATGCACAAGGACACCCAGGTTCCAGGACACAGCAGCACGCTGCAATTGTTTCACCGTTCAAACAATAGTCCTTCAACCATGATTTCTCCCAGAATGGATAACTTAACATTTATCAACATAATACTCCATCTCCCAGATCTTTGCCCAATCTTGTATCTAAAAATTTTCCTCTGCAAACGTTCAGAGTCCTCTGCACACTTTGTTCTGCGATGGTGTCATCTGCAAACATTGACAAAGAATGTGTGATCCCCAAGTCCAAGACATCTCGGTGAATCATGCACAATTGTGGTCGCAAAACTGATCCCTCAGTCATCCACCAACTTACACCTGAACCTCATGCAGCAGACTTTTGTGTCGGCACCATGTCAAATATCATTTGTAAATCGAGATACATCACATCAGTCCCATTTGTCCACCGCACTTGTAATACCTTCATAGAATTAGTGCAAATAAAGTTAAGCATCCGTTTCTACATCTCTGGGTCCTTCTGATTTTCTCCACTGTTCCTAGTACGGAGATGCCTGCGAATTCTATTGGATGTTAGAATGTGCCATACTGTCAGAGCCTTTCATGATTAACTAATTTACTGGAATTCGTTAGAATCAAAGTATAATTCATGATTGAATTTATTTTTTTTGCAAGTTTATTATTTTCATAATTAGAATCGTTGGATACTTCATTCCATTAATCAACTCTATTCTGAACTTATTCTGTGTCCCAGCATAAATAAACGGATTAATGCAGGAACTCAAAAACTGAAGCATATATCCGTATTCCTCCAAATTAAATGATGATCCATCGAAATTGGACCCTGAGAAATATATAACTTTCCCTATCCGGATGTAGAGAATGGTTACGAAAAATAGTGAACACAATAGAATGAAACTGCCCGAGATTGCGAAGAGTAAAACCATGGATTTCTTCCGTTTCTCCATTTCTGGGTCCCTCTGATTTTCTCCATTTTTCCTGGTGCGAAATTGCCTGCGAGTTCTATTGGATGTTAAAATATGCCTTACTGTCAGAACATTGAGCAATAAAACCAGAATGAATGGGAGGCAAGGGCTTAAAATCGAGCGAATTACATCATATGCGATCCATGCAGGTGATGTATAAAACACTAATTTTAAAACGCAGAACCAGGGCACATTGTGACTGATGTAAATAGGCTCATAGACAAAATATAAAAAGATATTTTTTCCACAGACAAGCACCATCACAACGATTATAACACGCACTGCCACCTTTTCAGTACAGTAATTCATTTTCAATTTTTGACAAAATATGGCAACAAATCGTTCAAATGTAAACGCAACTGTTAACCAAACAGAGCTGTCTATGGCAATGTAGATCAGGACAATGCGGAGACTGCATATCGGCGTGATGAAAAGAAAACTGGATGGGAAAAACATTCCAGCAATTCGGTTCAATACGACAGCAATGACCATGACAAGGAAATCTGTCACTGCCATGGACAAAAGGTAATAGGTGATACATCCAGAGAGACCACATCTTCTTCGAGGCAGGATGACAATTACTGATAAATTCGCTAAAATAGATAAAAAGTGAGGGAAGTGAAGGACAGAAGGAAACTTCACAAATATCAGTTGTTGAAATCCCCGCAAAACTATCTTAGTTCCACGACAATGTATGAAACTTATATGTTGGCAGCATGATCATAAATTGGAAAGCAGTTTTTTTTTGTCTTATATAACGCCTCCCATGATTCGATTGTTTACATACTGTGAAAAGAAACCCTCATGAAGTATCTTCACAGTATTAAGAGCAATAACGTGTGTACTTTAATGATCAATAAAATTAATAAAAATTCTGGTCACCTTCAAAAAAAGTGAATGTCGATGGAACAACAACGAATGGATGAATAAGAGGCTTGGTTGGGGCAGAATTTAAACGTACCATTTAGGAGGGTTTCTTGACACAGTCTGTAAACAGTCCAAACAGACAATGGGTTGTCCTAAACAAAAACACATTGGAACCTTACAGGAATGTTGAATGTGCTAGAAAGAAACACATATGGAATCGATCAAGAGACAGATTGCATAACGATGAGAATCAGTAATTGACATGTCGAATCAATTACTTGGGTAATGTTAATTATTGGAAATGTTAGCGTGCTACCTGGTTAAACGGAAAATTATGCTGAGACAAGCAAAAGTACAGTCAGAGTGCAAGTTAGCAAGGTCACATTTGCAAACGCAAT
The DNA here is from genome assembly GCF_020745735.1 of Hemiscyllium ocellatum. Lineage (NCBI taxonomy): Eukaryota > Metazoa > Chordata > Chondrichthyes > Orectolobiformes > Hemiscylliidae > Hemiscyllium > Hemiscyllium ocellatum. The sequence goes on from NC_083441.1 coordinate 999,752, forward strand.
GGCTTCATGTTTGATTATTGCTATCAGCTTGAAGAATTAAAACGGGAAGGCAATAAGATCTCACTCATCCAAAAAAAATTCTATCATGCAACAATTCGCTAGTTTGCTGTACACTGACTCGAGTTTTGAGACTTTCTGCTCTTGCTAGATATGTGCATTAAGGTTTTATGGGTTAGACACTAGTTATCTCTTGTTGATCGTCAACATATTCTGACGTTGATGTAACGAAAGCAGACATTGCTGCAAAAACACTCACGAGATCTCAAAGCATCTGTGGAGATAAATCAGTCTCTCTTTTCAAGTTTCACGTCCACTGACCGTTCTTCAGAACAGATATAACAGGAACGACCAGAACATTCGCAAGATTGCTGAGTGTCAGAAGCTCAATGATTCCTGGACCTGAGGCCAATAATTCAATAACAGGACAAACACCTCAAAACTACGAAAATAAATTAACTGCTGCAGTGGGTTCATAAACATTGCGCTCCTCGATCTTGGCGAGTCTGCTGAGCGTTTTTGCAAGGCGTACGTATCAGACAAACATTTGGTGTTCACTAAACCTCCTGAAAAAATATCTTACATCATTCGTGTTGGAATAAATCATTTCAAAACAAGTTGTTATTTCATCGAATTACTAAATTTGCCATTATAAATAATGCAAGACATAATTCTATGCATGTCGAAACAATGTGATAATATATCTTCAATGAAAGTGGCTTGAATATAGCATCCTTTACATCCTTGCTAACAACATTAAAATTCACAATGTTTAACTGTACTTGCATATTGCTGAATAAGGTTCACACTATCAGAACAGCCTGTAAGTCGAACATCTTGTTATTAATGCCAGGAGAAGATTACATATTAACAGCAACAACCTGGCAGTAATGGAATGGCAACACTGTATAAATAATATTCTATGAACATTTTAATGCGAGAATGCTAATTCACAGAAAGGAGCAATGCTCGCATTGAACTAGAAGCACATACTGCTTTCCAGACGAAATACGTTAGAAAATCACGATTAAATCAATGAAATGCTCATAAAGTTGGCCATTATGTCATGGAAAAGAAAATCCTGGTAAAAGTACGGCATTTCTAGGATTGACGGGGTTAAATTATGCAAATTACATGGAGAACGTACAACAAAAATGCACAAAAATATCGAGTTGAAGACGAGAGTTAACGTGGTTAAATGAAGTGTAGTCCATGTCCCATGATGCAGGAGAAAGAAAATTTGCAACTTGGAGACATGCTTCTTGCAAATGGGACCGGTACTTCAGCTCATTCAAAGAATCATGCAACTATGAATGAATTACAATAGACATACTTTACCTAAAATCCCGATAGCTGCAAGGACTGGATAATAAATGGAAAACAATAGGTTTTTCGGTGATACATGCATTTCTATTGGAGGTCCTGAATATGTAGCGCACTACACAAAAGATATGTTACTTATACATTACACCCGTGCTCTGGGGAGATAGTTAATATGTCAGCTGTTTCAAGTTTTCGCAATTATCACACAAAAAAAATGCAGCTGCTGCTCCACTGGCATTAATGTTTTGATCGTGTCTCAGGTTTTCCATGAGAGGCAGTTTTGGTCGCCTCACTTTAGGAAAGATGTGGAAGCTTTGGAGAGGGCGCTGAGAAGATTTACCAGGATGTTGCCTGGAATGGAGAATAGGTCGTACGAGGATAGGTTGAGAGTGCTAGGCCTTTTCTCGTTGGAACGGCGAAGGATAAGGGCTGACTTGATAGAGGTTTATAAGATGATCAAATGAATAGATAGAGTAGACAATCAGAAACTTTTTCCCCGGGTACAACAGAGTGTTACAAGGGGACATAAATTTAAGGTGAAGGGTGGAAGGTATAGGGGAGATGTCAGTGGTGGGTTCTTTACCCAGAGAGTGGTGGGGGCATGGAATGCGCTGCCCGTGGGAGTGGGAGGGTCAGAATCACTGGTGACCTTTAAGCGGCAATTGGATAAGTACATGGATGGGTACTTAAGCTAGGACAAATGTTCGGCACAACATCGTGGGCCGAAGGGCATGTTCTGTGCTGTATTGTTCTATGTTCTATGTCTATATGCCTTGGCCGCATGGTGTGAGCTACATAATTAACCCAATTAAAACACTTCATGATAAAAGCTAACGCTCTGTATTTTGATTTTTGCATGGAAGCAGCGGTGACCACAATGTTTTCAGACAATAAATGACCAATAGTGGGAGCATGGGGCAGACGATGTGGAATCGAAGGTATTGTCTTTTTTGTTGACAATGAGTCAATTAGATCCCTAAATACCTCTGATGAAGAACAGCAATCATCGAATGTTCCCGTTATACAAATGTTTGGCCACTCAATTTATTTTCTTGTTTTCGAAAGTGACATTGGAGTTATAAGAACGTCACAACAAAGATGCCATTGAAACATTCGAGTACATAAAATGCACAATGAAAGAGTGAAGCGGACTGGCTCAGACTGGAGAGTAATAGAGATGGTTGGCTAGGTAGGCAGACCTTTGGTAAACAGAATTCAATCTAGATGAATGTGAGTGATGCAACTGGGCAGGGTAAACCAAGTAATGGAATTCATGATGAAAGTGAGCTTACCAGGAAGTAACGAAGATCAGAAGAACATTCTCGCGCGCGTGTGTACTGGGAAATTGAGATGTCAGGACACGTGGTTAAAGTGATTGCCAAGTCACATGCCGTACTTCTAATTTAGTTGAGGCATCGAATTTGTTGAGGCATGGGGTTTACGAGAACCAATGAACTGTATATAACGTTGGTAAGGCCACATTTAGAACACCACTTGTAGTTGTAGCATATACTGTACAGGAAGAAAAAGGAGTTTCGGAGAGTATGCAGAGAACATTTACCTGGAAGTTGGCTGAACTGCAGAATTTCAGTAATGAACAGAGAATTTGCAGATGGTAGCTGTTGGCTTCAGAGTAGAAAATGTTTGACAGGGGACAAGACTGAATGTAAAACAAGAAAATATGGAGCACCGAAAGTATCGAAAGGAGGAAACTTTTCGCCATCACAGAGGATCAGAAAACAATGGGCATAAATTTAAATAAAGTGGCAGTATGTTTAGAAGAGTTATAAAACGTTTGTGGGTGGTGGAAATCCAGGTACAACTGCCGGTAAAAGTGGTAGAGGTAAAGTACTGCTAACATTTCTGAAAAAGCCGGGTCTTCAGTTGTCATAGTGAATTCTGCAACTTGTTCAGAAGTAGAAGGAGTTACGAAACGGGGTAAACACCTCTGCTAATTTAAACGAGCAATAAGGGAAAGATTCACACCGTGCTGTTATCTGTTAAAATTAGAGCGGCAAATAATTATCCCAGAGGTGGCTATTTAAAGTAAAAATTAACAACTTTATTTTCTAAGTGCAACAGAGAACATTAAAAGCAGAAAAATACTGTTTAGATTGGATTGCTTGCAGCATAGAAACAGGTCTTTCGGACCATCAAGTCCACACTGACCCGACGAAGAGCAACCCATCGAGATGAATTCTCCTACATTTATCCCTTCTCCGAACACGACGGACAATTTAGCATGACCAATTTACTTAACCTACACATTTTTGGACTGTGGGAGGAAACCCACGCAGACACGTGAAGAAACTCCACAGACAGTTGCCTGAGGCGAGAACGGAACCCTGGTTTCTGACACTGAGAAGCAGCAGTGCTAACCACCGTGCCACCCAACTCTTTGCTCTTGCACTCATCTTTTACCTCCTACTCTACATTGCTAGACCAATTTTAAAAACCCTGATTAAGACTTTTTTAAAAATAAAGATTCAAATCAGTGAGTTTTGCCTTCGTAGATTTTCCTCTGCAGATTTTCTGCAAGTTGCCTCGCTGTTCTGCCTCGCAAACTCCCCACAGATAGTACCTTTCAGAGACCTCTTCAGCTAGCAGTTTACATAAACCAGTTTTTTTATGTTTATGTCCTGAGAACTGCCTGTTTGCAGAGAGCTGATAACTTGATAACTTCTATAATGTTTCCTCCAGCGGAGAATCTCATCTTATCCAGTTTATCTATATGCTGACTTGACGTTTAGCTGTTGCCATCTGTTGTATGTAACTATCAGACCCTTTCAGCCATCTTGTTTTAGCTGAAAAATAGCTGAAAGGACCACCTTGCCAACTTCAGTTCTCAGTCCTTACAACAGCACCTTATCCACAACACCATTGTGGAATTAACAGTGAAGTGTGCAGAATATCTTGGCAGAAGGGAGCTAATATTTCTTGAGAAGCAACCATTGTAAACCACATATATATCAAGGGGAAAGACATCAGTGAACGCTAAATGTCCCTTCAAACACCACACTTTGCTGGCACAGAGACAATAACCACTGTCTCATGATTACTGAATACATTTACTGGAACACGACTGCTAACAGCGCTGTTCCTCCACTGGTATGGACCCGTCGTCAAGCTGTTCCAAATTCAACCTTTTAAAGACAAGGAGCTTCTCTCTGCCTCAAAATGCACGCTATTGTTGTGCTGAGGGTTACTGTTGATCTGAAACAAAATGCATTATAAACATTGCCATTTCAATCCGAAGGTTTCAAAAGCAGTTCAGAGCCGTTGAAGACTCCCCAAATATTTTTCACCATTAACAGGTCCCAAGTAGAAAGTGCAACAGAAGGCTTCTGACTTGCTCGAGCGAGTGTAACTTGGACAATGCTCAAGAAAGTCGACACCATTCCAGGCAATGCAACCCACTTGGTGGGTAACGTACCTACTCACCCTTCCACTACCGAAGTGCAGTAGCAGCAGTGTGCACCAGCGACCATAAATGCCGGATTTTAGAGAAAAATAATAGAGAAACTGAGATTGTTTTACTCGGCACGAAAAAGAGTTAACTTCATTCGCGTTTTCAACGCTATGAATACTTGTGACAGGGTAAAGAGGGATATTTTGATTTCACTTGTTGTTGGGTCAGTAAGTGGAATGACAATTTCAAGATTGCCAGCAATGGAGCTGAGGAGAGATGGGGAGAAAGGTCTTCAATCGAAAATTTGTTTTGGTTTGCGTAAAGCTCCACAGGTACCTGTTCTCCTATACTCCCCTCATGTTGTCCCATTCAGAGTTATTACTCAGAGAGTTATCAGGACTAGAGTGCACTGCCTGGGAGAGTAGTGGGAGGATTCCATAGAAGATTTCAAAAGGGTGCTTGATATATATGTTTGGAAGCGATACATGATCGGTGGTATCCTCAACAGCAGGGATGCAAGTGCAAGGCTGGAAGGAGATACGATAATCAGAAATAGTAGGTTGAGCAGTCAAATCCTTGCTGGAACACGACAAGGAGCATGAAATGTCTGTTGGCTTCAATTGCATTTATTTCAGTGCAAGAGGGCTAAACGGTTAGGCTGATGAACTCCGGATGTGGATTATCACGTGAGACTGGGATATTATACACGTTGCAGAAACATGGTGAAGGAGTGGACGGCACTAGCAGCCATATCTGACAGGGTACAGGAGCTTCAGATTGGACAGATCAGGTGTAAGGATGGTACTGGAGTCATGTTTTTCATTAAGGCGAGTATCACAGCAGTAGGCAAAATAGCTGGAGTATCATCCAGCGAGGCTTTGTTGCTTGAGCTAAGTAGGAAGGGGATGCTGAATTCGCTGTGGTTGTACTGTAGGTCCCCAAAGAGTCAATGGGGATTAGAGGAATAAACAGGCAGGACGATTGGAGAGACATGCAGGAACAAAAGGGTTTTCCTTTTGGGGATTTTAATTTTTCCAACAGATACTGGGATTGCCAGAGCATTAAGGGCTGAGATGGAGTTGAATTTGTGAGTGGGAAATCATTCCCCACAAATTTGTCAGTATTCTTTGATAAAGTGACAACGAGGATTAATGAGGGTTGGGCAGTAGTCATAGTCAGTGTGGATTTCAGTCAGACTTTTCATCAGGTTCCAATAGGTATGCTGCTCTGGAAGGTTATATTGCATGGAATCCATGCAGAGCTAATAAATTGGATAAACAATTGTCTTGGTTTTAGGAAACAGAGTGTAATTTTGGAAGGATACTCCTCGGACGGCAGGGCCATGACTAGTCGAGTGCCTCACGCGTCGGTGCTGGGTCCATTCCTGTTTGTTATCTCCATCTGTGATTTCGATGAGAATGTCCTACGTATAATTAGAAACTTTGCAGATGACACTGATTTCGTGGACAGTGAGGAAGTTGAACAGAAATTGGAGCAGGACTTTGATCAGCTGGGGAATTGAGCCAAGAAATGGCAAATGGAGTTTAGTATAATAAGTGTTTGGTCTTGCATGTTGGAAAGCCAAGTCAAGGTAGAAGTTTCATGGTGGAGAGTGTGGTGCTGGAAAAGTACAGCAGGTCAGGCAGCTTCCGAGGAGCAGGAGAATTGATGTTGTGGACAAAAGCTCACCATTAGGAATAGGGCTGATGAAGAGCTTATCCGGGAAACTTTGATTCTCCTGCTCCTCGTATGCTGACTGACCTGCTGTGCTTTTCCAGCACCACGCTTTCGACTCTGATCTCCAGCATCTGCAATTCTCACTTTGTCCCAGGAGTTTCATGGTAAATGGTAGGGTCTTAAGGCGTGTAGTGGAACAGAGGGACCTTGGAGTTCATGTGCTGAAAGTGGAGTAACAGGTAGGCTCGGCCAGAAGGTAGGGGTATTGAGTATAGATGTTGGTAAATTGTGTTGTAGTTGTACAGGACATTGGTGAGTCCACAGCTGGGAGCATTGGCGTGTCACGGTGGTTCAGTGGTTAGCTCTGCTGCCTCACAGCACCCGGGACCAGGGTTTGAGTCCCACCTCTGGTGACTGCCAGTGTGGAGTTTGCCCTTTCTCCTCCTGTCTGCGTGAGTTTTCTCCAGGTGCTCCAGCTTCCACCCACAATCCAAAGATGTGCAGGTTAAGTGAATTGACCATGCTAAATTGCCCATTGTGTTCGGTGGATTAGTCAGCAATAAATAGGGGGAATGGGTCTTGGTGGATTACTTTCAGAGGGTCGGTGTATGCTTGTTGAGTCGACGGGCATATTTCCATGCTGTAAGATATCTCATCTAAGTATTATGTTCAGTTTTGGCCATCTTGTTATCGGAAGGATGTTATTAAACTGGAAATAGTGCTGGGGAAATTTGCAAGAATGTTGCATGCACTCAATGGTCTGACTTACAGGGAGGGATTGAACAAACTAGGATATTTCTCTTCAGTGGGTATGAAACCCGAGGCTGGACCTTATAGAAGTGTTTAATATCATTGGAGACATGGAATAGGTGAATACACTCAGTCTTTTTCCCAGGGCCGTGGATCCAAGTGCCAGAGGGTGTCAGTTTAAGGTAGAGGGGAATGAATGAAAGGGAACCTGAGGGGCAACGTTTTTATACAGAGGTTGGCAGGGGCTGCTAGTGGAAATGGTTAAGGCAGGTCCTTTAAAGGCATTTAAAAGGCATTTTGACAAGTACACGGATAGGGAATGCTTAGAAGGATATGGGTTTGGGACACGGAAAGGGGGTTAGTGTGGATGAATATTCAGGTCGACATGGGACCGTTTGGAAAAAAAAAGGTTTGACTCTTTGTTTAATGACTCTCTGACTCAAAATCCCAGGATTTATTTACTGTCAAGATTCAGTTGTCTGATTTTTCACGGGCGTTTCAGTCACAGTAGGTATCCCTCCCACCTGTGATCCAACTATATCATTACCCAGGATAAAATGTATTTCGAAACCGATAGTTTCTCTTTCTTATTGGATGAAAAAGCCTTGTACGTTGCACTCTGTCTAACAATGATATCAACATCTATCAGATCGTCCCTTAACCTCCTGCATTCCGGTGAAACGAAAGAAGTCCATCCAACTTCTCTTCATAGCTGAAATCCCCCAACCCAGACAATATCCTGATAAACTTTTACTGTACCCTCTTCAAAGCATCCAATTCCTTCTTGTAGTGTGCTGGCCAGAATTGCACACAATTACTTCAGTACCACTTCACTTTTCATTAGACTCTCTAACCGAACTTACTGTAATGGATGCCTGCTATTCTCACCAGTTATTGACATGCTTTCAGGCAATACTCCTTCTGAATTACCTGACACCTTATTTTTCACCATCAAAGATTGACTTGCTCCCGTCTCTCTTAAATATTCGAATATGGATTCGTAGAATCTCTACAGTCTGAAAACAGGCAATTTGGCACAACAAATCCACACTGAACGTCTGCCAATTAACCCACCCAGAACTATTCCCCTACCCTACTATCCTATATTATCGCCTGACTAAAGCTCCCAATGTACACATTCCTGAACACTATGGGCAATTTCGCCCGGCCAATTCACCCTAACCTGCACACCTTTTGATTGTGGGAGGCAAGTTAACACCCGGAGGAAAGCCATGCAGACACAGGGAGAACGTGAAAACTCCACACAGGTAGTCGCTCTGATGCTGGAATAGAGCCTGGGTTCCTGGCGCTGTGAAGCAGCAATGCTAACCTCTGAGCCAATGTGCCACCCTTAACCTAATTTAACACCCTTTACCTATCTCGACTTACTCCTCCTGACATACATGAGTCAACCTTATCCATGCAAGTAAATTCTTTAGAGAGCTCTGGCACTTACTTCTCAATCAACACCTTGGGCTGTACATTTGGTGCAGCTGTTTAGCTTTCACTGTGCTTTACTATTTTCAGAAAACCCATTGGCTAATTCTGTTTTTGCATTTTCCAGTGTTCCCAGTGCTTTTTCGAAACCACTATTTACTTAAAGTGGTCTACATTATTACAGTAAAACAACTGATCTCCTTCATGTGTTTCTTTTCACCCTGAAGTAAAATATGTTTATTATCTTCAGTGTGATCTGCTCCAGATTTCGAACTTACTGTTTTGCAAAAACAAAGAACAAAGAACATAGAATATTTACAGCCCAGGGACAGGCCCTTCGGCAATCCAATCCTGAGCCGATCCAAAGCTATTGTCTAAATCTGTTGGTCAATGCCTAAGCATTTGTATCTCTCTGCTCCCCAACAACTCATGCATTTATCCAGACGCATTTTAAATGAATCTAGCGTGCTTGCTTCTACCATCTCTGTTGGCAACGCATTGCTAACGCCCACCACCCTCTGTGTGCAGTACGTGCCACTTGTACCTACCTTAAACTTTCCACCACTTACCTTGAAAGCATGAGCACTCATTATTGAATCCTTCATCCTGGGAAAAAGCTTGCCTCTATCCAACCTGTCTATACGATTCATGATTTTATATACTGCAATGAGGACCCCACTCAATCTCCTTTTTTTCTAATGATAATAAACCTAACCTACTAAACCTTTATTCATAGCTAGCATCTTCCATACCAGGCAATATCCTCATATACCTTATTTGCACCCTTTACAAATCGTCCACTTCCTTTTGGTAATGTGACGACCAGAACAGTACACAGTATTCTTATTGCGGCCAAATCAATGTCTTGTTCAATTTTTACATGACATGCCAGCTCTTATACTCAAACCCCTTCCAATGAAGGCAAGTATACCATATGCCTTCTCGACCACTCTATCCACCTGTGCAGCAACCTTCAGGGTACAATGGATCTGCACTCCCAGCTCTCTCTGCCCACCAACGTATTCCCAAGGCTCTTCCATTCATTGCATAATTCGTTCTAGAGTTAGAATTGCCTCAATGCATCACCTTACATTTGTCTGGAGTGAAAGCCATCTGCCACTTTTCCGCCCTCCTCTTCAGTCTATCTATATCCTCCTGTATTCTCTAACAGTCCCTTATGCTTTCTGCTATTCCACCAAACTTTTTGTCATCTGCAATTTGCTGATCATACCAACAGTGTGCTCTTTCAGATCATTTATGTATATGACAATCAACAATGGCCCCAATACTGCTCTCTGAGGAACACCACTGTTCACCTTTCTCCACTTCGAGAAACTCTCTTCAACTACTACTCTCTGTCTCCTGTTGCTCAATCAGTTCTTCAACCACCTAGCTAGAACTCCCTGCACACCAAGGGACTTCACTTTCTCCATTAGTCTACAAAGGGAACCTTATCAAATGCCTGACTAAAGTTCATTTATATGAGGTTAAAAGCACTTCCTTTATCTAACAACGTGGTCACTTCCGCGAAGATCTTATTAAGTTGGCAAGGGACAATCCCCCCGCACAAAACCATGTCGCCTAGCAATGATAAGCTAATTTTTTTCTCAATATCAATAGATTCTATTTCTCAGTACTCTCTCTAGCAACTTCCCCACCAGTGAAGTCAGGTTCATTGGCCTGTAGTTACCCGGAATATCCCTGCTAACCTTCTTGAACAGAGGGACAACATGAGCAACCTTCTAGTCCTCAGGCACCTCACCTCTATTTAAGGATGCCACAAATATATCTGTCAGGGCCGCAGATATTTTGTCTCTCGTCTCCTTCAGCAACCTAAGATAGATCCCATCCGCTCCTGGGGATTTGTCGACCTTAATAATCTCTAGCATACCCAACACATATTCACTACTTATGCCAACGTGATCCAGACAAATCAAACTTCGACATTGAATCTCAAGATTCATCATGTTCCTCCCCTGAGTGAACACTGATGCAAAGTAATCATTCAGAAACTCACTCATTCTCTCAGGTTCAGCACATGGCCTTTCTTCATTATCTTTTAGTGAACCAATCCTCTCTCTTGTGACCCGCTTGCTTTTTATATAAGAATAAAACACTTTGATATTTCCCTTAATTCTGCTTGCTAAAGCTTTTCATAACCCGTTTAGCCCCCTTGATTCCCAGTTTAAGACTTGTCCTACTCACCGATATTCCTCAAGGTATTCCAATATAGAATCAATGAGACTGTCCGATGTTTCGGATACAAAAAAAACAAGCATTTTCTGAGTTAGAGAGCAACTGGCGTCAAAATACTGCCATTCAACCCACTCTCATTCAAAGGTACCTTTTTCATATGAAATATCTTAGCAGCAAGAGACTGAAGGCGACCCAGTCAGATCTTCAGCTGAAAGAAGACAGTCACTGACGACAACAGCTGCTGTGTGCTTTTGAAATTAATAATGTTATTTTAATATAGGACAGTATATTGTTGTAGAATTTGAGGGAGGTACGAAATCTTTAAGAGAAAGGAGACTTAGAGTAATAAATAGTTGTTGTTTAATTTTGAGTTTTAAAGTTGAAGAATTAGTTGAGTTTTTTTCTTGAAATAATGGAATTTGGGAGTTCTCTGCAAATCATACTTTAACAGATTATGTGGTGAGGTAATTATTTTCCTACTTTCAGTTTAGTTTGCTGAAATGTTTACTGCCGTGTCATAACAGTGTCTAATGTGATGTAATGCTTCTTGCTGACCTTCCACGCTCCTGCACTGTTGGCAGCAGAAGATGAAATCAATTCGATATTTAGCAACAAAAGAGTGGGAGAGTACAAGCTCATAGCATCATTCAGAATAGGAGCACCATCAACACACACACACACACACACACAAACACACACACACACAAACGCATACACTCATTTGGTGCTGACTAAACTGAGAGATCACAGTTATAAGGCAAGTGGTAACAGACTTAAAACAAAAGGGAAAAGAATTCATTTCTCGAAAAGCTGACTATCTGAAAATTCAGTGGGCCGATTTATGGATGAGACAGACAGATTTTGAATTGTGAACAGGCTGGAATGTGGAGTTGAGGCTGAGATGAAATCAGCGATGATCACTGACTGGTGGAACAGCCTCGAGGGAGTGAATGGCCTATCCCTTCTCCGAGCTCATATCCTCTTCTGAACCAGAATTAGCAACAACGGACAAAATGGCGACATTCTGTGCCGTAGCAATTCATCGATCCTTTGGATACAGTCTTTCCATGTGTCGGTCCATTCTGAATAAAGATATAAGGATTCATACTTGGAAAAATCGCAAAACCTGCTAAAGGAAGTGATGCCCCAGATGGTCACTTAGAAGGGAATGATTGGTAGATAAGATGAGGAAAGACTCTGCCTGTTGCCAGGAGAACTGGCAGAAATGGAAGCCAGTGGAAAAATATAAACAAATCTAATTAGAAATTTATTCCAATCTAATAAGGAATCATCAAGATTTAAGTCGAAATAAAGGTGCAATTTGCCTGACTAAAGGAAATTTTGGCTTTGTCTGAATACTGATGAAATATTATGGGAAATAAGAATGGAGGGGCTGAATGATCTTCTCACATACCAACAATAATGTTCCACGCAAGCAATACACTGACTTTCAATATTGGAAGGATCGAATAGTGTATCAGAAATAATGGGCCCTATAAGCATCAGAGCTGACAAATCTGTTGCTGGAAAAGCGCAGCAGTTCAGACAGCATCCAAGGAGCAGGATAATCGCTGTTTCAACATAAGCTCTTCTTCAGGACCTATAAGCATCAGGACAACGAATGCCTAGAGTGGTGCCTTCCACATTGTCAATTGAATATCTTACAGCTCCACTCTTGAGTCAGTCTGCAGACTCTTTTATGAGTTCAAGAGATATTCTCTAATTCACTGCTAAACACTCTTATAAAGTGGAGGTTGCCCCCTCCCCCTCTGAGAACTGAAATTGAAACATCCAAAGACGAGCACCTCACCACAAAATCTGTAAAATGGATGGAACCTGCTTTTCAACAAATTCCAGTAATTAAACAAAATGAATCCCTGGGATTAACTGTAAATTCAACAAGTAATGATTTATTTCTCTGACTCTAACACTGAACAAATTAACAAAACTATTAATGAACCGAAAAAAATCCCTTCTAACTACGAACTTCCTGAATAAAACGGACGCCATTTGGTCCGTTGTTTGGTATGCTGTTCCAATACTACCCACGCGTAACAATTAATTAGCATTTAGTCTCTCGAAATTACTGCCAGGTTATGTGTCTTCAGAATGTTCTATGCCTTCTCTGTCAATTCTGTCAGGAATATTAACTATTTTTGCCAATAGTACAGTTGTCACTAAATGGTACTTTCTGTAAGCACAGAGAACACTGTGAGAATCAATGAATCTCTCTTGAAAATGGAGGGTAATTATTCGATGACAGCTAGCCCTGGGGTCTTTGTCCAACTGCCGCCTTCTTTTGTTAGGTTAAATCAAGGACTGCAGGTGCTGGAAACCAGAGTATAGTTTGGAGTGGTGCTGGAAAAGCACAGCAGGTCAATCATCATCCTAGGAGCAGGAAAATCGACTTTCGGGCAAAAGCACTTCATAAGGTATCCTTTATTACCCATGACGGCATATCAATATTTCTTACAATAGCATTGGTCCAAAGTTGTCAAAAAAATTAGACTTTTAATTTTAATAGACTTTTGTGATTAGCTAAATTTAAAAGCCTTTGTCTGGTAGAAACTGTTGCTTGGCCTGTTGACTGTGTGGCCTTTTGATCCAAATGTTTCATTTTGGGTGCTCTCTGTATACAGCGTTGTTCTGTTTTCATGCACATATCATTGACACGATCTACTGCAATGTGATTGTTGAAATGCAGTTTCTAAAGTCTGAATTTTAAGAGCACATGTTGGCTGTGGCATGATTACATCACCAGCACTTCATGTGCTGTTTCTAAAGAACGATGTGCATTGTTGCACAAGAAATGATCGTCGTGTTATCGAGGAAATGAAAGTACTTGCAAGCGTTCACGCAGCTGCTTACATATATTAACTATCTCTGACCACAGAAAAAACAGACGACCTTTCAATGGGGCCATGCAGTGCTTTCGACCCTAAAGTTTCACAAACACCAAATTCTAATTTCCAGTCTCCCAATCTACAAATACTCGATGCAAATTCTCACCACACAATCATGGCTATGATTGTTTGCATTCAGGTGATGGCTTGCTAACTAAGACCAGCACGCATGCAATGCATGCTTCGCCAAGTCGGATTGATGTTAATGCACACAGAGAATAAGGGTAAGAGACAGATAGATAGATAGATAGATAGATAGATAGATAGATAGATAGATAGATAGATAGATAGATAGATAGAGAAATATCTGAACCCGGGAGAATGACATTTGTGACTGGGTTTTACGAAACAGACAACAGAGGACAATCTTCTACTCCTCCAATTTAATGAGAGAAGCAAGGAAGGAAATAGTTGAGGCCTTAACCGATCTTTGCAGCACCCTTCAATACAGGCCGGTTCCCGGAGAACTGACTAATTGCTAATGTTGTGCCCTTGAATTACCAAGGTAGCATGTATAGTATATGTATAGACTGGTAAGCCTCACGTCAGTGGTAAGGAAGATACTGAGGGATAGTGTCTATTTTCATTTGGATAAAAATGGGTTTATCAGAGACAGGCAACATGAATTTGTGAACGGAACGTCATGTCTTACCAACTTAATAGGATTATTTGAGACAGTGACAAAGTTGATTGATGAAAGAATGCGTGTAGTTGTCAAGCACATGGACTTCAGTAAGGCATTTGATCAGGTTCCCCAAGGTCGGGTGATGTGAAAAGTGAAGTCGCATGGGATCCAGCGTGAGTGAGCTATGTGGGCAGAGAACTGACTGGGTAACAGGGGACAGAGAGTAGTATTGGAAAGGAGTTTCTCAAAGTGGTGAACTGTGGTCAGTGGTGTTCTATAGGGATCTATGTTGGGACCACTGTTTTTATTGTGAGTTACATAAATGTTCCAGAGGAAGTCATAGCTGGTCTGCTCAGCAAGTTTGCAGATGACACGAAGATTAGCAGGTGGAGTAGCAGGTAGTGAAGGGGACTGCCAGAAAATACAGCAGAGTATAGATACATTGGAAACTTGGGCAGAGAAATGGCAGCTGGATTTCAATCTGGGCAAATGCGAGGTGATGCATTTTGGAAGATCAAATTCAAGAACGAAATATATGGTAAATGGAAGAGTCCTGGAGAAAATTAATGTCCAGAGAGATCTGGGTGTTCTGGTCCATTATACTCTGAAGGTGGCAACACAGATCTACAGAGTAGTCAATAAGGCATAGAACATGCTATCCTTCATTTGACAGTGTATCGAGTATAAGATTTGTCAGGTCCTGTTACATTTTGTATAAGATGCTGGTTCGGCCGTATTTGGAATACTCTGCACAGTTCTTTTCACCAGTATTACCAAAGATGTGTAGACGTTTTGGAGAGTGTGCAGTGGAGGTTCACCAGGATATTTGCTGGTATGGAGTGTGCTTGCAACGTAGTGAGTTTGCATAAGTTAAGATTATTTTCAGGCGACTGACTGTGTGGAGTTTGCACCTTCTTCCCGTGTCTGCGTGGGTGTGCTCCGGTTTCCTCCCACAGTACAAAGATGTGCGGGTCAGGTGAATTGGCCATGCTAAATTGCCCGTAGTGTTAGGTAAGGAGTAAATGTAGGGGTGTGGGTGGGTTGCGCTTCGGCGGGTCGGTGTGGACTTGTTGGGCCGAAAGGCCTGTTTCCACACTGTAAGTAATCTAATCTAATACCTTTACAGGTTAAAAATAAACATTTAGACTTGTTCTGCAAATGAACACTTCAATATCTTTGACGCAGTTTGCCACTGCAGTTCTTGGTGACATTCAGTCTCTCGGCACACAAGGGAACTTTCCTGGCATAGTTGGTACACAGTCTCTGTTTGCTCAGGATCGCAGAAGTAAACTATACCTTGTTGGTGGCAATGGCAAGTCCACACAGCAGGTCAAGTTCTATTTTAATCATGTCCCCCCGTGCAAGATTGGAGACAGCAGAGTGTCCACTGTAATAAAGTATAAACCATTTCCTCCTTGTATATAGTTATACACAATATACACATAATCAATTAAAATTGGCAGCAGCAAAGAGGGTTCACAAACTAATCTAGTATGAGTCACCCATATTCTGTCTTGAGTATGGAGGAAATACACTATTTGAGGGCCTAATTTGTGCTCTTCAACAGGCTAGAAGATCTAAGAGCAATTTTAATATGAAGAATTCTCAAATTAATCAAATTCAAAAGCCTACTTGAGTAAATGTATTGCCCAAAGGCTCGTCATTTTAAACTGTGCAATCGAGATGCCCTTCCTACCCTTTATTTCTTACTTTATATGGAAGAGACCAGGCATAGGCGATTAAGCTAACTCATTTTTATAAATCCAGACTTGCTAAGATGTAACCATTTTCAATGTTTTGCTCATAGAAACATTAATATTGCCTAAAATTTATATTGGTTCCGCAATAAATTGTATTATTAAAAAAAAAACACACATTAATCTTATGCCTAATCAAGTTACCTGATCTACAGCTGTAATTATCAGGATTTCGAATTAAGTGTAGAAACTAGATGGTGGTTTCGAGCCGAAACATTAGTCATGAATATTGGCTGGAGGACAATGCTGTTCCCAAATTACGGGATCATGAAATAAAGCTTTCAAACATCACTGGAATTTTTCTAATATTGACGTAACCCTAGAATTTGGACATTGGAAGAGATAAAATTATAAACCATCACTGTTCAGCATCAAACATTTAAGAAAAAAATAGCAGCTCAGCCAGACACTTCTTCTTAGATTTAACAAACCATTTCCAAAGATAACTCACTTCGGCCAGTGTGCATTCCTATAAGCTCCGTATACAAAGCATAGACATGGGCTTAGCGTCTATGCTGACCCTCCGAAGTGGAACCCACACAGACACATTTCCCTCTCTCGAATGCACCAAGCAATTGAGCATGGCCAATTCATGGGATCTGCACATCTTTGGACTGTTTGAGAAAACCCACGCAGACATGGGGAGAATGAACAAATTCCACACAGAGAGTCGCCCGAAGCTGGATTCGAATCTGGGACCCTGGTGTTGTGAGGGAACAGTGTTAACAGTGAGCCACTGTGCTCCCCAATGCGGCGAATTGTATATTGTAATTTAAAGTGCCTGTATTTATTCCGAAATTGAAATTTGCAAATTTCTTCCAAATTTCCAAACAGTATGGGAAACAATCCAAACACTAAATCCGTATGATTACAGTCCGTGAACAATAGAAAAATCAACCTCTACATTGTGATTTGGCACTGAACAGACAGTCTCATTGCGCCGTGATTTATGCACCTTAAAAAGATCTGGCATAACCGTCCTTATACTGTGTCTAACCGGTTTTTGCTGGGAACACAATGGGATCAGAACATTCGGATGTAATGCTGCCTGCTTGGCAGGTGTATAGACTTGCCCACTGCTTAAAAAGAGTATCGGTTTCCTCGGCATGAGCCGAACATCTTGATCATTGTCAGATTGATTGAACAGCATGGCATTACTCTGACAATGACCTCTTGCATGTTAAAAAAAATCAATATTCCCACAAGGCTCTAAAATCGTGGATTATATTAAAAGCACAGTGAAGAATCAGAGTATACTGGGCGATTTTGCTTTTGATAGGATGAAAGCATGTCAATTCCCAACGTTAGCTCCAAGGTAAGATGAAAGATACTATACTCCCCATTGGCCACATTTTAACAGTTAAGACAAGGGCCCAAAATTTGTTCCTGGAGTTTTTGATGTCTTGTTGCCAGTCTCAAATGAGAAATGCTGAAGCCTGCCTGTCCCCATTTTCTGGATGCCCTCAGGAAAATATTGTCCAGCAGTGACCATCTGGTGGGCATATGAGGAAGGTACCGTCCCCAGTGGATATCCTGTTTCCAATCAACCCGATCAAGACTGGCATTCGGCATTTGGGATTGCAAGGGCCATGCATATAATTTGTTTTACCTTTAATTTGCACCATGGTTCATTCTGGTTATAGCCATCCCAAAAAAAAAGTTGCTCACCTCATTTGCGACTGGAATTCCTGGTGTTTTTCATGATGTTGGTTTGGAAATGTCAATGACTCCAGGTGGAAAACATTGAAAAAACATAGCGTTAAATTATGCTAATTAGCTTATTGATTATCGTTCAACTGTTTCTCACTTCCATCAGACAGATAGACACAACTTTCAGGCTTTTAACTCAAGTCAATCAAAAGGAATAAAAACAAGCATCCCTGCTAATTAAGTTTTGGCTAGGGCTAATACCATTATAAATTATTATAAATACTATAATATTCTATTATTAAATATTAAATAATAAAATCATTATCTGTAATTGAGGGTGGGAACCCAACAAGTGACTAAGACATTTTAAGAACTGTTCTCTGCTGCTTTATTGTTCTTATTGCATCATTCTCTTCCATTCTGTAGTTGATCTCCTTGCCTCTATTTTCATTTTAACCTTATTTAACCAATTTATCAATTTATCAACATGTCTACCTTTAAAGCATGTTCCTAACTATACATTTTGGAAACTTGATTGTCAATAATCTGAAAGCTACTAGGATTTGACTTTTCTGCAAACCAAAAATTGCAAGAGGTGAATAACTAAATAGGAGATTTGTCTCTTTCGCTTGTCTTGGTCAATTTATCACATGGCTGTGACATCATGGAGCCTGCTAACTCCATGGCAATGGAACAGTAATGCTACAACAGAAGCGTTGATTGATTTACCCCACCCCTCATTCCTCAATATGTTTGGTTGTCCAGAATGTCCAAAGGGTGCTATGCTGGTGACAGCAGCGCCTGCCCAAGTCAGGCAGTAGTCCTTTTCTGTTTGTTAGAGACATCTAATTATGTGGATATATTTCAGTTTGAACTTTGGGGATAGCACTGAGTGGAGTGGAACCAAGCATACGTTGTGCATTACTGTGTGGGAAGCCAGCTGAAAAGGAGTTCGAAAAATAGGTTTCATTTATTTTTGTGGCCATTGGCGACTCAACACAACTCAGTTCTCTTTGCCTTGTTTCGAGAGCAGATCTCCTCTGTGTTGATATATCAATGGCCATTATTTTTACAATATACGTCTGAATAACATGCAGCATTTTATTTTCTTACAGTTATTAATATAAATTGGAAATTCATTTATTCAGTATTTAATAGTTAAAATGTTTTTATTTTACATTTCGCAACTTTGAAATCCACTATAATGACCCGATTTTAGTCCCTTAATTTAAATTCCAGATTAGGTTTCTTAAGTGGTCCTGACCAGTCATTGCTAAATTACAGTGCTATAGGTCGTGAAATAATTGGACCTGCCTTAAAGGGTTTTGTCTCATCAAATGAAGAAAAAAAACCTTCTAATGCAAGAATAATGGCCCAATTCAAAGACACAGATAATAACCATAGGATTCTTTTTTTGAATATGATTTATCACAAACTAATGTTGAACTGAAACTTCAACTGTCATTGACGGAGGTGTATCCCTCAAGAAGACTACAATCGTCCTTACGAATAATCACCAACAAAACACAACTTAAGTGGAAACAAATGAGTCTGAAACAACAAAATATTTATTATGTTGTCGACTTCCGTATTAAACTAATTTAAAATCGAATTAGTTTTGCTTTCATGTAAGGATAAAAACGATTATATAGAAACTAACAATAGGGCAGTCATGACCTGCATAAACAACAATAGCTTATATTTTACTTTAAAATCACTGTAGGATCCTTAACCTTAAAATGAATCATGGTAAATTTCCAAAATGCAAATCATCACTGATCTCGAGTTCCAGGGAACAAAGGACAAACATTCAATCACCAAACAACAGTGCATTCAAACCGAATCACACAGGGTTAAACTTGCTACCAGCTATAGGGCTCCCTCTCTCTCTCTCTTTCTCCCTCTCTCTCTCTCTTTCTCCCTCTCTTCTCACACACACACGAACACACACACGATAACTGAGTCTTTAGCTTTGGAGTTTAGTCTCATAAATCCTGTCTGTGGCACATTGTTACTTAACCAACTCTGCCAAATCTAAATATCTCTCAGCCCTTCCACTTGCCATTTTAAAAGTACGTTCAGGGCAAGTTTTTCGTGCCCCTGCGTTCGGCTACAACCCAGGGGATATACATCAGTGTCTTTAATCGTTGCCCAATGTGTTCTAATTCATTAAAGTCCATAGCAGATTTATACTAGCCAACTAAAATTAATATTCGGACATCGAATGCATCAGGGACATCTTGAAGAATGACGCGGATCCCAGTGTTGGTCCAGGGTTTTCCCAATGGAGTTTCACCTATCATAACCATGGAACAAACATATACTCTCTTACTAATTTTATAAATCTCAATATTATTTTATAAGATCTTTCTGTCCAGACACAAGGACCCTCTTGACTACCCACACTAGCATCTTGTAGCTCAGTAGCAATAATTGTATCAGCTTTTCTAACAGCACGTTTTGTACCTGGCCAGCTTTTGTGGCGTCAAACACCATCCAGATTTCTTAAACAGAAAACACCAAAATGAACAGAAATAAAACACCAAAAGCAGCAAAGCAAGACAAGCCAAGCCGAACAGATACAACAGAAATAAACTTGACATAAAACTAACATTAATCAACAGCCTGAAAACAAGAAACAAGACTAATGTTCTGCAGAACATTCTCGACAAACTAAAGCACTAACAGTTTTGTTGTAATATCCCATGATACTTCTTTATTTCACGGAACAGTTTAGGTATTAACTTAGACAACGCTAATCCAACCAAATCAGGTTTTCTTAACTCTGAGAAGGTTTCAGACCTCCTTTCTACCTATTTTAAGCAGAACAATCTTAGTCAGTATACCTTAAAATTACGATCAACCGCCTGTATTAAAATATCGAGGCCATCTGCCTCCGTAATCATCAAAAATATCTGAGTTATCTTCCTCTATAATAGGGGAACATTGTGACCACCAGCCTCCGTTAATGGTAACTGCCTGTATTAAAATGTTGAGGCCACCAGGCTGTGTAAACTGTCGAGGAGATTTTTTTTAACTTCAGAAATTAAGGAAGCACGAGAAATGAGAGTTGAAGACTCCCCTCAGAGTTCAGCAATTTTTCCGAAACCTTGTCCAGAAGAACCAAAAGAACCCGAACTTCTGTTAATCTCTCCCCCCCGCCCATCCCCCATCTTGTTTTATAGAGAGAGTTCTCTTAATCCTTCTCTTGGTAAGACCGATCCTTGCGGGCTGGACTAGAAAATAGATAGTGAGATGTCAGGTCAGACTCAAATTGAATGAGAAGAAAAAACAAAGGTATAAAAACACTGATGTCTGGCCGGCTGAATTTCTCCAGCCTCAACAATGAAGGACTCAAGGTTCTTCAACCATTGTCTGCTATCCGTCCATGGCGAAACAAGAGTCACAGCACCAAATGAAGTTTTAAACCCCTCCAAATGTGCTCGAGACCGGTCAAAAGAATTACTAGAAGCACATTCTGTTTGAAGCAAGGTCACCAGTTTCATAAATTAAGGCAGACCAGCGCAGATTTGTCCAGCAATACGGAGGTTAAAATCTTCCGTCGAGAAATGGTGCAATTACATTCGAAAATTACACATTATTTATACTTTTTAAGAGATTGTACAACCTTAATTCCAAGAAAAGATCAATCACATTTAATAAGCTGACATGATTTACAGCAGGTTCACCAAATGATATTTCCTGGGAAAAGTCCATTCAATTGTCATATGGTGATATGATTGACAACAGCCTAATCCAAGGATATTCCCTGGGAATGGGTTCTCCAATTTACGTAGATCACCATCTAATTCTAGCAGTTCAACGTTAATTCGAATGGAAAATCACTATCTTATGGTTCATATTATGAAAAAATAAATTCATTGTTGTCTCTTATCTCTAAATACAGCCAAAGCACCAGTTTAAGTTCACAGAGTCAAATCATTACTTGCAGCCATATTTGTGTTATTTTAAATTGAAAAGCCATTTTGTGATTAACAGACATCTACATGTACTTGTTGCTACTGACAACAGTCTAAATTCAAACTTTCGATCCTCAACTTCAGTATTTCTCGACTACATTTTATTTTTAAGCAACTTTAATGTGAGTGAAATTGGATATTTGAGCACATTCTTCAACTGATCCCTGAATTTGCTCAATGTTACGGCATAAATGCAAATATTTGTACAGTGACTGGTGAGCTGGCAGATGTATCCAATTTCTGCTACAAAATAATGGAGATAGATTGCCTTCAGTCCCAATCGCCACATTCGTTTCCATATTGAGTGGAGCATAAAAGCTGCCCATGATATTACCAAATTGGCTGAAATGAGAAACAACAAGATTATGGACTTTCTTCGATTCTCCATTTTTGGGTCTGTGGCATTTTCCCCTCTGCTGTGAGTCTTGAGTCTCCTGCGGGCTCTGTTGGCAAGTACGATACGCCTGACACAAAATGCATTGAATAGCACAGTCAAAAGAATTGCCAAACATGGGGTTAGGAGATGATGAATGATTTCGAATGTTCCCCACAAATGAGATTGTCCAATGCCTGGTTTTTGATGACAAAACCAAGGGAGATTCTTTAGCCGATACTTACCTGTTAGCATAAAATACCAACAAATATTCTTTAAACAGCTCAGTATTGTCACTATTCCCAAATTTACAGATGTAATTTTCTCGTTGCAATATTTACGTTTCAGTTTTTGGCAACAGATTGCCACAAATCGATCAAAGGTAAAAGCAACAGTGAACCAGACAGAACAGTCTATGGCTGCATGGACAAGAACGGCATGGATGTTGCACGCAGGGATCGACTTCAGAAACAGAAATTTTGCATTATATACAATTGGAATATGCTTCAGTATCAGGTCAAGGATGTTGACCAGCAGATCCGCCACTGACATGTACACCAGATACCGGTTGATACATTTTGATAGACCACACTTAGTCCGAGAGAGGATTGCAATAGCCAGCCCGTTAACTGCAAAAAAAAACAACCTGTAAATTATCCATTAGTTGAAAAGTACACGTTACATTTGACAGAATACAGAGGAGCAGAGGCTCAGAATATAGAGGCAGCTACTTGAGATGTGATGGATGGCTTCATTCAGTTTTGTGTACCTTTGAACCCCTTGCTACTGATTGTCTTTGGGACCAGACTTATTTTGTACCTAAGTCACACTGGGCTTAAAATGTTCACCTTCCTCCTACCTCCAAAAATGCTGTCCTGAGAATACCAACACTGGACTCGAAACTGAAGTCAGCAGGGTAAACACAGGAAGAATGTTCCAGATGATCAGAAGCAGCAGGACCGGAAATAAGTGTGGTGACCGTCCACGTTTCGGCATAGGACTGAAATGAAAGGTGAACTCTGATTCTCTCTCTCTCTCTTCCTCTGTTTGCCATGATGACCTCTGTGTCAATGGCCTGAGAAGATCACTCGCTGGATTTCAGTGAACATATCAGTGAAAGTAATGTGTCAACACGGAGCAGACACAAAAGTACACTGAGGGGATTAGATAAGACCGGTAGAGGAAATTGTTTGGACTGAAGCAGCATCACTAACGGTGCAGATAGTTCCTTCAGCCAGTGTAATTATTCCAAAAGCTGGAATAGATTTTGGACGTGCAAATGTGGACTCAATGGAGGTGAGGACCGAATAGCTATGAGACACGCCTGGCAGAATTAGTTTAGGGATGCTTCAGATGGCTTCTGACACCCTGTGCAGAACTGTATAAGACGGGGATATTCGAAACGACCAGAGCGTCGGAAGCTATTTCCATTGCCAGCCATCGTTTACAACTGGATGGTGGCGAAACTGCAGTTCTTAAATCTCAAACTTTTCTTTGGGAATGACTCAGATCTGTCGCTCTCATGCACTCGTGCTGAATATGACATAAATTCTGGATTGGATCTCTTAATTATGCCTGCAATTCGTCTTTTTGATTTGCATGATCCTACTCTGGAACGTCTGCTTTAGTGAAGATTTAGTTCATTGGTTTGAGCTCGATGATCGAATGAGCGAAGATCACTTCAAAATTCACGCTTTCAAGTTCACTTTGGAGCCTTTATATTTTGCCTCTGACTGTTAGAATCTCCAAATACAAGCTTGTCCACTTCTAACCTACATTTGTTCAGGTGAATATTTCGAATAGTAAAAATAATACCAACGAGCTGCTATTGAAACGTACTATTTCATTGTACCCGCTTTTGGCTTGCTCCAGTGTTTAGACCAACACTGATCTGATCTAGCTTTGTAAATGCAATGGCTGCACAAGAATAACAAACAACAAAAAAATACACTGGCGCAGGCCCTTCGGCACTCCAAGCCAGCATCATTTCTGATATTCTATTTAAATCAATCACCTATTTTCTTAACATCTTTGTTCCTCTGCTCCCTGCCCATTTGTATACTTGCTTAGATCTATCATAAATTACACCATTGTGCCTGTCTCTACCAATGTGTTCCAGGCATCCACCACCATCTGTGGAAGGAATTTTCCACGATATCTCCCTTAAAATTTTCCCCTCTGACCATGAACTCGTGATGCCTAGTAATTGAATCTGCCAACTGGGAAGGAAGCTTCCTACTATCTACCATGTGGCTACGTCTCATGATTTGGAATACCTCAATCAATTTCACATCCCAACATCTGTCTTTCTAATGAAAATACTCCCAACCCTCTCAACTTTTATTCATAGCCCCCTCCCTCCATATCAGGCAAAATCCTGTTTTACCTCCTCTGCATCCTTTCAAAAGCATCCAATCCTTTTGATAAAATGACGACCAGTACACATTATTCCACTATTTCTATACAACTGGGACATGACCTGCCAACTCTTGTACTCAGTACCCTGACCGATAAAGGAAAGGATGCAATATGATTTGCTGATCACTCTGTCGATCTGTTTTGCCACCTTCAGAGTATCTGAACATCTAGATCTCTCTGGACATCGGTTTTCCCCAGGGCTTTCCATTTATAGTACAGATCGCTCTTGGATGTGATCTTCGAAATGTTTCATCGTGCATTTGTGCGGTTGAAGTCCATCTGCCATTTCATCGCCCTCCTCTCCAACATATAAATATACTGCTGCAATGTCTGACAGTCCCCTCCATTATCTGCTACTCAACCAATCTTAGTGTCATCTGCAAACTTGCTAAATAGACCATTTATATATTCCTCCGGATCATTTATGTGTAACACAAACAACAATGGTCCCAGTATGCATCCCTGGGGAACACCACTGGTCACAGTTCGGTATTGTGTGTAACTCCCCGACACTACTACTCTCTGTCTCCTTCTGCCCAGCCAGTTCACTGCCCATACAGATAGCATATCCTCGATTATCCCTATCGGTTTTCCATTCTATCCCGTTTAAACCAAAGGGCACCTTCAGCAATTTTCCAGTCCTCGGGGACCTCACTCGTGTACAAGAATACTGCAACGACATCTGTTAAGACCCCAGCTACTGGCTCTCTCCCTTCCCTCAGTATCCTGGGATAGATCTCTTCTGAACTAAAGGACTTGTTCATTTTATTGCGTTTGAGAACACTCCCTACTTCTGCCAACATGACCGAAAGTAATCAGACATCTTCCCTCAACCAAGTCTCAGGAATAGCAAGAACATCATACTCCCATACTAACACAAGCCCTAAAATCACCTGCCTTACTTACTGTACTTCTCACATTAAAACAAATGCACCTCAGTCCACCTATCCTTTTGCATTCATCATCTGCTCCTTCCTACTCTTCCCCCTTAGTCACGCTGACTTCATTATCTCATTCCTTACAGACTGAGTTACTATCTACTTACAGTCCTCTATCTCCCTCAATTGGTTCCCACACCACTGCCAAATTTGCTAAAACCGTCCCCAACATCTGTCACCAAATGTGCATTCTCAATCATTGGTTACGGTCCTGCCCAGGTGTAGAGCGTCCAAGTGGAAATCTTCCCATCTCCACCAGACCCGGTCCCAAAATCCCCAAAATTTGAAAACCTTCCTCCTGCACCATCTGTCAAGTCACTCATTCATTCTGTCTACTCTTTTGTTTCAACATTAACACGATGTATCAGTTCACCCGCCTCCCCAGAGAGCAACTCAGCTTCTCCATCTCACCGCTCATACTGCTGCAAAATGGAGCCCACTTACTCTCGAAGTCAGTCCTTTTAGACAGAAATTTACATTCCCAGCAGCCCCGATCATCGCTGTCACTGCTTCCTCCGCTCCTAAAAATGGAGTCAAGGAATCCTGCAATGAGTCAATCAGCTCCTGAATCTCTGCAAGCCCTGTTCACCATTGACAAGGCACAAGTCAGGAATGTAATGGATACCCCACAGTTGTTGGGCCAAATTGAACAACACTCCAGGAATTCAACACCATCGAAGATTTGACGCCAATTTTATTAGCACAATATCGACAAACGTCCACTCCATCTGCCAACAATGCTCAATAGCAATACGTGTGTTACCTGCAGGATGAACTACGGAAATTCACCAAAGCTTCTTACACACCACCATTTAAGCGCAGTTTCCTCTAGAAGGATATGGACAACAGATACATGGGAATACTATCACCTACACGTTCGCTTCCATACTACTCACCATCGTGTATTTGGAAATATATGGGCTGCTACTTCAGTGTGGCTGGATCAAAATCCTGCAATCGCCTCCTTTAGGGAATTATGCATCTACCTATAACATGTGGACTCACAGCATTTTAATAAGGCACCACGCGAACATCTTCTTAATGGTCAGCTGCAGACGAGCAATAAATTCTGCTCTCAGCCATTGACGTCCACATTCCACCAGAGCAGAAAAGAAATGGATCGATGACTGTAAAATAGACTCCAATCGAAAGTTTCAGTTTGATTGAAGAATGTTGAAGCAGCGAATACAATCGGGAATGAAACCATCAACATAATGATGACTCGCTCCCTGTTAAATATTGCATAGAAAAAGAGATATTAAGGGTCTTTCTCTCACTTTGGGAGCTATGGCTCGGAAGAAGTTTCACTGTATCTGAAATGTTCCGTCTGATTTCCGTTCACTGATGCTGCCAGACGGCTATGTTTTTCCAGTGCTTTGTGTTCAGCTATTTGATTTCCAAAAATCTACCATTCGGTTTGTTTGGTGCTGTTTGTTGGGTTATGAGAAGTTAATCGGTCATGAAAGCAAAGATTGCTGGAGAAACTATGATTCGCAGGCGGGTCAGCAGATGTGAAGGCAAAGCAGCTCAGCATTTTGTGTCCTGTGAGCCTTCCGTGAACCTCGGAGACAAGTACACCCTGTTGATCAGGGTTCAGTGACAGGCTGAAGTCTCAATCGCTGATTTCGCAGCAGATATAACAGACAGGGTTTGGGATGGCATACATTTTGGCAAAAGAATGAAGACGAAGTCAGGGCGGAATTGAGTTCCTCAAAACGCCAATGACGTTCGGGCGGTGGGGGTGAAAAGGAGGACAAATGATGAATAACGCTGAGAATTTCTTCTTACAAGAAAAATCAAGGGTTAGTGATGCAACGTCAAACTTGCTTGTCAGGAGAGAAGTTTTGAGTATGTATGTTCTCATTACAAAAATAAAAAGGACACTTTGTCCAATTCAATACAATGTCAAATTACAATCTTCTTTCCACGCATTATTCTGATTCACTTGTGGGACGTGAACACCTTGTTTGTGACAACATTTTATTGCTGGTTTCGATTTGACTCAGTGAGAAAGCTGCTGTGAGCTGCCTTCTTAAGCTGCTGCAGTCTGTTGGATACACATAGATTAATGCTGTTAAGGAGGCAGCTCCCAGATTTTGACGCAGTGAAACTAATGGGATGGTTGAAATATTTCCAATAACGATGGTGGATGGTTTGGAGGGCAACTTGTAGCTGGTGATACTCCCATGTAACTGCTGTCCTTGTCCTTTTAGATGTAAGCGGCCATGATATTTGAAGGATCTGCAAATGTGCAGTGTATGTTATAAGTGGTACATACTACAGCAACTGAGCATTGATGTCAGATGGAGTGAATATCTGTGTCCTAGAGACAGAGAATGCACAAAAAAAACGGATAGCAAGCTTCAAATTTCAGAAGCCTAACTTTGCTGTAAGTTGGTTTCATGAGCCCAGTTTCAGGTCAAGACCACTCAGGTAGGATGTGGAACTGGTTAGAGGATCTAAGCTCAAGGTGTCAGCGTGGATGATATGGATGAGCTGAACATGGTCACTTCCCAGGACAGGAGATTTGATCGCGGAATTGGAGCTCATCTTTGTCTTTATATTGCAAGGGAAGAGGTCAGGAATGTGGTTTCAGAATGAGATTTGTTAACTGAACCCCTGTTGCTAGTGTCACTCTGCATCACACAGTCGCCCTGCAGTCAGCTGAGACCACAAAAGGCAAAAGAAGCATTTAAACTGTTGGATCTCTCTTCATTTGATAGACCCCTCACCCCCCAATTCATGGCCAAAGTTTACTATATCGAAAGCCTTACCCACAACACCAACAGCAGCAAGGAATGGATAGTAAACGTGCTGAAACAGCAGAAGAAGATACCGTATTCGATAGTAGACTGTCATCCAGTGCTGATTCCTAATGTAATAGGCGATTTGTGAAGGAAATCTTCTATTGATAGTTGTGAAATTCCAGTCTGCAGTCTCCAGGTTCGGTTCCATTGCTGCACTATTCCAGTGCGCTCTTCTCGGATGTCGATGACTCCTCTCCCTCTATCTTGCTAACGCCGATCCCTCTGCAAGCCACAGCTGAGGGATCCCTTTAGTGCCATGAGATGGCACTTTGGAGTGTCGGCTTTATGCGGAGAAGAGGGGATACCTTTAGTGATGCAACAAGAATCCCTGGAGACTGACACCATTTTCGTCTCTGAACAATTAATTTCTGCTGACGTCTCAGAGATCAACACGTCTTGTTCTCAGAAAATCACAAAACATTCAATTTCTCATTGAGACATCCTGAAAACAGGACTTCACAGAACAAAGTAAATACACAAACAGCAAAATTTTTCAATTTTGTAATTCTGAGCTTTTTCCCTTGAATTGACCAAGAGGTGGTTATGCAACACGTTAACCTCTGAATAAGGTCATGGCAGTCATAAACAATGTTAGTACAATCCTCTTAGCGTAGTATCAGCAATCGTGTACAGGCAGGGACGGGGCAATATTTTTGTAATACAAACTCATACTTCCAATGAGCACAAAACATGGAGTCAGAAGCTGCTACGCCCCTACATAAAAAGTGCTCGTCCAGTCACTTCTTAAAGGTTTTGTGAGAGTAACTGCCTCCATTACAATCTTCAGCAACACATCACTGGGTGAAAAGAAAATCTCAAATCTACTCGAAATCACTTGCACCTTCACCTTATCCTGATGCCCCATGCTCTGACACGGATCTGCCATGGTTTGGCAATCATGGATCTGTTACGTATATTTCAGAAATTAGCAGGGAGTACTGAGGAGTCTCACAATTGAAGGAAGAATAGTAAAGAAAATAAAAAAAAGATGAACACTACAGCAAAATGGAGTGCTTTACAGTGAAGAGACAATATCAAAAATGACGAGAATAATATGAACTGGACACTTTTCAGTGGATACACTTTGGACTTATACACTTAATGGTATGGTCCTAGGGAGCATTGCTGAACAAGGAGACCTTGTAGTGCAGGTTCATAGCTCCATGAAACTGGAGTTGCAGGTAGATAGGATAGTGAAGAAGTTGTTTATTGGTCAGAGTATTGAGTACAGCAGTTGGGAGGTCATTTTGAGGGTATAAAGTTCATTGGTTAGGCCACTGTTGCAATATTGCGTGCAATTCTCATCTCCACCCTATCGAAAAGATGTTGTGAAACTTGAAAGTGGCCACATCTCTGAGAGAAGAAATTACTCCTCATCTCAGTATTACTTAGTACAAGTGTATTCTGAGCCACTGGTCCTTGACGTCCTCATGAGGAATAACATTCTCTCAACATTTCCCATGTAAAGCCTCTTTAAGAATTCCAATCATTGAACGTCAGAAAACTTCTGATTCTTCTAAGGTCCAGTAAGTACAGTCATGAGCAATTTGGGCTTTGCTCATGAGATAATCCCTTCATATCAGGAATCACCCAGTGAACCTTGTCTGAACTGCCTCCAATGAAATGATATCTTTCTTGTAAATTTCGTTAACATTTCCGATTACCTGCTGCCTCTCTGTGCCAGCTTTCTGTGTTTTGAAAGCAAGTGCCCCAATCCCACTGTATTGCAGGTTTCTCCATTTAAATAACATTGTGTTTTTGTTCTCACTTCCAAAATAAACTATTTCTCGTCTTCCCACATAATACACCATTTACCACCCCCGCTCCCACCCCACGATCTGATTTAAAGTACAAACATCTCAGTTTAAACTAATTCGATATCTCACCAACTGCATCTTCACCTACTGTTATGTCGGCTGTAACGAAGACCAGTGAATTTTCTCTCCTCATCTCGGCTAGAAGTGAGTGAATCGTTACTCTGAGATGATTCCCTTTTATGCAAGACTCCAGCCCAAAGGGGAAATAAACTCTGTCAAGTTCCAGAACAATTTAATATATGCCAAAAAAGCTGATTCTCATTCTTCGGAACTCGGATGGGTGCAGGCTCAACCTACTCAACATCTCCTTATGGGACAGTCTCCCATACCCAGATTCAGCCTTATGAATTTCCTCATAAGCAAGATGAGGATATAAGTTCAAGCTCCATTGGTGACTTCAGGAGTGTACTCCATCCTTCACGTTCATCTGTAACTCACTGCCTGTAATGGTAGGGGAGGAAGAAGTACTCATTAGATTGAAAATTATTCAGACAACAGCATACACGGGATCAAGTGGTTCATGCCAATGGCTCCCTGAAAGTGCGCTCAGCAGATCTGAGCACCAGACCCAAGGAAAATCATTATGTTCTTCGAGCGAATTTTGTGCAGATTTACAGGGATGATTCCCGGACTTCGGGGTTACGTTCCAATGAACATTTAGTCGAAATCGGCCTTTACTGTCTGGAACTTCGATGCTTAACGGCGTTTGTAGCTCATGCCTGCTCGACCATAATATAGAGAGTCAGGTTCGTTAAAAATAAACTATTCCTGAAGGTTGAATTTGAAATAAAACATGTACTGGGATTAAATACTGGAATTACCTCTTGCAACACATTATTGATCGACTTGTAGTTTATGAACTACTTCTGTTCAAAAACGTAGCTCTTTACCACCTTCTCAAGGGCAACGAGAGACAATAAATGACGGTAGCAAACAAAGACACTCGCGTCGAATTCGAAGAATTAAAAGCAGGTCATTCAGGAGAGATGGTACAAATCACTTCTATTTGCAAACAATGTTTATAACCTTGAGAAGTTACAACCCAGACCGTTTAATAGTCCACAATGATTATCAATAACATGGTCCCAAGACTGTCATATGGAGTTCTGTGTCAGTTCAGCCACTTCCTTATTGAATGGCTGAGCTGGCTCGAGGTGACGAATAGAAACCCCCCTGTTCCAAGGAAGAATCGATTTTGAACTTCATCCGTTTTAATCATTATTCAGATCAGTAACTCGGTTTGGTTATTGTTGGAAATGTTCAGAACACATGATTAATATTTGTCCCCAGTTGATGTCCGTCTCAGTCGTGATCTGCATTTTATTCGAAGCCAAAGTGGAGACAGGTGTCATTGTGTCAATGTTGAATATTTTCAGATTACTCTGTGAGCACATGAAAAGAGGATCTGTGTTCCATTCTGATCATTCCCCCTGTCAGAATTATAGCGCTGATGTGACAACATTGCTTATATTGCTTGACGCCCTGGTGTTTATGGAAGCCGCCACAGAAGGTATATTCATCAATGATCAATGAATGAGGATTTTATCGCTCATAATTTGCATTGTGTGGAACAGTGGTCTCTATCCTCTTGAGATGCTTGCTCTTAAGATGTGTGTTCAGTCCATTTCTTTTTGCAAGGATTGATGACCAAGGAGCAATTCCCTGTCCTGTCGGTTGGCCAATTGACATGATACGCTGCAGTGACAGAGGGCTCTTGTCATGTAGTGGCAATGGCAGAAGCTACGAGTCAGGAAGAACTTATTCAAATCCGACCTGATTCAGAGGTGTGTTCAAGCACTTCTGAGCAAGTTGATGAGCCAAAAAAATAAAATCCACAAGGATCGAAATGCATCTGTGGCTTGGACAAATTCGAATTCAATCAGAATGAAGCTCAAAAGTCAGGAGGCTTTGCTGAAACCCTCTGAGACTCTAGGGGGAACACAGCTGAAATGTTGAGAACACATTTCAGTCCCTCATATGCTGGCACTGGAGGCAAGCCAATGAAAGTTCAGTGATCAGAGTGACAGACAGAACTTTAATCAGGAAGAGAATTGAGGAATTATCAGTAAAATGCATGAAAGTGGAATTAAGAACAATCAGACCAGGAACAATTACATTGTGTGGCAGAACATACCTGATGTTCTGAATGGCCGACTTGTGCTCCTCCAATTTTTGGTCTGTTAGTTGCAAGTGGGTGAAGATGGAATGCTCATCGTGTCAGTGACCCCCCTTGTCTGTCCTTCTGTGCTCGATGCTGCATTAATGATTTTACCATTGCAGTTTGTGCCTCACGTGTCTCGTTCTATATAACGGGCATCCCCTCTCTAAAAATAACCATGTGTATCTCCTTTTTAATACCGGTTTTGAAACCAAACACCTTTGAGCAGGATTTGGTTAGCTAACCAACTTGTAAAAATCATTGACCTTTACAGTACAGAAATTCGCCTTTCAGGCAGCAAAGAAAAAGAGGTGGCAAAGGTATCAAAGCAGGAATCTGGAAGAGTACAGCAAGCCAGGCAGCATCAGAATGTCGAGAAGCCAACGTTTTCGTTGTATGAAGAAGGGTTACGCTCGAAGTGTTGACCTCTCCACTTCCTGATACTGTCTGACTTGTGGTCTTATTCCAGACTCCTGCTCGTCTATCTTGGATTCCACCATCTGCAGCTTTGCTTTGTCTCAACTGAAAGAAGAAAATGTAATATACAACGCCGGAAGTCATTCGAATTGGTCAATGCAGAAATCTATAATCTCAGCTGTTCAGAATCCATTTGATTGTGTCAATCCAATGAGCAATGATGCACTGCTTTCTCAGCCATATGGATAAATATGAACGACACTGGCAAGTCTTCATTGTTCATATCTTATTACAGGTTCAAATCCGTGTCTTAACATCAGGAATATGAGCAAAATACAGACTTCTCATGTGCTGGTCTTTTGTCAGTCGAACGCTGCAGAATCGTATACGTTTATGATTACCACAATATCGCAAGTACAGAGAAGTTTTAGAGAGAATGCAAACTTGGATGAGAGAGAATGCAAAAATTCCAGACATTGAAGAGGCTGTCCCTGATGTCCGCTGACTGTGGCACACTCGCTCTCAGACACACGCTGAGCTTCCATCAAAAACATATTTCCTCTCGCCTCAGCTGTCCAATGCAATTCCCTGCATCTTCTGAACAGGGCTGCAAACACATTTGAGTCTGAATGGTTCTTCTGCATATCACATCAATCATCGAAGATTTCTGCCTGTATCGGATTGTTGGATCCGTCAATCGCACAGTCCATCGTTTGTTTGGGAGCAAGAGCTGCAAAGCGACAGATAAGAATTGACTGCATAAGGTTAGCATTTGCCTTCCCTTTACATTTATGAATATCATAAAGGGATGGAATTGAAATCGTGGATCCATTGGTCAGTTCGGATTATTGAGCATTTTTACTATCCCATTCTGGCTTTTATTTGCATCTCTGGTCAGTGCGTGCAGTCCGATATTGATGCTGGAAGGCAGCACTACTGCAAGAATGCACTTGAAATTTCCTGTTCTCCCTTCTACGGGGGTTAATATTCTGGAGAACTATCTGACAAAACTGTGAAATGTTTTGCAGGTCAAATAACCCTGCTTAATATTAGATTAGCTTAGATTAGACTTATTCTTTAAATGTACTCTCTCACACGTTTTTGAACCAGGAATAACAAACCGAAGGAAATCTATCACTCATCCTTAGATTTGTGTAATAGTGAATTTAATGTATTAAATCGTATTCAAAATTTCCCAGCGGTTCCTCACAAGAGCTTAAGAGTAATGAAACTTGAGTGCTAACGTCATGACTTAAACGTAAGTTTCCATTTTTTAAATTCACGCGTTAACTTTGGCAGAGCAAAGATAAATAGTTATCTATCGAATGACTATCAAAGAGGCCGAAATTTCTTTGATCACGATCTTCACTCACGCACATACAGACAACCAACTAACAGAATTGCCAGGAAAATTCAACAATTCTATGAGCTCCAAGGCTTCATGATTAGATTAGATTGCTTACAGTGTGGAAACAGGCCCATCGCCCAACAATTGCAAACCGACTCGCCAAGCACAACCCACCCAAACCCTCATTTACTCCTTCACCGAACTACGGGCAATTTAGCATGGCCAGTTCACCTCACCTGCACATTTTTGGACTGTGGGAGGAGACCGGAGCAAGCCCACTCAGACTCAGAGATAATGTGCAAACTCCACACAATCAGCCACCTGAGGCAGAAAATGAACCCGGGTCTCTGCCGCTATGAGGCAACAGTGCTAACCACCGTACGGCCCACTCTTTGTATCATAATGTGTTCACAGGCACAAAGCTGCATCTCTAACTTCTATGTCACGTTTGATATCAAACATTTTCAGGCAACTTCCCAAGTTAATTCGTTCTTACTTGCGTCAGACCATTCAGCATTTGTTGAATTGGACAGAAAACTAGAGAGAGCAAAACGTTGAGTCAGTCTCAAAGATTCGAAACATCATTTCAGTCCAACATAGTTTTCATTTTTTATATTAGCAATATTTATTGTGTTGACTGTTTAGCGTCTCTCCTTCCTTGATTTGTAAAATCAAAATGCAACTAACAACCAACAGTGAGCATAGCAAGACTCGTCTACAGTACTTCCCAGATTTGTCACGACTTACCATTACCTTCCTCGTCAGTTCTCAACAAAACAAATTTCTGCCTGCTCGAAGCCACTTTACCACAGTGAGCTGTTCAAATTTCCCTTCTGTCATTAAACGCAGATCCATCAAAAGATGTGAAAACTGTTTAAAATTATTGATGTTCACTCCAATGTTCTCTGCTGTTTCTGCCCTGGAAAGTCTCAATCATGCGATGATTGAAGTGAAAATAAATATACATTTGCAGTTCCAATTCCTACTAATATACTTGGAAAACCGAGACATTCTCTTCATTCACTAGCATCCAGGCTTCTCAATACTAATCACCAACATCGTTTTGAACAGGACAGTGCCAGGTTCTAGGGTTCAATACCCAGATTGACCAGGTGTGGCATTGGGGTTTTTAAGTGTCAGATTGTCACTTGAAGTCGCTGTTTGGCGTTACTATTCTTTTCTTTTTTTCTTTTTTAACCCGGGTGGCCTGTGACAAGCAGTGCCCTTAATCTAGTTTTATTTTATTTCTTTTTTTTTTAGTTAACCCCCACACTACCGCCTAACTGCGGTCGTGCTTATTTTTTCCCCAGCACCCATGGTGTGTGTGTGCAGTTGTGAGACACAGTTAGTGACACAAGGTGTACGAATCTTTATTCAATTTCCACAACCTGGAAGAAAGGAAAACACCCGAGTGGCCAGTGACAAGCAGTCCCCTTCACATCGAAAAGGGCAATGCTATGTGATCAAACAGTGAAGGGGAGGGCAGGGACTACATCAAAATAGAGTTGGAGGGGGAAATGATGCACTCCACTCCCTGCGGCGCCCACCTTTCCCTGAACAACTCCAGGGTGTTAGTGGAGACTGCGTGCTCCTTCTCCAAGGACAGCATTACTATTTTTAAAGGGGCGTCACGGTAGCTCATTGGTTAGCACTGCTGCCTCAGATTATCAATGCCATGAGTTCGATTCCAGCCTCGGTCGTCTGTCTGCGTCTTCAAGGGTTTCCGCTGGGTGCTCCGGGTTCCACCCACAATCCCAAGATGTGCAGACCAGGCGAATTAGCCATGCTAAATTACCCACAGTGTTAGATGAATTAGTTCGGGATAAATATAGGGGAGGATAATGGGAAAGGGTGGGTTACTCTTTGGACGGTCGGTGTGGAATTGTTGAGACAAAGGGTCAGTTTCCATACTGTAGGGGATATAATACAATTAATCCTGCAAATCCAGATTGTGAACTGATCCAACTCTGCAGCAAACCATCTCCATCATTGCGTCCATCTACAATCCGCCTGATCGAATTATGCGATGAAAACTCATTAGTGTCTTTGTTATGTCCCCACTCCCCGCATCTCATCTTCACCAGCTAGTTTCCAAAGATATAAGCTTCTGTCAAATGCAACTCATCTGAAGCTGGTTAGTTACTCATTCATTCACTCCAAGTGTTTGATGGACCGTGTGGCCTCGAATTGAAAATTCTTATCATTGTGTGCGAGTCCCTCAACAATCTTTAAATGCACTCCAGACATGAATCCTGCCAGTTTAAAAAAAATTCTGCAAATCTCCAACTTTCAAATCAATGTCCTTTACTGTTTCAGCTCCTCCCTCACTGTCTCTCAGAATCTCTCTGTCTGCATCCATTGTGTCATTTTGTCTCTGTTTCCGTCTCACGTACAATTTTCCTATTGTTCACAGGATTGCATCAGACAATAGTGCTATTCTCTCCCATTCAGCACATCATGGGAGCAATGGAGTAATCAAATATTCATCTCACCATTTGCACTCTCCTTTTATTGGTCAAATAAATTATTTATTTATGAATTCCTCGTTTTCCATCCGAAGGAATGAATTTTATTTGTGATTTGTCAAGTGGAATTTCATGGAGGAGGTTCCAGATCCTAAAAAGATCTCTTTGTGTCAACCGAGTGCATTTTACACTTCTCCATCTTTGATTATTATTTGAAACTTGTTTCCTGTCCACAAATAATCTTTCAGAAAACAGCATCACGGTCAGTCTCATCAATCAGTCGTGAAAACTCAAAATTCGCAACAATTCCTCATCGGAGTGGTTGGAAAGGTAGGGTTTGTATGCTTTGGAATATAGAATAACGAGTCGGACTTCATTGAAACTTCTTCAGTTCATAATGAACTGGCAGGTTGCATGTGGGGAGGTTGCAGGAGGGTTTGGAACCGTAGAGCAGAACTCATTGTAAGGTTTTACCCATTTAAGGCAAAGGCAAGGAGTAATCTCTTCTCTCCAAAGTTAGTGAATCAAAAGAATTCTCTGAAGAGGGCTGTTGCAGTTGAGTCATCAATTCCATTCAAGGCTGCATCAGACAGGTTTTTAATGAGTAAGGGAATTGAGAGTTAGTGATAAAGGACAGGAAAGGGCAGACGCAATCTCACTGAATGGTTGAATAGTCTACGTACACTGACGGGGCTGAATCTTTTTCTTTATCTTATGGCTTAAATATGCTGATTGATGAAAGTGAGGGAGACTAATGCATTTCAGCCACAAAGTGGTCTTAACAAAGTTCCTGATCTCATCAACCGGGCTGAGACATGAGAAACTAGAAGCTAGATAGTCAATGAAATTATTTTGCTCGAATTATTTTCTTTACTTCTCCACTGATAATTGATACAAATAACATGGCACACAGTCCAATTCAATTTCATGGTCAAAGAAAGACGCTTCTTCTTGATGGTTTTGCCTTGCACTCATCACAACATTTTGACCGTACGTTAACTGATATGGGAAAAATCCCATTTATCCTGTGTGGGAGGAGAGCAGGGATCATTTCGTTAGTTGTCACCAATTAGTCAGGTTGCACCTGTCGACAATCAACATATTGAAGCAGAATGACAGTTAACTGTCACATTTGGTGAGACTTAAATTTGGCGATGTGATCCTGATTGTCAATGCGTTCTCACGAGGAATGCATGCAATGATTCAGATTGAGATTTACAAATCAGGCCTGACTGCATTTAAACTGGGCGACGTGAATCTGACACGTCAGGGCGTTCCTGTTGACAATACACACATTGATGCAAGTTGACAGATAGCTGCCAGACTTCTGGTGAAATTGAAATCAGATTTTGTGAATCTGATCGAGAAGAGTGTTTGCATGCGACCTACACCCATTGATGTTGAGTGACAATCAACTGCAAGGATTGGTTAATTTTAAACAGAGCAGTGGGAGCCTGATTGATCTGAGAAATAGACCAGTGCAGATCGCCACGGATTGTGTTGAAGTTTGTCAGAAATTGGGATCAGCTCCTCTAAATGTTTTCTATGGCTCTGAGTTGATTTAAACCGATTATTCATTATGTTTTGCTTTACTGCATATGATAATTCGGTCTGAACACAGCCCTGCTGACTGTGCTATTTTGTTTAAGAATTTTGTCAAAGTGAGCTGATTTATTCCACTAAAACCACGATTCAGCAACACTTTCTCTCTCAGCTTTCACAAAAACAACCATAATGGAACTTTGTGACAAATGCAGGTATTCCAGCACCAAATTTATCAAGACTTGGGGAAACATGATTTACCCATCTATCATTCGTCACCACAGTCCTGCACTTTCTATGTCTCGACATTTCTGGGCACTGTGACCAGAGTATGTAAGAAGTTCCACAGCCGAAGTATACTTACACTGGTGTGTGGCAAAAATGGATATGAAAACGCTCAGTAGTTCAAGAATATGTATTAAAATAAACGCTTAATTGGAAGATGCAATTTCGTTTCTTTTCGTGACAGTGGGCTCACATAGAATCTCGAGAGCACAGCTCATCGTACCTTCACCAAATTTCTGCAGCAGAACACAACTCCCCACTCGATCCTCACATTCTTCATGGTTAATCCAACTAACCTGTACATTTTTGAGCTGCGGGTGAAAAACAGTCCATCCAGCTGAAGTTTCGTAGACATGGTTGGAATGCGCAAACAATTGAAAATATGTGGGTGGAAATGCACTGATTTATCCAGGATATCTGCTATAGTTCAAATCAAGATAATTACACTCACATGGTTTCCTGAGAATCCAGTGTCCCCGTTTTGTTTTGGACAGAAAGACACAAAAATGTTATTGTAGACGAGACCGTTAACATATTAACGTCAGGATTCGGAAAATATTTACAAGGATGTTGCCGGGATCGGGAAGTTTTAACTATCTGGAGACGTTGGATTATTTTTTAATATGCAAGACTGAAGGCTGATGCGTGACCTGATGCAGGAGTCTATGAAACCTTGAGCATCACGAATAAAAAGAAAACAAAAAAGGTATTTTTATTTTTTCCACTGATAGGGCTTCCAAAACGAGAGGACATAGGTATAAGGTGAGAGGGATCACAGTTTAAAGGGGCCTACGAGACATTTGTTTGTATGCAGATTGTGCTGCCTGTATGGAATGTGCTTCTCGTGAAGGGGTAGATTAGATTAGATTAGATTTCCTAATATATGGCAACAGACCTACCGGTCCAACAAGTCCACAGCGACCCTCCGAAGAGAAGCCAACCCCAACCCATGCCCCCACATTATATTTATCCCTGAATAATACACCTCATACTATGGGCAAATTAGCATGACCAGTTCACCTGACCTGCACATCTTTAGATTGTGGGAGGAAACCCATGCGGACACGGGAAAATTGTGCAAACTCTGCACAGAAATTCACCCGAGGCAGGAATTGAACTTGGGTCCTTGGCACTGAGGCGGCCGTGCTAACCACTAAGCCTCTGTGCTGAAACAGGCTGTACAATTAAAACATTTAAAATTCATCTGCATCGGGACATTAATAGGGAGGACATCCGATTAATTTGGACGAGTTGAATTAGAGTCATAGAGTCATAGAGATCTACAGCATGGAAACAGGCCCTTCGGTCCAACCCGTCCATGCCGACCAGATATCCCAACCCAATCTATTCCCACCTGCCAGCATCTGGCTGATATTCCTCGAAAACCTTCCTATTCATGTACCCATCCAAATGCCTCTTAAATGTTGCAATTGTACCAGCCTCTGCCACTTCTTCTGGCTGTTCATTCTATACACATACCACCCTCTATGTGAAAAAGTTGCCCCTTAGGACTTTTTTATATCTTTCCCCTCTTACCCCAAACCTATGCCCTCTAGTTTTCGATTTCCCGACCCCAGGGAAAAGACTTTGCCGATTTACCCGATCTGTTTCTGTGCTGTTCAACTCTATGACTCTGTGAATACAAACGTGATCCCTTTCAGATTACCAGGTCAGTCCTTCATTTCCACAAAAAGTAAAACAAAAGTCTCAATTTCGTTGACAGTTCCTCAGTGTGCATTTTACCAAGAAATGGCAGTTAAAACTTCAACTGTAATTCATATGCACCTTTCTGAATTGTGTGCTTCGTACTGAGATTTCAGCAGAATCACAGCAAACCAGGGTTTACACACACTCTCAACCTTACTTTCCAAAGCATAATTTTAACACCGATTGTGAGTTAATTTCAGACATCAACAAGACGACCAAATTCAGAATCTAAAAGCAAAGATCAGAATAATATATGAACTGATGCACTCTTGACAAATGTTATTGACAGTGCAAATATAGTTGAAATAGGAATCTGTTTAAATTGCTTGAAAACAAAAAAGTAACACTTGGGAATGATGATGAATCATTACTGATCTCGCCACAGAAATCTCTGTCTCCTGGGAATTATCCTACCTACTGTGCGATAAGTAGTCTCATTGCTTGATATCTTCTTTGCTCCTGTTCATCATAATATTTCGTAGCTTAAAGGAATGTTTTGAGAACACAGTCAGGCAACTGAACACTCAGTGAACTGGTGGTTTCTGGAATGTGTGGTAAATGATTGAATTTTGATAAAATACTCATAAATCATTGTCGAGATCGTGCAGATGAGTAATTGTCTGTTGTTGTTCTATGAATAAGGTAACATACAGTTAAAGAGGACTGTATACAGTAATTTTTTGTAGAATCCCCAGACGTGGATTTAGGCGATTAGGCCCATCGACTCCAAACCGACTGTGTGAAGTACATCTCACCCAGAATCAGCCCCTACCCCGGTAACCCCATGTTCCCCATGGCCAATCCATCTTTGAACTGTTGGAGGACAGTTATGCAGACATCTTCAAACCCCGAACAGTCTTTTGCTCAAATTGAAATCAAATCCTGATCCTTGGTGTGGTCAGGTAGAAGGCATTTCCTCGGATCCACTCTACCACTTTTCATCACCTACTCGTGACAATAATTCTGCTCATTACATTACAGGAGTTTGGTCATATTTGCATTCAAGTGATCCTAGATTAAACGCTTACGACTCAACCTCACAGGCAATTTCATGGCGCTCATCATCCTTTTTCACAAAACTTGTTGTCTCTCTAGATCTGTCAGTCGTTATCTAGGTGCCATGGCAATGGCTGATCTACTCGTCATTGTCCTCGACGTGATGTTTCTCATCATTCCAACTGTTTATTGGGAGCGATTCTATTTCCTTTATTCCATCCCGCTGTGTAACATACATGCCCTTACTTCGTTATGCAGCCACTGACTGTTCAGTCTGGTTTACCATCACTTATAACTTTGATCGATTTGTGATCATTTGTTGCCAGAAGGTGAAACGTAAACGTTGTAGTGAGAAAACAGCAGCTGCACCTCTTGGAACAGTGACTGCACTCTTCAGAAAGCTCTCATGTTTAGTTTACAAAAGGTGCCCTGACATAGCTATGGACAATAATCGATTTTCTGCATTACATTATAACCACATGTGTTCCATTTGTATTGATTTTGCTTCTGAATGCTGTACCTGTCAAGTACTGTTGAACAGCTAACACTGCCTGCACACAAAACTGAGAAAAGTTCGGAAGATCCAAAAATTGAGAATCGAAGGAATTCTATCACGAAAGTATTTGTACTCATGGCTAATTTTATCTTATCATTAACAATGTTAATAGTCTATTCTCTGTGGAATCCAATGAATTTAGTCGGTGACGCATCATTTTGGATGCATGGCCTTCTACATGAAATGGGATTCAGGCTGAAGTTCTTGAGTTGCTGCGCTGACAATATTATCTATACTATGACACAACGTATGTTGCGACATCAGTTGAAACATGTGCTGAAATACCACTTCACTCTTATAATAAAATACGTTCAATGAAGAGATGAACAGAAATA
Organism: Hemiscyllium ocellatum; assembly: GCF_020745735.1. Taxonomy (NCBI): domain Eukaryota; kingdom Metazoa; phylum Chordata; class Chondrichthyes; order Orectolobiformes; family Hemiscylliidae; genus Hemiscyllium; species Hemiscyllium ocellatum. The sequence continues at coordinate 1,041,618 of NC_083441.1, forward strand.
TGCAGAGTAAGATTGGACTGATATTCATTTGATCTGCGAACAAGCAAATCTACTGTATAAGAAAGAATTTGATTTTTCTGAGAAAGAATTCAAGCATCTCCTTCAGACTCTCGATTGCATTTCCATGTGTGAATAGGTGTCTCGAAAATAGTACAGATTATCATTGAGCGCACACTTAATTGAATCAATAGTATTCATATTTTGGCTGCCAGCATTGTCGGGTGGCTCATGCATTCCATCAGATGTAACTCAACTCCTGGCTTCCTGAAGACTGGCCACTCAATAAATGGGGTAAGACTTGTCTAGATGAGTGCAAATTCAAGAACGCTCGAGAAGCTCAAACGAAACAGCAAGAAACACATGTTGTAGGGAGAAATATCAAAGAAGATTCTTCCATCCTGTGGTGCTTAACCACTTGAGAGTTCTATTCCCAAATATGTGTGAGAGACCAAAGATTACTCTGATGCAGTTTTCACGGGGTGCATCTTCATCGCAGATTTAAAAAAAAGCTTGATATTGCATTGGGTTCCCCAAGGAAATACAAAATTTTACCTTCATTCGTTCTACAGCAACTAATGCTGCATGGATATAAGTGTTAGACACACCACACAAACTTACATATCCAATCCAATAAACCTGCAATGAATTCTTAAATCTATAGACAGCCTTATGATCTCATAATGTCTGTCAGATACCTTTAACATCTATGTTCGGGGGTTTACAATGCTTCTGACAGTTTTATTCCTTACAAGACATTTGCCAGCTGCACAACATTCTTCCCCAACAACCAGAATAGATGTCTTTCACGAAGAACTAGATTAAATAGATGAAATTCCCAATAATGTGGAAACAGGCCACTCGACATCACCAGTGCACAACGACCCACCGAAGAGTAACACAGCCAGACCCATTTCCCTCTGACTAATGCACCAGAAATGATGGGCAATTTAACATGGCCAATCCACTTGATTGGCACATCTTTGAATTGTGGGAGGAAACGGGAGCACCCATAGAAAAGTCAGACACGGAAGAATGTGCAAACAGCACACACACATTTAGAACATAAAATATAAAACAGAGCTCTTCACTGCACAGGCCAAGCCCTTTGGCCCTCTGTGTTGTGCGGACCTGCGAACTAATTTTAGCCAACCCCCCTAGACTGTCCAATCATTTTATCTCTGCTAATCCAAGTACTGCCTAAATGCCCTTAATATGACCAAGTTGATTACATTGGCAGGCAGGGGTTTCCATGCCTTACCACTCTCTAGTCAAGAACCTGCCTCTGATATCTGTCTTAAGTCTGTCACCTTCAGTTTGAAACTATGTTCCCTCATACAGACTAACGTCATCCTCGGAAAAAAGACTCTCAGCGTCGACCCCATCTTATCGTCTGATCATCTTGTGTCTTTCTTTTAAATGGCCTTGTAGCCTTCTTCTCTCAATTCAACAAGCCCAAGTTCCTCGGCCTTTCCTCATAGCACTTTTATCCAGACCAGGCAACATCCTGGTTAATCTCCTCTGCACACATTGCAATGCTTCCACATCCTTCCTATACAGTTTTGACCAGAACTGTACACAGTAGTCAAACTGATGTCGCACTTGCTTTTAGTATCGTTGAAGTAGGATATCATGGCTCCGAAGCTCAATCCCTCCACCAATAAAATCTAACACAACGTATAACTTCTTAACAGCACTATCAACCTGTTTGGCAACTTTCAGGGATCGATGTACATGGACAATTAGATCCCTCTGCACATTTACACTATCAAAATTCTTTCCATTGATCAAGTTTTCTGCCTAATTGTTATTTTTCCTTATGTGAATCGCCGCACATTTATCTGTATTGAGCTCCATTTGTCTACTCTAAGTCCAACTCTGACGCTCATCAAAGACCCCTGCAATCTGCAACATTATTCCACACTGTCCACCACTCAACCAACTTTGGTGTCATCTGTAAACCAACTAAAGCATATCCCTATGCCTGAATCCAAGATATTTATAAACATGACAAACAGCAGTGTTTTTAAAACAGATTCTTGTCGCACACCACTAGTAACCGGACTCCAGCTGAATATTTTCTACCAACCACCATATTTTGCTTTCGTTTAGAAAGCCAGTTTCTAATCCAAATAGCGAATTCGCCCTCAATCCCATGCCTACGCATTTTCTCCAAAGGCTGATCATTTGAAACCACACCAAGGGCTTTACTGAAGTCCAAGTATAACATGTCAACTGTCCTACTATCATTCACATGCTTGGACAATAAGGTTTGTGAGACGCGACTTGACCCTGACTATCTCGAATCATTTTGTTGCTTATTAGACGCTGACACAACCGATCTCTTAGAATCCTTTCCATATGTTTTCTTACTACACATATAACGCTTGAATATCTATAATTACTTGCGTTATTTCTCCTGACTTTCTTCAACAAGAACACAACAGTTGCGATCCTCTCATCTTCTGATAATAATTCTGTAAACGATGGCGACTCAAAGATCAAGGTTAAAGGTTAGAGGCTCCTCTATCTCCTCGCAGCTTACCACAAAATCCTCAGATAAACCCCATCCAGCCCAGGAGACGTATTTACTTTCACACCTTCGAGAATTGATAACAACTTCGCCTTACTATCCTGAATCATTTATGATCCAATAGCCTGTATGTCCCCCTCTACAATATTCTCCATTTCCTGATTGAAAAATAATGCCCAACATTCGTTTGGCACCTCTCTGATGTCCAAAGTTTCCACCCACTCCTTCCCACTTCTGTCTTTGACTGACCCTGTTCTTACACTCATCATCGTTTTACTCCTCGCATATCTAAATAAAACTTCAATATCCTCCTTTATTCTACCTGCTAAGGACTGCTCATGTCCCCTCCTTGCTCTTCTGAACTCTCTCTTCAAATCCTTCCTGGCGAATCTGTAACTGTCCATCGCCTCATCTCAAACATCTCCTCTAAACTTCACGTAAGCCTCCCTCTCTCGCTGAACAAGAGATACAATTTATAAAGTGAACCACGGTTCCCTTCCGTGATCACTCCTCCCTGCATGACATGGTATTACCTACCAAGGACACGCAATATATATTCCTTAAACCAGCTGCACATTTCGAATGTCCACATGCCCTGCATTTTGAAAATCAAATCTCTGCATCCAAACTCTTGGCTAATTGCATTATAATTGCCTTTCCCCCATCTATATCTGTTATCTATCTCTTTCCATTCATTTCCAACACTTCCAAATACTAACTAACTTAAGAATGTTAAATTAGGAAGGATATTAATTTCTACTTACTTTTATAAAGTCTTCAAAATCAACTGTAAGAAATAAACAGCTGACAAATGGAGAACACCAACCCTCTCATTTCAACCTGGGACATGATGCACAATTCTTCTGACTTGCAACTGCAATTTACGAACCCTGGTGCTTACCTCCTGTTTGTGGATTTGAAAATAAAGTTTCATTTTTAAATAAATCTAAAAACTTTACATTATTAATGAACTTTTCTCTGGCAGAAAACATCGGTTCCAAGTCCAACAATAATAGTGAAATTCAACCACTTAAGCACTTTATCAAGCCATCAAATGAAACTTGTTTATATTCCACAAACAATTAGAGAATGACTAAACTTAGGATTCATTTGTAAATCTTTCCCTCATCGTAATTTCTTCTCCCTGCTCGAGCGCCATGTTTTTTTTCCTGCAAGTCACATTCATATGACTCATTGCTTTTCATCTCTGAAAATATATTGGGTCTCTTTCTTGACAATGGAGATTTCCTCAAGGAATGCAAGTCACTTTGGTACGCTAATTTGTTGTTTGGCCTTGTAATTCCACAACTACACAAGTACTTCAGAACACTGCACTTTTAGAATTGTACTAGTACTTGCCAGATATTATCAAACTTGTGACTGTGGCTAAACTATACATTGCAAAACTACCTCTTTTTCCAATACTTACATAATGATAACTGCCTGTTTACAGAGAGCTGATAACTTCCCTAATATTTCCTCTTGCAGAGAATCTCATCTTAGCCATTTTATCTGTATTATCACTACAGGTTTACGTGTGAACGTCCGCTGTATGCACCTGTTGGCTACTCAGCCGTATTGTTGAGCAGAAATAAGCCCAAGCTGCCATCTTGTCAACTTCAGTTCAGAGTTGTTACAAGAGCACCCCATCCACAAGACCATTGCATAATTACCTGTCGAGTGTGCACAATATCTTGGAGAATGGAATGAAATTATTTTTTGAGAATCAGCTTTCGCAACTACTTAAATAACAAGGGGAAATTTATCAGTGAACGTAAGAATGGCAATGTCCCTTCAAACAACTTACTTTTAAGACATGGAAACGATCACCACACTGTAATAAACACTGAATACAATTCGTGGAACACGACTACTAACAGGGCTGTTCCAACACAGATATGGAGTTGTCGTCAAGTAATTTCAAATCCAACCTTTTGAAGACAACGAACTTCTCACTGTCTGTAAATACAGGATGCATATAATCTGAGAGTGACTGTTGATCTGAAACTGAACACAATATAAATGTTGCCATTTCAATATGAAGGCTACAAAAACAGTTCTGAGCCTTGGGAGACTTGACCGAATAGCTCATCTTCTAACTCCCTAAAGTCTGTTCACCATTTTCAAGGTACAAGTCACGAGTGCAATGGAAAGCTTTCGACTTGCTTAAGCGGGTGCAACTCCGACAATGCTCAAGGAACTCAAGACCATTCCAGGCAAACTGGCCTAATGGTGGGCAACACAACTAGAGCCGTCCATCGATTGCCGATGCACAGGAGCAGTCGTGCATATCGTCGAACATGAATGCAGGATTTTAAAGTGCAAGAAAGAAGAGAGAAACTGGGTTTGTTCTCTTCAGTGCCGAAAAGAGGTTACTTATTCAGATATTCAAAATTATGGATGCTTTTGACATGGTGAAAAATGATGTTTTGTTTCCATTTCTTGGTATGCCAATAAATGGGACTTTAATTTCAAGAATTTCAGCAAGGGTGCTCAGAAAGAGATGATGAGAAAGATCTTCAGGCAGAGATTTTCTGGCATTTGCAATGCGCTTTTAAAAACTGCATCGTCCTGATGGGACACCTACTGAAAATATTCAAAAGTACTCGCCAGGTCCCTGGATTCCTGTCCTCCCCTCATGTTGTCCCAATGGGAGGTTTTTATTAGAGAATTATCAGAAACGTAATGCACTGTCTGGGAGAGTGGTGGAGGTGGATTCCATATAAGATTACTTTTTTTAAAAAGAGAGCTGGATATATTTTTGGAAGTGTTGAATGACGAACACATCAGAGACATGGCTGGATAATAGGACAAGCAGAGTTTTCATTTTGCCTACCAATATATGTACAGTGGCTGAAATGCCTTCCTTGTGTACTATAAAAATTCCAGATATCTCATTTTTTTATCGTTACTGGGTCCAATGTGATCCTTGAAGCCTCAGGGAGACCCACAGCTTCATCGAATCAGACTGCACACGAAATCCTTTAACCCTTCAGGCACCTGCTGCCAAAGATGTACGAAAACTGCATGAGTCTTCTTTTCCACAGTCCCATCATCGTAAAGTGCTTAATAAAGCTTGTAGTGTTCCCGTCTCAGCTACCCTCCCTGGCAGAGTATTTCAGACTCTTACCTCTCGCTGAATGGCGAATTATTTCCTCAATTGTAGGCTAACAAGTTGCCGTTATCCTTAAACTGGGCCCTCCTTATTCTGGTACCTTCGATGAAGTGGAATGGTTACGCTGTACCCACTCTACCCAAGATCCTCATAATCATAGACAGCACAAACAGGACTCACCGGAACCTTCGCTGTTCCAAATGAAAAAAAAACTCCAGGTTAGCCTACCTCTCTTTACAGACAAGCTGATTCATCCAACTTTATCTATGACTCTTTTTCTGTGTTTGTGTGTGTGTGTGTGCGTGTGTGTGTGTGTGTGTGTGTGTGTGTGTGTGTCTGCGTGTGTGTCTGCGTGTGTGTGTGGATGTGTGAGCAAGTAAAAGAGTGAGAGAAAGAGAGTTATAAATGGGGCACGTTTTGAATGAATGAATTAACACTAGTTTAATGTAAACCTCTCCATCTGCTTGTCTAAGCATAAAGCAATGATTAGATCGAAAATGAAAATGAAAGCTAGGTTTTATGTTGTGAAAATCCACTTGCGTTTATTAAAACGTTCGGCCTCGTCCCTGACTATATATTGAGTCACATTAAGCGTCCGTGTGTACTTCATGTGCGTGTGTGTGTCTCCGTGTCTGTCTGTGTATGTGTCTCCGTCAGTGTGTGTGGATATGTGTGCGTGCCTGTATGTATGTGTGTGTGAGAGAGCGAGAGGCTGAGAGTGAGAGAGAGTCAGAGAGAGAGAGAGAAAGGGAGTGCCCATCTTCCAGCATTGGCAAACAATTTAAATCAATGACTCAAAACATGATGAATCTGAGGCTGAGTCTCTCTCTCTCTCTCTCTTTCTCTTTCTCCCTGTTCCTTTGAACTGATACAATGCCAACCTCCCATGTAACTGAAAAAGAAACAAGTTTTAATAAGGAAAATCAATTACTTTTATTTTCTCCGGTTAGACAATTGTTTCGTGCTTCTATTTGTTTTTCGAGACTTCGAGCAGCTTTGTGCAATTTCTAGTGAGAATTTCCCTGCGATTTGAGAAGAACGAGACGACTGTAAATAATTAAAGGAAATAAAGCATTTTACTCTTTTTTAAAAATCTCCTTGAATGTTGTCTTAATATAGACAATACTGATGTTTTATTCGATATGGAGATGCATGCATTACTTTGGTTGCAGTCCCATATGGATACCTGCCCTTGCCCGTTAAATGTTCTTCATGCTTCACGTGTCGAATGGCGATAAAAAAGATTTTAAAAAAACAACTTTTGTCGTTATGGCTTGACTGGATTAAGTTCAGAGAGCAATTGAGAATGTACAAAGCCAAAAATCACGCAACTCCAGGTCATAGTCCAGCAGATTTATTTGGAAGCATTAGCTTTTGGCACGCTACACCTCCCTCAGGTGATAGCGGAGTATGAGATGGTAAGACACAGAATTTACAGCAAAATTTGACAGTATGATGTAACTGAAATCATATACGGAAAAATACTGCGTTGTTGCTCTTTGATCGAATTATTAAATACTTTAAACAACGAGAAGAATCAAAGTATTCACTGCGTCTGAACTCTGTTGAGCCTCACATTTTCAACGAATGATTTAACTCACTCAATCAACAGTGCAGATGCCGTCGCTCTGCAACTCATTGTGTAATAAGCGTTCACTTGGACGACATCACATCCTGTAAGGTGTCAGCGTGTGTGGCAAAATTCCTATTCGTTGTGGTTGATTCTGCCAGTGTTGGTTGATAACTGTGTGTGCTGTCTTGTCCAAAGGAACATATAATAACATGAGTTTCCTTTCGAAGGTGACGATGAGCTCCCTCATATGGAGGCACTGCAGGTCCTGCTGAAATAAGCACATGGAACATTGTTGTCAGGAAGTAATGTACGACATTTCATGGCCAACACTGTGAAGGAAAGGTTATGTGGTTCCAAGAAGGTAATAACTGTGGTTTGGAAGTGATTATTAAGATATCACTGAATTTATTGTGTCTTCTTTTTTGTTACTGGTCATGGCGAGAGGGTGTTCTGCCAAACAGATCTTTGTGAGCAGACTCAGTGTGTGTTGTACATGTTGCACATTGCTGACCCTATAGAGAAGAGGCAGAGAGTTCTTGTTCAAATGATTGACATGATTCATCAACGGCTGAGTGTCGCCGAGGAAGAATTCAGTTTTGATGCCATGAAATTCCTGCCTCTGCCCTGCCGATGTAACGTCAGTATATGTTTTGGCAGATAGATTCAGCAATAAATGAATGGCCCAACACAGAATGTTATTTGCACAGAATTCAGCGATGTGAACGTCATTGAACTTCATGGTGGGGATAATGGGTAGTGGTTTGATTTCATTGTGTTGGAATTGCAACTTTCCTGAAGACTGTGTAACACTAAAATCCTTTGATGTTTGTCAGTACAAGATTAAGTTATCTCTGCGTCATGCAGAGTTTAGACCGAGAGTCCTTGCTTATAAAATTTTCTCATTGAAGCCTTGCTGCACTTCTGTTGTGACTGGAGATACAAAATTAAACTGCTAAAGGACACATCGGGTGCAAATAATACAGGAGATGACATTGGTGGAAGTACAGATGAATTGCTGTCGAATGTGTAAGGATCCTTTAGGATCTTAGAGGTGAGACGGGAGGTACTGGCGCGGATTTTTCACTTCTTGAGATGGCAGGGGAAGGTGTCATGAGGGTTGGTTAGATTGCTCAGGAATGTGGACCTGACGGGAGTCGCCAATGGAGCAGTCTTCCTGAAAAATAGACAGGTGAGGGGGAGGGAAATATATCTGCACTCGTGAGGACTGTTTGGAGGAGGCAGAGATGTTAAATGATGACGTGATGCATCCGGAGGTCAGTGGTGTGAAAAGTGTGGTCGATTGGGTTTTGCCCTTGTTTCTAAATGAGAGCAGTGTTTCACGGGCAGGGGCGTGGTAAGTTTCGCAGATACACAGTCTGGCACACAAAGTGAGAGGGAAAGGTCCTGTTGTTGATGAAGCAGGCCATCTGGGATGTTCTGTGGTGGAACTAGCTTGCCTGGTAACAGATGCAGTGAAACGAAAACAATTAGAAAGAAGGGATGACACTTTTTGAAGGAGACAGGGTGAGTACAGGTGCATTCCAGAAAGATGTGGGAGTCAGTGGGTCTGTAGTAGAGGTCTGTGCTGAGTCGGTAACTGTGAATGGTGATGGAGAAATCCAGGAAGGATATGGATGTGCCTGAGATGGTCCAGTTTCACCCGATTTGGTCTCGTCTACATTGTGAAGACTGACTGCAATGTTCTGGATCATTTCGGAGAACATCTCTTGGATACCCACACTAATCAACCCCACCGACCCGTGGCTGAATATGTTAACACCCACTCTCAATTCTCCGAGGACATGCTTGTCCTGGGACAGCATCATCGTCATACACTAAGAAGCTGACACAAGAATGAAGAATGTCCCCTGCCGTGGGACGCACAAACCACACAGGATAAATGTGAATTTCAACAGTTTATCCACTTGGCGTTGTCCCACCTTGTCTAACTCTGAACCTTCCAAATTTGCACCACCCTGTTGAACCGTCCACCCTGTCCATCGTCCTTCCCACATATCTGCTCCACTCTAATCTCTGACCCATCAGTTTATCCTCCACTTTGATCTCCATATCGAATTCCAGCTACTTTATTTCATTCCCATCATCCTCACATTTAAATATCAGTCCCCTTTACACAAATGCCTCATTCATGATGAAGCGCCTCGAACTGAAATTTCAAAATTCCTGATCTTCACATGCTACTTCACCGACTGTGCTTTCCCAGCACCACACTCTTTGATTCCATATGCAACACATCCTCTGCTTTACCCCGATCCCATCTGTTTGATCACATTCTCCAATGAATCAATATGGTGACACAACCAACAAAACCGTGTTTATTATCTCAAATCAAGTTACTCGCTTTTACGCGATTATCAGTCCCATCTCTTATAATCATTTCCAAAGCTTTATCCACAACCGAAATAATGCTCACTATAATTTGCAGGATTGAACATAATCTCCTTCCTGAACAGATGGACAACGTTTGCTATCCTCCCGTCTTCTGACACTATTTCTGCAGACATTGACGACAGAAAAATCTAATCAAAGTTACTGCAATCTCCCCCCAGCTTTCCAGAAAATGTTACGATTAATACGATGCAATGCAGGGGACGTTTCTGTTTCCACACGTTGCAGAACCGCTAACACGCCTTCCTGATACACATCAATCCCATCGATTCTGTTAGCCTGTGTCTGAATATTCTCAGTGACAATATTGTATTTTACTGTGCGAATACTAACGAAAACTATTCGTTTAGTGTTTTGCCTATCTCCTCGGTGCTGTGAAGCTAACTCACTTATTCGATTTAATCGCTCCCTCACCTGTGATGCAGAGTCAAAGTGTGAGATCTCCAACTGTTGACCTGTCAATTTTTCATTAATTCGTTTCACAGGGCTTCTCACTACATATTCGAATATCATCTCAAATAGAGTGAACTGAATACATTCGTTTGGGGAATCTCTAATGGCAAACAACTCAAATGGGACACACTTATTGAAATCCTTCTGGCAATTCTGATAGTAGACTCTTAACATGGTCTTCAGACCCTCATGTCACATTTCGAAAGTTCCCTGGGATTTAGGACGATACCGAGTTGGCTTAAATTGCTGTGTACCCATTATATCCATAATTTCCTCAAATAGCTGAGCAGTAAACTTAGACTCTTGGTCTGTTTGAATATATCTGGGTCGCGAACACCACATGAAGAAATTTACTCACTCCTCCCCCACATTATTTTGCATCAATACTCCGGAATAGAATTGCCTCAGGACACGTCCGTTATGATTAGCAAGTACTGGTTCCCATTTTTGGTTGTCAAGAAGGGCATACACAATCAATCCAAGGTGCTGGCTGTATTCCTCCAATGACTTGTTTGCTATTTGGTATGTATGACACATATGAAGGAATTTAACTATATCGTGGTTCGTTGTAGCCAGCAGACATGATTTTGTACATTAGCCTGAATCTTCTGTATATCGAGATGACCACCTGATAAAAGTTCATGTGCGACACACAACACTTAGTCTCTGTGAGCAACTGGCAGCATAATCTGATACACTTCAGCCTGTTTCTTCTCTACACTAACTGACTGTGGTCTGTAACTTCGCCTTAGGATTCGATCTTTCAGATAATAACGCACAGAAATATTCTCTGCCTCCTTTTCAGAGAGAATATACACATATATATCTGTTCCTGTCTCGACTATCTGTTGTAAGTCGTTTATCGTTTCAGGACGAAACATCTCTTTCTGAACTGAAAATCAACTCCTTCATCTTTGACATGAGAATTTGCTTCGTGTTGTGACTTATTACAATGGGATCTTGTTACTTCACCTGTCGGGAAAAATAAAGAAAAATATTTTTCTTTACACCCCTCATTTCTCTGGTCTTCCTTCGATTTCTCCACATCAATGGGCGTCAATGCCACCTTGCATCCTGCCAAATCGCTCCCAAGAACAAACTAATCCTGAAAATAACACTGAGTCATTCACTCCCATTGTGATTTCCGCACACTTCAGTTGACACTCCTACCTGATCTTATTTAGTGGAAACGCTACATTTCTGCCCATTTATTCCACAAATTACTACGCTCTCCACTAACTATTCAGAAAGAGTGCCAATACGTTATTCTCTTAATATTAGAGACTGATTGGATCTTTTATCTCTCAAAAGTATAACTTCCTTCCATGCTCTACCCGATCATAGGAAGTAGCCCTTCGCATAAAAACGAATTGTTTGCAGAGCTTAAGTAAACTCATTGTACTTTGTACTAACTTTGTAACTAGCCCCTGCATATATTGTGCACTCTCCTGCAGATCCTCGAATTTTCTTGCGATTTCCTTTATTACTTTCAGTAATTCCACTGACTTAGCCTATTTTTTCCACATCTTGCCTCACAGCGCATCTATTTAACGACCAGCACTGTGACTGTACGTGTCCCACTTTGACACAATCGAAACACTGAGGTATATCACCTCTGTTCCACTCTGTCGTGCTTTTCTTTCTAACCTTTGGCAAACAATTATCAGTGTTTTCTGCTCTTTCTTTCGTAGTGTAGGATCTCCAGTTCTCCCGATTTTTATGCCTCACAGGATGAAATTCTTGCCTGAAGCTAATCTCTGCCTTATTCACCAATGTATTTCTGCCATCTCTTCTGCTCTTCTCACTTCCTGAGCTTTCCTTACATCTACATGACATCTTAACATCTCCAGAAGTGATTGTTTAATCGCCTCCAACACAATAATGTCTTTTAGAGCCTCATCTAATTTAGTTTTAAGTCCCGTAGCCATCAATCAAAATGACGATATTAAATTCTTTCAAACTCAACTTAAGTCTGACTTGTTTATTTCTTCATGTTTCTGAACCGCTGTCTATGCGCATCTGGTATCAATTTATGCGCAAACATAATAGCCTGTTTGACTTCTTCACATTCCTTTAAGTCGTTACCAGGCAGCGTTGTAAATATTGTTTACTCAAGCTATTTCATGACATTCTTTTGACCTCTTCATTCTTCTGATCAAATTTGTCCTACTTTCCCAAGGCCAGCAGAACATCAGCCTACTTCATTATGTTCTGTGTTTATATAGTAACTTTTTGGGACTTGTGCACCTAAAGATGTAAATCAGTCAACTCCACAGGATTTTAGAGTCATAGAACCATGGAGATCTATAGCACAGAAAGAGACCGTTTAGTCCAATTCGTCTATTCAGACCATATGTCAAAAAACAAAGAGAATTGCAGCACAGGAACCGGCCCTTCATCCCTCCAAGCCTGCGCTGCTCCAGATCTTCCATCGAAACCTGTTGCCTATTTTCTGAAGATCTCCATTGTTCTGCTCCCAGCTCATTCAAACATCTGTCTAGATAAATCTTAAATGACGCGATCATACCCGCTTCTACCACCTCACGGACAAAGCATTGCGGGCACCCATAACCTTCTGCATCAAGAAAACTCCACGTATACCTCCTTGAAACTTGTCCCGCTACCTTGAACTCGTGATCCCAAACAGTTGGAGTCCCAATCCCGGAAATGCATTTTGCTATTCACCCTGTCTTTAACTCTCCTGAATTTTTAGATCTCAGTCAGGTCCCTCTTCAATTTCATTTTTTCCAATGAAAACAATAATCATCTTCTCAAACTTTCTATATAACTCGTACACTCGATATGTGACAACATCTATGCTCAACCTTTTGTGCACCTTCTCTAAAGTATCCACATCGTTTTGGTCGTGTGGCGAATGAAATCTTACGCACTATTCCAATTTTGCCCGAACAAACCCCGAGAGAATTAGAAGACGACCTGCCTACACTTGCACTTAATACTACATCCGATGAAGGAAAGTATGCCTTATGTCTTCTTGACCACTCTGTCGACCCGTGTCAACTTCCAAAGTGCAAAGTAAACAACAAACAACAGTAGTCCCAACTCAGATCCCTGTGAAAAATCACTGTTCACAGTTCTCCATTTGGAGAACAGCAATTTCTCCATGTGACAGCAATTTCTTCAACAGCCTACTATGTGGAGCAGTATCAAAAACCTCACTGAAGACTGTGTTTATGAAAACTACAGGCCTTCCCTCATCGATGAAATTTTCATCCCTCAAAGAATTCTATTAAGTTGGTATACATGAGCTTTCCCTGCACAAAAGCATGTTGCTGATCACTAATAAGGGCATTTTCTTACAAAAGTAAAGGAATCACATTCTTAAGTATCTTCTCCAGCAACTTCGCTACCACTGCCATCAGGCTAACCACAGATATCCGGGGACAGGGGCAATTGACTTCCAACAGCCAGGAGCATCTTCCTGAATGCGGGACATGACTTCAACTTAAGGAAAGCATTCGCTTTGAATCCCACGACTCTAGGTGGGTTGTGATTCCTTGATTCTAAACTCATTGAAATGCTGCCTTGCTCCGAAAGGTAGTCAATTTTACCTTACCTCGTAGTTTCCCATCATTTTCTATGACGTCAAGTTGAATGATCAAAGCCAGTGATTAGGGTTGGAAAGCAAACTCTTGCTGTCCTGATGATGCTGCATTCATCTAAATAACTTGATACATCCCCAATAGATTTGGAGACCGAATATTAGCGCAGTTGTTCGTAAAGTATGTATTTGTTAAATAAGATCTAAAATTTTACCACTTTTACTTGCAGATGGGTGATATTTAAACAGTTGGCAGTTAGGGACTTGTTTCTAATGTCTACACATAGACAATAAGCTACTAAGGTTTATTCAGGGACAGGTCATACGTTGAAATTTTACTGGCAAGATTCAGACTCAATGGCGACTGATGACACAGTCGTTCGGCTTCACAGGAAATATTTCTAACAATCAGGCAACTCCTAAAGAGCAGGAATGTTCAACTGTCTGGGAAGAAGGGTGAGTTGGACGGGGACAAGCATTGACAGGTTGCTCGGGAGGTGACAGGAGGAAGGGACAAGGAAACATCTCACAGCAAATGAGAAATGAAATACGGAAAGAGAAAATAGTTGAGGAATAAGAGGAAAGACGGGAGCAGACAGAGAAGGTTGTTAATGAGCAAGAAACATTGAGATGCAGCGAGAGGAGGAACGGGATTGGTAGGATAGCAGCAAAAATGTGGACAGAATGAAAGATGCAAGGAAATGAAAATGCCACAGGGAATGATTCAGAGAAGGAAACAGGGAAAAATAGAGAAATATGATCAGAGATTGACCCATCCCTGGAGGACTGTGTGATTGGTGAAATGAAGGATTCATCCAACATCATCAGAAGAGGTATGAATGATGGATGTGATGAGTGATTGGTGCATTTCCTGCATGACTGAGTGATTGATGTGATGAGGCATTAATCCATCACGACTGGAAGACTGAATGATCGATTTGATGGCGGTTTGATCCATCCACCTGGAGAACTGGGTAATCGATGCGGTTAACCTCAGATATTCACAGGCTTTGATCCAGTATCTGAAAAAAAAACAGTCTTGAGCCTTTGCAATGACATAGTAAGGCCAGCAGAGGGGTACATTGAATTGCTTAAAATATAATCGGGACAGAGAAGGAAAGATTCTGAGACTTGGATTCATTATGTTCTCATTCACTCATTCGAAGTATGCATCCCATTGCAGACATAACCGGACACAAAAAGAGAGACACATACTCACGTCGAGCCATGCCTGCAGCCACACACACAGTTAAAAACGCGGACACTGGCACAGGCACAAAATTAGATGCACAGACACACATAGTCACATATATGCTTCCCGCCAAGTCAAAAATGTGCCCATGGGAGACAGAGCTGAAAATGTGTTGCTGCAAAAGCGCAGCAGGTCCGGCAGCATCCAAAGAGCAGGACAATCGACGTCTCGGGCACGAGCCCTTCTTCAGGAATTCTGAAGAAGGGCTCATGCCCGAAACATCGATTCTCCTGCTCCTTGAATGCTGCCTGACCTGCTGCGCTTTTCCAGAAACACATTTTCAGCTCTGATCTCCAACATTTGCAGTTCTCACTTTCTCCTATGTTCTATCTAGTAATGCATCTTTGTTACCATGAGTTAAACTCTCCGAACAACAATGTCGTATTTTTAGCCAACAATGCATGATTTGTGACTAACCGAGGCTGTGGTTTTTTCCTTGCATAGGAATTCCAAAAATTCCATCTAATCCTGTACTTAAATGTTTTCAATTTCATCTTCTATGTATGGAAACAAAACTTCACACGTTGATCATTCTACTTCCAATGAGGATTTTAGAATAACGGAAAGTAATTTTATTTTTACAGTTTGGATTTATGTGAAAAATAGTGACATTTGTACCCTGGTGTGCACGATCTAATTTATCAAGAATGCGGAGATGTTGGAAAAAATATTTAAGATATTTATCACAGTTCTACAATTGCAGTATCAACTAGTATGACAGCAGTACTTCAGCAATGACAGGGAGTCAACTGTAGTTTGGTTGAGATTTGTTTTAAACTAAATACTCGTAACAGAAGCGATGTATGAAACAATAATTAACTTAATTTCTGGGATGAGGATATTAATATTGAGAACTGAACAGGCTATGTTTTTAATAGCTGGAGTTTACAAACATGAAGAATGATGAGTTGAACACATAGGATTCTGAATGAATTTGGCAGCACAGATGTTCACATCTGTGGCTGAAACTTGAACGAAAGACGTAGTTACAGAACAATGAAGCATTTACTTGGTACTGGGATGTGAGGCAACTTCTTTGCTAAGAAGGTACATAAAATTGGTCAACCGAAATAATTTGTGAAGGCTGAAATTATGTAAGTATTTTAAAAAGCACAAAATAGATTCTTGAAACATAAATAATTTGAGAGCGGAAAAAATAGAAACCAGAACAGAGAACAATCCAGCACATGCACAAGCCGTTCAGCCCATGATGTCTGCGCCGACAATAAACCGATTCGAACACATATGCCTGCACATGATCTGAATGGTTCCATTCGTTGACAGTTTCTTGTGTCCCTTGAACTTTCTACCCGATCTGATTTTTACATCTTTCCTAGCAGCTCATTCCAGGCACCGAGCATATTTGGTCTAAAAATAAAAATTTTAATTTTTTTAAACTTAAAACTATGCCCCTTGATATTTTACATTTCTGCGTGGAAAACAAACAAATGTATAAAAATGTTCATTTCGACTATCAATTCAATCCATAATTGTCATACTTCTTTGCACATTCGCTAAGGCGGCGTTCAGCCGCTGACTCTCATTATGAACGGTATCATTCGAAAAAAAAGCAAAAGACATCTCGGCAACCAAAGAAACAGCCATCCACTCTGGTAGATACAATGTCAAAGTCCCTTCGGTCGGATGTACATATCAGATATCTACAGCACACAAGGCAGTATATGGATTCAATGCGGAATAGACAGACAGCAAAAGTTGTTTACATTGGGGATGGGAAATATTCTACCACGGAATAACAGCAAAACTTTTGATATGAAATAATTAATGATTGCTCATTTTCAAACATTCTGTGTGCTAACACCTGCAAGGTACCATGCAGACTGGGAAAGGTAGAACTAGTTTCAATGTAAAATCATTCAACCTTTGGAAAGAAAAAAATCTTCATGCACAGGCAAGCTGTCGTCTGCCTTCGACCATATCAGCCACTAAAACAGCAGACAAAAGACTTAACAAGCAATGATTAACCTATTGACTCTGTCAACTCCTGGGAGAAACTGAGAATTATACGTCAAAAAAATAGATGGGTTCCCGTAATCCAATAATCTCCCAGGCCCTAGTTTAATAAAAAAAAACAACAACCCACAGCATTGTAAAGTAAAAGGCATGAAAGTCTCAGATATGAAGGGAGATTAGACGGGCTTAGGATATTTTTCTGAGAGCACAGGAGATTGAGTGGAGACCGTTTAAAAGGCACAAAACCATAATAAGCAAAGGTAGGGTTGAAAGGAAGAAGAGTTTCCCTTTTATAGAGGGTAAATAACCAGAGGCATGCAATTAAGTTAAGGTACAGAAAGTTTATTGGGTAAGTGAGGAAAACATTTGTTGCCCAGTTGGCGGTAGGAACCTGGAACTCACTACTTGCTGGAGATGGAGGCCCTCATAAAAGGGGAGATGAATTTTGATGTTCACTTGCGATGCCAAGGGAAACAAATGCTGCGAGTAAGTTCTGGATCATCGGATTGGAGATATTAGCTGATGGCCTTTGGTTGGCATGGATATTATGGGCTGAGAGTATTTTATTCTTTGCTGGTAACGTGATTGGGCAAAATATTAGCCTGCGATGAATCACAGAATGTCCCTAAATTCGTACTGACACAGAGAGAAGGCTATGTGTGTCAACAAAGTGGAGGACCCTGTGCAGCTCTATTCTGCGTGTGTGTTTTGAGAATGGAGCAGCAGTTCGCTTCTTTATCAGCAACATTCAAAGTAGGTAGCTTGATAGCTGTGCATCGCTTTTTGTATTAAACCCAAATCCTAGACCCAGTCAGAAAATGTTTTAACCCTACCATAATACCCTCAAGTTTTTAGCCGTAATCAAGAAGCAATAGTGTTTTACAAATGACACGAGAACCATTGTCTGGTTTGTGACAAACGTAATGCAAGACTTTTTTACATTCACATATTCAGCTCATGTTGGAACGAAGTTGCATTCTGTTGACGGTCAATTAAAATTCTCACGGATCTCATATCATTTTGGTTGTGAAAATGATTTATTCAATCGATTACCTATAACACTGAAAAGTTAAAAATAAAACAGGCGTTATGGAACAATCAAGGTGTTGAATTTCCAATCAAATCCTTTTCACCAGAGGATCGCTGAAAAGTGGCGTGAATTGCATATCTCTATTAAACATTATGTTCATTAATCATTGTAAAAGAGAATCATAAACTCAGACGGCACCAATAGTAGACAACAGATTTAATTTCTGTCTCACAAACCAATTGTAAATAATTACCAAACGTTCTGCATCGATCATGAACAGAATTGTGAATAGAAAAATCAAGCTTTGCAGATGACAGTAAACTATTTGGTAGATCATACTATGCAGGGGATACTGAAAGTCTGCAGAGGTGTATAGATAGGTTAAGAAAGTATGCAGGGTCTGGCATTTTGAGTGCAATTTTGACAATCATGAGATCGTACATTTTTGTTGGAATAACAACAAAATGGACTATTACTTAAAGGGTGAAAGATTGCAGCATGCTACTGCGCAGAGACCGAATGCAGAAGCCATTAAAGGGTGATTGACGGGTTAAGCAGGTAATTAAGAAGGAAAATATTCTGCCTTGTCAGAGAGATGGAGTTTAACAGTAATGAGGTTATTCTGCATCTGCATGGGATGCTTTTCAGGGCACAGCAGCAATACTGTGTATAGGTTTGCTCTCCTTACTTTAGAAAGGATATCCTGGAACTGCTGGGGATGCAGACGTATTCACTACATATATTCTGCAAACACCAGGATTGGCTTATGAGGAGAGATTGAATCGACTGGACTTTGTTCATTGGACATGACAAGAAAGAGAGGGAATCATGTATAAACTCATGAAATTGTGTGGAAAATAGTTAAGCTAGAAACAGAGAGGTTCTGTTCCCTTATGACTGAAACGAGAAATAGGGGACAGAGCGGTGAGAAGGTGAAGACTGAAGATGTTGGAGCACAGAGCCGGGAGTATAGTGCTGGAAAAGCACAGCTGGTCAAGCAGCAACAGTAACGTAACGGGCTACCTTGGTGCAGATTTAAGTATGAGTTGAGAAAGGAATTCCTCACCCAAATATTTGTGAATCTGTGGAATTCCATGCACAGTGTAGCATTGAGACTCACTCGCTGAATGGGTTTGAGGCGAAGATAGATTTCTGAATAGCAAAGGAATTAAATTTTAAGGTGGGCAAAGGAATAGGTTCAGCTGAGTGCACGAAAAGATCTACCATGATCTTATGTATTGGTGGAGCGAGGTTAACGGGTCAGATGGTATTCTATTTATATTGTTCTCACGGCTGCTGCATTATTCAAATGAAGTCCCGATGTCCACATATGTTTTGTGGTTTACAATTCTTGTTTCTTTACACTTTTTAACAATCAAAAAATCTACGACTCTAGTCTTTCCTAACAGGAAATGTGATCCTAACAAATTCCAAAGCCTTCTCTCTCCATGAACCACAAACAATCGACTCAGACTCCTTCCTCTGTAACACTGACAAGATTGTATCAATCTTCGATTAATCCTATGGATCCCACTCACGATTACATTATGTATTAAACACAGGAATAAATGTGACTTATTCCACTCTCACTGTAGATGAAGAAATCCGTGAATAAAGTTTTATGTATTCGTAACGTTAATCAAAAATTCAAACTTTTGAAGCTTCGTACTTTCCCTGTGCATTTCAGTGTTAATCACGCGTCATTGATTAACACCAATGGAAAGTTATTCCTCTGCCCTGCAATTTGTTTTCTCAAAAAAGGTATTGATTAATCCTGATATATTTCCGCTACTGCATTCAATTCTTACTGAATGACAGAAATTACTTGAAAGACCAACTAAATCACTGCTCTTATTTCTTATCTTTGTGTGCAAAGATTCGAGTTACCATATAATAAATCAAATTATAGAAATGCTCCCGGATTTTAAGTTGACAATGCCACATGATATGGTCAAATACGTAGATAGGTTCATGCAAGACGTACCATGGGACATTCTTTCTACAGGCAAGCGCATTAGGCTATTTTCTGAGTGCAATATTTTACTTTCAGCTTTGGGCAGCAAATGGCCACAATCCGATCGAAAGTGAATGCAACTGTTATCCAGACACTGACATGAAAGAGGAAAATAATGTTGGAAAAAAGATAGAGAGACGAGAAGGCGAAGTTTAAAGAAGTCTTGAGAAAGGCAGAGAGGTAACAATAAGCGAAGAGCTGGTACGGAAGAAAGGGCTGGGACGGAAGAGAGAGTTGGAATCACTGAATGAAAGAACCATAAAACTTTGAAAAATCTCTTTCACGTATCAAATCTTTGTCACCACAAGCTTGAAGACACATAGAAGGATAAAAGAAGGGAGAGGGCGCTGGACGAGCTCAGATATATATGATGGGAAGAACGCTGAATTAACTTCCCATCTCATCTTTTTCAGTCACATGGTGTGCCATGTTCTGTGCAACCTGGGAATTTCCTGATGTCGTGTTGTCAATATTACATTTCCCTGCTAATAACGCTCGTCTTTATTTCTCTGTCTCTTTCTCCCTCTCCCTCTCTCCCTCTCTGCCTATCTGTGTCTGTCTCTGTGACTCTTTGTCTCCTCCTCCGCGAGTTCCTGCTCGCCAGCCCAATTCTGGTGCTCGGTGCATGGTGGTTTCAGCTGCTCTTGTTGCTGCCTTGGGCCATTTTATTATGTCGCTGACCTCGGTGGAACCTGCTTCACAACAAAGCTAACAACTCCAAAGCTGGAAGTTCACGAGACACTGTGCGCCGATAGCAAGATACTTGACAATGCTGAGATTTAATCAGGAAATGCATGCAAACTGAACAGCAAGAGCAGTACGCATGAGTTAAATAGTGTGCAATAGTTTCAACACTGCGATACGACATCCAACACATCAGATCACAAACCATCCAAATTTAATGTTTGTGTTTGATTACAAAAAAATGCAGAAGGAGGAGGGTCCTCATATTTCCATATACCCAAATGCTGAGCGATCCCAGACAGTCAGTGACAAAGACACACCTAAAGGATTTCTGAACACATCTTCAATTAGAAATGATTCCACGATCAGACAATTGCTCCTATGAGCTTTCTGTCCATCCCCGATGAAGGACGAAGACGTTGAGTGCACGTATTGATATGCTCATGAAAAATTCTTCAGACGAGATTTCCCCACAGGATTTAACGTATTAAATTTATTTTTTATAAATCGACAGACTCTTTGCTTGGAGAAAGTGAAGACTTCAGATGCTGGAGATCAGAGCTGAAACATGTGTTGATGGAAAAGCGCAGCAGGTCAGGCAGCATCCAAGGAGCAGGAGAATCGATGTTTCGGGCATAAGACCTTCTTCACGAATGAGGAGTGTGTGCCAAGCAGACTAAGAAAAAGCTAGGGAGGAGGGACGGGGGTGGGGGGGGGCGTTGGGAATGCGATAGGTGGAAGGAGGTTAAGATGAGGGTGATAGGCCAGAGAGGGGGTGGGGGCGGAGAGGTCGGCAAGAAGATTGCAGGTCAAGAAGACGGTACTGAGTCCGAGGGTTGGGACTGAGATAAGATAGGGTGAGGGGACATGAGGAAGCTGGAGAAATCTGTATTCATCCCTTGTGGTTCGAGGGTTCCTAGGCGGAACCGCTCCGCCCCTACCCCCTCTCCGGCCTATCACCCTTACCTTAACCTCCTTCCACCTTTTCATGCAGAGAGTTGTGAATGCATGGAATGCATTGTCAGCGTGTTGGTGGTAGCAGAGTCATTAGGAGCATTAAAGCGACTGATGGACTTAGATAGCAGTGAATTCAGGGGTGCGTAGTTTCAGTTATTTTATTTCAGATTAGGATTAATCCTCAGCACAATATCGTGGCCCAAAGGGCGTGTTCTTTGCTGTATTTTTCTGTGTTCTATGTTCTAAGTTTTGACATTTGATTTGGTCTCAGCTAGATTTTTTTATTTCTGAACACGACAGTATAGGAAGAATATGCAGGTTTTGGAAAGAGGGCAGAAGGATGTTGCATGCATTTGATTCTGCCAACTACAAGAAGAGATTAGACAAACATAGATTGTTTTTCCTAGAGTGTTGGAGATGATGAGACACATGGCTATGTCAGCAAAACAATTTATTTCATTCCAGGGCAGAAATGCCAAACGGCTTCAGTTTGTGGTGAGGGGGAGAAGAGGAAAAGAATTATCGGAGGAACGTGCTTTTATGCAATAAGGTGTTAGGTGTCTGGAAAACGCTGCTCTGGGATGGTGGTGGAAATGGATTTAATAATAGGGTAGAAGAGATATTTAGACAGAGGCATGAACAGTCGGAGGATCGTGGGAAAAGGCTAGGTGCTGGTAAAAAGGATTAGTTCAGGATGTAATCATTGTTGGCACGAATAGGAGGAGCAGAAAGGCTTATTCTTTTGCTTTCCTGTTCGATATTATATTCGACAGTTAATTACCGAAGAGAAACAAGATATACTCGGGTTGTTTCTCTGAAGTAGAGAACCACTCGGAGAGGCCTGCTTGAGTTCTGTAGGAATGTGTGGGCCACGGGTAGAGGGAACAGCTACTCCCTTCAGTTGACGGTTCAATAACGAGGGTGGATATTGTGGAACTGACTAGCCAAAAGCTTTGGGGTTGCATGTCGGCTCAGTTGTTGTTACTGCTCCGTCACAGCGCTCAGGGATTGGGATTGATTCCACCATTGGGTGACTGGATGGAATTTGCTCTTTCTCCACGTGTTTGCGTGGGATTACTCTGGGTGCTCAGGTTTCCTCCTACATACCCCCCAAAAAATCCAGGTTAGTTAGATTGAACATCTTTATTTTCCCATAATGTGTTGATTAGCCATGGGAACTGTTGTGTTACAGGGATGTGCTGGGTCTTTGTGGCATACCGTTTGGGAGGATCAGTTTGGACTTAATGGTTGAGTATTCAGCTTCCATACTGTGGAAGATTTTCTGTGTTTCCAAGGTGTGGAAGAGAGTAGATGAGAACCATTTCCTAACAGAGGGTGGTGGGGATCTGCAATACATTGCCCGATTGGCGAGATGAGGCAGGAGACCTTGCAAATTTGAAGAGCCGTTGGATAAGCCATTTGATGTGCTCGTACATTCAACGTTATGGGAGTTAAAATATTGGATAGCGTGCACCTTTCAAATTTATTCTCATACCTCTCTCACAATGGATTGTGGACCTATCCTGTACTCTTGGCTTCTATAATTCTATGTTTAATACACACAAACCACAGCCTGCAGCTAATGTCACTGGCTTATTCTGTACTTTACCCTTTGAGGGCATGCTTTTGACTCAGAAGGCATTTTGGTCATCACACCAAGAACTTCCTTTGCATTATGTTCTGAGCTGAATGACTGGAAAGGAGCCTGGCTGTTTGCACTATGTTGGAGTAGGAGACACAATTTAAGCTGCTCGCTGACCAACACCAAGTGACCACCACCACATCAATTCTTTTCTACATCATGCAAGTGCGGAGGTTGAAAATGTGAGACATGATGTGCATCTTAGAGTAAACGAACAATTGTCACAACATGGCGTAGAACCCTTCTGATAAAAAAAACACAGGAAACCTCACCTCACTATCTGACATATTATGTGTAACAGAGAACTACCTCCATTCCACTTCTTGCAGAAAAAATAGCAATGTTATTCTTTATCTCTAAAATGATCATTAACCAACGACTATTTACATCTCTCAGCCTTCTTTTTCATAAAGGATTGTTATCTACCTCCCACTCTATAACAAGATACTGATCCCATAAAGGCCCAATAAAATTGACGGCAAATCAATTTTCCGAACCAGAGAGTGGTGTGGACCCACTCTGTTCCTGGACCGCCTTCGATCTTCTGCTGCTCAGACGTCTCATTAAATAAAAGTACCGTTAAGAGTCTGTTTTGAACAGCATTCTCTGTGAAATGAAAGGCGTTTGCCCGCTTTCAATCTTTCTTAAAGGTACAGTACACGCCTTCAACTTCATAGTACCTCCCCTTTAAGATGCAAAGCGAACCATCATAATGAAATGATAGCTTCCTTATATTTATAATGATAATCTAAGTTCATGCTAATATTTGCATGCACAGGCACATAAACACAACACTGAGAGACAGAGAGAAAGAGAGCGAGACAGACAGAGAGAAACATATGTATGATAGATATAAAATTGTTACCTATTCCGTGTTACTTATATTTTATCCGAAATGTGTCTGCTATCATATTCGGTTTCCTGGAAGTGTATTTCCAGCTTTCCTTCTCGGAAACGTTCAAAAATCTCTGCCAACTGTATATTTCACTCTTTGTAGGACTCACTAAATACCATTACATGGCCCAGATATAATTCACAGTTTGTTAACCCAGACACAACTCTGTTAGTGCGTCTTGGAATGTGGTGGGTGGGTTCTTTGAATAGATATAGCCCATTTGGGGTTACAAACACAGAAGTTTCATTCACTTTCTCTGATAACGTTACCTACCAAAGACCAGACAATATGTCAAACGTTGTGATGCAACTGGCTAGTCCAACGTCCTCTATACGGTCGTCAAATCTCAGTCTAAGTTAAGAGTTTGATTTTGTTACGACAGGGATCTTCCAATAGTCCACATAAGATCGATAAGTCCCGCCAGGTTTGGGGAGTAACATGATTGGCGAACTCTACGGAGAGCGGCGGGAGCTGGGGTCGGGGCGCGGAGCTGGTCGGGAAGGTAAGTGATAGTGTAGTATCTCCCAGCCTCCCTCCTCTTCTAACCTAAAAAGAAGTAAGCTACTTAGTGTTCCTGTTTTGGAGACTAAGTGTAGAGTTATGGCAGCGCAGGCAGAGGAATGTTCCTCCTGTGGAATATTTGAGGTAGGGGTGACCATCGATGCTCCTGCTGACTTCATCTGCCGGAAGTGCAGCCAGCTCCAGCTCCTCACAGACCGCGTTAGGGAACTGGAGCTGGAGTTGGACGAACTGAGAATTATTCACGAGGCTGAGAGGGTGATAGATAGAAGCTGCTGGGATGTTGTTACGCCAGAGAGCAGCGGTAACTGGGTAACAGTTAGAGGTGGGAAGGGGAGGAAGCAGGCAGTGCAGGGATCCCCTGTGGTCGTTCCCCTCAACAATAAGTATACCACTTTGGATACTGTTGGGGAGGACGGCCTAGCAGTGGCAAGCTGCAGTGACCGGGTCTCTGGCACGAGATCCGGCTCTGAGGCCCAGAAGGGAAAGGGAGAGAGGAGGAGAGCGCTAGTTATAGGAGACTCTATAGTTAGAGGGACAGACAGGCGGTTCTGTGGACATGGGCGAGACTCTCGGATGGTTTGTTGCCTCCCGGGTGCCAGTGTCCGAGATGTCTCAGACCATGTCTTCAGAATCCTTAAGGGGGAGGGTGTGCAGCCAGAAGTCGTTGTGCACATTGGCACCAAAGACAGGGGTAGGAAGAGTGGTGGGCAGGTCATTCAGGAGCTCAGGGGCTTAGGCTGGAATCTAAAAGCTAGAACGTACAGAGTTGTCATCTCTGGGTTGTTGCTGGCGCCACGTGACAGTGAGGCAAGGAATAGGGGGAAAGTGCAGTTGAACACGTGGCTGCAAGGATGGTGGAGGAGGGAGGGCTTCAGGCATTTGGACAATTGAACTGAATTCTGGGGAAGGTGGGACCAGTACAAGCAGGACGGGATGCACCTGAACCAGAAGGGCACCAATATCCTGGGAGGTAGGTTTGCTAGCACTCTTCGGGGTGCGGGGGGGGGGGGGTGGGGGTTGGTGGTGTTTAAACTAATTTGGCAGGGTGATGGGATCCGGGCTTGTAGTCCAGCAAGTACGTTAGCTGTTTTTCAGGATGTCCAAGAATGCAGGGAGGCTGTGGAGAAGATAGCACGGACAGGGAATACGTGTGGAAACAGAGATGGGCTCAAGTTTGTATACTTCAACGTAAGAAGTATCAGAAAAAAAGATGGGTGAACGTAGGGCGTGGATTGGTACTTGGCACTACGATGCTGTGGCCTTCACGGAAACGTGGATAGAAGAGGGACAGGAATGGTTGTTGGAGTTTGCTGGTTACAGATGTTTCAGTAAGATTAGGGAGGGTGGTAGAAAAGGAGGGAGTGTGACGTTGCTGATTAGAAATGGTATAATGGCTGCAGAAAGGAAGTTCGAGGGGGATCTGCCTTTGGAGGCAATATGGGCTGAAGTCAGAAATGGGAAAGGAGCAGTCACCTTGTTGTGTATTTACTATAGGCCCCCCAATAGCAGCAGACATGTGGAGAAACAGATTAGGAAACTTATTTTGGAAAGGTGCAGAAGCCACCGGGTAGTAGTCATGGGCGATTTCAACTTCCCAAATATTGATTGGAAGGTCTTTAGGTTAAGTAGATTGGACGGGGCAGTGTTTGTGCAGGATAACCAGGAAGCTTTTCTAACTCAGTATGTAGATTGTCCGAACAGAGGGGAGGCCATATTGGATTTGGTGCTGGGTAACGAACCGGGACAAGTGATGGGATTGTTAGTGGGTGAGCATTTTGGCGATGGTGACCACAATTCTGTGACTTTCACTTTGGTTATGGAGAGATATCGGTGCGTGCAACAGGGTAGGTTTTACAATTGGGGGAAGGGTAAATAAAATGCTGCAAGACAGGATCTGAGGAGCATCTGTTGGGAGCATAGGCTGTCAGGGAAGGGTGTCATTGAAATTTTGAACTTTTTCAAGGGACAGATGCGATATGGTCCTTGAGATGGATGTACCTGTCAGGCAGGAAAGAGATGGTCTTGTGAGGGAACCTTGGTTGACAAGGGAAGTTGAATGTCTTGTAAGGAGGAAGAAGGAGGCTTACATAAGGTTAAGGAAACAAGGTTCAGACAGAGCGTTGGAGTGATACAGGATAGCCAGGAGGGACCTGAAGAAAGGTATTAGGAGAGCTAAGTCAGGGCATGAAAAATCTTTGGCGGGTAGGATCAAGCATAATCCCAAGGCCTTTTATGTGTATGTGAGAAACATGATAATGACGAGAACGAGTGTAGCTCCGATGAAGGACAGTAGTGAGAGACTGTGCATTGAGTCGCAAGAGATAGGAGAGGTCTTGAATGAATACTTTTTCTCAGTATTTACAAATTAGAGGGACCGTATTGTTGAAGATGAGAGTATGAAACGGTCTGGTAAGGTAGAGGAGATATTTGTTAGGAAGGAAGATGTGTTAGGCATTTTGAAAAACTTGAGGATAGACAAGTCCCCGGGGCCTGAAGGGATATATCCTCGGATTATGTGGGAAGGAAGAGAGGAAATTGCAGAGCCGTTGGCAATGATCTTTTTGTCTTTCCTGTCAACGGGGATGATACCAGGGGACTGGAGAATGGCGAATGTTGTGTCCCTGTTCAAAAAAAGGGAATAGAGATAACCTCGGGAATTACAGGCCATTTAGTCTTACTTCAGTGGTAAGCAAATTAATGGAAAGCGTACTCAGGGATAGGATTTATGCGTATCTGGAAAGACACTGCTTGATTAAGGACAGCCAGCACGGATTTGTTAGGGGTAGGTCTTGCCTTACCAGTCTTATTGAATTTTTTGAGGAGGTGACCAAGCATGTGGATGAGGGAAGAGTAGTGGATGTAGTGTACATGGATTTTAGTAAAGCATTTGATAAGGTTCCCCAGGGTAGGATTATGCGGAAAGTCAGGAGGCATGGGATAGTGGGAAATTTGGCCAGTTGGATAGAGAACTGGCGAACCGGTCAAAGTCAGAGAGTGGTGGCAGATGGTAAATATTCAGCCTGGAGACCAGTTACAAGTGGAGTTCTGTAGGGATCAGTTCTGGGTCCTCTGGTATTTGTAATTTTTATTAATGACTTGGAAGAGGGTGTCGAAGGGTGGGTCAGTAAATTTGCAGACGATACGAAGATAGGTGGAGATTTACATAGTGAGGAGGGCTGTTGTCAGCTGCAAAGGGACTTAGATATGATGCAGAGCTCGGCTGTGGAGTGGCACATGGAATTCAACCCTGTCAAGTGTGAGGTTGTCAATTTTGGAAGAACAAATAAGAATGCGGAATACAGGGTGAACGGTACGGTTCTTAGTAAGGTGGAGGAGCAGAGGGATGTTGAGGTATATGTTCATAGCTCTTTGAAAGTTGCCACTCAGGTGGATAGAGCTTGTAAGAAGGCCTATGGTGTATTAGCGTTCATTAGCAGAGGGATTGAATTCAAGAGTCGTGACGTGATGTTGCAGCTCTACAGGACCTTGGTAAGGCCACATTTGAAGTACTGTGTGCAGTTCTGGTCGCCTCACTTTAGGAAAGATTTAGAAGCTCTGGAGAGGGTGCAGAGGAGATTTACCAGGCTGTTGCCTGGAATGGAGAATAGGTCGTACGAAGATAGGTTGAGATTGCTCGGCCTTTTCTTATTGAAACGGCGAAGGATGAGGAGTGACTTGATAGAGGTTTATAAAATGATCGGGGAATAGATAGAATAGACAGTCAGAGGCTTTTTCCCCAGGTACAACAGAGTGTTACAAGGGGGCATAAATTTAACGTGAAGGGTGAAAGGTATAGAGGGGATGTCAGACTTAGGTTCTTTACCCAGAGAGTGGTGGGGGCATGGAATGCGCTGCCTGTGGGAGTGGCAGTGTCAGAATCATTGGTAACGTTTAAGCGGCAATTGGATAGGTGCTTAAGCTAGGACAAATGTTTGGCACAACATCATGGGCCGAAGGGCCTGTTCTGTGCTGTGTTGTTCTATGTACTATGTTCTATGTACTCGCTTTGACTCGGTTCGATTAATTCTTGTTTGAGCAAGGCCTCAACTTCCTTCTTAATCTGTCTGGCTTTGAAAGGATTAAGCCTGTAGGGGTGTTGTTTTATCAGAATAGAATTCCCTACGTATTCCTCAGGTACAATAGCATTAGTCCTGCCCATCTTATACCTGCATATGTCCTCAGACTGCTGTCCCAAAGCTTTCAGTTGCATTCTTTGCTCCTGAGGCAGATAGTTTATGAACCTACCCACTCCACAATGACTTCCTCATTGTTTAACTTATTTTGAGGCATATCAATTTCCACAGCATCTGGATTTGATTCCTTACTCTGTGGGGCAACAACGAACAAATTTTCTCCAGTTCCTTCGCTCTTTTTGATAAAGTTTCAAAATATTCAGATGACATGCGTGATACTGATTTTATTTCCCCATCCATCATCTTCACCCAATAGTTTAACTGAATCAACCTTTTTCTCAATTTGATAGCGACTACTAAACATGGCTTCGACGGGATCACCTGTAACAATGTTCTTACTTCATCTCACCATGGAAATATCTGAATTTCAGTTTTTATTTCAACCTGCCATCTGTTTCATTCCAGGTGGTGACCTCCACTCTTGCTGTTTCACGAACTCACTTTATTCGATTTATTCAGTCTATCACCTCCAACACAGAATCCAAATGCGAGTTCTCTGACTTTGGTCCTGCCAATTTCTCTTAATTTAATTTCAAAGGACCTCTCACATCGTGTCCGAATATTTACTCAGAGGGAGTAAACCGTGTAGATTCATTTCGCGTATTTTAACAGAAAACAACACAAATGAGATAACTTTATCTCAATAATTTGGGTAATCGTGAGAGTATGCCCTTATCATGGTCTTCAGAGTTTGATGCCATCTTTCTGAAGCTCCCTGGGATTCAGGATGATATGTACGAGATTTAAAATGCTGTATATCTCGGCTATCCATGTTCGCTTTAAAAAGCCGAGCAGTAGTATTAGGCCCTTGGTTTCATTGAATTCTCTGGTTCGCCCAAACCGCGTGCAGTAAGCTACTAATACCTCTCAACATCCTTTTTGCATAATGGAATTGCCTTCAAATATCTGATAGACACATCCATTATGGTTATCAGGTACTGGTTCCCACTTTTAGTTCTCGGGCCGGGACTACAAATCAATCATAACCTACGTGAACTGTGCTTTGAATGCCTGAATGAGGAAAGGAAGTGTAAGTTCTTTTACTTCTTGTGGCTTACTTACTATTTGTATGACACATATGGCAAATGTTTACCACATCGTTCTGCATTTCAGGCCAATAGAAATGTTTTGCATCGTCGTTGAGTTTCCAATACACCTATGTGACCTCCTCCTGGTAGTTCATGTGCTACACGTAAAATGTCCTGTCTGCATGCAGTCGACAACACTCCCTGGTGCACTTCTGCCCATTTTCCTCTTCACGAACCTGCTGTGGTCTCCATTTTTGGCTTTTGATTCTATCTTTAAAACAAGAAATATTAGATATAAACGTTGTCTGCTTCTCTGAGTATGCATCATCACGTATATCTTTTATTGTCTAGTCTTTCTGTTGCAAGTACATTAGCCTTTCAGGGTTAAACTCCTCTGGCTGACCCTCTGCTCGTTCAGTTTTTCCAGCGCCATTTCATCAAAGAAGGTATCGGCTATCAGAACCTGAATTCCTTCATCTTTCTCTTTGGTATTTGCTTCGTGCTGTGACTTATCGTAGTGGGATCATGTTAGTCCAGTCTGGGAAAATATCAGGATGTTATTCTTTGAACTTCTAGCTCCCTGATCTTCCTTGGATTTCTGCACAATAAGGGGTGTCGCTCCACCTTGAATCCTGCTAAATTGTTTCAAGAAAAAACTGGATTGCCAGAACTGACAATCACTCCCACTGTTACTACACCAACATTGAATTAGCACTCCAAACTTATCTTATATAACGAAACGCGAAATACCTGTCCATCTATCCAACAATTTACCAATCTCTCGGATAGCAGATTAGAAAGAATGCAAATAAGTTTAGCTCTTACAAGTAGAGATCGGTTAAATCTCTCACAATTATTCACTTTCTCCCCCGTTCTTTCAGAGTAAACTTTACCCACAGAGGTGAGTTCTTCACAGATATCAGGCATTAACTGCATACCCAACCCCTGCTTAGGCTGCACACTCTCCTGCAGCTCTTCGAACTTTCTTGGTGTTTTCTTTACTAGTTTCACGAATGGAACTGGCTGAGCTGCTTTTACCGCGTATGTTCCCACAATGCTTTTCTTTAACGACAAGCACGGTGACTTTATGTGTTCCACATTATAACAGTGGAAACGCCTGTGTCCTTGACTGCCATTTCACCCCGTAGGACTTCTTTTTTAATCCGTGGAAAGCAATTACCAGTGTTCTCTACTCTACATTTTATCGTTGAAAATGTGTTGCTGGTTAAAGCACAGCAGGTTAGGCAGCATCTCAGGAATAGGGAATTCGACGTTTCGAGCATAAGCCCTTCATCCATTCCTGATATCGGATCGTCTCATTCAGGTGAAGTTATCAAAACAAGAACATTTAAATTCGATTGAATTAAAGTATTTTGGGGCATAATTTGTACTGATTCGTTAAATTAGTACTGCAGTGAAAATAAGTCAGCTATCTAGGTTAAAGCCAACATTTTACATCTTAAAATATTCCAGTACACTCTGTGACATGGCAGGTGTATCTTCCATGCAGCAACTGCAATGCGCAAATTAGGAGCAATAAGAGTACTTTCAAACCTTTGAGACTACTATCCCTCCCTCACACACACTCAACACTCAAAAAGATCAAAGGTTTTTTTCAATTTTATCCTTATCTCTGCATTCCTGCATATCACCAATCAGCATTCATCCCCTCAGCCATCATGAATCTCGATGCATCTGCCTTAAAAAATTAAATTCTTTGAATACACTTCCTTTACAGGAAGGGAATTCCGAGACTCACAAACCGCTGACATTTCTGTCTTAAGTGGATGCCTCCTCATTTGTATGCAAAAGTATCCTATTTCGAGTCTCTGAACGATACATTCACAGCTTGCGTGAGAATACAAAGCGTATCCTTAGTAGGTTTGCATGCTTCTCAAAATTTGGTCGTGTAGTTGATAATGAGGAGGATGGTCTCATTCTAGTCTGGTACGGGTTAAATGCTAACTTGGTCAGAGCAATTTCAGATGGAATTTCTTCCTGTTAAGTGCAAGGTCATTCATTTTGGGAACTCTCATCAGTGAAGGGTATACAAAATGTGCAACAGATCCCCAAAGAATATGGAGGAATTGTGCGATCTTGGTGTACAAGGTGATAGATCCATGAAGTTGTCAGCACAGCCAACAGTTTGGTGAAGAAGGCATACGAGGTCCTTACCTTCATTCGCCATTCCTAGAGTCTGGTGAAAGGAATTTCACGACAACTTTGCAAAACATTTCTTACTCCTCAGGTGGACTACACTGTGTATTTTTGTTCGCCATATTATCAGAAGAACTGATTTCACTGCAAACAATGCAGAAGGGATTTATAAGGATGTTATGTTAAATAAAAAATCTCAATTAAGAGGAGAGACTGTTTTGTCTCTTTGGAGAAGAGGAGGATTGGTGTGGGGGAGAAATCTGATTCAAGTACACAAAAGTATGCGTGGCATAGATGGAGTAGACTATCAATCACTTCCCCAACCAGATGCGTAGCAGGCCAGAAGGCATAACTTCAAAGTGATGTGTAAATGGTATTGAACTGGACGCAAATCGCACGGGGCCAGTACTCCATGTACCACCTGACCCATCTTTTCTACCTGTGCTGCTGCATTCACGAATCTGTCAATATTTACATCAACGTCCCTCTGACGCTCACTTATTCCTGGAGTCCCACCTTTCATCAAGTATTCCCTTACCGACTGATACTGATCACCCCAAAGTCTGTTGTGCATTGATACCTTCAGCCTGTTGTGCTTTGATAGCTTACAGTCCGCACAGCCTGTATAGTAAATTAGTACAGTGTGAGGGAAGAGATAGACTATTTGATAAACATCAGAGACATGATAAATAACAAACACGAGAAAGTGTGGCTGACCTCTTTTAATGTTATGTAAATTGATTAGAACTATCTCTTCGATAGTATCTCACTGTTTCAAAGCTGCCCCTCCAAAAGTGCGGTACTGCCATTCAGCAGTGCACGCTTCCTAAGCACTCACCCATTGAAAGTGCAGTGTTTCCTCAGCACCGACCCTCCAAAAGTGCACCAATCCATCAGCATTGAACACCTGGCAGTGGAATGCTCCATCAGCATTGGCTCTCCAATAGTGTAGCATTCCTCAACACTGGCTACCCACAGTGAAGCATTCTGTCAACACTAACACTCCGGCAGTGATGCAGTTCCTTAGTAATGACCCCGTGATACTTCAGAACTCCCTCTAAATTGCACTTCCAATTGTGAAACTCTCCGCTAGAACATAAAACAGTACAGCACAGAACAGGCCCTTCAGCCCACGATGTTGTGCCGAGTACTGATCCTCATGTATGCACCCTCAAATGTCTGTAACCATATGCATGTCCAGGAGTCTCTTAAATGTCCCCAATGACCCTGCCCCCACAACTGCAGCTGGCAAAGCATTCCATTCTCTCACAACTCTCTGTGTAAAGAACCCGCCTCTGACATCCTCTCTATACTTTTCTCCAACCAGCTTAAAACTATGACCACTCGTGTTAGTCATTTCTGCCCTGGGAAATAATCTCTATCTATGCCTATCATTATCTTGTATACCTCCAATGAAAAAAGTCTGAGCTCAGTCAACCTCTCCTCATAAGACAAACCCTCCAGTCTAGGCAGCATCCTGGTAAACCTCATCTGAACCCTTTCCAAAGCATCCACATCTTTCTTACAATAGGGAGACCAGAACTGGACACAGTATTGAAAGTGCGGTCTAAGCAAAGTTTTATAGAGTTGCAACAAGTTCTCACGACTCTTAAACTCAATACCCCTATTAATGAAAGCCAAAACATCATATGCTTTCTTCACAACCCTGTAAACTTGGTTGGCCATTTTAAGGGATCTATGTACCTGCGCCCCAAGATCCCTCTGTTCCTCCACACTGCCAGGAATCCTGTACTCAGCTCTCAAAGTCGACCTTCCAAAATGCATCACCTCACATTTATCCAGGTTGAAGTCCATCCGCCGCCTCTCAGCACATCTCTGCATCCTGTCAATGCCCCGCTGCAGCCTACAACAGCTATCAATGACACTTCCAACCATTGTATCATCAGCAAACGTGCTGACCTATCCTTCAATCCCCTCATCCAAGTCATTAATAAAAATTACAAACAATAGAGGACAAAGGACAGATCCCTGTGGAATACCACTCACCACAGACTTCCAGGCAGAATATTTTCCTCTATTACCACTCGCTGTCTTCTGTTGGCCAGCCAATTCTGTATCCAGAGAGCTATGTTCCCTGAATCCCATTCCTCCTGACTTTCTGAATGAGCCTATCATGGGAACCTTATCAAATGCCTTGTTGAAGTCCATATTCACCGCATCTACAGCTCGACCCTCATCAACTTTTCTAGTCACATCTTCAAAGAACTCGATACGTTTTGTGAGGCATGACCTGCCCCTCACAAAGCCGTGTTGACTGCATTTAACCAAGCCACGCTCTTCCAGATGGTCATAAATACTATTCCTCAGAATCCTTTCTAACACCTTGCAGATGACGGACGTGAGACTTACTGGTTTGTAATTGCCAGGGATTTCCCTATTTCCGTTCTTGAAGAGAGGAATTAGATTGGTCTCTCTCCAATCCTCAGGTACGACTGCAGTGGAGAGCGAGGATGAAGAGATCTTCGCAAGTGGCGAAGCAATTGCATTTCTTGTTTCCCAAAGAGCCAAGGACAAATCTGGTCCGGGCCTGGCGACTTGTCAATCTTAATGTTTGGCAAAATTTTCAGCACATCAGCTTCCTCTGTCTCTATCCATTCCAACTTGCACACCTGCTCTTCAAAGGTTTCATTCACTACAAAGTTCGTTTCTTTCGTAAAGACAGAAGCTAAAAACACATTTGGGGCTTCCCCTATCTCCTCAGACTCCACACACAAATTCCCTATGCCATCCCTGATCGGCCCTACTCTTTCTTTGACCATTCTCTTATTCCTCACATAAGTGTAAAATGCCTTTGTGTTCTCCCTAGTCCGTTCTGCCAAGCCTTTCTCGTGCCCCCTCCTGGCTCTCCTCACACCATTTTTAAGCTCCTTCCTCTCCTGCCTGTTATCCTGTGGAGCTGAGCTTGACCCTATCTTCCTCCACCTTATGGAAGCAACCTTTGTTCTCCTTTTGACGACAACCTCCACGCTCTCATCATCCAAGGTTCCTTTATCTTACCACTTCTTGTCTGTCTCAGAGGGACATATGTATTCATTACTTGCAACAACTATTCCTTAAACAGTCTCCACATGTCTATAGTGCCTTTACCATGGAACAATTGCTTGCAATCCATGCTTCCTAACTCGTGTCAAATCGCATCATAGTTTCCCCTTCCCAAATTAAATATCGTCCCATTTTGCCTCATCCTCTCCTTCTCCATAGCTATGGGGAATGTGAGGCAGTTGTGGTCACTATCACCAAAATGCTCTCCCACCACAGAATCTGATACCTGCCCCGGTTCGTTTCCGAGCACTCAGTCTAGAATGGCCTCTCTCCTCGACGACCTGTCAACGTACTTAGTTAGGAAACCCTCCTGAACACATCTTACAAAAACAGCTCCATTCAAATCTTCTGCTCGAAGGTGGTTCCAATCAATATTGGGAAAGTTAAAGTCACCCGTTACAACAGCCCTACTACGTCCACATTTTTCCAAAATCTGCCGACCCATGC
Organism: Hemiscyllium ocellatum; assembly: GCF_020745735.1. Taxonomy (NCBI): domain Eukaryota; kingdom Metazoa; phylum Chordata; class Chondrichthyes; order Orectolobiformes; family Hemiscylliidae; genus Hemiscyllium; species Hemiscyllium ocellatum. Next base: position 1,077,118 of record NC_083441.1, read on the forward strand.
TTTCGTCCATCTCCCTGCTGCTATTGGGGGGCCTGTAGTAAACCCCTAAAGAGGTGACTGCTCCCTTGCTGTTTCTAATTGACACCCATACTGACTCGGTAGCAGAACCTCCTCGACAATGGAAGCTTCTGTAGCGGTGATACCCTCTCTGATTAGTAGTGCTACGCGCCCTCCTCTTTTACACCCCTCCCTATTCTTTTTAAATGCTCTAAACCCTGGAAACTCCAGCAACCATTCCTTCCCCTGAGAAACCCATGTGTTATTGCTGAGATATACCTTTGGTGATATCTCCTCTGGTCCGCTTTCTGCAGTTTTCAACCCTGAGGAAGAATGTTCTGGAAAGGGATCCACTACGCCAATGTTAATCAGACAGATTCATGTGATGGCATAACTAATATATGAAGAGAGATTGAATCGGTTAGAACTAGTTTCAGTGGACTTTATGTGAATGAACTGTGAAGTCACGGAAAATTGCAAAATTCTAACAGGACTCAACAGAGGACAGAAAGATTCTTCCCAAAAATGCAAGGTGGAGAAGTAGTGTGGTCAAAGTCTAAGTGTGTGGGGATTGGCTATATACAAGTGAGATAATAAAAAATATATATATTTTGACGCAGAGTGCCATCAACCTGTGGAATTCTCAGTCAGAAAAAGTGGGGGAGGCCGAAATTTTGGACATTTTTTTTAAAGGGTTAGATATTGTTCGTTGGGAGGATGGGATCAAACGGTTTGGGGAAGATAGTGGCAAGATAGTATTCAGCTGGATTACCAGCCATCGTCATGTTGAATCCAGCAGATTTGAAAGGCGTTCTTCTGCCCGTGGCTTCTTTGATTTAAGCTTTTCGAGTAGTAAGAGTTTATTTGGTTCCAGCAACCATGGATATATTGTTTCAAACTCAAGCCAATGAAGTGTCTGTACCAGTTTTCCACTGACTGGTAATGCCTGATGTCACTCTCGAGACATGCAGAGATTCCATTTAAGCATTCCTTCTCACTTCAACACTCCAATGCAATTCTATTCATCTTTCGAACAGAGCTACAGGCAGCTGTGGATCGGAGTGCTCCACTTGGAAGTCATTAATGAATTCTGACTACAGATGACTGATGGATCTTTCGATGAGACTGTCCATGTCATTGTTGAGGAAGGAGGGTGGCCGACTGAGACATTGCAACTGACCAGGTAAGGTTATTCATTTGCTTTGCTTTGTTCTGACCTGGCCTAATGTGCTTTATTTCCCATATTGTCAAGTCTTACCTGTGTCAGTGTGCAGGGCATGGAGAATGAGTTTTTATTGTTGTCAATGCCTTCAGCTGCTTGTGAATACCATTTGATGTAAAGAGAATCTGCTGAAAACGCACCAACTGTTGCACTGGCAAATCAGGAGTCTGAAATGGAGCAAACTCTGGACATTCATTTTGAACAGCACTGATGCATCAACCTCCTTGAAGGCGATGTATGCAAAAATATCACAAATGATGATTGTTAATCTCTCGACAGCAAACCACTCTTCAATGTTGATGAGCTTGAACTATCTGATGAAAATACTCGATTCTGCTGTCACTTGATGAAATTTCGAGCTGATCATACGTCATTACAGCTTTTGCTTCTTGGTCCCACCTCTTCAGTGAATTGTATAGTTTTGCAGATGCTGTGATAGAAGTAATTTTTATTGTTTAAAACTAACGGAGTTTTAAAACTGAACCTGCTCCATCTGACGTAATTGTTATGAGCAGGCTCCAGAGCTCTGATTGCGTACCCGGTGTATTCCCTGCTTCAGGAATTCTCTATTCCTGAGATGCTGCCTAACCTGCTGTGCTTTGACCAGCAACACATTTGCAGCAGTATTCCCTGCTTCTCTTAAAAAGAACCGAACTCCCAATGTGTCTTTTGATAGTTGTAGGCAGAGTGCTGTGTCACTTATTAAATTGGAAGGAGCCTGCAGCTCACTCCAGAGGAAGAGGCTTGATTGGACTATGAGACATTTTAACAGGAATGGATTGGGAGTTGGGATCAACACTTCCCAATATTCCAACATTGAGCTCCTATGAGCTCAATTACGTTCATCAGAATCATAAATGGATGCCTTTAGAATCTTGGATCTATTGGTCAGTTCGGATTATTCAACATTTTTACTATCCCATTCTGGCTATTTTTAGTGTCTCTGGTAAGTGTCTTCAGTGAGGGAATAATGCTGGAAAGCAAACTTTAATTTAAGAATGCCCTTGTTGTTTTCTGTCCCCTCCTGCTTGGGTTACTGTTCTTGTGAATTATCAATGTAAAATGTAGTGACCATACATAGCCGTGCTGCTATCTATGAAATGTACTCCTTCACACGTTTTTCCTGCAGGAATAGAAAACGAAACGTTTGGCAGAACGTTCAACTCGATTGAACTGGAGAGATAAACGGAGAGAGTAAATCATATCATCAAACCCCAATGATTCGAAAACTCACTTCCGTCCTGCCAAGATTAGACCACGATATCTCGTTTTATTTTAATCGATACTCTTGTCAGTGGCTGGTTAGCGTCTGCCATCCCATGATTAGCAAGTTTATTAGGCAACTAGGTGTCAGCACTGGGCATAGCAGAACTCGATGTTGAATCATCCGCAGCATTCCCCAGATTTGCAATGAATTATCTATATCGAACAGGTCTGTCATCAACAAAACGAATCTCTGCCTGTTTCTCGGCATTTTATCACAATTTGCTGTTCAAAGTTCACTTTTGACTTCACTCTGAGATCCATAAAAAATAATAAGAAAAACAAACGAAAATTACTGAGGATGTCTCCAGTGTTCTCTATTGTTTCTGCCTGAGAAAATCTTACGTTCAAACTAAAAAAAACGCATCACTACTTTAGCAAACATTTGGAAAACCGAATCCAGTCTCTTCGCTCATCACCATACCCAATAATAATCACTGACAACATCGTACTGAGTATGCAACCACGTTATTTATCCAAGTCCAGGCTATGAATTAAATCAAATCTGCCTCCAGCCACGCCCATCATTGACTCCATCTCCAATCCGCCTGAACCCACAGTACAATGAAATCTCATCCGTGTCCTTGTTGGGTCCACACTCTACTGGTCTCTTCTTCTTCCAGCCAGATTCCAAAGATATAAACTTTCGTTAATTGCAAATCACCTGAACCTGATCAGTCACTTATTAACTCACACCAAGTTTTCAAGACGCCTTTGTTCACATCGAACAAATTGTCCCATCTGGGCGAGGTCCCGAGATTAAAATTATCATCTTTCTGTTCGACTCCATCATTAATTTCAAATTCCACCCAAACACTGGATCTTGTCCTTTTCACAAAGTTCTGTGAGTCTCCCGTTTTCAATTCGATGTAAAGTTTTTCCATGCTCCTCTCTCTAAGTGTCTGTATACGTTTCTACACACTGTCACGTTCTGTTTCTCTCTCACATATACTTCTCATTTTGCTCACAGAATTAATCAGACAACAGCGCTGATCTCTGCCAGCCAGCTCACAAAGAAACTGCTGAATATATAAAATATTCATACCGCCATTTGCACTCCCCTTCTATTGCTCAAAAGGAAACAATAAATGTTGCTATCCTATCTTCTTTTCCATCTGAATGACTGAATCATGATTAAGATTGTGTCAACTACAATTTCATGGAGGAATCTCCAAATCCTGACAGCTCTCTGTGTGATAAGCTATTGTAATTACCATCTCTGAATTTTTGTATATTATTTGGAACTTATTTCGTCTCAACAACCAAACTTTCAGAAACCAGCGTCAATCTCAGTCTCATCAACAGATAGAAAAATATCTCCTCAAGGTTCTCAATATTTCGAAGTGATTTCCTCATCGGAGTGGTAGACTTGGTCTTGTACCCGTCGGAACACAGAAGAAGTTGTGGTGACTTTATTGAAACTTCCAAGATCCTGAAATTAACTGACATATGGAGAGATTTTGGGAAAGGAAAACACAATCTCACTATAATGTGCCTCGTATTTCAGGCAGGAATGAAGAGGAAGCTTCTCTCAAAAGCCAATGAGTCTGTAGAATTCTTCACTGCACAACGCTGTTGCAATTGTTTCAGACAGACTATTTGTCTGGGGTCGACAGATTATTAATCATGAAATGAATCAAGAGTTATGGAAAAAGGGCAGCAAGTGGGTTTGCAGATGATCAGGTTAACCATAACCTCACTGAATGGTGGAACAGCCTCGATAGACCTTGTTGCCTCATTCTGCTCATACGTCTTATGGTTTAGTGAAAGAAGTTTAATGAAAGTGAGGGAGAATAGTACATTATGGCGGTTATGTAGTGTTTATATTCTCACTAACACAAACGGAGGAATTTAAAGCTAAATAGTCACCATCATGATTTTGCTCCACTCATTTTCTATAATGCTCCTTTGACTCATGATTGCTGCAGGAATTTCTGCATAATAACCTGCTGCTCAGTTTAATCAGGATTGTTGTTGAAAGAAAGGACACTTGTCTTGAAGACTTTTCCCCTGGACTCATCAGGACATTTCACAAGAACGTGAAGTTTTGTTTTAAATCTAAACCCTGGAGTGTCATTTGCAGTATCATTTCTTTTTATTTGTAACGGTTGGCTCACATAGGATACCAAGAGTGCAGAAAGAGGTTATTCAGCTCACTGAGTCTGCGCCATCACTGTGAAGTGCAGAACATATCTTCACCCTATCCTCACATTTTGCACGCCTACTCCACCTAACCTGCTCATTTCTGTATGTTGGGAGGAAACCAGTATGTCCAGATGAGAACTACAGACACGGTGGAAGTCTGCAAATAACTGAATAGATAGTTGTTTGGGAATTTACTGTATTATCCAGGATTTCTATTGTGCTTCAAGTCAAATATTTTACGTCCATGCTGTTTGATGAGAATTCAATTTTGGTATCGAGTTTTGATCATAAAGCCAACAAATGGGATAATGGAGGACACAGTTAACCTCGGGGTGTTAAGGGTTCGGATAACCATTACAATTTACTGCCTACATCGTGCAGGAGGAACATGCAACGGCCCGAATGGCTATTCCCACTACTCTAAATTCCCAAAGAGGCTACAGAAAAATAAAATGAAACTTGTTATCTTACCAGTCCGTAGCAGGGAATCTTCTTTTTTTTATGTAAGAGGAGAAGGATGGGTAGGATATAACACCTTAGTGGTGTTTCAGGTAAAGTAAGCACATAACTGGGACAGAAGGGAATTATCCTAGGAGACTCCGGAAAACCAGGAAAGAGAAGGCTAAGCCTTTGACTTTGATCTTTATATTGTCATTGTCGACTGGAATAGTGCCACAAGACTGGAACAGAATAAATGCTGTTCCCTTGTTCACGAAGGGGAGTAGAGACAACCTTGGAAATAATAGACTTGTGAATCTTATTTCGGTTGTGGGTAGAGTGTTGTAAAGGCTTGTAACAGATTGGATTTATAATCATCTAGGTAAGAATAAGTTGATTAGGGATGGTCAACACTGTTTTGTGAAAGTTGAGTCGTGCCTCACAAACCTGATTGAGTTATTGGAAAAGGTGACCAAACAGTTGGATGAATGTAAACGGGTTGGTGTGGTGTATATGGATTTCAGTAAGGCGTTTGATAAGGTTCCCCATGTTCGGCTATTGCACAAAGTACAGAGGCATGCGATTGAGGGTGATTTGGAGGTTTGGATCAGAAATTGTCCAGCTAAAAGAAGACAGAGGTTGCTGGTTGGCGGGAAAATTTGATCTGGAGTTCAGTTACTATTATGGTACCACAAGGATCTGCTTTGGGGAACCTGGTGATTGGAATTTATGGAATTGACCCAGATAAGGTTATTGAAGGTTCAATTAATAAATTTGTGGATGACTACGATAGTAGGTAGAGTTGTGGATAGTGATTAAAAAATGTTGTAGGTTACAGAGAGATATGGATAAGCTGAAGAGCCGTACTCAAAGGTGGCAAATAGAGTTTTATGCGAAAAGGGTGAGGTGATTCACTTTGGAAGGAGTATCATGAATGCAGAGTACTGGGCTAATGGTAATGTGTGAAACAGAACTTAGTCACTTCAATAATTTCAGTCCGAGACAAGAACTGAAGCAGCAATATCGTTTATTATACGCTTGCAAGCGTGACGCCTATAAGATAGGCACCCCGAGCTTAACAAGTACACAACTTATATACAATTCATTTCTCTTTCCCTCCTCCCACTACTCTAAATCCGGCGCCCATTGCTATTGTTTATCTCTTGCCTAAACCGGCCATGTGCATAACAAAGTACATGTCTTGCTTGGCCATTCCACCACATCCTGCTCTGGTCTATTGTTAGCGTATCCTCTTCCACTGCCATCTGCTTCTTTACTTGCTGAAGCAACATTTCCTCCCAGTCTTTATCCACGCTGAGCCTTATGACCTCTTAATTGTGGGATTTTGTTTGTTATTTTCAGAAGTGGGAAGCAGATGCTTATAACTGTTTGTACAAGCATATCTATGTTAACCTACACCCTCTTCCTCTTTATGATTCAGCCTTCTGATATTTGCAGATAACAACATTTATAATTATTGCTCACACTTCCCCCTTTTTATCTTTACACTCAAGTGTTGTTTCTGCAATTTTTCCTTTAAGCATCGTCCCCAAAATTCGCAAGCATCATATCTGAGACTTCATTCGTCTTGGACTCAATCATCCCTCATTATTTAATAGATAACGTTCCTCTGCCTGATTCCCTTTTATGGGCATCTGTTTCATTAACGCTGTCTCAAACAGTCTGTGGGTGAGCCCTCGTCTTCAGGGTATGATGCAACAGCCAATGGCTACCAGTACCCCAGCTACTACAATCAGGAAAGTAAGGAGGGAAACCACCACCCCATTTTCCAAACCATAATTCAAGCCATCCCGTGAGAGATGTGTTTACCCCTGAATTCTTAGCCAATTCCTCTGCTAAGGTCGTCAATCCCCTTAATGCCCGAGTAATTGAACCATCAGGCGCAGTTTTATTCTGAATAAAGGTAAAACAGCTGCTGCTTCCTAACATCACTCACACACACACACACACACTTTTTCCACCAGAATCATATCAAGGGCCACTCTGTTTTCCCATGCTCACCCACTTGTCGCATCAAGCTGTTCTGATATTCCTTGAACCGTATCTCTTGTATACTTTATAAATAGCTTTTGATTATAGAAAATGTAATGTATCCGATCTACATTTTGATGAATTACTACTCACTAAAGGAGAACTGACTCAAAGCCTGCTGCAATCTGGTTGCGAGCCTTAAACAAATCAGATAACTCCACCCCCCCCACCACACACACACACACCCCGCGTCTCCTATAGAATCTAGATAAATTCTGTCATCAAAAGAGGTGTCTAACTGTGATCTCTCACTTCTTCCTTCTTTCCCGACTATCTTTTACTTCTCAAATGCCAGGATAAATGGAATTGCCAATTGTATAATTGCAGATATCCCTCCCCAATCCGGAGGCAGGGTGGGTCTCAATATTTTGCCTCCACAGTAGCACCACGAATCCGCTCGGGGACCCTTTAGTGCTGAGTAGTTCTGTTGTTTGTCCGTTTCGATGACATTTTTAATCTCTGTACATAATTTCAGCTCCCCCAAATTTCTAGACCGATTTGTACCTCGTCTACGCACACACGACGTGTTATTTCCGACTGAGGCTGAAAGCATGAAGGCAGGGGCTTTTAAGTCTTTCTTCCCCAAGGTGGGGAACATCAGAGATAGAGAGGTACAGTTCCAATCATTCCAAGCAGTCTTATCGTGATACAGGTTTATCATACATTTCAGCTGAAAATGTGTTGCTGGTTAAAGCGCAGCAGATCAGGCAGCATCCAAGGAACAGGAAACTCGACGTTTCGGGCAAAAGCCCTCATGCTCTTCTTGTCTTCCGGTTTGTTTCATTTCCATCCCAAATGTATCATTGAAGTGTACCCGATAGGTGTCTCACCACCATCCCTTTCCCCACCCCCCACCCCCGCCGCAGAATTGCTTCGTGCTATGTGGTTTTCTTTATCGTTAGGTATATTGGGTTATACCCTCTGTCGGGACAATCGAAAGCTGGTCGGAAATGTGTCCGGTGTACTGGGACGAGACCATTCTACCAAGTACCATCCCCGAGGCCATTCCCATCGGACATAAGACTCAGGGATCGTTAATAACACATAACATTAAGCCCAGTACCATTAACCCAGTACTCTGCATGTCTCTAAGCTTCCCTAGCGTTCTAAAACTCGTGCTGAAGCACCAAAAGATTTAAAATACAATCCTACAGAAATAATCCCGCGCTCGCATCGCCGCTGTTTCATCAGTTAATCAAAGTCTCTTTAACTCAAGTTACAGCGGTTCTTGCGTTGATTCGGCTGTCCAGACTTCTTCCTCAACTGGAGAATCCACTGGTCCTTTGATCTGAGTGTCCAGCTTTTCTCAGCCGTCCTTATCGCCGTTTCAGTCGTCAAAAGAGCCTGGTATGGCCCTTCCCAGTCCGGTTGCAATTTAGTCACTGTTCATAGTTTTACTAAGTCCCAATTTCCCGATCGAATCGGATGAACACTATTTCTTGAGGAAAGACAAAGAGGAGGATAAGCCCAGTATATACTTCTTTAAGAATAAGTCTGTAGTTTTGGGAATTGGCAATTCCTCATTCATTCACAGATAAGGTAAGCCAAATAAGATTTCATAAGGGGATTTGCCCAAATCTTTCCTTGGGGCCGTTCGTACTCGCAAGAGAGCGATAGGTAAACATTTGGTGCAAAGGAGTCTGGTTTATATTATCAATTTAGAGAGCTGTTATTTGAGTATTTGGCTCATTCTCTCAACCCTTCCTGATGATGGCGGGTGCCATGGAGTTTGGAACTCCCAGGAAATTCCCAATCCTTTCATTAACCCCTATAACACTTCAGAGATAAAATGAGTTTCTTGGTCGGAATCAATACGGTTCATTAGCCCATATCGGGGAATTATGTGCATCAATATTGTTTTAGATGCCCCACTCGCAATGGTGGTAGCTACTGGGCATGCCTCAAACCAACCAGAAAGGTGATCTACCATGATAAGCATATATTTTAGTCTTCCCACTCTGGTACTTCAGTATAATCGACCTGCATACTCTGAAAGGGTCTCAATCCCGGGTCTTTCCTTCCTGGGGTCTGTTTTCTCGTGACTTGCTGATTTACCTTTCTGCATATGATAAATCCCTCACGTATTTGTTCAGCAATTGTATATATTCTTTTACATCCACGTTTCCAAAGAACCAAATCACACATTGCTTGTACTTCCCAATGGATGCCTTGATGTATGTCAGCCATAGATTTGCACATCATCATTTTGTTTAACATTTCCTTTCCATCAGGTAACATCCAATGCCCGTCTGCTGTTTTTGCAGCCCCTAAATCCTTCAATAATTCTTCCTCTCTTTCAGTAAATATAGGAGCTTCTCGAGGACCTGGAACAGTAGGTAACCGCTTCTTGTGGGTTCAGGGCTGCTTCCTTAGTCACTTCATCGGCTAGTCTATTCCACCCAACTTCTGGTTCATTTTCTTTCTGATGACCATTTATATGTACTGCTGCTATTTTCGAGGCAGTAATAATCTACTGCTTTTGCTCTTCTTTTTCCTGTTCCGAAGAGGTCATCTAGATGCTGCAAAACGGTAATTCCCTTGGGGCTGCTAGATTTTCCAACATTTGTTCCAACATTTGTCCAAATAGATTTGGGGATTCTGTAAAACCCTGGGGGAGCAAAGTCGACCAGTATTGCTGTTTACGTCCTGTCTTGGGATCTTCCCATTCAAAGGCAAAAACAAATCCTACGTTCCTCCAGCTAGAGACACGCTCAAAAGGCATCCTTTAAATCCATCACACGAAACCATTTGTGGCCATGACGGATCTTACTTAATAACGTACAGGGATTTGGCACCACTGGCTGCCTGATCTGTACTGTTCGATTCAATGTTCTCAAATCCTGCACCAGTTGATAAGTTCCATCGGACTTCCGCACTGATAGAATTTGGGTATTATAAGGAGACAAACATGGTGCCAACAGCCCATCTCTAATCAGCCCCCCAAATACTGGCTGCAGTCCTCGTTTACCTTCTATGGAAATGGGATATTGTAGTTCACAGGCAACCTTTTTAAATTTATTTCTAGGAGAGGGATCTGTAGTATTCCATGATTTCCTTCTCTGGCCGATAAAATAGGGTCTATCTCTTTCTCCACATCCTCTGTCAACATTGCGATTTGTACAACTATTTCTTTTTTCTGCATGACAATCTTCAGTCCTAAGAGGATAATTAAATCTCTCCCTAATAAGTTACTTCCCATATCAGGGATATAAAACAGTTCCCCTGTGACTCTATCCTTCGGACTTTCTATCATCATAGGTTCAAAAACTGACATACTAAATCCTTCCCCTTTTACCTCAGAAACAATAATTGATCTTCTTGTCATACATACTTTCTTTGGTTTAAAATTCAGCGATCACCGTGCTTCGCCCATATCTAATAGGAAGACTACCTCTTACTTACAGTGTCCCACCTTTAAATTTATCAAGGGTTCCTGGTGGGTCTCCGGAGTCAGAACCCTGACACCCCTATTCCTCATCGAAATTCATAAGCGGAATTGCCTTTTCTTCCCTTTGTAGATCAGGACACCCCAGCTTAAAATGCCCTATCTTTCTGCAATAATAGCATCCTGCCAGTGGAGACTTCCATCTCTTCCCCTGTCACCCGAGCCCTCGATCAAATGCTCCCCCTTATCATCTCTCTCTCCCTCTTCCTCTCTGTCCTTCATGCTGCCACCCACCGCTCTGGTTGCTTACTATTGGTTCCATTCTTTTCTTAACTACCTCGCCTACCTTCGCTACCATCATTTTTGCCTTCTGTTTTTGTCTCTCATCCTCTCTCTTTACAACACTTCCCGTGCTCCTCTTAACAATTCATCTCATGTGTTTTCGCACAACCCTTCTATCTTCTGTATCTTTCTCTGTATGTCTGGCCATGCCTTTGTCACAAAATATACTTTCAAAAGACCTGTGCCATTGGGTTCTCAGAGTTCATTCCAGAGTATTTCCGAATTGAGTCTCTTAATCTTTGCAGGAAAGCTGAGGGCGTCTCATCTTTTTCCTGTCTAACGTCAAAGTTTGCGACTTTGCAACTGCCTCTCTTATTCCTTTTAGAATCAGGTCTTTCAATTCTCTCATTTCTTCTCAATGATCCGGGTTTTGATAGTCCTACTGGGGGTCTCTGAGGGAAAACTCCGTCTCTCCCTGTCTAGCATCCCCATCTCCAGTGGAATGTTCCCGGTCCGATATTTTAATGGCTGCTCCTTTCTTCTCCAGAAAATAGTATATTCAAAATAGACATTAACTCAGACTATATATAAAGATTCAGCTCAATGATTGATCAATGTGTTCAGACAACCCTACCGGAACCTGAACTAGGACCTTCATCTCCTTTTTAAATGTTCTGACCTCCCCACTGTTGAGGGGGGCACTTACAAACCCAACCTCTTTGTCCCCAGTTTGTACCTCCCGAAATAGATAAGTCTTTATGCTCTTGCCCATTTTTTTTTTGTTTTCCTTCGCTAGGTCTTGGTTAAGCTACTCCGGAGGCTTCCTCTCTGTCTATTTTATCTTGCCTTTCTTTCGTTGAGGATTGAGGATTGGGGACAACATCGTTCCCGTCAACCACCCCTTCTTCCACCTCTGGTAGGTCTTCCGTTCCCTGTCCCAGTCTGTCTCTCCTCCTCCTCCACTTCCACCCAATCTGATTTTATGCCACGGGAGGGTGGTCAAGCAGCCAAGCGGGTCCCAGGGATTGTGTGGGTCAGAAGGGGAATCCCTTCTCTTTACTACCATAATTCCTGACCTGCCCTTCCGAAAGGACAGTACAGATGAGCAGAGAGATCTCAGTGTCCAGGTGAATAGATCATTGAAAATTGCCACCCAGGGTGATAGGTGATAGGATTCTTAAGAAGGCATACAGTGTTTATTGTTAGAGGGACTGGGTTTTGGAACCATGAGACCATGCTGCAGCTGTGCAATATCTGGTGTGACAACATTTGGAATATTGAATGCAGTTCTGGTCACTGCATGATAGGAAGGATGTGGAAGATTTGTGAAATGTTCTGAGGAGATTTACTGGGATGTTGCCTGGTTTGGAGGGAAGGTTTTACGAGGAAAGTTTGAGGGACTTGAGATTGTTTTGAGTGTAGAGAAGAAGGCTGAGAGGTGCCTTAATTGGGACATAGAAGATCATCAGAGGATTCGTTACGTTGAGCAGTAAGAACCCTTTTCCTCGAATAGTGATGGCTAGCCCGAGGGGACATTGCTTAAATTGAGTGGTGATAGATATAGGACAATTATCATAGGTAGTTTCTTTGCTCAGAGAGTAGTGGGAGCGTGGAACTCACTGCCTCCAACAGTAGTAGACTCGCCAAGTTTAAGAGCATTCAAATGGTCATTGGATAAACATGGGGACGAGAATGGAATAGTGTAGGTTGGGTGGGCTTCAGATTGGTTTCACAGGCCGGCGCAACATTGATGACCGAAGGGCCTCTACTATACTCTAATGTTCTATGTTCTAACCATTCACAAAGAAAAAATTAAAAACAATGACATTCTTTAGAAAACACAAAGTTATATGTCCAACTAGATTTTCTTGATCAGCTGCAGAATAAATGCCACGAACAGGACCACAGAAGTCAAGAAGTCAATGCAATGGTACCCATAATATCTGGCGAGATGATGTATAGAGAGGCAGAGCGCTGCAGTTACATAAAAACTAACTTCGACTCAACTAACATGACTGTGATCAAATCTGAACAACCTATCTTCAGATGGATGTACTACTACGGACGTCAGTTCACCTATGTAGATTGAAATAATGACAGGACTACAAGGATTCAATTATGAGGAGGTTTTAGATAAAAGTGTGACTGTATTCACTATAGTCAAGAATGTTGGGACGTGATCCAATCGAGGTTCTCAACGTGTAATTAGGAAACTGCATGATAGATAAAGATACAGTACTTCCTCTGAATGTGTAAAGAGGGAAATATTTTATGATTTAAGGTCTGGCCATACTTGAGAGATGTTAGAAAACGTTCTCCAAGCAAAGGATAGTGGAAGTTAGGATCTCTCTTCGTCAAAGTGCAAATGATCGACATGTTTGTATTTTGTCTATGCACAAATCAAGGCCCAAAACATGCATGTAGATGTGAGCCACAGATCAGTATGACTTTATTAAATGGCAGAGGAGGATCAAAGAGCTGAATGGCCTCCAATTCCGTTATGTGGGGATAGGGCTAAAATACATGTTGTATCTTCTTGAATCTTCGAGACGGAAGCATCACTATCTCAAATCGTACACATTGCGTTATTGTCTTTTTTCAAACTCCCTCAGTGATGATTCCTTCATTTGCTGGACCATCGCCTAACATAGCATATGCAAAAAAGTCACATTCGACCATTGACCATAATTCAGAGTAACACCTTTTAGGACATTTGACCCAACGAGTCTGCTCCTCAATTCAATTATGCTGATTGATTTTTCAATTCCATTTTCCACGTTCTCCAAGAAAACGTTGATCCCGTTGGCAACCAAGAACTTATATGCTCAACAACCTGGCCTCTGCAGCCTTTCACTCCCCTCATCTCCGATCTAAATGGTCTTCCCTTTGCTCTAAGACTGTGCCCTCAGGTCCTCATCTCTACTGCCAATGTAAATTACTTCCCAACGTCCATTCTGTCCAGACCATTTAGTATTCTGTAAGCTTCAATCGGATGCAACTTCTACCCCATCCTTCTAAACTCCATCAGGTGCAATCCAGTGTCCTCAAACATTCCTATATGCCGAGACTTTAATTCCTGCGATCATTCTAATGAATCTCCTCAGGTCCTACAACAGGGCCAATACATCTTTTCTGAGTATGCGCCCCAAAATTGCTCAGAATTCTCTGATTGTAGTCTGGCCACAGGGTTGTAAAGTCTCAGAAGTATATCCTTGGTTTTATATTCCATTCCTTTGGAGATGGATGACAATATTGTATTTACCATCCTGACAACTGACCTTAACTGCAAGCTTACCTTAAGAGATACCTGGCCTAAGACTCCCAAGTCCCTTACAGAGTTTCTCCCTATTTCGCAAACACTTCATGCTTCTACTCTTCCTTTCAAAGAGTATTAACTTAAACTTGCCCACGTTATATTTCAGACGACCAATATTTGCCCACTCTCCTAACCAGTATAAACATCGCTGCAGCCTCCCCACCACCTCAATAGTATTTGCCACTCTACTTTTCTTTTTCTCATGTGAAAATTTAACCTGAATTCTCACAGTTTCTGTAGCAAGATGATTAATGCATAAAGTGAAAGGTTTTGGTCCCAACATTGACCTTGTGGAACACCACTAATCGATGGCTTCCATCTGAAAAGGATGATTTATCCCCATTCTCTGCTTTCTTCCAGGTTGCCAACTCTCTATCGACGTTAGTCCCTTTCCTCTAACACCATGGACACTTACTCTACAGTGTCCGATGTGCACTTAATGAAAAACCACCTGGAAATCCAGATCGATAACATTATTTGGCTCTCCTTGCTCTAACCAACTCGTTATCTCCTCAAAGACATTCTAATTGACTTCTCAGGCATAATATCCTATTCATGAAATCATACTAACTTTGCCCTATTTTAGCATGTATTTCCAACTTTTCAGAAATCTTTTCCTTTACAATGGAGTCAGTAATCTTATCAATGACTGAAGATAGGATAATCATCTTTTAAGTTCTTGTCTTTTGCCTTGCTCCAATCTAAATGGGGGTTTGAGGTGTAACGTTAGCGGTTTACAATCCCGTGATACGTTTCCTGACTCCAGTGATACCTCAAAGGTCACTACTAAAGCTTCCACCTGCTTGTCAGCTGTCTCCTTCAGAAATCAAGGGCATAGCCCATCTGGTCCAAGCTGTTTATCTACTGCCAGATGTTTCAGTTTATCTAACACAATCTCCTTGGTGATGGTCACTGCAATCATCTCTGCTTTCCGCCTCTTGAGTGCTTGCACATTCTGCACATCAGAGAACAAAATGTATATAACTGCCATCATAACAGCAGGAGACCAGAAGATGAAATCGTTAGACTGGTAATATGTCTCTTGATCCATGATCAAAAAAGAAGAGATTTGTGAAGAAATAGCTGAGCCATTATTAAATCTAAACGGCCAAATATTTTTCGCTGTCGATATTTACACGCTTAAACATACATTGTTAAGTGATCTTGTAGGTCAATTCGGAATGTTAAACTATATTGACATAAGATTTCTGTTCTCTGTCATTTCAAACTTAGAACTCACACCTGGCCAAATTGTGATGTCCAGAGTACGACCCTATTTGTACTCCAGTGCACAAAAGAAGTTTAATGTGCCAGACAAAAATCTACACGAAAAATCCAAATAACAACTGGAATTGAAACATTTACAATGTGGGTTCCCATAAGGACTTAGCATTGCTTGTACCTTGTTAGTTTTGCTCTCATGAAAAATGTTGCAAATTGTCTGTACCTTAGAAGCGATTATGTTTGTCAATAGGAGCAGGATTAGGCCATCTGGCCCTCCGCACCAGCTCTGCCATTTGATAATGAACATGTGGTGGTCTTCACGTGACCTCAGCTTCACTTACACACCCTGTCACCATATCCCTTAAGTGCTTTACCGATCAAAAATAATCTGCCATCAACGATGAAGTCTCCACTGGGCAGGGAATTTCACAGATTCTCAACTACTCGGGTGAAGAAATTCCTCCTGAATCTGGTCATAAATATGCACCACCTTATTTTGAGGCTGTTCCCTTTTGTTCTAATTTCGCACAAAAATGGAACCGAAACCCCTTCTTCTATCTTATCTATGCCCTTCATAAATTTATATGCTTCTGTAGGATCCCCCTAATCATCCAAATTCCAATGAATGTAATTCGACTTTACTCAGTCTGTCCGCATTACCCAACCCTCTCAAATCCTGAATTAACCGCGTGAATCTCATTTGAACCCCTCCAGTGCCAGTGCATTCTTCCCAGTTATGGAGTCCAGAACTGCACGAATTACTTCTTGTTTGGCCTCACCAGCACCTGGTGCCACTGTAATATAATTTTAGTGCATGTAAAATTAATTTCTCTAACAATGAAGGACAAAATTGCATTTCCTTCTCATTTACCTCTTGCATCTGCTAACCAACCTTCTGCGATTCATGCACAAGGACACCCAGGTTCCAGGACACAGCAGCACGCTGCAATTGTTTCACCGTTCAAATAATAGTCCTTCAACCATGATTTCTCCCAGAATGGATAACTTAACATTTATCAACATAATACTCCATCTCCCAGATCTTTGCCCACTCTTGTATCTGAAAATTTTCCTCTGCAAACGTTCAGAGTCCTCTGCACACTTTGTTCTGCGATGGTGTCATCTGCTCACGTTAACAAAGAATGTGTGATCCCCAAGTCCAAGACATCTCAGTGAATCATGCACAATTGTGGTCGCAAAACTGATCCCTGAGTCATCCACCAACTTACACCTGAACCTCATGCAGCAGACTTTTGTGTCGGCAACATGTCAAATATCATTTGTAAATCGAGATACATCACATCAGTCCCATTTGTCCACCGCACTTGTAATACCTTCATAGAATTAGTGCAAATAAAGTTAAGCATCCGTTTCTACATCTCTGGGTCCTTCTGATTTTCTCCACTGTTCCTAGTACGGAGATGCCTGCGAATTCTATTGGATGTTAGAATGTGCCATACTGTCAGAGCCTTTCATGATTAACTAATTTACTGGAATTCGTTAGAATCAAAGTATAATTCATGATTGAATGTATTTTTTTTTGCAAGTTTATTATTTTCATAATTAGAATAGTTGGATACTTCATTCCATTAATCAACTCTATTCTGAACTTATTCTGTGTCCCAGCATAAATAAACGGATTAATGCAGGAACTCAAAAACTGGAGCATATATCCGTATTCCTCCAAATTAAATGATGATCCATCGAAATTGGACCCTGAGAAATATATAACTTTCCCTATCCGGATGTAGAGAATGGTTACGAAAAATAGTGAACACAATAGAATGAAACTGCCCGAGATTGCGAAGAGTAAAACCATGGATTTCTTCCGTTTCTCCATCTCTGGGTCCCTCCGATTTTCTCCATTTTTCCTGGTGCGAAATTGCCTGCGAGTTCTATTGGATGTTAAAATATGCCTTACTGTCAGAACATTGAGCAATAAAACCAGAATGAATGGGAGACAAGGGCTTAAAATCGAGCGAATTACATCATATGCGATCCATGCTGGTGATGTATAAAACACTAACTTTAAAACGCAGAACCAGGGCACATTGTGACTGATGTAAATAGGCTCATAGACAAAATATAAAAAGATATTTTTTCCACAGACAAGCACCATCACAACGATTATAACACGCACTGCCACCTTTTCAGTACAGTAATTCATTTTCAATTTTTGACAACATATGGCAACAAATCGTTCAAATGTAAAGGCAACTGTTAACCAAACAGAGCTGTCTATGGCAATGTAGATCAGGACAATGCGGAGACTGCATATCGGCGTGATGAAAAGAAAACTGGATGGGAAAAACATTCCAGCAATTCGGTTCAATACTACGGCAATGACCATGACAAGGAAATCTGTCACTGCCATGGACAAAAGGTAATAGGTGATACATCCAGAGAGACCACATCTTCTTCGAGGCAGGATGACAATTACTGATAAATTCGCTAAATTAGATAAAAAGTGAGGGAAGTGAAGGACAGAAGGAAACTTCACAAATATCACTTGTTGAAATCCCCGCAAAACTACCTTAGTTCCACGACAGTGTATGAAACTTATATGTTGGCAGCATGATCCTAAATTGGAAAGCAGTTTTTTTTTGTCTTATACAACGCCTTCCATGATTCGATTGTTTACATACTGTGAAAAGAAACCCTCATGAAGTATCCTCACAGTAGTAAGAGCAATAACGTGTGTACTTTAGTGATCAATAAAATTAATAAAAATTCTGGTCAACTTCAAAAAAAGTGAATGTCGATGGAACAACAACGAATGGATGAATAAGAGGCTTGGTTGGGGCAGAATTTAAACGTACCATTTAGGAGGGTTTCTTGACACAGTCTGTAAACAGTCCAAACAGACAATGGGTTGTCCTGGACAAAAACACATTGGAACCTTACAGGAATGTTGAATGTCCTAGAAAGAAACACATATGGAATCGATCAAGAGACAGATTGAATAACGATGAGAATCAGTAATTGACATGTCGAATCAATTACTTGAGTAATGTTAATTATTGGAAATGTTAGCATGCTACCTGGTTAAAAGGAAAATTAACCTGAGACAAGCAAAAGTACAGTCAGAGTGCAAGTTAGCAAGGTCACATTTGCAAACGCAATGGCTTCATGTTTGATTATTGCTATCAGCTTGAAGAATTAAAACGGGAAGGCAATAAGATCTCACTCATCCAAAACAAATTCTATCATGCAACAATTCGCTAGTTTGCTGTACACTGACTCGAGTTTTGAGACTTTCTACCCTTGCTAGATATGTGCATTAAGGTTTTATGGGCTAGATACTAGTTATCTCTTGTTGATCGTCAACATATTCTGACGTTGATGTAACGAAAGCAGACATTGCTGCAAAAACACTCACGAGATCTCAAAGCATCTGTGGAGATAAATCAGTCTCTCTTTTCAAGTTTCACGTCCACTGACCGTTCTTCAGAACAGATATAACAGGAACGACCAGAACATTCGCAAGATTGCTGAGTGTCAGAAGCTCAATGATTCCAGGACCTGAGGCCAATAATTCAATAACAGGACAAACACCTCAAAACTACGGAAATAAATTAACTGCTGCAGTGGGTTCATAAACATTGCGCTCCTCGATCTTGGCGAGTCTGCTGAGCGTTTTTGCAAGGCGGACGTATCAGACAAACATTTGGTGTTCACTAAACCTCCTGAAAAAATATCTTACATCATTCGTGTTGGAATAAATCATTTCAAAACAAGTTGTCATTTCATCGAATTACTAAATTTGCCATTATAAATAATGCAAGACATAATTCTATGCATGTCGAAACAATGTGATAATATATCTTCAATGAAAGTGGCTTGAATATAGCATCCTTTACACCCTTGCTAACAACATTAAAATTCACAATGTTTAACTGTACTTGCATATTGCTGAATAAGGTTCACACTATCATAACAGCCTGCAAGTCGAACATCTTGTTATTAATGCCAGGAGAAGATTACATACTAACAGCAACAACATGGCAGTAATGGAATGGCAACACTGTATAAACAATATTCTATGAACATTTTAATGCGAGAATGCTAATTCACAGAAAGGAGCAATGCTCGCATTGAAATAGAAGCACATACTGCTTTCCGGACGAAATACGTTAGAAAATCACGATTAAATCAATGAAATGCTCATAAAGTTGGCCATTATGTCATGGAAAAGAAAATCCTGGTAAAAGTGCGGCATTTCTAGGATTGACGGGGTTAAATTATGCAAATTGCATGGAGAACGTACAACAAAAATGCACAAAAATATCGAGTTGAAGACGAGAGTTAACGTGGTCAAATGAAGTGTCGTCCATGTCCCATGATGCAGGAGAAAGAAAATTTGCATCTTGGAGACATGCTTCTTGCAAATGGGACCGGTACTTCAGCTCATTCAATGAATCATGCAACTATGAATGAATTACAATAGACATACTTTACCTAAAATCCCGATAGCTGCAAGGACTGGATAATAAATGGAAAACAATAGGTTTTTCGGTGATACATGCATTTCTATTGGAGGTCCTGAATATGTAGCGCACTACACAAAAGATATGTTACTTATACATTACACCCGTGATCTGGGGAGATCGTTAATACGTCAGCTGTTTCAAGTCATCGCAATTAACACACAAAAAAGAACAGAATAATGCAGCTGCTGCTCCATTGGCATTAATGTTTTGATCGTGTCTCAGGTTTTCCATGAGATATGCCTTGGCCGCATGGTGTGACCTACATAATTCACCCAATTAAAACACTTCATGATAAAAGCTCACGCTCTGTATTTTGATGCTTGCATGGAAGCAGCGGTGACCACAATGCTTTCAGACAATAAATTACCAATAGTGGGCGCATGGGGCAGACGATGTGGAATCGAAGGTATTGTCTTTTTTTTGTGGACAATGAGTCAATTAGATCCCTAAATACCTCTGATGAAGAACAGCAATCATCGAATGTGCCCGATATACAAATGTTTGGACACTCATTATTTTTTTTCTTATTTTGGAAAGTGGCATTGGAATTATAAGACCGTCACAACAAAGATGCCATTGAAACACTCGAGTACATAAAATGCACAATGAAAGAGTGAAGCGGACTGGCTCAGACTGGAGAGGAATAGAAATGATTGGCTAGATAGGCAGATCTTTGGTAAACAGAATTTAATCTAGATGAATGTGAGTGATGCAACTGTGCAGGGTAAACCAAGTAACGGAGTTCATAAAGAAAGTGAGCTTCCCGGGAAGTAACGAAGATCAGAAGAACATTTTCGTGCACTGTGTACTGGGAAATTGAGATGTCAGGACACGTGGTTAAAGTGATTGTGAAGTCACATGTCGTACTTCTAATTTAGTTGAGGCATCGAATTTGTTGAGGCATGGGGTTTACGAGAACCAAGGAACTGTATATAAAGTTGGTAAGGCCACATTTAGAACAACACTTTTAGTTGTAGCATATACCGTACAGGAAGAAAAAGGAGCTTCGCAGAGTATGCAGAGAACATTTACCTGGAAGTTGGCTGAACTGCAGAATTTCAGTAATGAACAGAGAATTTGCAGATGGCAGCTGTTGACTTCAGAGTAGAAGATGTTTGGGAGGGGATAAGATTGAATGTAAAACAAGAAAATATGGAGCATCGAAAGTATAGAAAGGATGAAACCTTTCTCCATCACAGAGGGATCAGAAAACAATGGGCATAAATTTACATAAAGTGGCAGTAGGTTTAGAAGAGTTATAAAACGTTTGTGGGTGTTGGAAATCCAGGTGCAACTGCCTGTAAAAGTGGTGGAGGTAAAATACTAATAACATTTCTGAAAAAGCCGGGTCTTTCGTTGTCATAGTGAATTCTGCAACATGTTCAGAAGGAGGAGTTACGAAACGGGGTAAACACCTCTGCTAATTTAAACCAGCAATAAGGAAAAGATTCACACCATGCTGTAATCTGTTAAAATTAGAGCGGCAAAGAATTATCCCAGAGGTGACTATTTAAAGTAAAAATTAACAACTTTATTTTCTAAGTGCAACAGAGAACATTAAAACCAGCAATCACTGTTTAGGTTGGATTACTTGCAGTGTAAAAACAAGTCTTTCGGTCCAACCAGTCCACACCGACCCGCCGAAGAGCAACCCATCAAGACGAATTATCCTGCATTTATCCCTTCTCCTAACACTACGGGCAATTTAGCATTGCCCGTTCACCTAACCTACACATTTTTGGACTGTGGGAGGAAACCCACACAGACACGTGAAGAATGTGCAAACTCCACACAGACAGTTGCCTGAGGCGAGAACTGAACCCTGGTCTCTGGCGCTGAGAAGCAGCAGTGCTAACCACCGTGCCACCCAACTCTTTGCTCGTTAACGCATCTTTTACCTCCCACTCTACATTGCTAGTCCAATTTTAAAAACCCTGATTAAGATTTTTAAAAAATAAGGTTTCAAACCGGTGAGCTTTGCCTTTGTAGATTTTCCTCTGGAGATTCTCTCCAAGTTGGCCTCGATGTTCTGCAGCGCAAATCCCCACAGATAGTACCTTTCAGAGAGCTCTTCAGCTAGCAGTTTACATATACCAGTCTTTGTATGTTTATGTCCTGAGAACTGCCCGTTTACGGAGAGCTGATAACTTCTATAATGTTTCCTCCAGCGGAGAAACTCATCTTATTCAATTTATCTATATGCTGACTAAAGGTTTAGCTGTTACCATCTGTTGTATGTAACTAGCAGACCCTTTCAGCCATCTTGTTTTAGCTGAAAAATAGCTGAAACGACCACCTTGCCAACTTCAGTTCTAAGTCCTTACGACAGCAGCTTATCCACAACACCATTGTGGAATCAACAGTGAAGTGTGCACAATATCTTGGATGAAGGGAACTAATATTTCTTGAGAAGCAACCATTGTAAACCACATAAATATCAAGGGGAAAGACATCAGTGAACGTTAAAGTTGCCAACGTCCCTTCAAACAACGCACTTGCAGGCGCAGAAACAATAACCACTGTCTCATGATTACTGAATACATTTACTGGAACATGGCTACTAACAGAGCTGTTCCTCCACTGGTATGGACCAGTCGTCAAGATGTTCCAAATTAAACTTTTTAAAGACAGGAAGCGTCTCTCTGCCTCTAAATGCACGCCATTCTTGTGCTGAGGGTTACTGTTGATCTGAAACTAAATGCAGCAAAAACATTGCCATTTCAATCCGAAGGTTTCAATAGCAGATCAGAGCCATTGGAGACTCCCCAAATATTTGTCATCATTAACAAGTCCCAGGTAAAAAGTGCAATAGAAGGCTTCTGACTTGCTTGAGCGAGTGTAACTTGGACAATGCTCAAGAAAGTGGACACCATTCCAGGCAATGCAACCCACTTGGTGGATAACTTACCTACTCACCCTTCCACTACCGAAGTGCAGTAGCAGCAGTGTGCACCAGCGACCATAAATGCCGGATTTTAGAGCGAAAAAAATAGAGAAACTGAGATTGTTTCTCTCGGCACTAAAAAGAGTTAACTTCATTCGCGTTTTCAACGCTATGAATACTTGTGACAGGGTAAAGAGGGATATTTTGATTTCACTTGTTGTTGGGTCAGTAAGTGGAATGACAATTTCAAGATTGCCAGCAATGGAGCTGAGGAAGGATGGGGAGAAAGGTCTTCAATCGGAAATTTGTTTTGGTTTGCATAAAGCTCCCCAGGTACCTGTTCTCCTATACTCCCCTCATGTTGTCCCATTCAGAGTTATTACTCAGAGAGTTATCAGGACTAGAGTGCACTGCCTGGGAGAGTAGTGGGAGGATTCCATAGAAGATTTCAAAAGGGTGCTTGATATATATGTTTGGAAGCGATACATGATCGGTGGTATCCTCAACAGCAGGAATGCAAGTGCAAGGCTGGAAGGAGATACGATAATCAGAAATAGTAGGTTGAGCAGTCAAATCCTTGCTGGAACACGACAGGGAGCATGGAATGTCTGTTGGCTTCAATTGCATTTATTTCAGTGCAAGAGGGCTAAACGGTTAGGCTGATGAACTCCAGATGTGGATTATCACGTGAGACTGGGATATTATACACGTTGCAGAAACATGGTGAAGGAGTGGACGTCACTAGCAGCCATATGTGACAGGGTACAGGAGCTTCAGATTGGACAGATCAGGTGTAAGGATGGTAGTGGAGTCATGTTTTTCATTAAGGCGAGTATCACAGCAGTAGGAAAAATAGCTGAAGTATCATCCAGCGAGGCTTTGTTGCTTGAGCTAAGTAGGAAGGGGATGCTGAATTCGCTGTGATTATACTGTAGGTCCACAAAGAGTCAAAGGGGATTAGAGGAATAAATATGCAGGACGATTGGAGAGACATGCAGGAACAAAAGGGTTTTCCTTTTGGGGATTTTAATTTTCCCAACAGATACTGGGATTGCCAGAGCATTAAGGGCTGAGATGGAGTTGAATTTGTGAGTGGGAAATCATGCCCCACAAATTTGTCAGTATTCTTTGATGAAGTGAAAACGAGAATTAACGAGGGTTGGGCAGTAGGCATAGTCAGTGTGGATTTCAGTTAGACTTTTCATTAGGTTCCAATTGGTATTCTGCTCTGGAAGGTTATATTGCATGGAATCCATGGAGAGCTAATAAATTGGATAAACAATTGGCTTGATTTTAGGAAACAGAGTGTAGGAAGGATACTTCTCGGACGGCAGGGCCATGACTAGCAGAGTGCCTCACGCGTCGGTGCTGGGTCCATTCCTGTTTGTTATCTCCATCTGTGATTTCGATGAGAATGTACGAAGTATAATTAGGAACTTTGCAGATGACACTGATTTCGTGGACAGTGAGGAAGTTTAACAGAAATTGTAGCAGGACTTTGATCAGCTGGGGAATTGAGCCAAGAAATGGCAAATGGAGTTTAGTATAATAAGTGTGTGGTCTTGCATGCTGGAAAGTCAAATCAATGTAGAAGTTTCATGGTGGAGAGTGTGGTGCTGGAAAAGTACAGCAGGTCAGGCAGCTTCCGAGGAGCAGGAGAATTGATGTTTTGGACAAAAGCTCTTCATCAGGAATAGGGCTGATGAAGGTCTTATGCGGGAAACTTCGATTCTCCTGCTCATCGTATGCTGACTGACCTGCTGTGCTTTTCCAGCACCACGCTTTCGACTCTGATCTCCAGCATCTGCAATTCTCACTTTGTCCCAGGAGTTTCATGGTAAATGGTTGGGTCTTAAGGCATGTAGTGGAACAGAGGGACCTTGGAGCTGAAGTGGAGTAACAGGTAGTCTCGGCAAGAAGGTAGGGGTATTGAGTATAGATGTTGGGAAATAATGTTGCAGTTGTACAGGACATTGGTGAGTCCACAGCTGGGAGCATTGGCGTGTCACGGTGGTTCAGTGGTTAACACTGCTGCCTCACAGCACCCGGGACCAGGGTTTGATTCCCACCTCTGGTGACTGTCGTTGTGGAGTTTTCCCTTTCTCCTCCTGTCTGCCTGGGTTTTCTCCAGGTCTCCAGCTTCCAGCCACAATCCAAAGATGTGCAGGTTACGTGAATTAACCATGCTAAATTGCCCATTGTGTTCGGTGAGTAAGTCAGGGATAAATAGGGGGAATGGGTCTTGGTGGATTACTTTCAGAGGGTCGGTGTGTGCTTGTTGAGCCGAAGGGCCTATTTCCATGCTGTAGGGTATCTCATCTAAGTATTACGTTCAGTTTTGGCCATCTTGTTATGGGAAGGGTGTTATTAAACTGGAAACAGTGCAGGCGAAATTTGCAAGAATGTTGCATGTACTCAATGGTCTGACTTTAAGGGAGAGCTTGAACAAACTAGGATATTTCTCTTCAGTGGGTAGGAAACCGAGGCTGGACCTTATAGAAGTGTTTAATATCATGGGAGACATGGAATAGGTGAATGCACTCAGTCTTTTTCCCAGGGCCGTGGATCCAAGTGCCAGAGCGTGTCAGTTTAAGGTCGAGGGGAATGAATGAAATGGAACCTGAGGGGCAACGTTTTTATACTGAGGTTGGCAGGGGCTGCTAGTGGAAATGGTTAAGGCAGGTCCATTAAAGGCATTTAAAATGCATTTTGACAAGTACACGGATAAGGAATGTTGAGAAAGATATGGGTTGGGGCAGGGAAAGGGGGTTAGTGTGGATGAATATTCAGGTCGACATGGGACCGTTTGGAATAAAGGGTTATACCAAACTCGTTGTTTAATGACTCTCGGATTCAAAATCCCAGGATTTATTTATTGTAAAGTTTCAGTTGTCTGATTTTTCACGGGCGTTTCAGTCACAGTAGGTATTTCTCCCACCTGTGACCCAACTATGTCATTACCGAGGATAAAAAGTATTTCAAAACCGATAGTTTCTCTTTCTTATTGGAAGAAAAAGCCTTGTACGTTGCACTCTGTCCAACAATGATATCAACATCTATCAGATCGCCCCTCAACCTCCTGCATTCCGGTGAAACGAAAGAAGTCCATCCAACTTCTCTTCATAGCTGAAATCCCTCAACCCAGACAACATCCTGATAAACTTTTACTGTACCCTCTTCAAAGCATCCATACCCTTCTTGTGGTGTGCTGGCCAGAATTGCACACAATTACTTAAGTATCACTTCACCACTTTTCATTAGACTCTCTAACCGAACTTTATGTAATGGAGACTTGCTATTCTCACCACTTATTACCAAGTTTTCAGGCAATACTCCTTCTGAATTACCTGACACCTTATTTGTCATCATCAAAGATTGACTTGCTCCCGTTTCTCTTGAATGTTCGAATATGGATTCGTAGAATCTCTACAGTCTGAAAACAGGCAATTTGGCACAACAAATCCACACTGAACGTCTGCCAATTAACCCACCCAGAACTATTCCCCTACCCTACTATTCTATATTAACCCCTGACTAAAGCTCCCAATGTATACATTCCTGAACACTATGGGCAATTTCGCCTGGCCAATTCACCCTAAGCTGCACACCTTTTGATTGTGGGAGGCAAGTTGAGCACCTGGAGGAAAGCCATGCAGACACAGGGAGAACACGAAAACTCCACACAGGTAGTCGCTCTGATGCTGGAATGGAGCCTGGGTTCTTGGCGCTGTGAAGTAGCAATGTTAACCTCTGAGACATTGTGCCACCCTTAACCGACTTTACCACCCTTCACCTATCTCGACTTACTCCTCCTGACATACATGAGTCGACTTTACCCATGCACGTAAACTCTTTAGAGAGATCTGGCACTTATTTCTCAATCAACACCATTGGGCTGTACATTTGGTGCAGCTTTTTACCTTTCACTGTGCTTTACTATTTTCAGAAAACTCATTGGTTTATTCTGTTTTTGCACTTTCCAGTGTTCTCAGTGCTTTTTCGAAACCACCAATTACTTAAAGTGGTCTACATTATTACAGTAAAACAACTGATCTCCTTCATGTGTTTCTTTTCACCCTGAAGTAAAATATGTTTATTTTTTTCAGTGTGATCTCCTTTTCCCTTAACAACAGGTTTGGCCAGGTTGCCTCCTTAGATTACTAAAATGTTGTCGGCAGGTCTCTGGTACACTGATTCATTTGCACTTACAATGACTTCAATTACCTCTTTAAACGCCCCAGATGCCTCCTTTGTTAGTCATGCTATTTGGAACTGTTACTGCAATTGCCAGCCCTTTTTGCAGACAAGGCAAACCTAACGCCAGCTTACCTGACAGTTCCAAAAGCATGACCTTCTTTACTGTTTGTGAAACTCCCAACCCCTGGAAACACTGAAGTGACTCAAAATGCCTTTATTGTACAGCACACGCCCAATTTCAAACAACCGAATGAAACACCTGAAAAGAGATCACCAGCATATCTATGAGGGCTACAAAATCATGAGGATGTGCATACAGGATGGATAGCAAGAAACGTTTTCCCAGAGTGGAGAATTCAATTACTAGTGGTCACGAGTTAAAAGTCAGAGGGGAAACGTTTAGGGGAGATAGTACCTTTGCAGATGACACTAAAGTCGGTAGAGTAGTGGACAGTTTGGAAGAATGTTACAGGTTGCAGGGAGACTTGGATAAACTGCAGAATTGGGCGAAAGTGAGAAATGGTATTCAATGAAGCTAAATGTGAGGTGATGCACTTTGGGGAGAATAACAGGAAGGCAAAGTGAAAGATTCTTGGTCGTGTGGATGTGCAGAAGGTTCTTGAAGTCAATGTACATAGATCCCTGATAGTTGCCCCCCAGGTTGATTTTACTGTTCAGAAGACATACAGTGTGTTAGGTTTCATTCGTAGAGGGATTGAGTTCCAGAGCTGCAATAACATGCTGCAATTATACAAAATGCTCGTGCGGCCACACTTGGAATATTGGATACAGTTCTGGTCGTCATATTTAGGGAAGGATATGGAAGAATTGGAAACGGTGCAGAGGAGATATACCAGGATGTTGTCTGGTCTGGAGAAAGGTCTTTTTGAGGAAAGGCTGAGAGACTTGGGTCAATTCTCATAGGAAAGAATAAGGCTGAGAGGGGATTTGATAGAGACATACAAGATGATCAGAGTCTTAGATAGGGTAGACATTGAAAGTATTTTTCCTAGGATTATGAAGTCAACTTACAAGAGGGGGAATGACTGAAAATTGAGGAAAGGTAGATTTAAGTCAGATGTCAGAGGCAGGTTCTCTGTGCAGAGTGTGGTAAGGGTGTGGAATTCCCTATCTGTCAATGTAGTCACTTCAGCCACATTAAGGAGATTTAAACAATCCTTGGATAAACACACGGATAATGATGGGATAGTGTAAGGGGAGACGCTGGTGGTGGTGGGGGGTGGTGGAGTGGAGTGATAGTGTCATTTAAGTGTGTCTCAGCAGATACTTGAGTTGGCAGGGAGCAAAGGGATGCAGACGCTTAGAAAGTAGGGATTAGATAGAGGTTCTGGATCGGTGCAGGCTTGGAGGGCCGAAGGACCTGTTCCTGTGCTGTGATTTTCTTTGTTGATTATTCTAACAATAACTATTCCCTGTCTTTAATTCTAATGCTGCCAGATCCGACCTGACATTAAAGTTTGCAATCGAGGATGAGCCTCCAGTGTTTTTTTTTTGGACAGACCAAAACCCATGAAGATATATTAGGAAGAGAGTGTACACTCCACTTATTTCCTTAATTGTAAATACAAGTGTAAGGAATTGTGTTCTGACTGCAATTTTTTCAATCCGTTGGCTTGAAGCAAAACCCACTTTCTTCATAACCTGCAGTTAAAATGCCGACAAAGGAAACAAAGAATTGGATTAACTTGATTCTATTGGAAAACTCAACAGTGTACTAGATTATTTGATTACGAAACAGCAACTGTTCCAATATATTAACAAACCAAAACACATACTTCGTGAAAGCAGATATCGTAAAACACATTTTCTCACGTTCTATTTGGCAGCAGAAAGAGAACACAAGCTTTCGCTGTAGCAGAGAGAGAGGAATGACAACTTCCACATCACCCCAAGTAGGAAATGTGTGAAATACAAACGGGTTTTTTCTCACCCTGGAATTTCTCTCTCTACCTTGGTGCCATTTTATTTTCGTTCACTCTCTTTCTCTCTCTCTCTCCCTCTCTCTCTCACTCTCTCTATCTATCTCTCTGGACTTTTCTTCTCGCTTTCTGTCTTTTTTCACTCTCTCTCCGCCTGTTTCTGCCATTCTGTGTCCACCCCCAACCAGTTTACCCTGAATCTCTCTGTTCTGACACCCTGACTGAGCTTTATTGCTCGGCACTTCATAAAGGAAATATGGGGTATGGGAGAGTTAGACTTTGCTGTGGGGTAGAGGGCAGGCAGCTGACCAAGAGAACAAGAAATTTGCAAACATCAAAATCCGTCCCATCCTTGGAAATGCTGCTCTAATCCGCACCAAACCTTTCCATCTTTTGTTGTGTCTCATAATTTGAAACACAATAATCATGTGCTTCTGAATAGAGATTGGTTTCTGTTTTTATCTTAAAACATGGACTTCACCCTTGTTAATATTATGGGATTGTTTCTGCCGGAGCTGTCTATATTTAAGGTCGGAGAGTTCAGGTTTGTTCAAGATTTCGTCAAGTCTTCTGACACATTGAGGGTTTTTTTACTGGCCCTTTAGAATACCCATTTCATTCCACCCACACCACCCAAACACCCCAACTGCCACAGCACATTTACTGTTGAAATGGAGATTCACTTCTTGGTTTAAAATGAAAGGTGACAGGAAATTGAAATTCCTTTCCTCATTCTTTCAAGTAATGGGCATTACTCCCCTGTTCCTCAAAGACTCTTTCAGGCAGGCTCGGAAATTTGGCAAGTCGGTAATAGCCTGGTACAGCAACTGTTCTGCACAGGACCATACGAAACTGCAGAAGGATATGTGCACATCCCAGACGATCATGGAAGCCAAACTTCTATTCACGGAATCCATTTTCGTGTCTCGCTATCGCAAGAAGGCTGCCAACATCACCAAAGTTCCATTCAACGTCGAAAATGCTCCTTACTACCTCTTCTGTCAGGGAGAAGTTACAGAAGCTTGGAGACCAGCAACAACAGGTTGAAAAGCAGTTTCTTCCCTGCCGTATTAGACTGATGAATGGACACTGTAACCTCAAGTCATGCTGATCTTGTAAAGTGCATGTTCTGTGCAGTGTAGCCTGCGTGCCTTACTCTGTCCAAGTGTCTTTTTGATCCTGTGATCTGCGCATCTTTGCTAATATGATCTACTTCATAAACATCGCTTTTCACTGTACTTAGGCACACGTGACAAGAAATCAGATCAATTAACCCATTTTCTTTGCCGAATAATCTGGCCTTTTGTGTTTAAACAATGAGTTGAAATTGAGTTGGCTGTGGCACATTTGTCGCTTCAGGATTCCTGATTCTGTTTGTGCATCTTCTGTGATGTTTGTGAAAAGACCGTACAGATTAATATAGATAAAGGTTCAAGTAGTGATTTAAAGTCAGTTGGAAACTGAATAATACTGGAGAATGAAATCGCTCCTTTGAAGCCTGACATTACGTGGAGAAGGAAACAGCGCATGAAACAGAATGTCTCAGAAAATACCAATGACCAACCATGGAAGCCAAACATCATCGGGCTGTGTGTGTACAGAACGGACATGTGGCTTCACACCACTGAGTAATTTAGGTTTGTGTAATAGTGGAAAGCAAGGAATAGCATAAGGTTACATTGTCCCTGAATCACATCGCAATGTCCCAAAGCTCTTCAGGTGGTGGTACTGTGTTCTTTTTATGTGTCAACACTGTTGAAATGCGGGATTATGAGAGGCCCACAGTACAGAGCAAGTTCCAACAAACAGCACAAAATCCATAACAATGTCTTCTGTAGCTAAAGATTTTTGGTAATTTTCATATGATCTTTGAGCTAAATGTTCCACGATTATACAGATGATGAAAATTGAAAGTATGTCAAGGTCAGAACTTTTGCTGTACTTACTCTGAGAGGAGCACCTGAGAGAACCAAGATTGAAACCTAATGGGAGTATAGTTGTGTTTACTTGCATAACGAGGGGAAGTACAGATTAGGCAAGGATTCGATACTCTCTGGTCAACATAAAACACAGTGCTTTTATATCCATCACTGGTTACGTGTTTCGAAGGTCAGATTGTGATGTTCGTTGCTCTCTACTCACTCAACACTTCCTCAGAAATCAAATTAAAAATCAAACAACACCAGGTTATAGTCCAACAGGTTTAATTGGAAGCACACTAGCTTTCGGAGTGACGCTCCTTCATCAGGTGATTGTGCAGGGCTCGATCGTAACACAGAATTTATAACAAAAATTTGCAGTGTGATGTAACTGAAATTATACATTGAAAAATTGATTGTCTGTTAAGCCTTTCATCTGTTAGAATTCAGTGATAGTTTCACTTCTTTGATGTGTAAATCACAAAACCCTTTTTTTGAAGTTGCATTCTCGGGTTAGCTGTTAACAATGCAACTTCAAAAAAAGGGTTTTGTGATTTACACATCAAAGAAGTGAAACTATCACTGAATTCTAACAGATGAAAGGCTTAACAGACAATCAATTTTTCAATGTATAATTTCAGTTACATCACACTGCAAAGCTTTGCTATAAATTCTGTGTTACGCTCGAGCCCTCCACAATCACCTGATGAGGGAGCATCGCTCGGTAAGCTAGTGTGCTTACAATTAAATCTATGGGACTATAACGTGGTGTTGAGTGATTTTTAACTTTGTATACCCCAGTCCAACACCGGCATTTCCAAATCAGAAATCAAGGTGTGTCTGGATGGTTAAATTCCGAAAGATGGATACCAAAAGATATCTTGTGACATTATCTACTATCCCTCTAACAGCACAGACATTGAGGCTGCCAATGAACATGACACTCATTAAGCAAAGGGATAACTAATGGGAGAACGATGCTGAGAAGTCGCTGATGTGTGTGAATATATGTTTCTGAATTAGTGTGCATATGCGTGTATGTGTTCACATGCTTTTATCTTTGTTGGCAGTACTGGTTGTCTCTCGTGTTACAAGATTGAAGGTGTACATTGTACCTTTAAGAGAGACTGACTTCCACTAAGTGTTTGCAGGCACCTGACGTGTGACTGGCTTGCAGTCTCAGACTACACTGGAAAATTTAAATCATAATATTTGTCTGTGAGGTTTTTTGCTATGTTGACAACTAATCAAATTTAACCAATCAGTTTAAATTATGCTCCAGATTTCGAACTTAATGTTTTGCAAAAACAAAGAACAAAGAACATAGAAAATTTATAGCCCAGGGACACGCCCTTCGGCAATCCAAGCCTGAGCCGATCCAAAGCTACTGTCTAAATCTTTTGTCAATGCCTAAGCATTTGTATCTCTCTGCTCCCCAACTACTCATGCATTTATCCAGACGCATTTTAAATGAACCTAGCGTGTTTGCCTCTACCATCTCTGTTGGCAACGCATTGCTAACGCCCACCACCCTCTGTGTGCAGTACCTGCCGCTTGTACCTACCTTAAACTTTCCACCTCTTACCGTGAAAGCATGAGCACTCATTATTGAATCCTTCATCCTTGGAAAAAGCTTGCCTCTAGCTAGCCTGTCTATACTATTCATGATTTTGTAAACCGCAATGAGCTCCCCACTCAATCTCCTTTTTTCTAATGAAAATAAACCTAACCTACTCAACCTTTATTCATAGCTAGCATCTTCCATACCAGGTAATATCCTCGTATACCTTCTCTGCACCCTCTCCAAAGCGTCCACATCCTTTTCGTAATGTGGCGACCTGAACTGTACACAGTATTCTAAATGCAGCCAAACTAATGTCTTGTACAATGTTAACGTGACATGCCAGCTCTTATACTCCAAACCCCTTCCAATGAAGGCAAGTATACCATATGTCTTCTCGACCACTCTATCCACCTGTGCAGCAACCTTCAGGGAACAATGGACCTGCACTCCCAGATCTCTCTGCCCATCATGCTTTTCCCAAGGCTCCTCCATTCATTGCATAATTCGTTCTGGAGTTAGAATTGCCTAAATGCATCACCTCACATTTGTCTGGATTGAAAGCCATCTGCCACTTTTCCGCCCTACTCTACAGTCTATCTATATCCTCCTGTATTCTCTGACAGCCCCTTATGCTTTCTGCTGCTCCGCCAACCTTTTTGTCATCTGCAGTTTGCTGATCATACCAACAGTGTGCTCTTCAAGATCATTTATGTATATGACAATCAACAGTGGCCCCAATACTGCCCTCTGCGGAACACCACTGTTCACCTTTCTCCATTTCGAGAAACTCTCTTCAACTACTACCCTCTGTCTCCTGTTGCTCAATCAGTTCTTCAACCACCTAGCTAGAACACCCTACACACCAAGTGACTTCACTTTCTCCATAAGTCTACAAAGGGGAACCTTATCAAACGCCTTACTAAAGTTTATTTATATGACGTTAACAGCCCTTCCTTTATCTAACAACTCGGTCACTTCCGCGAAGATCTCTATTAAGTTGGAAAGGTACAATCCCCCCGCACAAAATTGTGTTGCCTAGCACTGATAAGCTCATTTTTTTCTCAATATCAATAGATCCTATCTCTCAGTACTCACTCTAGCAACTTCCCCACCAGTGAAGTTAGACTCATTGGCCTGCAGTTACCCGGAATATCCCTGCTAACCTTCTTGGGCAGGGGGACAACATGAGCAACCTTCTAGTCGTCTGGCACTTCACCTGTATTTCAGGATGCCACAAAGATATCTGTCAGGGCCCCAGATATTTCCTCTCTCATCTCCTTCAGCAACCTGAGATAGATCCCATCCGCTCCTGGGGATTTGTCCACCTTAACAATCTCTAGCATACCCAACACATATTCCCTACTTTTGCCAACGTGATCCAGACTAATCAAACTTCTATCTCTAATCTCAAGATTCATCATGTTCCTCCCCTGAGTGAACACTGATGCAAAGTAATCATTCAGAATCTCACTCATTCTCTCAGGTTTGGCACATGGCCTTTCTTCATTATCTTTTAGTGAACCAATCCTCTCTCTTGTGACCAGCTTGCTTTTTATAAAAGAATAAAACGCTTTGAGATATCCCTTAATTCTGCTTGCTCAAGCTATTTCATAACTCGCTTAGCCCCCTTGATTCCCTGTTTAAGACTTGTCCTAATCTCCAATATTCCTCAAGGTATTCTAATATAGAATCAATGAGACTGTCTGATGTTTCGGATACAAAAAAAAACAAGCATTGTGGGATTTAGAGAGTAATTGGCGTCAAAAGACTGCCATGCAACACACTCTCAATCAAAGGTACCTTTTTCATATGAAACATCTTTGCAGCAAGAGACCGAAGACAACCCAGTCAGATCTTCAGCTGAAAGAAGACAGACACTGACGACAACAGTCGCTGTGTGTTTTTGAAATTAAGAATGTTATTTGAATATAGGCTTTTATTGGACAGTATATTATTATAGAGTTGGGCGGAGGTAAGAAATCTTTAAGAGAAAGGAGAGTTAGAGTTTTAAATAGTTGTTGTTTAATGTTCAGTTTTAAAGTTGAAGAATTAGTTGAGATTTTTTTCTTGAAATAATGGAATTTGGGATTTCTCTGTAAATCATACTTTAACAGATTGTGTGGTGAGGTAATCATTTCTCTGCGTTCAGTTTAGTTTGCTGAAATGTTTACTGTCATAACAGTGTCTAATGTGATGTAATGCTTCTTGCTGACCTTCCACGCTAATGCACTATTGGCAGCAGAAGATGAAATCAATTCGATATTTAGCAATAAAAGAGTGAGAGAGTACCAGCTCATAGTATCATGAAGAATGGGAGCACCATCAACACACACACTCATTTGGTGCTGACTTAACTGAGAGACCATAGTTATAAGGCAAGGGGTAACAGACTGAAAACAAAAGCGATAAGAATTCACGAAAAGCTGACGAATCTGTGGAATTGACTATCTGAAAATGCAATGTGCCGATTTATGGATGAGACAGACAGATTTTGAATTGTGAACAGGCTGGAATGTATAGTTGAGGCTGAGATGAAATCAGCGAAGATCACTGAATGGTGGAACAGCCTCGAGGGACTAAATGGCCTATCCCTTCTCAGAGTTCATATCCTCTTCTGAACCAGAAGTTGCAACAACGGACCAAAAGGCGTCATTCTGTGCCGTAGCAATTCATCGATTCTTTGGATTCAGTCTTTCCATATGTCTGTCCATTCGGAATAAAGGTACAAGGATTCATACTTGGAGGAATCGTAAAACCTGCTAAAGGAAGTGATACCCCAGATGGTCACTTAGAAGGGAATGATTGGTAGAAAAGATGAGGAAAGACTCTGCCTATTACCCGGAGGACTGGCAGAAATGGAAGTCAGTGGAAAAATGTTAACAAATCAAATTAGAAATTTATTCCAATCTAATAAGGAAGCATCAAGATTTAAGTCGAAATAAAGGTGCAATTTGCCTGACTAAAGGGAATTTTGGCTTTGTCTGAGCACTGATGAAATATTACGGGAGATAAAATGGAGGGGCTGAATGATCTTCTCACGTAACAACAATAATGTTCCACGCAAGCAATACACTAACTTTCAATATTGGAAGGATCAGATAGTGTATCAGAAATAATAGGCCCTATAAGCATCAGAGGTGAAAAATGTGTTGCTGGAAATGCGCAGCAGGTCAGGCAGCATCCAAGGAGCAGGAAAATCGATGTTTCAACGTAAGCTCTTGTTCAGGACCTATAAGCATCAGGACAACGAATGCCTAGAGTGGTACCCTTCCACATTGTCAACTGAATATCTTACAGCTCCACTCTTGAGTCAGTCTGCAGACTCTTTTATGAGTTCAAGAGTTATTCTCTAATTCACTGCTAAACACTCTTATAAAGTGGAGGTTGCCCCTTCCCCCTCTGAGAACTAAAACTGAAACATCCAAAGACGAGCACTTCACCACACAATCTGTAAAATGGATGGAACCTGCTTTTCAATAAATTCTAGTAATTAAACAAAATGAACCCCTGGCATTAACTATAAATTCTTCTCTTGAAGCCTGTTTTTCCAATCCACACATCCTAAGTCATGCCTCACTGCATCATAATTTCCCTGCCCCCAGCTATAGCTCTTGCCCTGCGGCGCACGATTGTCCCTCTCCATCACTAAAGTAAAAGTCACCGAGTTGTGGTCACTGTCCCCGAAGTGCTCACCTACCTCCAAGTCTAACACCTGGCCTGGTTCATTACCTAGGACCAAATCCAATATAGCCTCCCCTCTTGTTGGCCTGTCGACATATTGTGTCAGGAAACCCTCCTGCACACATTGTACAAACACCGACCCATCTAATGAACTCGAGCTATAGCTCTCCCAGTCAATATCTGGGAAGTTAAAGTCCCCCATAACAACCACCCTGCTACCTTCACTCTTTTCCTGAATCATCCTCGCAATATTATCCTCTACTTCTCTAGGACTATTAGGAGGCCTGTAGAAAACACCTAACAGGGTGACCTCACCTTTCCTATTTCTAACCTCAGCCCAAACTACCTCAGATGGCAAGTCCTCTTCCATCGTCCATTCCACTGCTGTGATACTATCTTTGACAAGTAATGCCACGCCTCCCCCTTTTTTACCCCCATGTCTGATCCTACTAAAACATTTGAAACCTGAAACGTGCAACAGCCATTCTTGTCCCTGTTCTACCCACGTCTCTGTAATGGCCACAACATCGAAGTCCCAGGTACCAACCCACGCTGCAAGTTCACCTACCTTATTTCTTATACTTCTGGCATTGAAGTATACACACTTCAATCCACCCTTCTGGTTACAGGCACCCTCCTTAGAGATCGCTGCATTATTCATAACCTCCCTACACTCAAGGTCTTGTACCCTAAAGCTACAGTCCTGGTTCCCATGCCCCCGCGGAGTTAGTTTAATACCTCCCAAAGAGCACTAGCAAACCTCCCGCCAAGGATACTGGTGCCCCTCAGGTTCAGGTGTAGCCCATCCTTTTTATAGAGGTCCCACCTTCCCCAGAAAGGACCCCAGTTGTCCAGAAACCGGAATCCCTCCTCCTGCACCATCCCTGTAGCCACGCATTTAACTGCTCTCTCTCCCTATTCCTCGACTCTCTATCACGTGGCACGGGTAACAAACCAGAGACTACAACTCTGTTTGTTCAAACTCTGAGCTTCCAACCTAGCTCCCTGAAAGCCTGTCTGACATCCTCACCCTTCTTCCTACCTATATCGTTGGTGCCAACGTGGACCACGATCTGGGGCTGCTCCCCCTCCCCCTTAAGGACCCGGAAAACACGATCAGCGACATCACGTACCCTTGCACCTGGGAGGCAACATACCAAACGTGAGTCCCTGTCGCCCCCACAAAACCGTCTGTCTGTACCCCTCACTATCGAGTCCCCAAGAACTATTGCTCTACCTTTCTCCACCCTACCCTTCTGAGCAACGGGGCCAGGCTCCGTGCCAGAGGCCTGAACCTCGTTGCTTGCCCCTGGTAAGTCATCCCCCCCACAAGTATCCAAAACGGTATACTTGTTCTTGAGGGGAATGACCGCAGGGGGTCCCTGCACTGGCTTCCTCCTCCCACTCCCCCTCTCTGTCACCCATCTATCTTGAACTTTCGGAGTAACTACTTGCCTAAAGCTCCGATCTATGACCTCCTCTGCCTCCCGAATGATCCGCAGTTCATCCAACTCCAGCTCCAGTTCCCTAACACGGGTTTGGAGGAGCTGGAGATGGGTGCACTTCTTGCAAGTGTACTCAGCAGGGACGCTAATGGCTTCCCTCACCTCATACATGTTGCAAGAGGAACATTGCCCTCTCTGCACTGCCATCCCTCTAAAAGTAAGCTTTCCTTAAAAAAAAAACAACAACAAAACCAACTAAATCTAAAGAAACAAACAAGGAAAATGTAGCACTTACCCGCTAGTCACAATTGGTCTTATTATTAGTTTAGAGGAGGTGGAAGGGTGGGAGGCACTACTCGTGTAGTGCCTCGGGTGACTCGCCTACGCGTTTAAATAAGGGGAGAAAAAAAAACCTTACCCAAGTAACCTAGCGCGCCTTCCGGGTCTGCTACCGCTTTTTTTGAAAGAAAACTTTAAATTTTTAACTATTAAATAAACGACCAAACTTACCCACCAGCCGTCGCGAAGTCTTCCGAGAGACTGAGGCCTAAAACTCGGAGCCCACGTTTAAATAAGGGGAGAAAAAAAACCTTACCCAAGTAACCTAGCGCGCCTTCCGGGTCTGCTACCGCTTTTTTTGGAAGAAAACTTTAAATTTTTAACTATTAAATAAACGACCAAACTTACCCACCAGCCGTCGCGAAGTCTTCCGAGAGACTGAGGCCTAAAACTCGGAGCCCGCGTTTAAATAAGGGGAGAAAAAAAAACCTTACCCAAGTAACCTAGCGCGCCTTCCGGGTCTGCTACCGCTTTTTTTGAAAGAAAACTTTAAATTTTTAACTATTAAATAAACGACCAAACTTACTCACCAGCCGTCGCGAAGTCTTCCGAGAGACTGAGGCCTAAAACTCGGAGCCCGCGTTTAAATAAGGGGAGAAAAAAAACCTTACCCAAGTAACCTAGCGCGCCTTCCGGGTCTGCTACCGCTTTTTTTGAAAGAAAACTTTAAATTTTTAACTATTAAATAAACGACCAAACTTACCCACCAGCCGTCGCGAAGTCTTCCGAGAGACTG
The DNA here is from genome assembly GCF_020745735.1 of Hemiscyllium ocellatum. Taxonomy (NCBI): domain Eukaryota; kingdom Metazoa; phylum Chordata; class Chondrichthyes; order Orectolobiformes; family Hemiscylliidae; genus Hemiscyllium; species Hemiscyllium ocellatum. The sequence continues at coordinate 1,115,637 of NC_083441.1, forward strand.
AGATGTGGGGATTGTTCAAGGAGCAGCTACTGCGTGTCCTCGATAGGTATGTACCAGTCAGGCATGGTGTAAATGGCCTTGTGAGGCAGACGTGGTTTAGTAAAGAATTGGAGTCCCTTGTGAAAGGGAAGAAGGCGGCATATGTAAAGATGAGGCGTGAAGGTTCAGTAGGGGCGATTGAGAGTTATAAGGTAGCCAGGAAGGAGCTAAAGAGGGAGCTAAGAGAAGCGAGAAGGGGACATGAAAAGTCTTTAGCTGGTAGGATTAGGGAAAACCCAAAGGCTTTCTATAGGTATGTCAAGAATAAAAGGATGACTAGGGTAGGTATCGGTCCAGTCAAGGATAGTAGTGGGAAGTTGTGTGTGGAGGCGGAGGAGATTGGAGAGACATTAAATCAGTACTTTTCATCAGTATTCTCTCAGGAACAGGACACTGTTGCTGATGTGAATATGGAATCACAAATAATTAGAATGGATGCCCTGGAAATATGCAGGGAAGAGGTTTTGGGAATATTGGAAAGGATGAATATAGATAAGTCTCCTGGGCCTGATGGCATTTACCCCAGGATCCTATGGGAAGCTAGGGAGGAGATAGCATAGCCATTGGCCTGGATTTTTATGTCGTCATTGTCAACGGGAATAGTACCAGAGGACTGGAGGATAGCGAATGTGGTCCCATTGTTCAAGAAAGGGAGTAGGGATAGCCCTAGTCACTATAGGCCAGTGAGTCTGACTTCAGTGGTGGGCAAAGTCTTAGAGAGAATGGTAAGGGATAAGATTTATGAACATCTGGGTAGGAATAACGTGATCAGGGATAGCCAGCATGGTTTTGTGAAGGGCAGGTTGTGCCTCACAAACCTTATTGAGTTCTTTGAGAAGGTGACTAAGGAAGTGGACGAGGGTAAAGCAGTAGATGTTGTGTATATGGATTTTAGTAAGGCATTCGATAAGGTCCCCCATGGTAGGCTAATGCTAAAACTTCGGAGGTATGGCATTGAGGATACATTAGAGGTTTGGATTAGGAATTGGCTGGCTGGAAGGAGACAGAGGGTAGTAGTTGATGGATTATGTTTTTCTTGGAGCGCAGTTACTAGCGGTGTACCACAAGGATCTGTTTTGGGAACATTGCTTTTTGTTATCTTTATAAATGATCTAGAGGAAGGACTTGAAAGCTGGGTAAGCAAGTTTGCGGATGACACAAAAGTCGCTGGAGTTGTGGATAGTGAGGAAGGAAGTGGTAGGTTACAGCGGGATATAGATAAGCTGCAGAGCTGGGCGGAAATGTGGCAAATGGAATTCAATGTAGCTAAGTGCGAAGTCGTTCACTTTGGTAGGAATAACAAGATGATGGATTACTGGGCTAATGGTAGGCTACTTGGTAGTGTGGATGAGCAGAGGGATCTTGGTGTCCATGTACACAGATCTCTGAAAGTTACCACCCAGGTAAATAGTGCTGTGAGGAAGGCATATGGTATACTGGGCTTTATTGGCAGAGGAATTGAGTTCCGGAGTCCTGAGGTCATGTTGCAGTTGTATAAGACTCTGGTGAGGCCTCATCTGGAGTATTGTGTGCAGTTTTGGTCGCCATACTATAGGAAGGATGTGGAAGCTTTAGAACGAGTGCAGAGGAGGTTTACCAGGATGTTGCCTGGAATGGTAGGAAAATCTTATGAGGAAAGGCTGAGGCACTTGGGGCTGTTCTCATTGGAGAAGAGAAGGTTTAGGGGAGATCTGATAGAAGTGTATAAGATGATTAGGGGTTTAGATAGGGTAGATACTAAGAACCTTTTACCGCTAATGGAGTCAGGTGTTACTAGGGGACATAGCTTTAAATTAAGGGGTGGTAGGTATAGGACAGATGTTAGGGGTAGATTCTTCACACAGCGGGTTGTGAGTTCATGGAATGCCCTGCCCGTATCAGTGGTGAACTCTCCTTCTTTATGGTCATTTAAGCGGGCATTGGATAGGCATTTGGAAGTTATTGGGCTAGTATAGGTTAGGTAGGATTCGGTCGGCGCAACATCGAGGGCCGAAGGGCCTGTACTGCGCTGTATCCTTCTATGTTCTATGTTCTAAGTAACAATTTATTTCTCTGACTCTAACACTGAGCAAATTAACAAAACTATTAATGAACGGAAAAAATCCCTTATAACTACTAACTTCCTGAATAAAACGCACGCCATTTGGTCCGTTGTTTGCTATGCTGTTCCAATAATTCCCACTCTTAACAATTAATTAGCATTTAGTCTCTCGAAATTACTGCCAGGTTATGTGTCTTCAGAATGTTCTGAGACTTCTCTGTCAATTCTGTCAGGAATGTTAACTATTTTTGCCAATGGGACAGTTGTCTCTAAGATGGTACTTTCTGTAAGGCACAGAGAACACTGTGAGAATCAATGAATCTCTCTTGAAAATTGAGGGTTATTATTGGATGACAGCTAGCCCTGGGGTCTTTGTCCAACTGCCGCCTTCATTTATTAGGTTAAATCAAGGACTGCAGATGCTGGAAAACAGAGTATAGATTAGAGTGGTGCTGGAAAAGCACAGCAGGTCAAACAGCATCCTAGGAGCAGGAAAATCGACTTTCGGGCAAAAGCACTTCATAAGGTATCCTTTATCACCCATGACGGCATATCAATATTTCTTACAATAGGATTGGTCCAACGTTGTCAAAAAAATTAGGCTATTAATTTTAATAGATTTTTCGGATTTGCTAAATTTAAAAGCCTTTGTCTGGTAGAAACTGTTGCTTGGCCTGTTGACTGTATGGCCTTTTGATCCAAATGTTTCATTTTGGGTGCTCTCTGTATACAGCGTTGTTCTGTTTTCATGCACATGTCATTGGCACGATCTACTGAAATGTGATTGGTAAAATGCAGTTTCTAAAGTCTGAATTTTCAGAGCACATGTTGGCTGTGGCATGATTACATCACCAGCACTTCATGTGCTGTTTCTAAAGAACGATGTGCATTTTTGCACAAGAAATGATCGTCGTGTTATCGAGGGAATGAAAGTACTTGCAAGCGTTCACGCAGCTGCTTACATATATTATCAATCTCTGACCACAGAAAAACACACGACCTTTCGACCCTAAAGTTTCGAAAGCAGTGCTTTCGAACCTAAAGTTTCACAAACACCAAATTCTAATTTCCAGTCTCCCAGTCTACAAATACTCGATCCAAATACGCGCCACACAATCATGGCTATGATTGGTTGCGTTCAGGTGATGACTTGCTCACTAAGACCAGCACGCATGAATACATGCTCGCCAAGTCGGATTGATGGTAATAGATAGATAGATAGATAGATAGATAGATAGATAGATAGATAGATAGATAGATAGATAGATGATAGATAGATAGATAGATAGATAGATAGATAGATGATAGATAGATAGATAGATAGATAGACAGATAGACAGATAGATAGATAGATAGATAGACAGACAGACAGACAGATAGATAGATAGATCGATAGATAGATAGATAGATAGATAGATAGATAGATAGATAGATAGATAGATAGATAGATAGATAGATAGATAGATAGATAGATAGATAGATAGATAGATAGAGAAATATCTGAACATGGGAGAATGACATTTGTGACTGTGTTTTACGAAACAGACAACAGAGGACAATCTTCTACTCCTCCAATTTAATGAGAGGAGCAAGGAAAGAACTAGTTGAGGCCTTAACCAATCTTTGCAGCATCCTTCAATACAGGCCGGTTCCCGGAGGACTGACTAATTCCTAATATGGTGCCCTTCAATTACCAAGGTAGCATGTATAATATAGGTATAGACAGGTAAGTCTGACGTCAGTGGTAGGGAAGATACTGAGGGATAGGGTCTATTTCCATTTGGTCAAAAATGGGTTTATCAGAGAATTCAACATGAATTTGTGCACGGAACGTCATGTCTTCCCAACTTAATAGGATTATTTGAGGCAGTGACAAAGTTGATTGATGAAAGAATGCGTGTAGTTGTCAAACACATGTACTTCATTAAGGCGTTTGATCAGGTTCCCCAAGGTCGGCTGTTGGAAAATGTGAAGTCGCAGGGATCCAGCGTGAATGAGCTATGTGGGTAGAGAACTGACTGGGTAACAGGGGACAGAGAGTATTATTGGAAGGGAGTTTCTCAAAGTGGAGAACTGTGGTCAGTGGTGTTCTACAGGGATCTGTGTTGGGACCACTGTTTTTATTGTGAGTTACATAAATGTTCCAGAGGAAGTCATAGCTGGTCTGCTCAGCAAGTTTGCAGATGACCCGAAGATTAGCAGGTGGAGTAGCAGGTAGTGAAGGGGATTGCCAGAAAATACAGCAGAGTATAGAAACATGGGAAAATTGGGCAGAGAAATGGCAGCTGGAGTTCAATCCGGGCAAATGCGAGGTGATGTATTTTGGAAGATCCAATTCAAGAACGAAATATATGGTAAATGGAAGAGTCCTGGAGAAAATTAATATCCCGAGAGATCTGGGTGTTCTGGTCTAATATATTCTTTAGGTGGCAACACAGATGTATAGAGTAGTCAATAAGGCGTAGAACATGCTATCCTTCATCAGACGATGTATCGCGTATAAGATTTGGCAGGTCCTGTTACATTTTGTATAAGGTGCTGGTTCGGCCGTATTTGGAATACTCCACACAGTTCTTTTCACCAGTATTACCAAAGATGTGTAGATGCTTTGGAGAGTGTGCAGTGGAGGTTCACCAGGGTGTTTGCTGCTATGGAGTGTGCTTGCAACGAAGCGAGTTTGCATAAGTTACGAATATTTTCATTAGAAAGACAGAGATTGACGAGGGACCAGATGAAATGCTACAAAATCATGAGAGGTGTAGGTAGTGTGCATATCAGGAAGCTTTTCTGTCACAGAGTGGGGATTTCAATTACTAGGGGTCACGAGTTCAAGATGAAAGGGGACACGTTTATTCCAATTATGCGTGGAAAGCCCTTTACATAGAGCGTGGTGGGTACCTGGAACACGTTGACAGCAGACGTTGGAGAAGCGGGCATGACAGCGTCATTAAAGATCTATCTTGACAGACACATGAATGGGCATGGAGCAATGGGATACAGATCCTTAGAAAATTGGTGATAGGATTAGATATGGAATCTGGGTCCGCGCAGGCTTGGAATGGTAACCATGGTATCTCAGTGGTTATCACTACAGTCTTACAGTACCAGGCTGCCAAGTTCGATTCCAGCCTCGGGCTGGAGTATTGTGTGCAGTTTTGGTCGGCATACTATTGGAAGGATGTGGAGGCACTGGAATGGGTGCAAAGGAGGTTTACCAGGATGTTGCCTGGTATGGTAGGAAGATCATATGAGGAAAGGCTGAGGCACTTGGGGCTGTTTTCATTGGAGAAAAGAAGGTTTATGGTTGACTTGATAGAGGTGTACAAGATGATTAGGGGTTTAGATAGGGTTGACCATGAGAAACTTTTTCCACGTATGGAGTCAGATATTACGAGAGGGCATAGCTTTAAATTTAGGAGTGGTAGGTACAGGACTGATGTTAGGGGTAGATTCTTAACTCAGCGAGTCGTGAGTACATGGAATGCCCTGCCAGTAACAGTGGTGGACTCTCCCTCTTTATGGGCATTTAAACGGGCATTGGATAGGCATATGGAGGAAAATGGGCTAGTGTAGATTAGGTGGGCTTGGATAGGTGCAACATCGAGGGCCGAAGGGCCTGTACTGCGCTGTATTGTTCTCTGTTCTATGTTCTATGACTCTCTGTGTGGAGTTTGCACATTTTCCCCGTGATTGCGTTTTCTGGTTTCCTACCTTAGTCCAAAGACAGGTCAGTTGAATTGGCCAATCTCAATTGTCCTTAGTGTTAGGTGCATTCGTCTGGGCAAATGGGTCTGGGTGTGTTACTCATCGGAGGATCGGTGTGGACTGGTTGGGATGAAGGGCCTCTTTCCACACTGTAGAGAATCTAATCTAATTTAAATGACTGCTGAGATAGAGCTGAAGCATTGGACAAGCTGTGTATCTCTTCCAGGAGCTGGCAGAAGAGATGATACAAACTTCCATATTGTAAAATTCTATGAATCGCAGAAGTGTGAAATGGAAATATATTCAGAGGTTCAGGTCAGGAACCGAATCACGGGATCAGAGCTAGGAAAGAGTCAGACTGCGAAAGGTGTTCAGAGGGACAATACTGGGGGGAGGGGTGGATTAGAATTCAGAAGGAGTTGAGAGACTGACTACAGGAAAAGTGTTGGTGGTTGGGCATGGAAGGTGGTTGAGGGAGCAAGAACAGGAAATGCGTCAGGGAGCAGAGAGACCTTGGGGTTCACATCCATGATTTTCCGTACGTCGCCAGGCAAATTGAAGCAGTTAATAAACTACAGGACGCTTGGATTTATGAACGGCCACATTGAGTGACTGCTTTGCAAGGCGAGATCATATAATGAATTGCATGCAAAATTAGCTTGGTGGTTGTAAACAGAGCGTGAAAATTGACTGCTTTTGTTCAGAGTGAATGCTTGTGACCATTCATTGCCACAAGGATCGGTACTGAACCCACTGATGCTCATCTTTTATCGAAATGGTTTGGATGGGACGAACAGACGCATGCCAAATAATCTTGTGAACGACACCCCCATAATTGGTGGTATTGTGGACATTGAAGCAGGTTTCGTATAATTACAAGCTGATTAACAAAGTAGCAGTTTAACATCTGTAGAGGTGGATTGAAATGCCTGGAAGAATATGAATAATCTGATAGGGAAGGAGAACGCTGGAGTGTTTATCCAAGTCTCCAGCACAGACACACTCAGGACAGAGTGTTTGGAAAGTAGTACAATCAAACTTCAAGCACACTGGACAGAAGAATGATGATGAGATGATGGACAGTTAGTACAGGAATGATGGTTTTATACCTGAATGCACGTGATATAAGGAATAAGATAAATGAGCTTGTGGTGAAGATCAGGTATGACATGGTGGTTATCACGGTCACTTGACTGAAGGGATTCGGATTTGGGAGCTGACTATTCAAGGAAAATAGCCAGATGGACAGAGGGATAAGAGTTCTTTGATTGGTAAGAATTAAAATTATATCAATAATAAGAATCAAGTTAGGGTCAGATTGTGTAGAATCTGTGTACTTTGAATTGAGGAACCGCCAAGGTTAAAAAAACGGACTGAGAGTTATGTAGAGGGCTCCAAAGAATTGTGGCCGGCACGGTGGCACAGTGGTTAGCACTGTGGTATTTTTAAACAGCTTGTGGTGGAACCCACTAGCGAACAGGTAATATCACATGAACTGTTGCACAACAAGGCAGACTTGTTAAGGAAGGTTAAGGTGAAGAAACCCTAAGGAGGCAATGACCGCAATATGATTCAATTTACTTTTCAATTTGAGAAGAAGATTAGAGTATCAAAAGAGATTAGAATGCGAAACTTTGGCACGCAAACAAACAACAATATGCTATCCTAGGAAACAATGGTGTATCACTGACCCGGAGATGGAACAGACTGGAACTTCTGTGCATGCCACTGACTCCTGAGTAGAACTGACTGACCCCACTGTGTATGGATCACCTTCCCCAGAGTATTGGCAGACAAATCTTTCTCTGTATGTATCGTTGACCGCAGGAAGGGATCAGACTGCTACGGCTATGTGTTCATCAGTATCCCGAGTGTGTGCAGAGTGACACTTGTGTTTGTATATCTCTGACTCCAGAGGAGAGTAGACTGATCCAACTGGTGTGCTTCACTAACTTCAGGGAGAATCAGACTAACCCAGCTGTTAACCTCATTTTAATTAAACCAAACACACAGAAAAGCTGACCTCGCCTTGCAATGTGTTAAAGTATGAATCACAGAGAACTACTCAAATTTCACCATTTAAAACAAAATACCACTTTTATCCTTTAACTCCAAAAGAAAATATGAGACAAAACCTATTCACAACTCTAAGACTACTTTCTATTGTAATTTTGTTGTCTACCTCCCACTCTATAACAATATACTGATCTGATAAACGAACTGTTAAATTTACAGCAATCAATCTTCAAAACCATTTGTCGCCGTCGGGCATCAAATTCCCTATGTTTGGAGATTTCCCTTGGGCTGTCTTTGGTGTTCTGTTGTAAAGAGGTTTTATGTGACAAAGGTACGCTTTAGAGAGAAGTGTTGTGGACAGTGTGCATGACAATGGTAGGTGCTCTTTCTCTGGCTAGCCGTGCAAAATGCTGCTTTTTATACCCCAAAACATCGGATCACCTGAAAGGTCTGATGTTGTGAAAGCATTAACATTCATTACGATTGGATTTTACCGTATTGGGGCATAATTTGAACTGATTAGTTGAATTCGAATTGTTGACAAAACAGCTCTGTATCTGAGTTGTAGCTCAAATGTTGCATTTTCAAATTGTCCAGTACACTTTGTGCATACAGGCAGTCACATGATAATGTTTGCCAGTTTTTCAACTGACACTCTCTCTTAAAGGTACAGTACAAGCCGTGAAACTCAGAACACCACTGTATATGATTATCACATGTTAATATGCGCTTACTGACCATCTGTGGCCTCTCTTCTGACTCTAAGTTAAAGTCAAATGCACTGATCCTGTATTGGTTTCTGACTTTGAAGATTTAAAACCTCAAAAGTGGGCTCTTGCTTCGAGGTCAGTTAAAATAATCAATAGGAGCACGGTCTGTTTGAAGCAATAACGATGTATAATGAATGTGAGTGTGTTATCCACCCCAGAAAGGATATGAATACCAGTGGTAATAGTGACACATTCCACTTTAAGGCAGATGCATGAGATGCACGGTCTTTCAGGAAAACAGTGACAACTGATACATTTAATCATAGCAGAGGGGATAAGTTCAGGCGCATTTACAGAAGTGCATCCCCATCCCTTACCATTGTGGCAATTTGGACAGGATGACTCACAATTATTGGAGTAAGTCCCTAATCCTGCAAATACTTTAGAAATATTTAACACCCGCATGTTAAGACTTGGAAAATAAAAAAAATGGGGTCAGGAATCTCTTTCAGAAGTAAGGGCGTAGCAAACTACCTCAGCCTCTCCAAATATTTTGTTATGGGTTGTTATGAGTTTCTGCAAAGAAATTGTGAGAGAAAGACAACGTTCCCTCTTTGTCTCTTTTACGATGTGATCTCTCTGAATAGGGACAAGGTTTGCCAGAGATGCCCACAGACCAAATTGAATAAAACTGTCAAACAATACCCTTACAGGTAAAAATAAACATTTAGACTTGTTCTGTAAATGAACTCTTCAATATCTTTGACGCAGTTTGCCATTGCAATTCTTGGTGGCATTAAGTATCTCGGCACACAAGGGAACTTTTCTGGCATAGTTGGTACACAGTTTCTGTTTGCTCAGGATCGCAGAGGTAAACTATACCTTGTTGGTGGCAATGGCAAGTCCACACAACAGGTCAAGTTCTATTTTTATCTTGTCCCCCCTTGCAAGATTGGAGACAGCAGAGTGTCCATTGTAATAAAGTATAAACCATTTCCTCCTTGTATATAATTATATACAATATACACATAATCAATTAAAATTGGCAGCAGCAAAGAAGGTACACAAACTAGGATGATTCACCCATATTCTGTTTTGAGTATGGAGAGAATACACTATTTGACGGTCTAATTTGTGCTCTTCAGCAGGCTTGAAGGTATAAGAGCAATTTTAATATCAATAATTCTCAAATTAATCAAACTCAAAAACCCACTTAAGTAAATATATTGCCCACATTCTCAAAAGGCTCGTTCATTTTATGCTGTGCACTCGGGATTCCCTTCCTACCCATTATTTCTTACTTTATATGGAATGGTTTAAAAAGGCGATTAAGCTAACCCATTTTTATAAATCCAGATTTGCTAAGATGTAACAATTTTCAATGTTTTGCTCATAGAAACATTAATATTACCTAAAATTTATATTGGTTCTGCAATATATCGTATTAACTTTTTTAAAAGAAACACACATTAACCTTCTGCCTAATCAAGTTGCCTGATCTACAGCTGTTGTTATCAGGATTTCGAATTAAGTGTAGAAACCAGATGGTGATGTCGAGCAGAAACGTTAGTCATGAATATTGGCTGGAGGGCAATGTTGTTCCCAAATTACAGTATCATGAAATAAAGCTTTCAAACATCACTGGAATTTTTCTAATATTGACGTAACCCTAGAAGTTCGACATTGGAAGAGATAAAATTATAAACCATCACTGATCAGCATCAAACATTTAAGAGAAAATAATAGCTCAGCCAGACACCTCTTCTTAGAATTAACAAACCAATCCAAAGATAGCTCAAATCAACCAGTGAGCATTCTTATAAGCTCCGTATGCAAAGCATAGCCATTTAGGATTAGCGTCTATGCTGACCCTCCGAAGTGTAACCCACCAGACCCATTTCCCTCTCTCGAATGCACCAAGCACTGTGGGCAGTTAAGCATGACAAATTCATGTGACCTGCACATCTTTGGACTGTGGGAGGAAACCCACGCAGACATGGGGAGAATGAACAAATTCCACACAGAGAGTCGCCTGAGCCTGGATTCGAATCTGGTACCCTGGTGTTGTGAGGGAACAGTGTTAACAGTGAGCCACTGCGTTGCCCAATGTGGCCAGTAGTATATTGTAATTTAAAGTTCCTGCAATTATTTCAGAAACTGAAATTTGCAAATTGCTTCCAAATTTCCAAACAGAATGGGAAACAATCCAAACACTAAATCCGTATGATTACAGTCAGTAAGCAATAGAAAAATCAACCTCTACATTGTGAGTTGCCATGAATAGACAGTCTCATTGCCCCGTGATTTATGCACCTTAAACAGATCTGGCATAACCGTCCTTATACTGTGTCTAACCGGTTTTTACTGGGGACACTATGGGATCAGAATATTCGGGTGTAATGCTGCCTGCTTGGCAGGTGTATAGACTTGCCCACTCCTTTAGAAAGAGTATCAGTTTCCTCCGCATGAGCCGAACATCTTTATCAATGTCAGATTTATTGAACAACATAGCATCACTCTGACAATGACATCTTGTGTGTTCAAAACGTTCAATATTCCCACAAGGCTCTAAAATCGTGGATCATATTAAAAACTCAGTGAAGAATCAGTGTATATTGGGCGATTTTGCTTTTGATAGGAAGAAAGCATGTCAATTCCCAATGTTAGCTCCAATGTAAGATGAAAGATACTATACTCCCTATTGGCCACATTTCAACAGATAAGACAAGGGCCCGAAATTTGTTCCTGGAGTTTTTAATGTCTTGTTGCCTGCCTCAAATGAGAAATGCTGGAGCCTGCCTGAGCCTATTTTCTGGATCCCCTCATTAAAATGTTGTCCAGCAGTGACCATTGGGTGGGCATATGAGGAAGGTACCGCCCCCAATGGATATCCTGTTTCCAATCAACCCGATCAGGGCTGTCATACGGCATTTGAGATTGCGAGAGGCATGCATATAATTTGTTTTACCTGTAATTTGCACCATGGTTCATTCTGGTTATAGCCTACACCCACCGCCCACCCCCGACAAAAAATTGCTCACCTCATTTGCGACGGGAATTCCTGGTGTTTTTCATGATGTTGGTTTGGAAATGTCAATGACTCCAGGCGGAAAACATTGCAAAAATATAGGGTTAAATAACGCTCATTAGCTTCTGACTATCGTTCAACTGTTTCTCACTTCCATCAGACAGATAGACACATCTTTCAGGCTTTTAACTCCAGTCAATCGTATTAACTCAGGCTCTTCCCGGAGTTTTACTGCATTTACATCCGCATCACCCTTGGACATACTAAGAAAATTTGGCCAGTTTGGTCTTGCACTCAGTGGTGTGCTTCATTAACATAACTCTAGTTAAGGAAGAGTTATGTCAATCAGGTTCAGTGTGACGCAGGCCATTTATCTCCATGATGTCAGCTATAAAGACTGGATGCTTCATTTTCAAAAGAAGACAAGCTTTGTAACAAGTGGGTGGTTTATTTTAAAGCTGGAGACAATCAGGAGGTGTGAGCGGCTCAGCAGGTATCCAGGAACGAAATCCCATTCCTCAAAAAGGGTACGTATGCCAGACACAGATTCTACTCGGAATCCTGATCCTAAGTTCTGTATTTTATTGTATAGTATTGTTGTTTTAAACTCGTCAATGCATTGTTCAAACTTAGTGACCTTGCATTGTTTCCTCATGTCCGTTTTATATATATATATATATATATATATATATATATATATATATATATATGTATATGTATATAAACACACATACACGCCCATTCAAAGTCACCGCCTAGTAAGGTCGCTTTCCATTCTTTAATTAAAAATGAATTAATACAACCATGTTTTAAAGTAAACATGAGGCAAGAAAACAGGTCACTGACAATGTGTAAAGGAATAAAAACACGCATCCCTGCCTATTAAGTTTTGGGTCGGGCTAATACAATTGATTATTATAAATACTATAATATACTATTATTAAGTAATAAATAAAATAATCATTATCTGTAATTGAGGTTGGGAACCCAACAAGTGACTAAGACATTTTAAGAACTGTTCTCTGCTGCTTTATTATTCTTATTGCATCATTCTCTTCCATCTGTAGTTGATCTCTGGCCTCTATTTTCATTTTATCCTTATTTAACCAATTTATCAATTTATGTTTGTCTAACTTTAAAGCATGTTCCTAACTATACATTTTGGAATCTTGATTGTCAATAATCTGAAATTTAGTTTTAGGATTTGAATTTTCAGCTAACCAAGAATTGCAAGAGGTGAATAACTAAATAGGAGATTTGTCGCTTTCACTTGTCTTGGCTGTGACATCATGGAGCCTGCTAACTCCATGGCAATGGAACAGTGATGCTGCAAAAGAAACGTTGATTGATTTAACACCGCCCCCGCCCCCATTCGTCAATATGTTTGGCTGTCCAGACTGTCCAAAGAGTGCTATGCCTGGTGACAGCAGCGCCTGCCCTAGTCAGGCAGTAGTCCTTTTCCGTTTGTTAGAGACATCTAATGATTTGGACATATTTCAGTTTCGATTTTGGGGATAGCACTGAGTGGAGTTGAACCAAGCATACGTAATGCATTACTGAGTGGGGATCCATTTGAAAAGGAGTTCGGAAAATAGTTTTCATTTATTTTTGTGGGCATTGGCGACTCAACACAACTCAGTTCTCTTTGCTTTGTTTTGAGAGCAAATCTCCTCTGTGGTGACATATCAATGGTCATTATTTTCAAAATATACGTCTGAATAACATGAGGCATTTTATTTTCTTACAGTCATTAATATAAATTGGAAATTCATTTATTCAGTATTTAATAGTTAAAATGTTTTAATTTTACAGTTCACAACTTTGAAATCCACTATAATTACCCGATTTTAGTCCCTTAATTTAAATCGCAGATTAGGTTTCTTAAGTCGTCCTGACCAGTCATTGCTAAATTACAGTGCTATAGATCGTGAAATAATTGGACCTGTCTTAAAGGGTTTTGTATAATCAATTGAAGAAAAAAACTTCTCATGCAAGAATAATGGCCCAATCCAAAGACACAGATAATAACCATAGGAATTTTTTTTCAAAAAATATGATTTATCACAACCTAATGTTGAATTGAAACTTCAACTGTCATTGAGGGAGGTGGATCCCTCAAGAAGACTACAATCATCCTTATGACTAATCAACATCAAAACTCAAATTAAGTGGAAACAAATGAGTCTGAAACAACAAAATGTTTATTATGTTGTCTACTTCCGTATTTAACTTGTTTAAAATCGAATTAGTTTTGCCTTCATGTAAGGATAAAAACGATTATATAGAAACTAACAATAGGACAGTCATGACCTGCATAAATAACATGAGATTATATTTTATTTCAAAATCATTGAAGGATCCTTAACCTTAAAATGAATCATGTTAAATTTCCAAAATGCAAATCATCCCTGATCTCGAGTTCCAGGGAAAAAAGGACAAACATTCAATTACCAAACAAAAGAGCATCAAACCGAATCAAAAATGGTTATACTTGCTCCGAGCAATAGGGCTCTCTCTCTCTCTCTCTTTCTCCCTCTCTCTATCTCTCTCACACACACGGACACACACACGATAACTGAGTCTTCAGCTTTGGCGTTTAATCTCATAAATCCTGGCTGTGGCACATTGTTACTTAACCAAGTGTGGAAAATCTAAATATCTCTCAGCGCTTCCACTTGTCAGTTTAAAAGTGCATTCAGGGTAGGTCTTTCGTGCCTCTGCGTTCGGCTACAACCCAGGGGAAATACATCAGTGTCTTTAATAGTTGCCCAATGTGTCCTAACTGCCAAATTCATTAAAGTCCACAGCACATTTATACGAGCCAACTAAAACTAATATTCGGCCCTCGAATGGATCAGGGACATCTTGAAGCATGACGCGGATCCCGGTGTGGGTCCAGGGTTTTTCCAATGGGGTTTCACCTATCATAACCATGGGACAAGCACATTCTCTATTACTAATTTTATAAATCTCAATATTATTTTATAAGATCTTTCTGTCCAGACACAAGCACCCTCTTGACTACCCACATTAGCATCTTGTAGCTCAGTAGCAATAATTGTATCAGCTTTTCTAACAGCACTTCTTGTACCTGGCCAGCTTTTGTGCCGTCAAATACCCTTCAGATTTCTTAAACAGAAAACACCAAAATGAACAGAAACAAAACACCAAAAGCAGCAAAGCAAGACAAGCCAAGCCGAACAGATACATCAGAAATAAGCTTGAAATAAAACTAACATTTATCAACAGCCTGAAAACAAGAAACAAGACTAATGTTCTGCAGAGCATTCTCGATAAACTGAAACACTGACAGTTTTGTTATAATATACCATGATACTTCTTTATTTCACGGAACAGTTTAGGCATTAACTTAGACAACGCTAATCCAACCAAATCAGGTTTTCTTAACTCTGAGAAGGTTTCAGATTTCCTTTCTACCTATTTTAAGCAGAACAATCTTAGTCAGTATACCTTAAAATTACGATCAACCGCCTGTATTAAAATATCGAGGCCACCTGCCTCCGTAATCATCAAAAATATCGGAGCTATCTTCCTCTATAATAGTCAAAACATTGGATCACCAGCCTCCATAAATGTTAACTGCCTGTATTAAAATGTTGAGGGCACCAGACTGCGAAAACTGTCGAGGAGATTGTTTTTAAATTCAGAAGTTAACGATGTTCGAGAAATGAAAGTTGAAGACTCCCCTCAGAGTTCAGCAATTTTTTTCGAAAACCGCTGTCCAGAAGTACCAAAAGAACCCCAACTTCAGTTAATCTCTCTCCCCTTGTTTTGTAGATAGAGTTCTCTTAATCCTTCTCTTTATAAGACCGATCCTTGCAGGCTGGACTAGAAAATAGATCGCGAGGTATCACGTCAGACGCAAATTGAATGAGAAGAAAAAACAAACGTATAAAAACACTGACGTCTGGCCGGCTGCATTTCTCAACCCTCAACAATGAAGGACTCAAGGTTCTTCAACCATTGTCTGCTATCTGTCCATGCCGAACCAAGAGTCACGGCACCAAATGAAGATTTAAACCCCTCCAAATGTGTTTGAGACGGGTCAAAAGAATTACTAGAAGCCCAATCTGTTTGAAGCAAGGTCACCAGTTTCATAAATTAAGGCAGACCAGCACAGACTTGTACAGCAATACGGAGGTTAAAAGCTTCCGTCGAGAAATGGTGCAATTACATTCGAAAATTACACATTATTTATATTTTTTAAGAGATTGTACAACCTTAATTCCAAGAAAAGATCAATCACATTTAATAAGCTGACATGATTTACAGCAGGTTCACCAAATGATATTTCCTGGGAAAAGGCTCTTAATTACAAGAAAAGTCCATTCAATTGTCATATGGTGATATGATTGACAACAGCCCAATCCAAGGATATTCCCTGGGAATGGGTTCTCCAATTTACGTAGATCACCATCTAATGCTAGCAGTTCAACGTTAATTCGAATAGAAAATCACTATCTTATGGTTCATATTATGAAAAAATAAATTCATTGTTGTCTCTTTTCTCTAAATACAGCCAAAGCAACAGTTCAAGTTCACAGAGTCAAATCATTACTTGCAGCCAAATTGTGTGTTATTTTAAATTGAAAAGCCATTTTGTGATTAACAGAAATCTACATGTACTTGTTGCTACTGACAACAGTCTAACTTCAAACTTTAGATCCTCAACTTCAGTATTTCTCGACTACATTTTATTTTTAAGTGACTTTAATGTGAGTGAAATTGGATATTTGAGCACATTCTTCAACTGATCCCTGAATTTGCTCAATGTTACGGCATAAATACAAATATTTGTACAGTGACTGGTGAGCTGGCAGATGTATCCAATTTCTGCTACAAAATAATGGAGATAGATTGCCTTCAGTCCCAATCGCCACATTCGTTTCCATATTGAGTGGAGCATAAAAGCTGCCCATGATATTACCAAATTGGCTGAAATGAGAAACAACAAGATTATGGACTTTCTTCGATTTTCCATTTTTGGGTCTGTGGCATTTTCCCCTCTGCTGTGAGTCTTGAGTCTCCTGCGAGCTCTGTTGGCAAGTACGATACGCCTGACACAAAATGCATTGAATAGCACAGTCAAAAGAATTGCCAAACATGGGGTTAGGAGATGATGAATGATTTCGAATGTTCCCCACAAATGAGATTGTCCAATGCCTGGTTTTTCATGACAAAACCAAGGGAGATTCTTTAGCCGATACTTACCTGTTAGCATAAAATACCAACAAATATTCTTTAAACAGCTCAGTACTGTCACTATTCCCAAAATTACAGATGTAATTTTCTCGTTGCAATATTTACGTTTCAGATTTTGGCAACAGATTGCCACAAATCGATCAAAGGTAAAAGCAACAGTGAACCAGACAGAACAGTCTGTGGCTGCATGGACAAGAACGGCATGGATGTTGCACACAGGGATCGACTTCATAAACAGAAATTTTGCATTATATACAATTGGAATATGCTTCAGTATCAGGTCAAGGATGTTGACCAGCAGATCCGCCACTGACATGTACACCAGATACCGGTTGATACATTTTGATAGACCACACTTAGTCCGAGAGAGGATTGCAATAGCCAGCCCGTTAACTGCAAAAAAAAACACAACCTGTAAATTATCCATCAGTTGAAAAGTACGCGTTACATTTGACAGAATGCAGAGGAGCAGAGGTTCAGGATACAGAGGCAGCTACTTGAGATGTGATGGATGGCTTCATTCAGTTTTGTGTACCTTTGAACCCCTTGCTACTGATTATTTTTGGGATCAGACTTATTTTGTACATAAGTCACACTGGGCTTAAAACGTTCACCTTCCTCCTACCTCCAAACATGCTGTCCTGAGAATACCAACACTGGACTCGAAACTGAAGTCAGCAGGGTAAACACAGGAAGAATGTTCCAGACGATCAGAAGCAGCAGGACCGGAAATAAGTGTGGTGACCTTCCAAGTTTCGGCATAGGACTGAAATGAAAGGTGAACTCTGATTCTCTCTCTCTCTTCCTCTGTTTGCCATGATGACCTCTGTGTCAACGGCCCGAGAAGATCACTCGCTGGATTTCAGTGAACATATCAGTGAAAGTAATGTGTCAACACGTAGCAGACACAAAAGTACACTGAGGGGATTAGATAAGACCGGAAGAGGAAATTGTTTGGACTGAAGCAGCATCACGAACGGTGCATATAGTTCCTCCAGCCAGTGTAATTATTCCAAAAGCTGGAATAGATTTTGGACGCGCAAATGTGGACTCAATGGAGGTTAGGACCGAATAGCTATGAGACACGCCTGGCAGAATTAGTTTAGGGATGCTTCAGATGGCTTCTGACACCCTGTGCAGAACTGTGTAAGACAGGGATATTCGAAACGACCAGAGCCTCGGAAGCTATTTCCATTGCCGGCCATCGTTTACAACTGGATGTTGGCGAAACAGCAGTTCTTAAATATCAAACTTTCCTTTGTGAACGACTCACATCTGTCGCTCTCATGCACTCGTGCTGAATGTGAAATAAATTCTGGATTGGATCTCTTAATTATGCCTGCAATTCGTCTTTTTGATTTGCATGATCCTACTCTGGAACGTCTGCTTTAGTGAAGATTTAGTTCCTTGGTTTGAGTTCGATGATCGAATGAGCCAAGATCACTTCAAAATTCACGCTTTCAAGTTCACTTTGGAGCCTTTATAATTTGCCTCTGACTGTTAGAATCTCCAAATACAAGCTTGCCCACTTCTAACTTACATTTGTTCAGGTGAATAATTCGGATAGTAAAACTAATACCAACGAGCTGCTGGGAGTCTGAATGCAATCATTGGTGTACTATTTCATTGTACCCGCTTTTGGCTTGCTCCAGTGTTTAGACCAACAATGATCTGATCTAGCTTTGTAAATGCAATGGCTGCACAAGAGTAACAAACAACAAAAAAATACACTGGCGCAGGCCCTTCGGCACTCCAAGCCAGCATCATTTCAGATATTCTATTTAAATCAATCACCTATTTTCTTAACATCTATGTTCCTGTGCTCCCTGCCCATTTGAATATCTACTTAGATCTATCATAAATTACGCTATTGTGCCTGTCTCTACCAACGTGTTCCAGGCATCCAACAAAATCTGTGGAAGGAATTTTCCAGGATATCTCCCTTAAAATTTTCCGCTCTGACTATGAAGTCGTGATGCCTAGTAATTGAATCTGCCAACTGGGAAGAAAGCTTCCTAATATCCACCATGTGGCTACGTCTCATGATTTGGAATATCTCAACCAATTTCACATCCCAACATCTGTCTTTCTATTGAAAATATTCCCAACCCACTCAACTTTTATTCATAGCCCCCTCCCTCCATATCAGGCAAAATCCTGTTTTACCTCCTCTGCATCCTTTCAAAAGCATCCAATCCTTTTGATAACATGGCGACCAGTACACATTATTCCACTATTTCTATACAACTGGGACATGACCTGCCAACTCTTGTACTCAGTACCCTGACCGATAAAGGAAAGCATGCAATATGATTTGCTGATCACTCTGTCGATCTGTTTTGCCACCTTCAGAGTATATGAACTTCTAGATCTCTCTGGACATCGGTTTTCCCCAGGGCTTTCCATTTATAGTACAGATCGCTCTTGGATATGATCTTCCAAAGTGTTTCATCTTGCATTTGCGCGGTTGAAGTCCATCTGCCATTTCATCGCCCTCCTCTCCAATCTATAAATATACCGCTGCTCTGTCTGACAGACCCCTCCATTATCTGCTACTCAACTAATCTTAGTGTCATCTGCAAACTTGCTAAACAGACCATTTATATATTCCTCCGGATCATTTATGTGTAACACAAACAACAATGGTCCCAGTATGCATGTCTGGGGAACACCACTGGTCACAGTTCGGTATTTTGTGTAACTCCGCGACACTACTACTCTCTGTCTCCTTCTGCCCAGCTAGTTCACTGCCCATACAGATAGTATATCCTCGATTATCCCTATCGGTTTTCCCTTCTATCCCGTTTAAACCAAAGGGCACCTTCAGCAATTTTCCAGTCCTCGGGGACCTCACTCGTGTACAAGAATACTGCAACGACATCTGTTAAGACCCCAGCTACTGGCTCTCTCCCTTCCCTCAGTATCCTGGGATAGATCTCTTCTGAACTAAAGGACTTGTTCATTTTATTGCGTTTGAGAACACTCCCTACTTCTGCCAACGTGACCGAGAGTAATCAAACATCTTCCCTCAACCAAGTCTCAGGAATAGCAAGAACATCATGCTCCCATACTAGCAAAAGCCCTAAAATCACCTGTCTTACTTACTGTACTTCTCACGTTAAAACAAATGCACCTCAGTCAACCTATCCTTTTACATTCATCATCTGCTCCTTCCTACTCTTCCCCCTTCGTCACGCTGACTTCATTACCTCATTCCTTACAGACTGAGTTACTATCTACTTACTGTACTCTATCTTCATCAATTGGTTCCCACACCCCTGCCAAATTTGCTAAAACAGTCCCCAACATCGTTCACAAATGTGCATTCTCAATCATTGGTTAAAGTCCTGCCCAGGTGTAGAGCGTCCAAGTGGTAATATTCCTATCTCCACCAGACCCGGTCCCAATATCCCCAAAAGTTGAAAACCTTCCTCCTGCACCATCTGTCAAGTCACTCATTCATCCTGTCTACTCTTTTGTTTCAACTTTAACACGATGTATCAGTTCACCCGCCTCCCCAGAGAGCAACTCAGCTTCTCCATCTCACCGCTCATACTGCTGCAAAATGGAGCCCACTTACTCTCAAAGTCAGTCCTTTTAGAGAGAAATTTACATTCCCAGCAGCCCCGATCATCGCTGTCACTGCTTCCTCCGCTCCTAAAATGGAGGCAAGGAATCCTGCAATGAGTCAATCAGCTCCTGAATCTCTGCAAGCCCTATTCACCATTGACAAGGCACAAGTCAGGAATGTAATAGATCCCCGACAATTGTTGGGCCCAAATTGAACAACAATCCAGGAATTCAACACCATCGAAGATTTGACGCCAATTTTATTAGCACAATATCGACAAACGTCCACTCCATATGCCAACAATGCTCAATAGCAATACGTGTGTTACCTGCAGGATGAACTACGGAAATTCACCAAAGCTTCTTATACACCACCATTTAAGCACAAGAAGTTTCCTCTAGAAGGATATGGACAACAGATACATGGGAATACTACCACCTACACGTTCGCTTACGTACTACTCACCATCGTGTAGTTGGAAATATATGGGCTGCTACTTCAGTGTGGCTGGAACAAAATCCTGCAATCGCCTCCTTTAGGGAATTGTGCATCTACCTATAACATGCGGACTCACAGCATTCTAAGAAGGCACCACGCTAACATCTTCTTAAGGGTCAGCTGCAGACGAGCAATAAATTCTGCTCTCAGCCATTGACGTCCACATCCCACCAGAGCAGAAAAGAAATGGATAGATGACTGAAAAATAGACTCCAACCGAAAGTTTCAGTTTGATTGAAGAATGTTGAAGCAGCGAATACAATCGGGAATGAAACCATCAACATAATGATGACTCGCTCCCTGTTAAATATTGTATAGAAAAAGAGATATTATGGTTCTTTCTCTCACTTTGGGAGCTATGGCTCGGAAGAAGTTTCACTGGATCTGAAACGTTACATCTGATTTCTGTTCACTGATGCTGCCAGACGGCTATGTTTTTCCAGTGTTTTGTGTTCAGCTGTTTGACTTCCAAAAATCTACCATTCGGTTTGTTTGGTGCTGTTTGTTGGGTTATGAGAAGTTAATCGGTCATGAAATCAAAGATTTCTGAAGAAACTATGATTTGCAGGCGTGTCAGCACATGTGAAGGCAAAGCAGCTCAGCATTTTGTGTCCTGTGAGCCTTCTGTGAAACTCGGAGACAAATACACGCTGTTGATCAGGGTTCAGTGACAGGCTCAAGTTTCAATCGCTGATATTGCAGCAGATATAACAGACAGGGTTTGGGATGGCATACATTTTGGCAAAAGAATGAAGACGAAGTCAGGGCGGAATTGAGTTCCTCAAAACGCCAATGACGTTCGGGCGGTGGGGGTGAAAAGGAGGACAAATGATGAATAACGCTGAGAATTTCTTCTTACAAGAAAAAATCAAGGGTTACTGATGCAACGTCAAACTTGCTTTTCAGGAGAGAAATTTTGAGTATGTATGTTCTCATTTCTAAAATAAAAAGGACACTTTGTTCAAGTCATTACAATGTCAAATTCCAATCTTCGTTCCATGCATTATTCTGATTCACTTGTGGGACGTGAACACCTTTGTTTGTGACAGCATTTCATTGCTGGTTTCGATTTGACTCAGTGAGAAAGCTGTTGTAAGCTCCCTTCTTAAGCTGCTGCAGTCTGTGGGATACACAGATTAATGCTGTTAAGGAGGCAGCTCCCAGATTTGACTCAGTGAAACTAATGGGATGGTTGAAATATTTCCAATAAGGATGGTGGATGGTTTGGAGGGCAACTTGTAGCTGGTGATACTCCCATGTAACTGCTGTCCTTGTCCTTTTAGATGTAAGCGGCCATGATATTTGAAGGTGCTGCAAATGTGCAGCGTATGTTATAAGTGGTACACGCTACAGCAACTGAGCATTGATGTCAGATGGAGTGAATATCTGTGTCCTAGAGACAGAGAATACAAAAAAAAGATAGCAAGCTTCAAATTTTAGAAGCCTAACTTTGCTGTAAGTTGGTTTCATGAGCCCAGTTTCAGGTCAAGACCACTCAGGTAGGATGTGGAACTGGTTAGAGGATCTTAGCTCAAGGTGTCAGCGTGGATGATATGGATGAGCTGAACATGGTCACTTCCCAGGACAGGAGATTTGATCGCGGAATTGGAGCTCATCTTTCTCTTTATATTGCAAGGGAAGAGGTCAGGAATGTGGTTTCAGAATGAGATTTGTTAACTGAACCCCTGTTGCTAGTGTCACTCTGCATCACACAGTAGCCCTGCAGTCAACTGAGACCACAAAAGGCAAAAGAAGCATTTAAACTGTTGGATCTCTCTTCATTTGATAGACCCCTCACCCCTCAATTCATGGCCAAAGTTTACTATATCGAAAGCCTTACCCACAACACCAACAGCAGCAAGGAATGGATAGTAAACGTGCTGTAACAGCAGAAGAAGATACCGTATTCGATAGTAGACTGTCATCCAGTGCTGATTCCTAATGTAATAGGCGATTTGTGAAGGAAATCTTCTATTGATAGTTGTGAAATTCCAGTCTGCAGTCTCCAGGTTCGGTTCCATTGCTGCACTATTTCGGTGCGCTCTTCTCAGATGTCGATGACTCCTCTCCCTCGATCTTGCTAACGCCGATCCCTCTGCAAGCCACAGCTGAGGGATCCCTTTAGTGCCATGAGATGGCACTTTGGAGTGTCGGCTTTATGCGGAGAAGAGGGGATACCTTTAGTGATGCAACAAGAATCCCTGGAGACTGACATCATTTTCGTCTCTGAACAATTAATTTCTGCTGACGTCTCAGAGAGCAACACGTCTTGTTCTCAGAAAATCACGAAACATTCAATTTCTCATTGAGACATCCTGAAAACAGGACTTCACAGAACAAAGTAAACACACAAACAGCAAAATTTTTCAATTTTGTAATTCTGAGCTTTTTCCCTTGAATTGACCAAGAGGTGGTTATGCAACACGTTAACCTCTGAATAAGGTCATGGCAGTCATAAACAATTTTAGTACAATCCTCTTAGCGTAGTATCAGCAATCGTGTACAGGCAGGGACGGGTCAATATTTTTGTAATACAAACTCATACTTCCATTGAGCACAAAACATGGAGTCAGAAGCTGCTACGCCCCTACATAAAAAGTGCTCGTCCAGTCACTTCTTAAAGGTTTTGTGAGAGTAACTGCCTCCATTACAATTTTCGGCAACACATCACTGGGTGTAAAGAAAATCTCATATCTACTCGAAATCACTTGCACCTTCACCTTATCCTGATGCCCCATGCTCTGACACGGATCTGCCATGGTTTGGCAATCATGGATCTGTTACGTATATTTCAGAAATTAGCAGGGAGTACTGAGGAGTCTCACAATTGAAGGAAGAATAGTAAAGAAAATAAAAAAAAGAAGAACACTCCAGCAAAATGGAGTGCTTTACAGTCAAGAGACAATATCAAAAATGTCGAGACTAATATGAACTGGGCACTTTTCAGTGTATACACTTCGGACTTATACACTTAATGGTATGGTCCCAGGGAGCATTGCTGAACAAGGAGACCTTGTAGTGCAGGTTCATAGCTCCATGAAACTGGAGTTGCAGGTAGATAGGATAGTGAAGAAGGTGTTTATTGGTCAGAGTATTGAGTACAGCAGATGGGAGGTCATTTTGAGGGTATACAGGTCATTGGTTAGGCCACTGTTGCAATATTGCGTGCAATTCTGATTTCCACCCTATCGAAAAGATGTTGTGAAACTTAAAAGTGGCCACATCTCTGAGAGAAGAAATTACTCCTCATCTCAGTATTACTTAGTACAAGTGTATTCTGAGCCACTGGTCCTTGACGTCCTCATGAGGAATAACATTCTCTCAACATTTCCCATGTAAAGCCTCTTTAAGAATTCTAATCATTGAACGTCAGAAAACTTCTGATTCTTCTAAGGTCCAGTAAGTACAGTCATGAGCAATTTGGGCTTTGCTCGTGAGATCATCCCTTCATATCAGGAATCACCCAGTGAACCTTGTCTGAACTGCCTCCAATGAAATGATATCTTTCTTGTAAATTTCGTTAACATTTCCGATTACCTGCTGCCTCTCTGTGCCAGCTTTCTGTGTTTTGAAAGCAAGTGCCCCAATCCCACTGTATTGCAGTTTTCTCCATTTAAATAACATTGTGTTTTTTGCTCTCACTTCCAAAATAAACTATTTCTCGTCTTCCCACATAATACAGCATTTACCACCCCCGCCCCCACCCCACGATCTGATTAAAAGTACAAACATCTCTGTTTAAACTAATTTGATATCTCACCAACTGCATCTTCACCTACTGTTATGTCGGCTGTAACTAAGACCAGTGAATTTTCTCTCCTCATCTCGGCTATAAATGAGTGAATCGTTACTCTGAGATGATTCCCTTTTGTGCAAGACTCCAGCCCAAAGGGGAAATAAACTCTGTCAAGTTCCAGAACAATTTAATATATGCCACAAAAGCTGATTCTCATTCGTCGGAACTCGGATGGGTGGAGGCTAAACCTACTCAACATCTCCTTATGAGACAGTCTCCCATACCTAGATTCAGCCTAATGAATGTTCTCATAAGCAAGATGAGGATATAAGTTCAATCTCCATTGGTGACTTCAGGAGTGTACTCTATTCTTCAATTTCATCTGGAACTCACTGCATGTAATGGTAGGGGAGGAAGAAGTACTCATTAGATTGAAAATTATTCAGACAACAGTATACAAGGGATCAAGTGGTTCATGCCAATGGCTCCCTGAAAGTGCGCTCAGCAGATCAGTGCCCCAGACCCAAGGAAAATCATTTTGTTCTTCGAGTGAATTTTGTGCAGATTTGCAGGGATGATCCCCGGACTTCGGGGTTCCGTTCTGATGAACATGTAATCGAATTCAGCCTTTACTGTCTGGAACTTAGATGCTTAACGGCGTTTGTAGTTCATGCCTGCTCGATCTTAATACAGAGAGTCAGATTCGATAAAAATAAACTATTTCCAAAGATTGAATTTGAAATCAAACATGTCCTGGGATTAAATACTGGAATTACCTCTTGCAATACATTATTGATCGACTTCTAGTTTATGAACTACTTCTGTTCAAAAACAGAGCTTTTCACCACCTTCTCAAGGGCAACGAGAGGCAATAAATGATGGTCTCAAACAAAGACACTCGCGTCGAATTCGAATAATTAAAAGTAGGACGTTCAGGAGAGATGGTAGGAATCACTTCTATTCGCAAACAATGTTTATAACCTTGAGAAGTTATAACCCGCACAGTGAAATTGTACACAATGATTATCAATAACATGGTCCCAAGACTGTCATATGGAGTTCTGTGTCAGTTCAGCCACTTCCTTATTAAGTGGCTGAGCTGGCTCCAGGTGACGAATAGAAACCCCCCTGTTCAAAGGAAGAATCGATTTTGAACTTCATCCGTTTTCATCATTACTCAGATCAGTATCTCAGTTTGGTTGTTGATGGAAATGTTCAGAAGACATGTTTAATATTTGTCTCCAGTTGATAACGGTCTCAGTTCGTGATCTGCATTTTATTCGAAGCCAATGTGGAGACAGTTGTCATTGTGTCAATGTTGAATACTTTCAGAATACTCTGTGAACACCTGAAAAGAGGATCTGTGTTGCAGTCTGATCATTCTCCCTGTCAGAATTACAGCGGTGATGTGACAACATTGCTTATATTACTTGACGCCCTAGTGTTAATGGAAGCCGCCACAGAATTCACGCGTTAAGGTTGGCAGAGCAAAGATAAATAGTTATCTACAAATGACTATCATTTAGGCCAAAATTTCTTTGATGATGATCTTCACTCACGTACATACAGACAACCAATTAACAGAATTACCAGGAAAATTCAACAATTCTATGCGTTCCAAAGCTTCATGATTAGATTAGATTACGTACAGTGTGGAAACAGGCCCTTCGGCCCAAAAATTTCAAACCGACTCGACAAAGCACAACCCACCCAAACCCTCATTTGCTCCTTCACCTAACTACGGGCAATTTAGCATGGCCAATTCACCTCATCTACACAATTTTGGAGGACACCGGAGCAAGCCCACTCAGACACGGGGAGAATGTGCAAACCCCACACGATCAGCTGCCTGAGGCAGGAAATGAACCCGGGTCTCTGCCGCTATGAGGCAACAGTGATAGTCACCGTGCCACCCAATCTTTGTATCATAATATGTTCACAGGCACAAAGCTGCATCTCTAACTTCTATGTCACGTTTGATATCAAACTTTTTCAGGCAACTTCCCAAGTTAATTCGTTCTTTCTGGTGTCAGACCAGTCAGCATTTGTTGAACTGGCCAGAAAACCAGAGTGAGCAAAACGTTGAGTCAGTCTCAAAGATTCGAAACATCATTTCAGTCCAACATATTTTTCACTTCTTATATTAGCAATATTCATTGTGTTTACTGTTTGGTGTGTCTCCTTCCTTGATTTGTAAAATCAAAATGCAACTAAGAACCAACAGTGAGCATAGCAAGACTCGTCCACAGTACTTCCCAGATTTGTTACGACTTACCATTACCTTCCTCCCCAGTTCTCAACAAAACGAATTTCTGCCTTCTCGAACCCACTTAACCACAGTGGGCTGTTCAAAGTTCCCTTCTGTCATTAAACGCAGATCCATCAAAAATGTGAAAACTGTTTAAAATTATTGATGATCACTCCAATGTTCTCTGCTGTTTCTGCCCTGGAAAGTCTCAATCATGTGATCATTGAAGTGAAAATACCCCTACATTTGCAGCTCCAATTCCTACTAATATACTTGGGAAACCGAGGCATTCTCTCCGTTCACCAGCATACAGGCTTATCAATAGTAACCGCCAACTGGTGTTTCTACCACCAGTCCAATCTGCGTTAGTGGACCAGTCCTCAAATATTATCTCAGCTGCTATAATACTACCCGTGATTCACAATGCCACACCCACGTCTCTTTTGCCATCTTTTCTGTTCTTGCTGAAAAATCTAAATCTAAATCACGGAATCTGCAATGACCATTGCTGACTCTCCTCGAGCCATGTCTCTGGAATGGCCAAAACATTGAAGTCCCAGGTACCAAACCATGCTGCAAGTCCACCTACCTTGTTCCGGATACTATAAGAACGTATAGCATCTATTCATAAAGCTCATCTCTACCTTACTTGTTGCACTCCTTGAATTAAAGTAAACTCACCTGAGACTTCAGGGGTGGAACAGTGACTCTGCACTGATGTTCACAGTGCCAGAGACACACATGTAGGGATATGGTCGGGGTCTACGTGGGAGGGTCGGTGCAGACAGAGTGTGTTGTTTTCTTCATAAATACATTAGCATACAGTTTGTTGTACAGTGGCAAGTGTATGTGGTTTAAAACATAATATCTTTGGTCAGTGCACCTGACCACTCACTACATACATTGTTTTATCCAGAAATCACTTTATCAGACTGCAGTTTTTAGCAAAGTTCTTGGTACATGTTCGATATAAACCCTTCGATCACAGAGCAGGCTGTCGAAAATTACCCAGTTTTGGTCATTCTATAAAGCACGCATTTGAGGCAGCTGTATTAGACTACTCAGTTTTGATATATCTTAAATAAACAATCCTTGATCGAAGTGCACTCTCCAACCCATTCTCCAAGTGTACTGTTTTGGATATGTTACCCTCAATCAGAGTGCAGTCTGTAATTCACATGTCAGTATAATTCATTCTGCATGCATCTGTTTATCTGAGTGCAGTGTGTACTACATACCCCAGTATATGTTTAAGAGAAAACAGAAATTCTGGAAAAGCTTAGCAGGTCTTGCAGCATCTGTAGGATAAAAACAGTTTACAGTTCGTGTCCAGTGACCCTCTTTCAGGACTGGACCCAAAACGTTAAATCTGTTTCCATTCCACAGGTGGTTCTGATTTCAGCATCTGCAGATCTTTGGTTGTTTTGTATAACTTCGTCAAACACAGTGCGACCTGCCCAAGTCTATGCTGTCATTCATATGAACCCTGCAAATACCGTGCAAAGTATAACTTACTTGCTCTAATGTTTTGTTTCCAGATAAGCTCTTCGACCTTCTTTCATGGTGTAACTCACTTCCCAGTCTGTGTTTTGTTTACGTGAAAACCCCTGGATTAGAGTGCAATCTGTATTACTCTGCCCAGCCTGTGTTGATCTACATGTCAACCTCTCGATCAGAGCACTGAGTATAACTCTCACCTCAACCTAGTTCGTTATATACTTAAAGCCGTTGATCAGAGTGCATCATATATCTCACTCCCCAGTCTGTGTTGTTGCACATATAAAGCACTAGAACAGATATGGTGTGGAACTGTCTCTCCAGCCACAGCAGACTGTAGCAGACTTCCCAGCAGAAGTGGTTTTAGATGTAAATTCCTTGATCATAACCGAGTCTAGCTTTGCCACTCTGTTCTTTACAACATCAATCCGTCAATTAAAGTATTGCTCCCCGCTTTTTGTTGCTTTAAGGATAAATTCCTCAATCGGAGTTAAATAAACAGAACTTTTTCTAACTGTTTAATCCCTCGATCAAATTACAATCTGTATCGCACACTTAGTATATGTTTGAAAAACAGCAGTTGCTGGAAGGTCTGGCAGCGTCTGCGAAGTGGAAGTAGAGTCGATATTTCAGATCCATGAGTCGCCGACAGAACTGGACCCAAAACGTTAAGTCTGTCTTCTTTACACAGGTGATGCCAGGACTGTTGAGCTTTTCCAGCAATTCTTATTTTTGTTTCTCTTTTCCAGAATCTACATTTCTTTAGCTTTTATATAAAACGACATCCATCAGTGTACAGTATATTGTTCTCGCTCGCCTGTTTTGTCTTTATGTACAAATTCTCCGAATAGAGTGCTGTTTGCAACTCATTTGCTGGAATATTTTGTTTTCGATCGCAGTGCAGTGTGTAACTCACTCTCCGGTCTCTGTTATCTTACATGTGAACACCTCGATCAGCGTTCAATGTGCAACTCACCCCTCAGTCCGTTGTTTTACAAAAAAACCCCTCGATAAGACTGCAGTCTGTAATTCTCTTCCCAGTTTGTGATGTTTTGTATATAAACCCGTCAATCAGGGAACTGTTTGTGAGTCTGTTGTCTCACTGTTCTGACACAGACAGAGCGACTGAAGACACTGATGGAGGCTGACAAGGAGAGTTTGGTTCCACGTCAACATTGACGGTGTTAAACTGTTTGAGAGCAGCATACCCCTCGAGGACAGTGAGATGGAGAGCAGCGATGTGATCAATATCCAGTTATGCTCCTCCTGAACAATATTAAGAAAGAGTGCTCTGCCAGTAGAGGTGGGGACGGGGGCGAATATTGTACATATTGACATCTAACCCTCATAATGTCCCAGTTCTGATGGTTCCTGCAGTCAAATAGCAACCATGCTTTGGCTCCCCATGTTGCGTTCAGTCAGAATTATTCTGCTTATAATTAATTTCACAGAACTTTGATCAACACAATGTATTGTTCATTCATAGAGAGAAATGTTGTCTTGGTTTGTACCTGCTAGAAAATGAATCCCTCCTCTACTTTTTTAAACTCAAGGTAAAGCTCCAGCTTCAGTGTCCACTCCCAATACAGTTACAGCACAAGTTCACAGACAGGGTAAATCTCCCGCTCAACAGTGCGAGACTCGCCGGCTTAAAATCCATTGGATTGGTCAATATGAGGAAACCTTCTAATGCTGTAGTCCGTGTGCTAGGTCGACCTCCAATGCCGTTAGAAGGACAATAACTTTCCAGGTCAGGATGGTCTGTGGCTGGAGGGGCACTTGCTGGAGTTGTATTTCCATGTATGTCCTATCAGGCGTTCTTCTAGGTGGAAGCGAGCCCGAGTTTGTAGCATTCTGATATACAATCAGTAATCGGATTTTATTTTTTGGTGGCTCCATTTGTCCCGAGATCCCTGGTTCTAGAAACTGGATTTACGGAATGTAAATTGTAGAAGGCAGTAGGCATGTGATTCGGGGCCAAATAATTTGAGCATTTATTTCGAATTCCTACAATAACTATCACAATAAATCCAGTAAAAACACTAAACAGAGAAGTTAGCATGTCCAGTTATACAGAGGACAGAAATTAAATTTTCTGTTTTTCAGCGGCTGCAGCAACTCGAAGTGTGGGAGCGGTGAGTCACTGATTTGAGCTTTTATATTTGAAGTAAGAGAGCAGAGGTTTCTGGGAAAGGAGGGACTTGTTATTTTTATTTCCTTCCAGCTATATAAGTCAGTGATTTCTCAACCCGAGACCCTCCCACACAACCACCGCCTCCAACCTGAAAGACCAGAGCCATATCAGGTAAGCATTCCTTCTTTTGTACTTTGCAATAAGGGAGCTAGCAGGGATGGCAGTGCAGGGAGATCAATGCTCCTCCTGCATGATGTCTGAGGTGAGGGACACCATTAGTGCCTTATCCAAATACATCTGCAGGAAGTGCACCCAACTCTCGCTCCTCCAAGACTGTGTTAGTAAACTGGAGCGGAGCTGGATGAACTTCGGACCATTCGGGAGGCAGAGGCTGTGATAGATAGGAGTTACAGGGAAGTAGTTATTCCTAGGCACGAAGAAGGCTGGGTGACTGTTCGAAGGGGGAGAAAACAGTCAGTGGAGGGATCCCTTGTGGTCGTTCCCCTGAAAAACACGTGTACCGTTTTGGATACACTAGAGGGCGATGACTTACCAGGGCCAAGTATTGGGGCAAACAGCCTGTCCCTGTTGTAAAGAAGGGAAGGAGGGAAAGGAGGAGAGTGTTAGTCATTGGGGACCTAATAGTTAGAGTCTCTAAAAAAAGATTTGTTGTGAACGAATGGTTGGCGTGTTGCCTCCTAGATGCCAGGATCGTATCTTTAGGGTCCTGAAGGGAGAGGTTGTCCAGCCTCAAGTTGTGGTCCATGTAGGTACTAATAACATAAGTAGAAAGAGGGATAGGAATGTAAGGGAGGATTTCAGGGAGCAAGGGTGGAAGCTGAGAGCTAGAAAAAAAGAGAGCTGCTGTCTCTGTTTTGTTACCCGTGCCATGTGATAACGAGGCAAAGAATCGGGAGATATATCAGCTGAACACGTGGCTGCTAGGATAGTGCCGGACGGAGGGGTTCAGGCACTTGGATAATTGGGGTTCATTCTAGGGAAGATGGGACCTGTACAAACAGGATGGTCTTCAGTTGAACCAGAGGGGTAGAAATATCCCGGGTTGGAAATTTGCTGGTGCTATTTGGATGGATTTAAATTAGCTCGGCAGGGGGATGGGAACCTGAGATATAGTTGCAGTGTTCAGGAGAATGAGATTAGTGAGGACGGGCAGGATATCAGGGTCACAGGAATGTGTTGGCAGGCAGCAAGCTGGTTTGAAGTGTGTCTACTTCAACGCCAGAAGTATCCGAAATAAGGTAGGTGAGCTTGCAGCAAGGATAGGCACCTGGGACTTCGATGTTGTGGCTATTTCGAAGACATGGAGAGAGCAGGGTGAGGAATGGATATTGCAGAGTTCAGATCTTTCATTAAGAACAGGTGAGGTGGTAAAAGAGGGAGAGGCTTGGCCTTGTTAGTCAAGAATAGTATAACGTTGGCTGAGAGAACTTTTGACGAGGACTCATCTACTGAAGTAGTGTGGGTTGAGGATAGAAACAGGAGACGAGAGATCACACTGCTTGGAGTTTTTAATAGGCCTCCGCAGAGTTCCAGGGAGGTGGAAGAGAGGATTGGCAAAATTATTCTGGGTAGTGGTGAAAGGAACAGGGTGGTCATTACGGGAGACATTAACTTCTCTAACATTGACTGGAAATGCTTTAACTGTAGTAGGTTGGATGGATCAGTTTTTATCCAATGTGTACAGGAGGGTTTCCTGACACAGTATGTGGAAGGGCAGACAAAAGGGGAGGCCACACTGGATCTGGTGCTTGGTATTGAACCAGACCAGATGTTGGATTTCGTTGTAAGAGAGAGTGACCATAATTCATTCGCGTTTAGTTTAGCGATGGAAAGGGATCGGTACATGCCACAGGTCAAGAGTTATCGATGGGGCAAAGACAATTATGCTATTAGGCAAGAATTGGGGTGCATAGAATGGATTAGCAAAATTCAGCGGATGCAGATAATGGAAATGTGAAGCTGGTTTAAGGAACACATATTGCATGTCATAGAACAAAGAGCAATACAGCGCAGAACAGGCCCTTCAGCCCAGGATGTTGCGCCAACATGTGAAATATGCTCAGCTCGTCCCCCTAAACTATCTTAAAATCATTCATGTGTTTATTTGATTAGATTACTTACAGTGTGGAAACAGGCCCTTCGGCCCAACAAGTTCACACTGACCCGCCGAAGCGCAACCCACCCATACCCCTACATTTACCCCTTACCTAACACTTCGGGCAATTTAGCATGGCCAATTCACCAGACCCGCACATCTTTGGACTGTGGGAGGAAACCGGAGCACCCGGAGGAAACCCACGCAGAGACGAGGAGAACGTGCAAACTCCACACAGTCAGTCGCCTGAGTCGGAAATTGAAGCCGGGTCTCAGGCGCTGTGAGGCAGCAGTGCTAACCGCTGTGCCACCGTGCCCGTAGTGTTAGGTAGGGGGTAAATGTAGGGGTATGGGTGGGTTGTGCTTCGACGGGTCGGTGTCGACTTGTTGGGCCAAAGAGCCTGTTTCCACACTATAAATAATTCAATCTAATCTAAATGTCAAACGAATTTAGTGTCACACAGTGTTCAGTCAAGTCCTAACTTCAACCAAATGAAATGAAAGCGTTAGCGCCGCCATCCCCTTAAAGTTCATTGACGTTCCCATCACTGAATGCTGCACAAGTATTGGCGATTCATTTCTAGCTGTACCTGAATAACAACATATAATTGATGTTGCATCAGAAAGTCAGAGACTGGGAATTCCATGGCATCAACACTTGATTCTTCCTTGGAAACAGTCGAACACGAAAAACATCCCTCTGCTCCATCCCATAGTGTCAGCAGTGTGCGCCATGTACACTGTTGCTGCTCACTAAGAACCCTTTGGCAGCAGTCTCTACAGACATGATCAGTAACATGAAAATAAAAGAGACAGCATTTTCAGTGATAACTTGATGGTAACCTTCAAACCAGAACACTTCAAGATTTCGGACGACATCGCAGTTCTTTCATAATAATGGGAGTGAAACTCTGGACATTGCTTACTGACAGCACGGTTGCATGCGCTGACCCCAGCATGGACGACAGTGAGGGAGTTCATCACCACCTTCTACAGGGCAACTGGTGTGAGAATTATGTGCGACTTTGAAAACGTAGGAATGTGGCGTTGGAAAAGCAAAGCCAATCAAGCAGCATTTGTGGAGCAGAAGAATTAAGATTTCGGGCATAAGACCTTCATGAGGAAGGGCTTATGCCCGAAACGTGGAATTTCCTGCTCCTCCGATGTAGCATGACATGCTGTGCTTTTCCAGCAACACAATCTCGACTCTGATCTTCAACATCTGCCGTCCTCAACTTCGCCTACTTTGAAAAAAAAACACCATACTCAGTTATGGACCCAGAACGAGCACAGACAAGCACGATGACGAGGAATATTTAGTACAAGTGCTAACGTCTTGTTCAATGTGGTGTCGTACAGAGGCAAGTGAACACTTGACATAGAACCAGGTATAGAGCGATGGAATCTGCACAAGTGACGGAGATTTGGGTCATTTCATTATTTGAAAAAACAGTCTACACAAATTTCAGAGACAGGAAATAATTTAATTCTTCTCGCTGTTTAATACGTTGAACAATTTGATTAAAAGACAGTTCAGCATATTCTAAAACAGTTCCCTCAACTTAGTTTCAGTTACAGCATAACAACTGTTTTTTTTCCAGCAACTCAGCAACTGCAGCACAAAATATAGTTCATATGCAATGTCAGGCATCCATGTGGGACTGTAACCAAAGAAATGCATGCATCTCCATATTTGGGCGGCACGGTGGCACAGTGGTTGTGGGCGGCACGGTGGCACAGTGGTTAGCCCCTGAGACCCGAGTTCAATTCCCGACTCAGGCGACTGACTGTGTGGAGTTTGCACGTTCTCGCCGTCTTTGCGTGGGTTTCCTCCCGGTGCTCAGATTTCCTCCCACAGTCCAAAGATGTGCGGATCAGGTGAATTGGCCATTCTAAAATTGTCCGTAGTGTTAGGTAAGGGGTAAATGTAGGGGTATGGGTGGGTTGCGCCTGTTTCCACACTGTAAGTAATCTAATCATGTCAGATAAACCACCAGCATTGTTCATAAAAAGACAAAACTCCCCGAGACAACAAATACTAAAACAAATGACTTCCTTCCATTATTCATGTTCATTTCCTTCTGCTCAACTCGCAGCAAAAACATCACGAGTGAGTCCCCAAAGACATTCTTTGAAGCACAAATCTAATGTGTAACCTGAGAAATGAACAGGAATTGATGTTTTCTCTGAAGGGTCTCTTCGGCAGTTTGTGATTCCATGAATCCGTGGATCTGCTTGATGTTTCAGGAATTACACTGGATCCAGTCTCTCTCCAAAACAACGCACATATTAGAAATTTTACAGTGCACAAGGAAGCCATTTCAGTCATCGTGAATGTACTGGCTCCTAAAAGGGATACCCAGCTCGACCAGTTCTGCAGCCATCTCTCTGTCGCCCTCTCCATTCATCACTTTCAAATATATATTCAACTCTCTTCTGAAATCTCCTGTGGAATCCACGTCCACCACACTCCAAGGTAGTGCAGTCCAATTCTTAACAACTCAGAGTAATAACACCTAATGGTACAACATGAGAGCAGTACAAAGTCAGAGGGAGGTGGCTCAGCAGTTTGAAGCATTTTCTAGGAGAAAGTGAGGACTGCAGATGCTGGAGATCAGAACTGAAGAAAGCGCAGCAGGTCAGGCAGCATCCAAGGAGCAGGAGATTCGACGTTTCGGGCATGAGCCCTTATTCAGGAAGCTCATGCCCGAAATGTCGATTCTCCTGCTCCTTGGATGCTGCCTGACCTGCTTCGCTTTTCCAGCAACTCATTTTCAGTTTGAAGCATTTGTCAAGAAGCACATTGCAAATCCTAACAACTCTGGGGCTAAAGAGATTTCTCCTTATCTCATTTCTCACTCTCTTGCTGAAAAACTTGAAAATATAATCCCATTTACTGACCTACCAAATAATAGAAACAAAATATCCTTCTTTACCCGCCAAAATTGTTCATAATTTCCAACACCTCAATGAAGTTACCTCTTCTCTGGTCCAAGGAGAACAAGTCAAATTTCTCCAATCTTTATTCTGTCTAAAATCCCACATCCTTGGTAGTTAGTACACCCTGCCGCTACTGAGCACCAGTGGTGGAGGGGGTGAATGCTGCAGATGTGTTGCCAATCAAGTGGGCTACGTTTTCTGAAGTGGAGCATTGTCGGAATTACACCCATTCAGGCAATTCGGAAGCTTTCTATTCTAATCCTGAGTTGCGCCTTGTAAAGTGTTGGTGGTGTTTCGGAAGTCAGATGTTGACTTACTCGCACAAGATTTCTGAACTGCTTGTGTCACCCTTGCATTTATGTGGCAACATTTGAGTTGTATTCAGTTTTAGATCAAGAGTAACTCTGAGAATATTAATCAAGCATGTTCAGAGGCAGAGAGAAGTTCCCTGACTTCGAAAGGGTGATTTTGAGCTTTTTTTGACGCCAGCTCCCCATCTGTGGTAGGACAGCCCTGCTGGTAGACGTGTTCCAGAAATTGTATTCATTGGTCACAGGAGAGGGTTATGGGGTTCCACATGAGAAAAGTATGGTTTTTGAAGGTTTTTTGCCATCATTTACGTCCATTGATATCTTTCCCATTCACATTTAAGTGGTTTCCAAATGCTGATTCTCAGTAAATATTATTTGCCTTCTGCCAGGATGTTCTGTACACTCCAGAAAATTGTGCAATGTTGCTGTGGATGGTGCGCTGTTGTGGTGACACAAGACTAAAGTTGGCAAGATGGTCGCTTGATTTTTTTTCAAATTACACAAGATGGCTGAAAGGGTCTGTCAGTTACATACAGCAGACGGGCACGGTTAAACTTGTTGTCTTCATATAGACATATTAGATAAGATGAGATTCCCCATTGGAAGAAACATTAGGGAGGTTAACCTGTTCTCCGCAAACAGGCAGTTGTCAGTATATAAGCATTTTAAAAAGGGGCGTTTGTGTAAGGCCTGTTTAACGGCAGTTCAAAACGTTAATATTAACTAAAAAGTAGGAGTGGGCTGATGCTACCCTTGTTTAGTTAATTGTAGAATTAGGAATGCAAAGCGCAAGTTAAAAGCTTAACTGCATTCCTTTAGGAAGCGTTTATCAGCAATAAAGAGTCCTAATGCACTATTCGGGAAGATAAAGTTCTGAATCGTGTAAACACGGCTTCGAAAACTAACAAAGGCACAGGAAGTGGGGCAGGGGGCATGGAGTAGGCAGCAGAAGTCACAACCAGGGAAAGGTTAGCAAGTGGAACTTAAGTGCAGATGTTGGTAATTCGAACGAATTCTCACATGTGAAGAGCAAGGCAATATGAAAAGACAAAGTACAAAATACAGAATGAAGACATGGTTGTCCCTGAGTTATTTGTGGAATCAAAAGGAGTTTCATTTAATGGCTTGTGAAAGTTATAACATGCTTGAATTTCACTCTCTTCCGTGGAATTCAAACAGAATATTTTATTTGGAAAAGAGAGTTAGTTACGGAAAGTATTTAGAGTGGGAACAGTAAATGTTTATTTTGAGATGAAACATCATCTTAAACTTCAATTACAGGAGGGAAGTATAAGGATCAGAAACTACAGTTGTAAGTCAGAAGACCTATTGCTTTTTTGTCTCAGGCTGAAGTGAGACAGTTATTGTTCTCTACTTGTCAGTTGTTTATTGTATCAGTGCTGATCTTGCAGAATTTATAACAATTGATAGAAATTGATAGGGATTTAGATAGGGATGACCATGAGAACCTTTTTTCCACGTATGGAGTCAGCTGTTACGAGGGGGCATAGCTTTAAATTAAGGGGTGGTAGTTATAGGAGAGATATTAGGGGTAGATTCTTTACTCAGCGAGTCGTGAGTTCATGGAATGCCCTGCCAGTAGCAGTGGTGGACTCTGCCTCTTTATGGGCATTTAAACGTGCATTCGATAGGCTTATGGTGGATAGTGGGCTAGTGTACGTTAGGTGGGCTTGGATCGGCGCAACATCGAAGGCCAAAGGGCCTGTATTGCGCTGCATTTTGCTATGTTCTATGTTCTATGCTGATATGTTCCTTATCTGCCATTTTCAAGTCAGTACAGAATTTGGAATTTGTTTATCATGATCAACAACTGTTTAGGTTATTGGTCAATAATAAGGTACAACAGGCACACCTCTAAGATGGACTAAAAAACTCAGAAGCTTTGGAAGAACGCAAACACAGATGATGGAGTTATCTGGCAGACATACTGAGATTGTGAGAGGACATTAGACTGCCCATAGAGTAGTCCATCATTGATTACGTTTCTTTTTGATTGTTTATTTATGTTTGGGGTATGAACCGAACAATGAAATCGAAGTTGCATGCAATTACTGTAACGCAAATGTAAGTAAAATTCTGCATTGACCTTCTGCTCTGAGGTGCCATAAAATGATATTCTGTCCCACCTGAAAGCTGGATACTGCATAGTCTCTTGCCTCTCATAGATATGTGGAAATAGATTTCTGAAGAGGCGAAGGAACGCAGGACTTAAGACTCCACTATGATATTTCTCCCTACAACATATTTTCTTTTGATTTAATTTTGTGCTTCTCCACTATCATTGAAGTTGCACTTATCCTCGCAAGGGGTGAGATACCTTGGAGTGAGAGGCGAGATTTCAGGCAGTCAGAATGTGAGATACTATTTTTTTTAGAATGCATGAGCCTCTTGATAAAATTGCATCTAAAACATGAATACTCTTGACTGAGTAAAGTGTTTGATCAATCGTAACCCCTGGGATTTTCTCAAAAGCTATGGACGCATAGAAATCCATTTGACAATCTCAGGGAGATGTTTGAAGTATCTTCTGGAAACGCTTTATTTGTAAATTCAAATCAGACTCAGTCCAGTCTTGTAGTGTTTTTTTTAGCTCATTGCTTCATCGAACATATTGCATGATAAGAGTGAAAGGATATTTCAGCATGTGTTTCAACTGATAGCAGAACATAGTCTGTGTCACAGCATAAAGAAAAGGGTTTGTGCAGCAACTCAAGAGCTGCAGCATGAATCCAACTTTAGGTACAAGGTCAGATATCCAAAATGTTACACCGCTGAATATATACATTCGCTGCCATAGCGAATAGATCATTATCATTGTCCACAACAATATAAAATTAGCCGACAGTACAAATAGTAAAATGATGGATTTCCTTCGACTCTCCACTTCTGGATCTTTGGGATTCTTCTGACTTCTGTGTGCCTGGAGTCTCCTGCGTGCTCTGCTGGCTATTGAAATGTGTCTGACAGTTAAAGCATTTAGGAACAGAATCAAGACAAATGGAACACATGGGTTCAGAATGTAATGCAGAAAATCGATTATTGTCCAGAACAAAGTCAATGCTTTGGCCACATTTATAGAACAAAACCAGCGAGCCTTCTGAAGAGTGTATGCACTTTCATACATGAAATACCAGAAAATATTCTTGAAGCAGCTCAGTGCAGTCACTGTTCCCAGAACTACAGCTGCTGTTTTCTCACTGCAGTATTTACGTTTCAGTTTCTGGCAACAAATGGCCACAAATCGATCAAAGGTGAAAGTGACGGTGAACCAGACAGAGCTGTCAGTGGCTGCATAAAGCAGAATGGCGTGGATATTACACACGGGCACGGCATGCAGGAAGTAAAACTGCTCTCCATAAACAATTGGAATAAGTCTCAATGAAACGTCGAGCACAATGACCAGTAGATCCACCACTGCCATGGCTTCCAGGTATCGACTGACGGATCTGGAGAGACCACATTGTCTGCGATAGAGAATGATGATTGTCATGATATTAGCTGGGAAGGTGAGAGGTATGTGTTTAATAAGGCGATCAGTTGAGTTTGAAGATGACCATGAATCCTCGAATGTAATGAGTCGAAATGTTGCCCTAGCAGGACCATAAAGGGTGGCACGGTGGTTCCGTGGTAACCAGTGCTGTCTCACAAAACCAGGGATCTGAATTCGATTTCAGTCTCCACGAGAGGTTGTTTGTAATTTGCAGGATTCGACATGCATTTCGTCTCACTGTCCATAGAAGACTCGGCCATGGACAACTGGGGTGGGGGTTGGGTCTCGCTATAATATTTTTCGGAGGGTTGTTGTTACTTCAATGGACAGAATGATCTGCTTTTACGTTCTCAATAATCTTGCAGCTCATTCTGCACACTCAGCACCCTCTGCATGAAAAAAAAACTTCCTTTGTCCACTTTTTACTATGTCGCCTCTCACCATAAACTATGACAATATTCAAGACTTTATACCGTCCTTATTGACTGCTTTTTAACTTATTCAGGGAAGAACAACTGAGATTGTCTGTCACCTATGTGCGCTCTACAATGGTTTGAATTTGTGTTGTCAAAATTTCTTAATTTTAGTACACTTTGCAGAAATCGACAATTCACTGAGTGTTCAGTTGCCTGTCTGTGTTCTCGAAATATTGTCAACAAACCTGAAAATATTGCAATGAACTCGCCCAAAGAAAACACCAAGGAATGAGGCTGTTGATCGAATAATATAACTGATACAATAATTCACAGGTTGGAGTGGGTTTTGAAGTGAAATTAGTACTGATTCATGATCATTCCCAGGTTGTACAGTTTCCTACTCATAAGATTGCACTCTTAATAAAGCTTTTCAAGAATGATCAATTCTTCTGTTATTCTAGTCTCCAGTTTTAGATTCTGAGCTTTAAAAACTTTTGGACGTCGAAAATCACTTCACAATTAGTATTCAAATTCTGCTTTGCAATATGTGTGTTATCCCTGGTTTGCAGTGATTCTGCTAAAATGTCTGAACTCAGCAGACACATTTCACAGAAATGGATGGAATTGCAATTATAACGGCTATTTTTGGTAAAACACAAAACGAGCACCTATCAACGAAATTGCGAGGTTTTTTTTGTTCAGGGAATGAAGGACTGACCTGGGAATCTGAAAGCGATCACAGAGAAGGTCGCTAAATCATGGAATTGTGTGTCACGGAAACAGACCCATAAGTCCAACTTCTCCCAGATATCCTAAATTAATATAGTCCCATGCGCCAGCATTTGGCTCAAATCCCTCTGAACCCTTCGTTTTCATGCACATATGCAGATGCATTTTGAAGTTTGTAATTATACCTACCTGTTCCAGTTCATCTGGAAGCTCATTCTGCACACTGAGCACCCTCTGCATGAAAAAAAAGTTCCTTTGTCCACTTTTTACTATGTCGCCTCTCACCATAAACTATGACGTCTAATTTTGAACTCTTTACCACTGGGAGAGAAAACAACTCTTGGATATTCATCTGATTCACGTTTGCAAAAATATCTATAAACTCACCCAACAGCATTCGATGTTGCAGGGAGAAAATCTCTAGCATCTCGTGATAGCTCAAAAACCCCAATCCCAGAAACGTCCTCGTAAATGTTTTACGAACCCTTAACATGAAAAGGTTACAGTCTCCTCTGCCATCACGGTTTTGTGCCTTTGCGACTAAAACACAGCTGGAAAATGGAATTCTGAATAAACAACATGGATGTAGCATTTGAAATAAACCAGAAATTCTGGATAAATCACTGCATTCCAAAAGAATCTCACTATTCAATCTCCCACCGTATCTCAAATGGTTAATATGGACATATTGGATTCCTCCCACTATCCAATGTGCACGTTAGTTGGTTAAGTCATCCGAAATGTGAGGACAGGGTGAAGGGATGTGTTGCACTTCATAGGGCGCACGCAGATACGGTGGGCTGAATGACCTCTTCTTGCACTCTCTGTATTCAATGTGACTGCAAGTGACACCCCAGAATTTAGATTTAAATCAATGCTTTCTGTTTTGTGAAATGTGTTCCAATAAATGTAAGGCAAAAGTCTTCGAGAAGAACTGTCCTTTCTTTCAACAAAAGTTCTGATTAGACTGGGCAGCAGATTCACTGACTCTTGCGAATGGGTTCCTCCTTATCTCTGCCTGAAATGGGTGACACGTTATCGTGAGATTATGCTCTGTGGTCCCACAACCTCTCCTGTCAGTTCAGCTAAGATTATTGGAAGTTTCAATAAAGTCGCCACTCATTCGACTATATCTCAACAATTGCTAATTTACCACTCTGATGAGGAAATCTCTTCGAGATGTTGAGAAACTTGAGGAGATGTCATTCTATCGAATGATATTCATGCTGGTTTCTGAAAGGCTTGTTGTGGTGACGATAAAAGTTTCATGTAATAAACAAAGATGCAGTGGTGAGAACTGCAACATGTTGTCTCACAGAGAGCTCTCTGGATCTGGAGCTTCCTCCGTGAAATTGTAGTTGACAATCTTAACCAATATTCAATGCTTCAGATGGAAAAGAAGGGAAAATAAACTTTATTTCAACAATAATATTGGAGTGCAAATGGTGATATGACAAATTTGTTTACTTGGTGAACTGAATGGCAGATATCAGCAGTGTTGTCTGATGTGATTCTGTGAGCAAAAGGAAACGTGTTTGTAAGAAACAGAAAAGCCTGACACAATGTACCGAGACAGAGAGACGTTGCGAGAGGGAGAGATGAAAGAAAAAGTACATCGAGTTGCATTTACGCGATTGTCAGCATTTTATGATAAGGACAGGATACTGGTGTTGAGAGGTTTTTGAGATTATTGAGGGAGTCGAACACAATGATGAAAATTTTTACTTTGATACCTCGCCTGGATGGGACCCCATGATCGTCTTGAACACAGGCATAATGTAAACTTAGTGAGAGTTAATGAGTAACTGACCAGCTTGTTGATGGAAGCTGAGAACTTTGGAGTCTGGCTGGGTGAAGAATAGACTAGCAGAGTGCGGATTTAATAAAGACACGGTAGAGTTTTCATTGCACAATGGGTTCTGGGGATTTTGAGATGAACTCAGTGATGAAGGTGGTTGTAGGCAGAGTTGATTTACGTCATAGCAGAATTAATATTATCGCATACAGTCCTGCTCAGGATGATGTTGTCAGTGAGTATTGATGTGTATGAAGATGAGCGAAGTGACTGACCTTGGTTTTCCAAAATGTTTTTCCAGTTCAAACGTAAGATGATTGAAACTTTCAAGGCCTGAAAGAGCAGAGAACACTGGAAACACCCTCGCTAATTTTCTATTGTGTTTATTATATTTTTTGATGGATCTGAGAGTGAAGTCAAAAGCGAAATTTAAACAGCAAATTGGGATAGAACAGGCGGAGACTTGTTTTGTTGACAACAGAGCTGTCAGATAACTAATTCATTACAAATTTGGGGAATGCTATGTACGAATCAACATCGAATTCTGCTAGGCCCAGTGTTGGCATTTAGTTGGATGTTGAATGCGTTAATCAAGGAATGGTATGCGCTAACCAGTCAACACAAAGAATATCGATTAAAATTACAAGAGAAAACGTGGACTAACTTTGGCAGGATGAAAATTAGTATTGGAATCATTGGGGCTTGGTGGTATGCTTTACTCTCTCTAGATTTCTGTCCAGATCAACGATGTTTGGACGTTCTGCCAAACGTTTGGTTTTCTTATTCCTGCTTGAAAAAGGGCAAAATAGTACATTTAAAGGATAGCAACAGTTATTTACCGTCACGTTTTTTTTTCCAGATAATTCAGAAGAACAGCAATCCCAGCAGGAGGGGACAGTAAACCACAAGCACATTCTTCCAGTAAAGTCTGCTTTCCAGCATCATTTCCTGACTGCAGACACTTACCTGGAATACCAAAAATAGCCAGAATGGGATAGTAAAAATGTTCAATAATCCGAACTGTCCAATATATCCACGATTCTAAATTCATCCATTAATGGTTCTGATAAATGTAATCGAGTTCATAGGAGAACCATTTTTCCAATGTTGGAATGTTGGGAAGTGTTGATCCCAATTCCCAATCCATTCCTGTTACAATTTCCGATATTACAATTAAGCCTCGCACTCTGTATTGAGCTGCAGGCTCCAGCCAATTTAAAAGATGACACAGCGCTCTCCCTAAGACTGCGAAAGGACAAATTGGGAGGTTGGTTCTTTATTAATAGTTGGGAATGCACCCGGGACACAATCAGACTTCTGGAGGCTGCTAATAACAATTACATCAGATGGAACGGTTCAGGTTTAAACCACGGTGAATTTTAAACATTAAAATATACTTCTGCCACAACATCTGTAAAACTACGCAGTTTGCTTCAGATGTGGTACAAAGAGGTAAAAGCTGCAATGATGTAAGATCAGAGAAGAGAGTTCACCAGGTGACTGCAGAATTGATGGTTTTCAGCAGATATTTGCAACCCATCAATATTGAGGGCCGTTTTACTGTCGAGAGATCAACAATCATCATCCGTAATATTTTCGCACACATGGCCTCCAAGGACACTGCTTGAGCTTGATGCATCAGCGTTGTTCAGAACGCATGTGCAGAGGATCTCAGACTCCTGAGGAGCCAACGTCACAGATTGTCTGTTTTCAGCCGTTTCACTTTACATCAGATGGTAACCACAAGGAGCTGAAGGCATTGGCAACAATAGTTGCCCTCCGCACTCAGAGTATCCCCACTTCACTATGCAAAACCTATGCATGGGACAAACACTCCCTCCATGCCCTGCAAACAGACACTGGCAAGACTTGATAGTCTGGGAAATAGATCATATAAGGCCAGGTCAGAACATAGCAAATGATATAAGTAAGTTATCCAGTCAGTTCCCATCTCTCACTCTGCTCCTCTGCTTTGCCAAAATAGAGATGGACTGATCTCTATTTCTGCAAACAGAAATCATTGATGCTTTGTGTGATAGGATCCCACCACCAGGGATATATTTCCCTCACCTCCTCTATCAGCGTTCAGAAAAGACCACTCCCTCTGTGACTCCCTTGTCAGGTCCACACCCCCCACCAACCCAACCTACACTCCCGGCACCTTGCCCTGCAACCACAAGAAATGCA
The DNA here is from genome assembly GCF_020745735.1 of Hemiscyllium ocellatum. Lineage (NCBI taxonomy): Eukaryota > Metazoa > Chordata > Chondrichthyes > Orectolobiformes > Hemiscylliidae > Hemiscyllium > Hemiscyllium ocellatum. The sequence continues at coordinate 1,160,087 of NC_083441.1, forward strand.
AAACTTGCGTCCACATCTACTTCCTTACTTCTCTCCAAGGCCCCAATGGATCCTTCCATATCCACCACAAATTCACCTGCACCTCCACACACATCATCTATTGCATCCGCTGCACCCGATGTGGCCTCCTTTATATTGGGGAGACAGGCCTCTTACTTTTGGAACGTTTAAGAGAACACCTCTGGGACACCCGGACCAACCAACCCAAACAACCCAACCACCCCGTGGCACAACACTTCAACTCCCCCTCCCACTCCACCAAGGCCATGCAGGTCCTTGGACTCCTCCATCGCCAAACCATAACAACACGACGGTTGGAGGAAGAGTGCCTCATCTTCCGCCTAGGAACCCTCCAACCACAAGGGATGAACTCAGATTTCTCCAGTTTCCTCATTCCCCCGCCACCTTGTCTCAGTCAAATCCCTCGAACTAAGCACCGCCTTCCTAAACTGAAATCTTCTTCCTGACTGCACCGCCCCCACCTATTCTAGGCTATTTCCCTCACCTTGACCTCTTTGCATCTATCGCATCTCCAACGCCCCTCCCCCAAGTCCCTCATCCCGACCTTTTATCTTAGCCTGCTGGACACACTTTTCTCATTCCTGAAGAAGGGCTTATGCCCGAAACGTCGATTCTCCTGTTCCTTGGATGCTGCCTGACCTGCTGTGCTTTTCCAGCAACACATTTTCTGCTTTGTGTGATATCCAAATGGAGCACTCTGACCAACATCTGCCTGTAGCTCTGTTTGAATGATGAGTAGTGTTGCATTGGATAGGTGAGGTGAGAGGGAATGCTTTTGATGGAATCTCTGCATGTGTCTGTGACTGACATCAGGCATTGCCAATAAGTGGAAAACTGGCACAGACTCTTCATTGGCCTACATTGAAACATTCTCTCAACACTTACACTCCGACAGTGCAGTGTTCCCTCTGAACTAACCTCCGACACTGAGGCATTTCCTCAGCACTAACTCTGTGACAATGGGGCACTCCCTCAGTATTGATCTTCCAATTGTGAAACACTCCCATTCTTGGTGAGATACTATCTCGAACGCTTTGTGCACATTTCACCCCTGAAGAAAGATGTTCTGGCAATGGAAACACTGTGCCAATGTTTATCAGACAGATTTACGAGACTGATAGATGTGTTGGCAGAACTAACACATGAAGAGAGAATGAATCCGTTCGAACTAATTTCACTAGACTTCATATGAATGAGCTGTGATCCGATGGAATCTTATAAAATTTGACGAAATGCCTTCAGGCCGAGACACATCTGGTTGGGGATGCGATTGCCACAATCTTCTTCATCTGTGTCACTCACAATTTTTATACCTCAATCATATTTCCCCCCAACCCAATCCTCCTCTGCTCCAAAGAGGCAAAACACAGTCTCTCCTCTTAACTGAGCCTTTTCATCCAACGTAACATTCTTATGAATTCCTTTTACATTGTTTGCGGTGAAATCGGTCCTTCTGATAATACGGCGAGCAAAATGCCCAAGGTTTTCCATCTGACGACTAAGAAATGTTTTACAAAATTGTCGCAAAGTTTCCTTTCTCCAGACTCTATGAATTGATAAGGAAGGCAGGCATCTCGGATGCCTTCGTCACCAAACTGTTCACTGTGTTGACAGGTTCAAGATCCCGCAGTACCTCCATACTCTTTGGTGATCTACTACGCATGTTGTTCTCTTCCCTGATGAGAGTTTCTGAAATGAATTGTTTCGCACTTAACATAAAAAAAATACATCTGCCATTTCTCCGGTCAATTTAGCATCTACAGAATGTCAGATTAGACTGAGACCATCCTAATTATCAAGTACAGGAGCAAATTTCGACAAGTATGCAAACTTATTAATTATAGGTTTGATATTCTCATGTAAATTTTGAATGTAGAGTTCAGAGGTCTCGAAATAGGGTGGGATTGCATAAAAGTTGAGGAGGCGTTCGTTTAAAATAGAGATGAGGAAGCTTCGTTTTCTCTACCAGCTGTTTGTGAGTCTTTGGAATTCCCTTCCTGAAAAGGCAATGGATTCAAATGACTTTTTTTTACTGCGGATGTAGGGAGATTCTAAATGATCCAAGGGGATGAATGCTGATTGGGTGATACGCAGGAATGCAGATATAAGGATTTTTTTTATTAATTACTTACAGTGTGGAAACAGATCCTTCGGCCCAACAAGTCCTCACCGACACCCCGACGAGCAAACTATGCAGACCCATTCCCCGACATCAAACACTATGAAAAATGTAGCATGGCCAATTCCTGGGAGGAAACTGGAGCACACCCACGGGGAGAATATGCAAACTCCACACAGCCAGTTGCCCTAGGCACGAATTGAACTCTGGTCTCTGACGTTTTGAGGCAGCAGTGCTAACCACTGTGCCACCGTGCCGCCCAAAGTTGAAACAGCTTTGATCTTGTTGTATGTGTGTGTGTATGAGGGAGGGGCAGTAGTCTCAGAGGTTTGAACTGACTCCTCTTGTTCCTTGTTTCTGTGTTTCGGTGGCTTCATGGAAAATGCCTAGCAACTTCTCATACGTATTTTTGTAACAGGGCGATTCTCTATGCCATTTCTGCTCAATCAGTTGTGCTATGACGTTGAAGGCGTGAACTGTAAGTTAAAGAGTGACTGAAAGCTGACAAGCATATATCATGTCACAGAGTGTGCTGGAATATTTAAAGACGTAAAATTTGGGTGTAACCTAGATACCTGACTTATTTTCACTGCAGTACGAATTTACTCAATCTGTTTAAATTATGCTCCAAGTTACTGAAACCCAAACAAATTTGAATTTTCTCGTTTTGACAAATGAAAATGAACGAGACAATCCGATGTTTGTCGGTATTAACAGCAGGCAGTTTGAACAGTCAGCCAGAAAAAAAACTACATTTGCCATCGAGAGACGGTAATTCAAAACACTCCTAAAACGTACCTTGTTTTTCTTCACATGAAAAAACTATGCAGCAGAAGATCAAGATGACCCAGGGAGACCTAAAAAAGAGGAGGATTGAGACGGCTATCTGGTCTGAAAATTGATTTGCTGTTAATTTAATAGGGGCTTTACTGAAACAGTATATTGTTATGGAGCGGGAGGCAGAAAAACCTGAAAGTGAAAGGAGATTTACAGTTGTAAATACAGTTCATTTTAGAGTTAAACAATAAAATTGTTTTTTTTTCATTAATCAGTGGAATTTACATATTTCTCTGTCGCTCATGGTTTAACAGATGACGAGAAGATGTGGGCTTTCTGTGTACTTGACTCTATAAACTGAAGTATTCACCGACTTGTTGTAAAAGTTTCGGGGCTCGGATCGGTGAATTGGACAGGTTTAGACAGATCCAGTCTCAAATTTGGATAGGTTAAAAATATCCCAGCAGATTCAAACACTTGCTGCAAAGTGTACTGGATTTTTAAATAAAATAATATTGATATAACTTGTTTAATTTAGGCTACTTGTGGTTGCTTAAATGGGAAGTGAAAGAACAGGTTCCTAAGATTGCTAAAGAGGTTCTGGGGATTGAAGACGATTCCCAAATTTATCGAGCAAGAAAATATCATCCATCAGAATTAGCAAGAAAAGGTTAGAAATCTGTCTAACTCAGGAGAACAGTAAAGCTGAAATTGTAAGGGGGTTAATCTAAATTCTGGGCGTCAGAGAAACAGACAAGTACAGTAGAATGAGAAAAAACTAAATGTAAATTGAAGAAAATGGAGTTGGAAGATCAACGAAAGGAGAGAGAAAGAGGCAAAGAGAAAGAAGAACAAGACAGAGAGTAAAAAGAAAGAGAGATACAACTCTTTGCTGAACAAAGAGAGAGTGAAGAAAGGGTGAGAGAAAACAAAGAGAAAGGAAAAAGAATTAGAGAGAGAATTTGAACTTCAAAAGTTGTGACTTAGCAAAGTCAAGTTAATAGGATGGACATGAAGGTAGAAGGTGGTGATAAATGCAAATGCATTAAATCACTGCCACATTTTGAAGAGAAAGATGCCAAATTCTTCTTTATTTAATTTGGAACAAAATGGCTAGGTAGAAGACAAATAAATTAAGGACAAAAGGGGAGCTCGGGAGAGAATAGGGTCCCTCAAAGATCAGCAACGCGGCCTTTGTGTGGAGCCGCAGGAGATAGGGGAGATACTGAACAAGTATTTCGCATCAGTATTTACTGTGAAAAATGTCATGGAAGATATGGAATGTAAGGAAATAGATGGTGACATCTTGGAAAATGTCCTTAAATAGGAGGAAATGTTGGATGTCCTGAAAGACATAAAAGTGGATAAATATCCAGGATCTGATCAGGTGGATGCTAGAACTCTACGGGAAGCTAAGAAAGTGATTATTGGGCCTCTTACTGAGATATGTGTTTTGTCAATAGTCACATGTGAGGTCCTGGAAGACTGGAGGTTGGCTAACATGGTGCCACTGATTAAGATCAGCTGTAAGGACAAGCCAGGGAACTGTAGACCACGGAGCCTGACGTCCGTGGTGGCAAGTTGTTGGAGGGAATCCTGAGGGACAGGATATACATGTATTTGGTAAGGCATGGACTAATTAGGGATACTCAACATGGCTTTCTGCGTGGGGAATCATGTCTTGCAATCTTGATTGAGTTTCTTGAAGTAAGAGATGAGGAAAGATTGGTAGACGTGATATATATGGACTTCACTGAGGCCTTCGACAAGGTTCCCCGTGGGAGACTGGTTAGCAAGTTTAAATCGCATGAAGTTCAGGGAGAACTTGCAATTTGGATACTGAACTAGTTCAGAGGTAGAAGATAGAGGGTGTAAAGCGGGTTGTTTTCAGACTGGAGGCCTTTGACCAGTGGAGTTCCACAAGGATTGGTGCTGGGTTCAATGCTTTTCATCATTTATATAAATGATTGGATGTGAGCATAAGAGGTATAGTTAGTAAGTTCGCAGATGACAGCAAAATTGTATTTATAGTGGACAGCAAAGAAGGTTAGCTCAGATTACGACAGGATATTGATCAGATGGGCAAATGGGCTGAGAAGTGGCAGATGGAGTTTAATTTGTATTTCTGTGTGGTTCTGCATTTCGTGAAAGCAAATCTTAGCAGCACCCATACACTTAATGTTAATGTACTAGGGAGTGTTGCTCAACCAAGAGATCTTGGAGTGCAGGTTCATAGCTAATTGAAAGTGGATTTGCAGGTATGTAGGATAGCGAAGAAGGCATTTAGTATGCTTTCCTTTTTTTGGTAAGAGTATTGAGTACAAAAGTTGGGAGGGCATGGTGCGAACGTAGAGGCATTGAATAGGCCAATTTTGGAACATATCATGCAATTCTGGTCTTCCTCCTAACGGAAAGATGTCGTGAAACCTGAAAAGGTTCAGAAAAGATTTACAAGGATGTTGCCAGGGTTGGAGAATTTGAGCTATAGGGAGAGGTTGAATAGGCTGGAGAGCTGTTTTCCCTGGAGCTTTAGAGGCTAAGGGATGACCTTATAGAGGTTTATAAAATCATGAGGGGCATGGATCAGATAAATAGACAAAGTCTATTCCTTAGGGTGGAGGAATGCAGAACGAGAGGGCATGGATTTAGTGTGAGAGGGTCAAGACATAAAAGAGACGAAAGGAGCAACATTTTCACACAGAGGATGGTACGTGTATTGAATGAACTGCCAGAGGAAGCGGTGGAGGCTAGTATAATTGGAACATTTAAAAGGCATCTGGATGGTTGTGTGAATCAGAAGGGTTTGGAGGGATACTGGCCAGTTTCTGGAAGGAAGGACTTGATCGGGTTGGCATACCTGGTCGACGTGGAAGAGTTGGACTGAAGCGCCTCTTTCCGTGCTGTACAGCTCTATGACTCTATGAATAGTCAGATAACTTTCGGGTACTGTTACTTCAAGTAAACTGCTAGGCATATTTGCAGTGCTCTCAGATTGGGAGGGTCAAGTGATTATGAACCTGTCAAACAGGCATTTTGAGTGCTTATGAATTGATAGAAAAACGCATAAACAGTGGTGCAGAAACATAGAGAAGGAACCAAACCAGACTTAAGTTGATTTCCAAGGAATGAAATAAATTCATTTTAAGACATGAATGTCAGCGTTCAAAATATATCAGACATATGTGGTTCTAAGAGAGGTTATTCTGCTGGAGGAGTTTCACAACATACGTCCAGAGGTGATAAGATTTCTTGAGGATAAAAAGGAAGTTCAAGAACTGAGAAGAGCAAATGAGGTAGCACATGAATATACATTGGCTTAAAGCAAAGTTTAGCATCCAGTAAGAATTTCATCCTGTGAGGAATAGAATTTGGGAGAAGGGGAGATCCTATACCATGAAATAAAAAGTAGAGAACACTGGTAATTGTTTCGCACAGCATTAAAAAAAAAGTCCAAGAGGGTGGAAAGGGGGCGAAAGGCTGCAGGTATTTTCACTGTTGTAATGTGGAATGTGTAATGCGGCAACACGGTGGCACAGTGGTTAGCACTGCTGCCTCACAGCGCTAGAGACCCGGGTTCAATTCCCGCCTCAGGTGACTGACTGTGTGGAGTGTGTACATTCTCCCCGTGTCTGCGTGGGTTTCCTCTGGGTGCTCCGGTTTCCTCCCACAGTCACAAAGATGTGCAGGTTAGGTGAATTGGCCATGCTAAATTGCCTGTAGTGTTAGGTGAAGGGGTAAATGTATGGTTGGATGACGGGTCGGTGTGGACTTGTTGGGCTGAAGGGCCTGTTTCCACACTGTAAAATAATCTTCGGGCGGCACGGTGGCAAAGTGGTTAGCACTGCTGCCTCACAGCGCCAGGGACCTGGGTTCAATTCCCACCTCAGGTGACTGACTGTGTGGAGTTTGCACGTTTTCCCCGTGTCTGCGTGGGTTTCCTCCGGGTGCTCCGGTTTCCTCCCACAGTCCAAAGATGTGCGGGTGTGGTGAATTGGCCATGCTAAATTGCCCGAAGCGTTAGGTAAGGGGTATATGTAGGTGTATGGGTGGGTTGCGCTTCGGCGGGTCGGTGTGGACTTGTTGGGCCGAAGGGCCTGTTTCCACACTGTAAGTAATCTAAAAAAAAACATAAAGTCATAGTGCTGGTCATTAAAGAAAAGCATTGTGGGAAAAGATGTGGTAAAAGAAACTAAACTGACTCAGAAAGAACAGTGAGAGAATGGGAAATAAGTTATAATTTGGGAGACACTGGATAGAACCAGTGTCTGCTGGTAAGAGACGAACGTATTTGCACTCTTTCTAAACTGCTACCCGAGAGAGTGGCAATTTGTTGGATACATGGACATAACTTTATGTGCCAAATCAAGATTAGAGAAATAACAGTGTGAGTGATTGAGAGAGTGTAAGTTCGAGGGATTCAAGTTGTTCTTGGGAACAATTTAGCAGAATCCAAGGTGGGAGTATCACCCCTTATTGTGCAGAAGCGCAAGGGAGACCAGGGGGCCAAGGAGATCAAAGAAAAGTAGCCTGATATTTCCCAAAGAGTGCACTAACAAGATCCCACTTTGATAAGCCACAGCACGAGGCAAAAACTACAGAGAAAAATGAAGGATTTCAGGATCAGATAGCTGACACCCTCTTTGCTAAAATGGTGCAGGAAAAACCCAAGCAGGCAGACGGTTTGAGAGAAGTGTTTCGTCCTGAAAGGCTAATGCACTTGCCACAGAAAGACAAGACGATGAAAGGTTATATACGCTGATGCCTACTTGGAAAAGGAGGCTGCGAATATTCCAAAGAGTTTCTTTCTTAAAGATAGAATCAAAAGGCGAAAATGGAGACCATGGCAGGTTAGTGCCGAGGAGAAGAATGCAGAAGAGCACTAAATTGTATTGTCGGTAGCATACAGACGTTTTACAGAGGGTCACATGAACTACTAGTAGGAGGTCAACTTGGTGTATTGAAGACTCAGCTAAGGTACAAAATCATTTCTATTGGCCTAGAATATAGAAGGATGTGGTTAACATTTGCCATATGTGTCATACATGCCAAATAATAGGTAAGCCACAAGCAGAAATAAAACCAGTACTTTCTTTGCCAAATCTTGCATTCAATGAACCTTTCACATAGGTCATAACTGATTGTCTCGGTCTCGTCCAGAGAACTAAAAGTGGAAACCAGTACTTGATAACTATAAAGGATGTGTTTATCAGATTTTTGAAGGCAATCCCATTACCAAGTATTCAGGCAAAAAGGATGTTAGAGTTGTTAGCAGCTTTCTTCACGAGGTATGGGCCACCCAGAGATATTCAATGACAGCAAGTGTTTGGGATTACTTGTAGGCTTTTTAAGGAGATCCTGGAAAGATCGAATGTTACAGTTGGCATAGTTCTTCGAACGATTCGGAGATTACACAGATAAAGTATGGACAAGATTGAACAAATAACAATGTTATAAAATAAATACATGCATATATATACATATATATGTGCGTGTGTCTCTCCCTGTGTGTGTGTGCAGATGTTCACATGAACTTACATTACTGTCTCATCTGTTCAATTGGAATCGGGTTAAGAATGAGAAACAAAAACAAATGAAACCATCCTTTCATTATCATGGTTCACTTTTTTTCTTATGGTGGAAGTGTTATGAAGTTGCAGACGTGTACTGTGACGTTTTGAAAGAGTGAAAGCGGGCAAACGCCTATCATGACACAGAGTGTGCTGTTCACAGCAGCCTGGTAAAGGTACTTTTACTTCATATAAAAACTCTACGCAGCAAAACATTGAAGACGACCAGGTAGACTACACACAGAGGAGGAACCACACCTCACTCTGGTTTTGATTTTGTTTTTGCTTTAAATTTAATTGGGGCCTCATTGTATCAGTATTTTGTTATATAGTGGGAGGTCGATAGCAAATACTGCCATTCAACGTACTCTCATTCAAAGGTACCTTTTTCTAATGAAACATCTTTGCAGCAAGAGACCGAAGACAACCCAGACAGATCTTCAGCTGAAAGAAGACAAACAATGAGGACAACAGCCGCGGTGTGTTTTTTGAAATTAAGAATGTTATTTTAATATAGGCTTTTATTGGACAGTATATTGTTATCGAGTTGGGGGGAGGTACGAAATATTGAAGAGAAAGGAGACTGAGAGTTATAAATAGTTGTTGTTTAATGTTCAGTTTTAAAGTTGAAGAATTAGTTGAGTTTTTTTCTTGAAATACTGGAATTTGGGATTTCTCTGTTAATCATACTTTAACAGATTATGTGGTGAGGCAATCATTTCTCTGTGTTTAGTTTAGTTTGCTGAAATGTTTACTGCCGTGTCATAATAGTGTCTAATGTGATGTAATGCTTCTTGCTGACCTTCCACGCTACTGCACTGTTGGCAGCAGAAGATGAAATCAATTCGATATTTAGCAACAAAAGAGTGAGAGAGTACCAGCTCATAGCATCATCCAAAATGGGAGCACCATCAACATACACACACACACACACACACACACGCACACACGCACACACGCACACACAAACACACACAAACACATACACTCATTTGGTGCTGACTAAACTGAGAGATCATAGTTATAAGGCAAGGGGTAACAGATTTAAAACAAAAGGGATAAGAATTCATTTCTCGAAAAGCTGACGAATCTGTGGAATTGACTATCCGAAAATGCAGAGGGCCGATTTATGGATGAGACAGACAGATTTTGAATTGTGAACGGGCTGGAATGTGGAGTTGAGGCTGAGATGAAATCAGCGATGATCACTGACTAGTGGAACAGCCTCGAGGGACTAAATGGCCTATCCCTTCTCCGAGTTCATATCCTCCTCTGAACCAGAAGTAGCAACAACGGACCAAATGGCGTCATTCTGTGACGTAACAATTCATCGATCCTTTGGATTCAGTATTTCCATGCGTCAGTCCATTCTGAATTAAGGTACAAGGATTCATACCTAGAGAAATTGTAATACCTGGTACAGGAAGTGATGCCCCAGATGGTCACTTAGAAGGGAATGATTGGTAGATAAGATGAGGAAAGACACTGCCTATTGCCCGGAGGACTGGCAGAAATGGAAGCCAGTGGAAAAATGTCAACAAATCAAATTAGAAATTTATTCCAATCTAAGCAGGAAGCATCAAGATTTAAGTCGAAATAAAGGTGCAATTTGTCTGAGTAAAGGGAATTTTGGCTTTGTCTGAACACTGATGAAATATTTCGGGAGATAAAATGGAGGGGCTGAATGATCTTCTCACGTAACAACAATAATGTTCCACGCAAGCAATACACTTACTTTCATTATTGGAAGGAGCGAATACTGTATCAGAGCTGAAAAATGTGTTGTTGGAAAAGCGCAGCAGGTCAGGCAGCATCCAAGGAGCAGGAGAATAGTCGTTTCGGGCATAAGCCCTTCTTCAGGACCTATAAGCATCAGGACAACGAATGCCTAGAGTGGTACCTTCCACATTGTCAACTGAATATCTTACAGCTCCACTCTTGAGTCAGTCTGCAGACTCTTTTATGAGTTCAAGAGGTATTCTCTAATTCACTGCTAAACACTCTTATAAAGTGGAGGTTGCCCCCTCCCCCTCTGAGAACTGAAACTGAAACATCCAAAGACGTGCACCTCACCACACAATCTGTAAAATGGATGGAACCTGCGTTTCAACAAATTCCAGTAATTAAACAAAATGAATCCCTGGCATTAACTGTAAATTCCACAAGTAACAATTTATTTATCTGACACTGAACAAATTAACAAAACTATTAATGAACCGAAAAAATCCCTGAAAACTACGAACTTCCTGAATAAAACGGACGCCATTTGGTCCGTTGTTTGGTATGCTGTTCCAATACTACCCACTCTTAACAATTAATTTGCATTTAGTTTCTCGAAATCACTGCCAGGTTATGTGTCTTCAGAATGTTCTGTGTCTTCTCTGTCAATTCTGTCAGGAATGTTAACTATTTTTGCCAATGGTACAGTTGTCACTAAGATGGTAGTTTCTGTAAGACACAGAGAACACTGTGAGAATCAATGAATCTCTCTTGAAAATTGAGGGTTATTATTGGATGACAGCTAGCCCTGGGGTTTTTGACAAATTGCCGCCTTCTTTTATTAGGTTAAATCAAGGATTGCAGATGCTGGAAACCAGAGTCTAGATTAGAGTGTTGCTGGAAAAGCACAGCAGGTCAAACAGCATCCTAGGAGCAGGAATATCGACTTACGGGCAAAAGCACTTCATAAGGTATTCTTTATTATCCATGATGGCATATCAATATTTCTAACAATAGGATTGGTTCAACGGTGTAAAAAATTAGACTTTTAATTTTAATATACTTTTGTGATTAGCTAAATTTAAAAGCCTTTGTCTGGTAGAAACTGTTGCTTGGCCTGTTGACTGTATGGCCTTTTGATTCAAATGTTTCATTTTGGGTGCTCTCTGCATACAGCGTTGTTCTGTTTTCATGCACATATCATTGACACGACTCTACTGCAATGCGATTGGTGAAATGCAGTTTCTAAAGTCTGAATTTTCAGAGCACATGTTGGCTGTGGCATGATTACATCATCAGCACTTCATGTGCTGTTTCTAAAGAACGATGTGCATTTTTGCAAAAGAAATGATCGTCGTGTTATCGAGGAAATGAAAGTACTTGCAAGCGTTCACTCAGCTGCTTACATATATTATCAATCTCTGACCACAGAAAAAATAGACGACCTTTCAATGGGGCATGCAGAACTTTCGACCCTCAAGTTTCACAAACACCAAATTCTAATTTCCAGTCTCCCAGTCTACAAATACTCGATGCAAATTCGCACCACACAATCATGGCTCAGATTGGTTGCATTCAGGTGATAATAGATAGATAGATAGATAGATAGATAGATAGATAGATAGATAGATAGATAGATAGGTAGATAGGTAGATAGATAGATAGATAGATAGATAGATAGATAGATAGATAGATAGATAGATAGATAGATAGATAGATAGATAGATAGATAGACAGATAGATAGATAGATAGATAGATAGATAGATAGATAGATAGATAGATAGATAGATAGATAGATAGATAGATACAGAAATATCTGAACACGGGAGAATGACATTTGTGACTGTGTTTTACGAAACAGACAACAGAGGACAACATTCTACTCCTCCAATTTAATGAGAGGAGCAAGGAAGGAAATACTTGAGACCTTAACCGATCTTTGCAGCATCCTTCAATACAGGCCGGTTCCCGGAGTACTGACTAATTGCTAATATTGCGCCCTTGAATTACCAAGGTAGCATGTATAGTATAGGTATAGACTGGCAAGCCTGGCGTCAGTGGTAGGGAAGATACTGAGGGATAGGGTCTATTTCCATTTGTTTAAAAATGGGCTTATCAGAGATAGGCAACATGAATTGGTGCACGGAACGTCATGTCTTACCAACTTAATAGGATTATTTGAGGCAGTGACAAAGTTGATTGATGAAAGATTGCGTGTAGTTGTCAAACACATAGACTTCAGTAAAGCGTTTGATCAGGTTCCCCAAAGTCGGCTGATGTAAAATGTAAAATCGCATGGGATCCAGCGTGAATGGGCTATGTGGGCGGAAAACTGACTGGATAACAGGGGACAGAGAATAGTATTGGAAGGGAGTTTCTCAAAATGGAGAACTGTGGTCAGTGGTGTTCTACAGGGATCTGTGTTGGGACCACTGTTTTTATTGTGAGTTACATAAATGTTCCAGAGGAAGTCATAGCTGGTCTGTTCAGCAAGTTTGCAGATGACACGAAGATTAGCAGGTGGAGTAGCAGGTCGTGAAGGGGACTGCCAGAAAATACAGCAGAGTATAGATACATTGGAAACTTGGGCAGAGACATGGCAGCTGGAGTTCAATCTGGGCAAATGCGAGGTGATGCATTTTGGAAGATTCAATTCAAGAACGAAATATATGGTAAATGGAAGAGTCCTGGAGAAAATTAATGTCCAGAGAGATCTAGGTGTTCTGGTCCATTATACTCTGAAGGTGGCAACACAAATCTATAGAGTAATCAATAAGGCATGGAACATACTATCCTTCTTCAGACGGTGTATCGAGTATAAGATTTGGCAGTTCCTGTTACATTTTGTATAAGATGCTGGTTCGGCCGTATTTGGAATACTCCGCACAGTTCTTTTCACCAGTATTACCAAGGATGTGTAGATGCTTTGGAGAGTGTGCAGTGAAGGTTCACTAGGATGTTTCCTGGTATGGAATGTGCTTGCCACGAAGTGAGTTTGCATAAGCTAAGATTATTTTCATTAGAAAGACAGAGATTGACGAGGGACCAGATGAAATGCTACAAAATCATGAGAGGTGTAGGTAGTGTGGATAGCGGGAAGCTTTTTTTCCCAGGGTGGGGATTTCAATTACTAGGGGTCACAAGTTCAAGATCAAAGGGGACACGTTTATTTCAATTATGCGTGGAAAGTCCTTTACATAGAGAGTGGTGGGTACCTGGAACACGTTGCCAGCAGACATTGGAGAAAGGGGCATGTTAGCATCATTTAAGATGTATCTTGACAGACACATGAATGGGCATGGAGCAATGGGATACAAATCCTTAGAAAATTGGTGATAGGATTAGATATGGAATCTGGGTCCGCGCAGCCTTGGAATGTTAACCATAGTATTTGAGTGGTTAGCACTACAGCCTCACAGTGCCAGACTCCCAAGTACGATTCCAGCCTCAGGCTGGAGTTTTGTGTGCAGTTTTGGTCGCCATACTATAGGAAGGATGTGGAGTCACTGGAACGGGTGCAAAGGAGGTTTACCAGGATGTTACCTGGTATGGTAGGAAGATCATATGAGGAAAGACTGAGGCAATTTTGGCTGTTTTCATTGGAGAAAAGAAGGTTTAGGGTTGACTTGATGGAGGCGTACAAGATGATTAGGGGTTTAGATAGGGTTGACCATGAGAACCTTTTTCCACGTATGGAGTCAGATATTACGATGGGGCATAGCTTTAAATTAAGGGGTGGTATGTATAGGACTGATGTTAGGGGTAGATTCTTTACTCAGCAAGTCGTGAGTACATGGAATGCCCTGCCAGTAACAGTGGTGGATTATCCCTCTTTATGGGCGTTTAAACGGGTATTGGATAGGCATATGAAGGAAAGTGGTCTAGTGCAGGTTAGGTGGGCTTGGATAGGTGCAACATCGAGGGCCGAAGGGCCTGTACTGCGCTGTATTTTCCTCTGTTCTATGTTCTATGACTGTCTGTGTGGAGTTTGCACATTTTCCCCGTGATTGCGTGTTCAGGTTTCCTCTCTCAGTCCAAAGACAGGTCAGTTGTATTGGCCAATCTCAATTGTCCTTAGTGTTAGGTGCATTCGTCTGGGCGCAATGGGTCTGGGTGTGTAACTCTTCGGAGGATCGGTGTGGACTGGTTGGGATGAAGGGCCTCTTTCCACACTATAGAGAAACCAATCTAATTTAAATGAGTGCTGAGATACAGCTGAAGCATTGGACAAGCTGCGTATCTCTTCCAGGAGATGGCAGAAGACATGATACAAACTTCCATGTTGTAAAATTCTATGAATCGCAGAAGTGTGAAATGGAAATATATTCAGAGGTTCAGGTCAGGAACCGATTCACGGGATCAGAACTGGAAAATACTGGGATGGGGGCGGGGAGTTGGGGCAATAGAATTCAGAAGGAGTTGAGAGACTGACTACAGGAAAAGTATTGGAGGTCGGACATGGAACGTGGTTGAGGGGGCAAGAACAGGAAATGCGTCAGGAAGCAGAGAGAGTTTGGGGTTCACATCTACGATTTTCTGTACGTCGCCAGGCAAATTGAAGCAGTTAATAAACTACAGGATGCTTGGACTTATGAACGGCCACATTGAGTGACTGCTTTGCAAGGCGAGATCATATAATGAATTGTATGCAAAATTAGCTTGGTGGTTGTAAACAGAGCGTGATAATTGACTGCTTTTGTTCAGAGTGAATGCTTGTTACCATTCGTTGCCACAAGGATCGGTACTGAATCCACTGATGTTCATCTTTTTTCGATTTGGTTTGGATGGGATTAACGGACGCATGCCAGATAATCTTGTGGACGACACCATAATTGGTGGTATTGTGGACATTGAAGCAGGTTTTCTATAGTTGCAAGCTGATTAACAAAGTAGCAGTTTAACATCTGTAGAGGTGGATTGAAATGCATGGAAGAATGTGAATGATCTAATAGGGAAGGAGAAATCTGGAGTGGTTATCAAAGTCTCCAACACAGACACACACAGGGCAGAATGTTTGGAAAGTAGTACAATCAAACTTCAAGCACACTGGACATAAGAATGATGATGAGATGACGGACAGTTAGTACAGGACTGATGTTTTTATACCTGAATGCACGTGATATAAGGAATAAGATAAATGAGCTTGTGGTGAAGATCAGGTATGACATGGTGATTGTCACGGTCACTTGCCTGAAGGGGTTCGGATTTGGGAGCTGACTATTCAAGGAAAGTAGTCAGGTGGGCAGAGGGATAAGAGTTATTTGATTGGTGAGAATTAAAGTTATATCAATAATAAGAATCAAGTTAGGGTCAGATTGTATAGAATCTGTGTACTTTGAATTGAGGAACCGCCAAGGTTAAAAGAAACAGACTGAGAGTTATGTAGAGGGCTCCAAAGAATTGTGGGCGGCACGGTGGCATGGTGGATAGCACTGTGGTGTTTTGAAACAGCTTGTGGTAGAAGCCACTAGCGAACAGGTAATACCACATGAACTGTTGCACAATGAGGCAGACTTGTTAAGGAAGGTTAAGGTGAAGAAACCCTCAGGAGGCAATGATCGCAATATGATTCAATTTACTCTTCAATTTGAGAAGAAGATTAGAGTATCAAAAGAGATTAGAATGCGAAAGTTGGGCACGCAAACAGACAACAATATGCTATCCTAGGAAACAGTGGTGTATCACTGACCCACAGATGGAACAGACTGAAACCTCTGTACGTGCCACTGACTCCGGAGTAGAACTGACTGACCCCACTGTGTATGGATCACCTTCCACAGAGTGTGGGAAGACAAATCTTTCTCAGTGTGTATCGTTGACCGCAGGAAGGGATCAGACTGCCACTACAATGTGTTCATCACTATCCCGAGTGTGTGCAGAGTGACACTTGTGCTTATGTATCTCTGACTCCAAAGGAGAGTAGACTGATCCAACTGGTGTGCTTCACTAACTTCAGGGAGAATCAGACTGACCCCGCTGTTAACCTCATGTTAATTAAACCAAACATACAGAAAAGCTGACCTCGCCTTGCAATCTGTTGAACTATGAATCACAGAGAACTAATCAAATTTCACCATTTAAAAAAAAACAATAGCAGTTTTATTCTTTAACTCCAAAAGAAAATATAAGACAAAAACTATTCTAAGACTACTTTCTCTTGTAATTTTGTTGTTTACCTCCCACTCTATAACAGAATACTGATCTGATAAACGAACTGTTAAATTTACAGCAATCAATCTTCAAAAGCACTTGTCGCCGTCGGGTATCAAACTCCCTATGTTTGAAGATTTCCCCTGGGCTGTCTTTGGTGTTCTGTTGTAAAGAGGTTTTATGTGACAAAGGTACGTTTTAGAGAGAAGTGTTGTGGACAGTGTGCATGACAACGGTAGGTGCTCTTTCTCTGGCTAGCCGTGCAAAATGCTGCTTTTCATACCCGCAAAACATCGGATCGCCTGAAAGGTCTGATGTTGTGAAAACATTAACATTCATTACGATTGGATTTTAGCGTATTCGGGCATAATTTGAACTGATTGGTTGAATTCGAATTGTTGTGAAAACAGCTCTGTATCTGAGTTGTAGCTCAAATGTTGCATATTCAAATTGTCCAGTACACTTTGTGCATACAGGCAGTCACATGATAAGTGTTTGCCAGTTTTTCAACTTACCCTCTCTCTCTCTTAAAGGTATAGTACAAGCCGTGAAACTCAGAACACCACTGTGCATGATTATCACATGCTAATTTGCGTTTACTGACCATATGTGGCCTCTCTTCTGACTCTAAGTGAAAGTCAAATGCACTGATCCTGAATTGGTTTCTGACTTTGAAGATGTAAAACCTCAAAAGTGGGCTCTTGCTTCGAGGTCAGTTAAAATAATCAATAGGAGCACGGTCTGTTTGAAGCAATAATGATGTCATAATGAATGTGAGTGTTGTTATCCACCCCAGAAAGGGTTTGAATACCAGTGGTAATAGAGACACATTCCACTTTAAGGCAGATGCATGAGATTCATGGTCTTTCTGTGAAACAGTGTCGACTGATACATTTAATCATAGCACAGGGGATACGTTTAGGCACATTTACATAAGTGCACCCCTATCCCTTACTATTGTTGCAATTTGGATAGGATATCTCACATTTATTGGAGTAAGTCCCTAATCCTGCAAATACTTTAGAAATAGTTAACAACCCCATGTTAAGACTTGGAAAATAAACAGGGGGTCAGGAATCTCTTGCTGAAGTAAGGGCGTAGCAAACTACCTCATCCTCTCGAAATATTTTGTTATGGGTTGTTATGCGTTTTTGCAAACAAATTGTGAGAGAAAGACAACATTCCCTCTTTGTCTCTTTTACGATGTGATCTCTCTGAATAGGGACAAGGGTTACCAGGGTTGCCCATAGACCAAATTAAATAAAACTGACAAAAAATACCTTTACAGGGTAAAAATAAACATTTAGACTTGTTCTGCAAATGAACTCTTCAATATCTTTGACGCAGTTTGCCACTGCAGTTCTTGGTGACATTAAGTATCTCAGCACACAAGGGCACTTTCCTGGCATAGTTGGTACACAGTTTCTGTTTGCTCAGGATCGAAGAGGTAAACTATACCTTGTTGGTGGCAATGGCAAGTCCACACAACAGGTCAAGTTCTATTTTTATCATGTCCCCCCTTGCAAGATTGGAGACAGCAGAGTGTCCATTCTAATAAAGTATAAACCATTTCCTCCTTGTATATAATTATATACAATATACACATAATCAATTAAAATTGGCAGCAGCAAAGAAGGTACACAAACTAATCTAGGATGAGTCACCCATATTCTGTTTTGAGTATGGAGGGAATACACTATTTGAGGGCCTAATTTGTGCTCTTCAGCAGGCTAGAAGATCTAAGAGCAATTTTAATATCAATAGTTCTCAAATTAATCAAACTCGAAAACACACTTTATATATATTGCCCAAACTCTCAAAAAGCTCGTTCATTTTAAACTGTGCACTCGGGATTCCCTTCCTACCCATTATTTCTTAGTTTATATGGAAGGGCGCAGGCATAGGCGATTAAGCTAACCCATTTTTATAAATCCAGATTTGCTAAGATGTAACTATTTTCAATGTTTAGCTCATAGAAGCATTAATATTACCTAAAATATATATTGGTTCTGCAATATATTGTATTATTTTAAAAAGAACACACCTTATGCCTATTCAAGTTACCTGATCTCCAGCTGTAGTTATCAGGATTTCGAATTAAGTGCAGAAACCAGATGGTGGTTTCGAGCAGAAACGTTAGTCATGAATATTGGCATGAGGGCAATGCTGTTCCCAAATTACGGTATCATGAAATAAAGCTTTCAAACATCACTGGAATTTTTCTAATATTGACGTAACCCTAGAATTTGTACATTGGAAGAGATAAAATTATAAACCATCACTGTTCAGCATCAAACATTTAAAAGAAAATAATAGCTCAGCCAGATACTTCTTCTTAGATTTAACAAACCAATCCAAAGATAACTCAAATCAGCCATTGTGCATTCTTATAAGCTTCGTATACAAAGCATAGACATAGGCTTAGCGTCTATCCTGACCCTCCGAAGTGTAACCCACCCAGACACATTTCCCTCTCTCGAATGCACCATGCACTGTGGGGTAATTGAGCATGACCAATTCATGTGACCTGCACATCTTTGGACTGTGGGAGAAAACCCACGCAGACATGGGGAGACTGAACAAATTCCACACAGAAAGTCTCCCGAGGCTGGATTTGAATCTGGGACCCTCGTGCTGTGAGGAAACAGTGGTAACAGTGAGCCACTGTGCTGCCCAATTCGGCCAGTAGTATATTGTGATTTAAAGAGCCTGTAATTATTTCAGAAATTGAAATTTGCAAATTGCTTCGACATTTCCAAACAGTTTGGGAAACAATCCAAACACTAAATCCATATGATTACAGTCCGTAAGCAATAGAAAAATCAACCTCTACATTGTGATTTGGCACTGAATAGACAGCCTCATTGCCCCGTGATTTATGCACCTTAAACAGATCTGGCATAACCGTCCTTATACTGTGTCTAACCAGTTTTTGCTGGGAACACAATGGGATCAGAACATTTGGGTGTAATGCTGCCTGCTTGGCAGGTGTACAGACTTGCCCACTGCTTTATAAAGAGTATCAGTTTCCTCGGCATGAGCCGAACATCTTGATCATTGTCAGAACATTGAACAACATGGCATTACCCTGACAATGACCTCTTGCGTGTTAAAAAATTTCTATATTCCCACAAGTCTCTAAAATCGTGGATAATATTAAAAACTCAGTGAAGAATCAGTGTATATTGGGCGATTTTGCTTTTGATAGGATGAAAGCATGTCAATTCCCAATGTTAGCTCCAGTGTAAGATGAAAGATACTATACTTCCCATTGGCCTCATTTCAACAGATAAGACAAGGGCCCGAAATTTGTTCCTGGAGTTTTTAATGTCTTGTTGCCAGTCTCAAATGAGAAATGCTGGAGCCTGCCTGAGCCCATTTTCTGGATCGCCTCAGGAAAAGATTGTCCAGCAGTGACCATTGGGTGGGCATATGAGGAAGGTACCGCCCCCAGTGGATATCCTGTTTCCAATCAACCCAATCAGGACTGGCATATGGCATTTGGGTTTGCGAGGGCCATGCATATAATTTGTTTTACCTGTAATTTGCACCATTGTTCATTCTGGTTATAGCCATCCCATAAAAGCCATTGCTCACCTCATTTGCGACTGGAATTCCTGGTGTTTTTCATGATGTTGGTTTGGAAATGTCAATGAATCCAGGCGGAAAACATTGAAAAAACATAGGGTTAAATTATGCTAATTAGCTTCTTGATTATCGTTCAACTGTTTCTCACTTCCATCAGACAGATAGACACAACTTTCAGGCTTTTAACTCAAGTCAATCGTATTAACTCAGGTTCCTGCCAGAGTTTTACTGCATTTACATCCGCATCACCCTTGGACATATTGAGAAAATTCGGCCTGTTTGGTCTTGCACTCAGTGGCGTGCTTCATTAACATAACTCTAGTTAATGAAGAGTTATGTTAATCCGGTTCAGTGTGGCGCAGGCCACTTATCTCCATGATATCGGCTATAAAGACTGGATGCTTCATTTTCAAAAGAAGACAAGCTTTGTAACAAGTGGGTGGTTTATTTTAAAGCTGGATGCAACCAGGAGATGTTCGGGGCTCAGCAGGTATACAGGAACAAAATCCCATTCCTCAAAAAAGTTCGTATGCCAGACATAGTTTCTTCTCGGATCCTGATCCTAAGTTCTTTATTTTATAGTATAGTATTGTTGTTTTAACCTCGTTAATGCATTTTTGTAACTTAGTGACCTTGCATTGTTTCCTCATGTCCATATATATGATGCGAATGGGGGTAAGGATATTCTATATCCTTACCCCCATTCGCATCCAGAAATTCAAGTGGCCAGTAAGGTAGCTTTCCATTCTTTAATTAAAAATGAATGAATACAACCATGTTTTAAGGTAACTATGAGGCAATAAAACAGGTCACTGACAATGTGTAAAGGAATAAAAACAAGCATCCCTGCCAATTAAGTTTTGGCTCAGGCTAATACTATTATAAATTATTATAAATACTATAATATTCTATTATTAAATATTAAATAAAATAATCATTATCTGTAATTCAGGTTGGGAACCCAACAAGGGACTAAGACATTTTAAGAACTGTTCTCTGCTGCTTTATTATTCTTATTGCATCATTCTCTTCCATTCTGTAGTTGATCTCCTTGCCTCTATTTTCATTTTAACCTTATTTAACCAATTTATCAATTTATCAACATGTCTACCTTTAAAGCATGTTCCTAACTATATATTTTGGAAACTTGATTGTCAATAATCTGAAAGCTACTTCTAGGATTTGAATTTTCTGCAAACCAAAAATTGCAAGAGGTGAATAACTAAACAGGAGATTTGTCTCTTTCACTTGTCTTGGTCAATTTATCACATGGCTGTGACATCATGGAGCCTGCTAACTCCATGGCAATGGAACAGTAATGCAACAACAGAAACGTTGATTGATTTACCCCACCCCCCATTCCTCAATATGTTTGGCTGTCCAGAATGTCCAAAGGGTGCAATGCTGGGTGACAGCAGCGCCTGCCCAAGTCAGGCAGTAGTCCTTTTTCTGTTTGCTAGAGACATCTAATGATGTGGATATATTTCAGTTTGAACTTTGGGGATAGCACTGAGTGGAGTGGAACCAAGCATACGTAGTGCATTACTGAGTGGGAAGCCAGCTGAAAAGGAGTTCGAAAAATAGATTTCATTTATTTTTGTGGCCATTGGCGACTCAACACAATTCAGTTCTCTTTGCCTTGTTTTGAGAGCAAATCTCCTCTGTGGTGATATAACAATGGCCATTACTTTAACAATATACGTCTGAATAACATGCAGCATTTTATTTATAAAATATATAAATTTTATATAAATTGGAAATTCATTTATTCAGTATTTAATAGTTAAAATGTTTTTATTTTGCAGTTCGCAACTTTGAAATCCACTATAATTACCCGATTTTAGTCCCTTAATTGAAATTCTAGATGAGGTTTCTTAAGTGGTCCTGACCAGTCATTGCTAAATTACAGTGCTATAGGTCGTGAAATAATTGGACCTGCCTTAAAGGGTTTTGTCTCATCAAATGAAGAAGAAAAAACCTTCTCATGCAAGAATAATAGCCCAATCCAAAGACACAGGTAATAACCATAGGATTTTTTTTTTAAAAAAATATTATTTATCACAAACTAATGTTGAACTGAAACTTCAACTGTCATTGAGGGAGGTGTATCCCTCAAGAAGACTACAATCGTCCTTACGAATAATCACCAACAAAACACAACTTAAGTGGAAACAAATGAGTCTGAAAAACAAAATATTTATTATGTTGTCGACTTCCGTATTAAACTAATTTAAAATCGAATTAGTTTTGCTTTCATGTAAGGATAAAAACGATTATATAGAAACTAACAATAGGGCAGTCATGACCTGCATGAACATCAGGAGCTTATATTTTATTTTAAAATCACTGAAGGATCCTTAACCTTAAAATGAATCATGGTAAATTTTCAAAATGCAAATCATCCCTGATCTCGAGTTCCCGTGAACAAAGGGCAAACATTCAATCACCAAACAAAAGTGAATTCAAACCGAATCACACAGGGTTAAACTTGTTACCAGCTATAGGGCTCTCTCTCTCTCTCTCTTTCTCTCTCTCTCTCTCTCTTTCTCCCTCTCCCTCTCACTCACACACGGACACACACACAATAACTGAGTCTTTAGCTTTGGAGTTTCGTCCCATAAATCCTGGCTGTGGCACATTGTTACTTAACCAACTCTGCCAAATCTAAATATCTCTCAGCCCTTCCACTTGCCATTTTAAAAGTACGTTCAGGGCATGTTTTTCGTGCCTCTGCGTTCGGCTACAACCCAGGGGATATACATCAGTGTCTTTAATCGTTGCCCAATGTGTTCTAACTGCCAAATTCATTAAAGTCCATAGCAGATTTATACTAGCCAACTAAAATTAATATTCGGACCTCGAATGCATCAGGGACATCTTG
This sequence comes from Hemiscyllium ocellatum, assembly GCF_020745735.1. Classification (NCBI taxonomy): domain Eukaryota; kingdom Metazoa; phylum Chordata; class Chondrichthyes; order Orectolobiformes; family Hemiscylliidae; genus Hemiscyllium; species Hemiscyllium ocellatum. The sequence goes on from NC_083441.1 coordinate 1,182,910, forward strand.
AAGAATGACGGGGATCCCAGTGTTGGTCCAGGGTTTTCCCAATGGAGTTTCACCTATCATAACCATGGAACAAACATATTCTCTCTTACTAATTTTATAAATCTCAATATTGTTTTATAAGATCTTTCTGTCCAGACACAAGAACCCTCTTGACTACCCACACTAGCATCTTGTAGCTTAGTAGCAATAATTGTATCAGCTTTTCTAACAGCACGTTTTGTACCTGGCCAGCTTTTGTGGCATCAAATACCCTCCAGATTTCCTCAACAGAAAACACCAAAATGAACAGAAATAAAACACCAAAAGCAGCAAAGCAAGACAAGCCAAGCCGAACAGGTACAACAGAAATAAGCTTGACATAAAACTAACATTAATCAACAGCCTGAAAACAAGAAACAAGACTAATGTTCTGCAGAACATTCTCGACAAACTAAAGCACTGACAGTTTTGTCATAATATACCATGATACTTCTTTATTTCACGGAACAGTTTAGGTATTAACTTAGACAACGCTAATCCAACCAAATCAGGTTTTCTTAATTCTGAGAAGGTTTCAGACCTCCTTTCTACCTATTTTAAGCAGAACAATCTTAATTAGTATACCTTAAAATTACGATCAACCGCCTGTATTAAAATATCGAGGCCATCTGCCTCCGTAATCATCAAAAAATATCTGAGTTATCTTCCTCTATAATAGGGGAACATTGTGACCACCAGCCTCCGTAAATGTTAACTGCCTGTATTAAAATGTTGAGGCCAACAGGCTGCGAAAATTGTCGAGGAGATTTTTTTTAACTTCAGAAATTTACGAAGCACGAGAAATGAGAGTTGAAGACTCCCCTCAGAGTTCAGCAATTTTTCGGAAACCTTGTCCACAAGTATCAAAAGAACCCCTACTTCAGTTAATCTCTCTCCCCCACCTCCCACCCCCGCCCCATTTTGTTTCATCGAGAGAGTCCTCTTAATCCTTCTCTTGGTAAGACCGATCATTGCGGGCTGGACTAGAAAATAGATAGCGAGATGTCAGGTCAGACTCAAATTGAATGAGAAGAAAAAGACAAACGTATAAAAACACTGATGTCTGGCCGGCTGAATTTCTCAACCCTCAACAATGAAGGACTCAAGGTTCTTCAACCATTGTCTGCTATCTGTCCATGCTGAACCAAGAGTCACGGCACCAAATGAAGTTTTAAACCCCTCCAAATGTGCTCGAGATCGGTCAAAAGAATTACTAGAAGCACATTCTGTTTGAAGCAAGGTCACCAGTTTCATAAATTAAGGCAGACCAGCACAGATTTGTCCAGCAATACGGAGGTTAAAAGCTTCCGTCGAGAAATGGTGCAATTACATTCGAAAATTACACATTATTTTTACTTTTTAAGAGATTGTACAACCTTAATTCCAAGAAAAGATCAATCACATTTAATAAGGTGACATGATTTACAGCAGGTTCACCAAATGATATTTCCTGGGAAAAGGTTCTTAATTACAAGAAAAGTCCATTCAATTGTCATGTGGTGATATGATTGACAACAGCCTAATCCAAGGATATTCCCTTGGAATGGGTTCTCAATTTACGTAGATCACCATCTAATGCTAGCAGTTCAACGTTAGTTCGAATAGAAAATCACTATCTTATGGTTCATATTATGAAAAAATAAATTCATTGTTGTCTCTTATCTCTAAATACAGCCAAAGCACCAGTTCAAGTTCACATCATTACTTGCAGCCATATTGTGTGTTATTTTAAATTGAAAAGTCATTTTGTGATGAACAGAAATCTACATGTACTTGTTGCTACTGACAACAGTCTAAATTCAAACTTTAGATCCTCAACTTCAGTATTTCTCAACTACATTTTATTTTTAAGCAACTTTAATGTGAGTGAAATTGGATATTTGAGCACATTCTTCAACTGATCCCTGAATTTGCTCAACGTTACGGCATAAATACAAATATTTGTACAGTGACTGGTGAGCTGGCAGATGTATCCAATTTCTGCTACAAAATCATGGAGATAGATTGCCTTCAGTCCCAATCGCCACATTCGTTTCCATATTGAGTGGAGCATAAAAGCTGCCCATGATATTACCAAATTGGCTGAAATGAGAAACAACAAGATTATGGACTTTCTTCGATTTTCCATTTTTGGGTCTGTGGCATTTTCCCCTCTGTTGTGAGTCTTGAGTCTCCTGCGGGCTCTGTTGGCAAGTACGATACGCCTGACACAAAATGCATTGAATAGCACAGTCAAAAGAATTGCCAAACATGGGGTTAGGAGATGATGAATGATTTCGAATGTTCCCCACGAATGAGATTGTCCAATGCCTGGTTTTTCATGACAAAACCAAGGGAGATTCTTTAGCCGATACTTACCTGTTAGCATAAAATACCAACAAATATTCTTTAAACAGCTCAGTATTGTCACTATTCCCAAAATTACAGATGTAATTTTCTCGTTGCAATAGTTCCGTTTCAGTTTTTGGCAACAGATTGCCACAAATCGATCAAAGGTAAAAGCAACAGTGAACCAGACAGAAGAGTCTGTGGCTGCATGGACAAGAACGGCATGGATGTTGCACGCAGGGATCGACTTCATAAACAGAAATTTAGCATTATATACAATTGGAATATGCTTCAGTATCAGGTCAAGGATGTTGACCAGCAGATCTGCCACTGACATGTACACCAGATACCGGTTGATACATTTTGATAGACCACACTTTGTCTGAGAGAAGATTGCAATAGCCAGCCCGTTAACTGCAAAAAAAACACAATCTGTAAATTATCCATCAGTTGAAAAGTACGATTTACATTTGACAGAATACAGAGGAGCAGAGGCTCAGAATATAGAGGCAGCTACTTGAGATGTGATGGATGGCTTCATTCAGTTTTGTGTACCTTTGAACCCCTTGCTTCTGATTATCTTTGGGACCAGGATTATTTTGTACATAAGTCACACTGGGCTTAAAATGTTCACTTTCCTCCTACCTCCAAAAATGCTGTCCTGAGAATACCAACACTGGACTCGATACTGAAGTCAGCAGGGTAAACACAGGAAGAATGTTCCAGATGATCAGAAGCAGCAGGACCGGAAATAAGTTTGGTGACCGTCCAAGTTTGGGCATAGGACTGAAATGAAAGGTGAACTCTGATTCTCTCTCTCTCTCTTCCTTTGTTTGCCATGATGACCTCTGTGTCAATGGCCCGAGAAGATCAGTAGCTGGATTTCAGTGAACGTATCAGTGAAAATAACGTGTCAACAAGTAGCAGACACAAAAGAACACTGTCGGGATTAGATACGACCAGTGGAGGAAATTGTTTGGACTGAAGCAGCATCACTAACGGTGCATATAGTTCCTTCAGCCAGTGTAATTATTCCAAAAGCTGGAATAGATTTTGGACGTGCAAATGTGGACTCAATGGAGGTGAGAACCGAATAGCTATGAGACACGCCTGGCAGAATTAGTTTAGGGATGCTTCTGATGGCCTCTGACACCCTGCGCAGAACTGTATAAGACGGGGATATTCGAAACGACCAGAGCCTCGGAAGCTATTTCCATTGCCAGCCATCGTTTACAGCTGGATGTTGGCGAAACAGCAGTTCTTAAATCTCAAACTTTTCTTTGGGAATGACTCAGATCTGTCGCTCTCATGCACTCGTGCTGAATGTGACATAAATTCTGGATTGGATCTCTTAATTATGCCTGCAATTCGTCTTTTTGATTTGCATGATCCTACTCTGGAACGTCCGCTTTAGTGAAGATTTAGTTCATTGGTTTGAGCTCGATGATCGAATGAGCGAAGATCACTTCAAAATTCACGCTTTCAAGTTCACTTTCGAGCCTTTATATTTTGCCTCTGACCGTTAGAATCTCCAAATACAAGCTTGTCCACTTCTAACCTACATTTGTTCAGGTGAATATTTCGAATTGTAAAAATAATACCAACGAGCTGCTATTGAAACGTACTATTTCATTGTACCCGCTTTTGGCTTGCTCCAGTGTTTAGACCAACACTGATCTGATCAAGCTTTGTAAATGCAATGGCTGCACAAGAATAACAAACAACAAAAAAATACACTGGCGCAGGCCCTTCGGCACTCCAAGCCAGCATCATTTCTGATATTCTATTTAAATCAATCACCTATTTTCTTAACATCTATGTTCCTCTGCTCCCTGCCCATTTGTATATTTGCTTAGATCTATCATAAATTACACTATTGTGCCTGTCTCTACCAATGTGTTCCAGGCATCCACCATCATCTGTGGAAGGAATTTTCCACGATATCTCCCTTAAAATTTTCCCCTCTCACCATGAACTCGTGATGCCTAGTAATTGAATCTGCCAACTGGGAAGGAAGCTTCCTACTATCTACCATGTGGCTACGTCTCATGATTTGGAATACCTCAATCAATTTCACATCCCAACATCTGTCTTTCTAATGAAAATACTCCCAACCCTCTCAACTTTTATTCCTAGCCCCCTCCCTCCATATCAGGCAAAATCCTGTTTTACCTCCTCTGCATCCTTTCAACAGCATCCAATCCTTTTGATAAAATGTCGACCAGTACACATTATTCCACTATTTCTATATAACTGGGACATGACCTGCCAACTCTTGTACTCAGTACCCTGACCGATAAAGGAAAGCATGCAATATGATTTGCTGATCACTCTGTCGATCTGTTTTGCCACCTTCAGAGTATCTGAACATCCAGATCTCTCTGGACATCGGTTTTCCCCAGGGCTTTCCATTTATAGTACAGATCGCTCTTGGATGTGATCTTCCAAATGTTTCATGGTGCATTTGTGCGGTTGAAGTCCATCTGCCATTTGATCGCCCTCCTCTCCAACCTATAAATATACTACTGCAATGTCTGACAGTCCCCTCCATTATCTGCTACTCAACCAATCTTAGAGTCATCTGCAAACTTGCTAAACAGACCATTTATATATTCCTCCGGATCATTTATGTGTAACACAAACAACAATGGTCCCAGTATGCATCCCTGGGGAACACCACTGGTCACAGTTCGGTATTTTGTGTAACTCCCCGACACTACTACTCTCTGTGTCCTTCTGCCCAGCCAGTTCACTGCCCATACAGATAGCATATCCTCGATTATCCCTATCGGTTTTCCCTTCTATCCCGTTTAAACCAAAGGGCACCTTCAGCAATTTTCCAGTCCTCGGGGACCTCACTCGTGTACAAGAATACTGCAACGACATCTGTTAAGAACCCAGCTACTGGCTCTCTCCCTTCCCTCAGTATCCTGGGATAGATCTCTTCTGAACTAAAGGACTTGTTCCTTTTATTGCGTTTGAGAACACTCCCTACTTCTGCCAACATGACCGAGAGTAATCAAACATCTTCCCTCAACCAAGTCTCAGGAATAGCAAGAACATCATACTCCCATACTAACACAAGCCCTAAAATCACCTGCATTACTTACTGCACTTCTCACATTAAAACAAATGCACCTCAGTCCACCTGTCCTTTTGCATTCATCATATGCTCCTTCCTACTCTTCCCCCTTAGTCACGCTGACTTCATTATCTCATTCCTTACAGACTGTGTTACGATCTACTTACAGTCCACTATCTTCCTCAATTGGTTCCCACACCACTGCCAAATTTGCTAAAACCGTCCCCAACATCTGTCACAAATGTGCATTCTCAATCATTGGTTACGGTCCTGCCCAGGTGTAGAGCGTCCAAGTGGTAATATTCCTATCTCCACCAGACCCGGTCCCAAAATGCCCAAAATTTGAAAACCTTCCTCCTGCACCATCTGTCAAGTCACTCATTCATCCTGTCTACTCTTTTGTTTCAACTTTAACACGATGTATCAGTTCACCCGCCTCCCCAGAGAACAACTCAGCTTCTCCATCTCACCGCTCCTACTGCTGCAAAATGGAGGCCACTTACTCTCGAAGTCAGTCCTTTTAGAGAGAAATTTACGTTCCCAGCAGCCCCGATCATCGCTGTCACTGCTTCCTCCGCTCCTAAAAATGGAGGCAAGGAATCCTGCAATGAGTCAATCAGCTCCTGAATCTCTGCAAGCCCTGTTCACCATTGACAAGGCACAAGTCAGGAATGTAATGGATCACCCACAATTGTTGGGCCAAATTGAACAACACTCCAGGAATTCAACACCATCGAAGATTTGACGCCAGTTTTATTTGCACAATATCGACAAACGTCCACTCCATTTGCCAACAATGCTCAATAGCAATACGTGTGTTACCTGCAGGATGAACTACGGAAATTCACCAAAGCTTCTTGCACACCACCATTTAAGCGCAAACAGTTTCCTCTAGAAGGATATGGACAACAGATACATGGGAATACTATCACCTACACGTTCGCTTCCATACTACTCACGATCGTGTATTTGGAAATATATGGGCTGCTACTTCAGTGTGGCTGGATCAAAATCCTGCAATCGCCTCCTTCAGGGAATTGTGCATCTACCTATAACATGTGGACTCACAGCATACTAAGAAGGCACCACGCTAACATCTTCTTAAGGGTCAGCTGCAGACGAGCAATAAATTCTGCTCTCAGCCATTGACGTCCACATTCCACCAGAGCAGAAAAGAAATGGATCGATGACTGAAAAATAGACTCCAACCGAAAGTTGCAGTTTGATTGAAGAATGTTGAAGGAGCGAATACAATCGGGAATGAAACCATCAACATAATGATGACTCGCTCCCTGTTAAATATTGTATAGAAAAAGAGATATTATGGGTCTTTCTCTCACTTTGGGAGCTATGGCTCGGAAGAAGTTTCACTGTATCTGAAATGTTCCGACTGATTTCCGTTCACTGATGCTGCCAGACGGCTATGTTTTTCCAGTGCTTTGTGTTCAGATATTTGATTTCCAAAAATCTACCATTCGGTTTGTTTGGTGCTGTTTGTTGGGTGATGAGAAGTTAATCGGTCATGAAAGCAAAGATTGCTGGAGAAACTATGATTTGCAGGCGGGTCAGCAGATGTGAAGGCAAAGCAGCTCAGCATTTTGTGTCCTGTGAGCCTTCCGTGAACCTCGGAGACAAGTACACCCTGTTGATCAGGGTTCAGTGACAGGCTCAAGTCTCAATCGCTGATTTCGCAGCAGATATAACAGACAGGGTTTGGGATGGCATACATTTTGGCAAAAGAATGAAGACGAAGTCAGGGCGGAATTGAGTTCCTCAAAACGCCAATGACGTTTGGGCGGTGGGGGTGAAAAGGAGAGCAAATGATGAATAACGCTGAGAATTTCTTCTTACAAGAAATATCAAGGGTTAGTGATGCAACGTCAAACTTGCTTTTCAGGAGAGAAGTTTTGAGTATGTATGTTCTCATTACAAAAATAAAAAGGACACTTTGTCCAATTCAATACAATGTCAAATTCCAATCTTCTTTCCACGCATTATTCTGATTCACTTGTGGGACGTGAACACCTTGTTTGTGACAGCATTTTATTGCTGGTTTCGATTTGACTCAGTGAGAAAGCTGCTGTGAGCTGCCTTCTTATGCTGCTGCAGTCTGTTGGATACACAGAGATTAATGCTGTTAAGGAGGCAGCTCCCAGATTTTGACTCAGTGAAACTAATGGGATGGTTGAAATATTTCCTATAACGATGGTGGATGGTTTGGAGGGCAACTTGTAGCTGGTGATAATCCCATGTAACTGCTGTCCTTGTCCTTTTAGATGTAAGCGGCCATGATATTTGAAGGTGCTGCAAATTTGCAGTGTATGTTATAAGTGGTACACACTACAGCAACTGAGCATTGATGTCAGATGGAGTGAATATCTGTGTCCAAGAGACAGAGAATACAAAAAAACGGATAGCAAGCTTCAAATTTCAGAAGCCTAACTTTGCTGTAAGTTGGTTTCATGAGCCCAGTTTCAGGTCAAGACCACTCAGGTAGGATGTGGAACTGGTTAGAGGATCTTAGCTCAAGGTGTCAGCGTGGATGATATGGATGAGCTGAACATGGTCACTTCCCAGGACAGGAGATTTGATCGCGGAATTGGAGCTCATCTTTGTCTTTATATTGCAAGGGAAGAGGTCAGGAATGTGGTTTCAGAATGAGATTTGTTAACTGAACCCCTGTTGCTAGTGTCACTCTGCATCACACAGTAGCCCTGCAGTCAGCTGAGACCACAAAAGGCAAAAGAAGCATTTAAACTGTTGGATCTCTCTTCATTTGATAGACCCCTCACCCCCCAATTCATCGCCAAAGTTTACTATATCGAAAGCCTTACCCACAACACCAACAGCAGCAAGGAATGGATAGTAAACGTGCTGAAACAGCAGAAGAAGATACCGTATTCGATAGTAGACTGTCATCCAGTGCTGATTCCTAATGTAATAGGCGATTTGTGAAGGAAATCTTCTATTGATAGTTGTGAAATTCCAGTCTGCTGTCTCCAGGTTCGGTTCCATTGCTGCACTATTCCAGTGCGCTCTTCTCGGATGTCGATGACTCCTCTCCCTCTATCTTGCTAACGCCGATCCCTCTGCAAGCCACAGCTGAGGGATCCCTTTAGTGCCATGAGATGGCACTTTGGAGTGTCGACTTTATGCGGAGAAGAGGGGATACCTTTAGTGATGCAACAAGAATCTCTGGAGACTGACATCATTTTCGTCTCTGAACAATTAATTTCTGCTGACGTCTCAGAGAGCAACACGTCTTGTTCTCAGAAAATCACAAAACATTCAATTTCTCATTGAGACATCCTGAAAACAGGACTTCACAGAAAAAAGTAAACACACAAACAGCAAAATTTTTCAATTTTGTAATTCTGAGCTTTTTCCCTTGAATTGACCAAGAGTGGTTATGCAACACGTTAACCTCTGAATAAGGTCATGGCAGTCATAAACAATGTTAGTACAATCCTCTTAGCGTAGTATCAGCAATCGTGTACAGGCAGGGACGGGGCAATATTTTTGTAATACAAAATCATACTTCCAATGAGCACAAAACATGGAGTCAGAAGCTGCTACGCCCCTACATAAAAAGTGCTCGTCCAGTCACTTCTTAAAGGTTTTGTGAGAGTAACTGCCTCCATTACAATCTTCGGCAACACATCACTGGGTGAAAAGAAAATCTCATATCTACTCGAAATCACTTGCACCTTCACCTTATCCTGATGCCCCATGCTCTGACACGGATCTGCCATGGCTGGGCAATCATGGATCTGTTACGTATATTTCAGAAATTAGCAGGGAGTACTGAGGAGTCTCACAATTGAAGGAAGAATAGTAAAGAAAATAAAAAAAAGAAGAACACTACAGCAAAATGGAGTGCGTTACAGTGAAGAGACAATATCAAAAATGACGAGACTAATATGAACTGGACACTTTTCAGTGGATACACTTCGGACTTATACACTTAATGGTATGGTCCTAGGGAGCATTGCTGAACAAGGAGACCTTGTAGTGCAGGTTCATAGCTCCATGAAACTGGAGTTGCAGGTAGATAGGATAGTGAAGAAGGTGTTTATTGGTCAGAGTATTGAGTACAGCAGTTGGGAGGTCATTTTGAGGGTACAGAGGTCATTGGTTAGGCCACTGTTGCAATATTGCGTGCAATTCTGATCTCCACCCTATCGAAAAGATGTTGTGAAACTTGAAAGTGGCCACATCTCTGTGAGAAGAAATTACTCCTCATCTCAGTATTACTTAGTACAAGTGTATTCTGAGCCCCTGGTCCTTGACGTCCTCATGAGGAGTAACATTCTCTCCACGTTTGCCATGTAAAGCCTCTTTAAGAATTCCAATCATTGAACGTCAGAAAACTTTGATTCTTCTAAGGTCCAGTCAGTACAGTCATGAGCAATTTGGGCTTTGCTCATGAGATAATCCCTTCATATCAGGAATCACCCAGTGAACCTTGTCTGAACTGCCTCCAATGAAATGATATCTTTCTTGTAAATTTCGTTAACATTTCCGATTACCTGCTGCCTCTCTGTGCCAGCTTTCTGTGTTTTGAAAGCAAGTGCCCCAATCCCACTGTATTGCAGTTTTCTCCATTTAAATAACATTGTGTTTTTTGTTCTCACTTCCAAAATAAACTATTTCTCGTCTTCCCACATAATACACCATTTACCACCCCCGCCCCCACCCCACGATCTGATTTAAAGTACAAACATCTCAGTTTAAACTAATTCGATATCTCACCAACTGCATCTTCACCTACTGTTATGTCGGCTGTAACTATGACCAGTGAATTTTCTCTCCTCATCTCGGCTATAAGTGAGTGAATCGTTACTCTGAGATGATTCCCTTTTGTGCAAGACTCCAGCCCAAAGGGGAAATAAACTCTGTCAAGTTCAAGAACAATTTAATATATGCCAAAAAAGCTGATTCTCATTCTTCGGAACTCGGATGGGTGCAGGCTCAACCTACTCACCATCTCGTTATGAGGCAGTCTCCCATACCCAGATTCAGCCTTATGAATGTTCTCATAAGCAAGATGAGGACATAAGTGCAAGCTCCATTGGTGACTTCAGGAGTGTACTCCATCCTTCACGTTCATCTGGAACTCACTGGCTGTAATGGTAGAGGAGGAAGAAGTACTCCTTAGATTGAAAATTATTCAGACAACAGTATACAAGGGATCAAGTGGTTCATGCCAATAGCTCCCTGAAAGTGCGCTCAGCAGATCTGAGCACCAGACCCAAGGAAAATCATTATGTTCTTCGTGCGAATTTTGTGCAGATTTACAGGGATGATCCCCGGACTTCGGGGTTACGTTCCAATGAACATTTAGTCGAAATCGGCCTTTACTGTCTGGAACTTCGATGCTTAACGGCGTTTATAGCTCATGCCTGCTCGATCATAATATAGAGGGTCAGGTTCGTTAAAAATAAACTATTTCTGAAGGTTGAATTTGAAATAAAACATGTCCTGGGATTAAATACTGGAATTACCTCTTGCAACACATTATTGATCGACTTGTAGTTTATGAACTACTTCTGTTCAAAAGCGTAGCTCTTTACCACCTTCTCAAGGGCAACGAGAGGCAATAAATGACGGTATCAAACAAAGACACTCGCGTCGAATTCGAAGAATTAAAAGCAGGTCATTCAGGAGAGATGGTAGAAATCACTTCTATTTGCAAACAATGTTTATAACCTTGAGAAGTTATAACCCAGACAGTTTAATAGTCCACAATGATTATCAATATCTTGGTCCCAAGACTGTCATATGGAGTTCTGTGTCAGTTCATCCACTTCCTTATTGAATGGCTGAGCTGGCTCGAGGTGACGAATAGAAACCCCCCTGTTCCAAGGAAGAATCGATTTTGAACTTCATCCGTTTTAATCATTACTCAGATCAGTATCTCGGTGTGGTTATTGTTGGAAATGTTCAGAAGAGATGATTAATATTTGTCTCCAGTTGATGTCCGTCTCAGTTGTGATCTGCATTTTATTCGAAGCCAAAGTGGAGACAGGTGTCATTGTGTCAATGTTGAATACTTTCAGATTAATCTGTGAGCACATGAAAAGACGATCTGTGTTCCATTCTGATCATTCCCCCTGTCAGAATTATAGCGCTGATGTGACAACATTGCTTATATTGCTTGACGCCCTGGTGTTTATGGGAGCCGCCACAGAAGGTATATTCATCAATGATCAATGAATGAGGATTTTATCACTCATAATTTGCATTGTGTGGAACAGTGGTCTCTATCCTCTTGAGATGCTTGCTCTTAAGATGTGTGTTCAGTCCATTTCTTTTTGCAAGGATTGATGACTAAGGAGCAATTCCCTGTCCTGTCGGTTGTCCAATTGACATGATACCCTGCAGTGACAGAGGGCTCTTGTCATGTAGTGGCAATGGCAGAATTCTCCGAGTCAGGAAGAATTTATTCAAATCCGAACTGATTCAGAGGTGTGTTCAAGCATTTCTGAGCAAGTTGATGAGCAAAAAGAAAAATCCACAAGGATCGAAATGCATCTGTGGCTTGGACATATTCGAATTCAATCAGAATGAAGCACAAAAGTCAGGAGGCTTTGCTGAAACCCTCTGAGACTCTAGGGCGAACACAGCTGAAATGTTGAGAACACATTTCAGTCCCTCATATGCTGGCACTGGAGGTAATCCAAAGAAGGTTCAGTGATCAGAGTGACAGACAGAACTTTAAGCAGAAAGGGAATTGAGGAATTATCAGTAAAATTCATGAAAGTGGAATTAAGAACAATCAGACCAGGAACAATTGCATTGAGTGGCAGAATATACCTGATGTTCTGAATGGCCTACTTGTGCTCCTCCAATTTTTGGTCTGATAGTTGCAAGTGGGTGAAGATGGAGTGCCCATCGTGTCAGTGACCCTCCATGTCTGTCCTTCTGTGCTCGATGCTGCATTAATGATTTTACCATTGCAGTTTGTGCCTCACGTGTCTCGTTCTATATACCGGGCATCCCCTCTCTAAAAATAACCATGTATATCTCCTTTTTAATACCGGTTTTGAAACGAAACACATTTGAGCAGGATTTGGTGAGCTAACCGACTTGTAAAAGTCATTGACCTTTACAGTACAGAAATTCGCCTTTCAGGCAGCAAAGAAAAAGAGGTGGCAAAGGTATCAAAGCAGGAATCTGGAAGAGTACAGCAAGCCAGGCAGCATCAGAATGCCGAGAAGCCAACGTTTTCGTTGTATGAAGAAGGGTTACGCTCGAAGTGTTGGCCTCTCCACTTCCTGATACTGTCTGACTTGTGGTCTTCTTCCAGCCTCCTGCTCGTCTATCTTGGATTCCACCATCTGCAGCTTTGCTTTGTCTCTACTGAAAGAAGAATATGTAATATACAACGCTGGAAGTCATTCGAATTGGTCAATGCAGAAATCTATAATCTCAGCTGTTCAGAATCCATTTGATTGTGTCAATGCAATGAGCAATGATGCACTGCTTTCTCAGCCATATGGATAAATATGAACGACACTGGCAAGTCTTCATTGTCCACATTATATTGCAGGTTCAAATCCGTGTCTTAACATTAGGAATATGAGCAAAATACAGCCTTCTCATGTGCTGGTCTTTTGTCAGTCGAACGCTGCAGAATCGTATACGTTTATGATTACCACAATATCGCAAGTATAGAGAAGTTTTAGAGAGAATGCAAACTTGGATGAGAGAGAATGCAAAAATTCCAGACATTGAAGAGGCTGTCCCTGATGTCCACAGACTGTGGCACACTCCCTCTCAGACACACGCTCAGCTTCCATCAAAAACATATTTCCTCTCGCCTCAGCTCTCCAATGCAATTCCCTGCGTCTTCTGAACACGGCTGCAAACACATTTGAGTCTGAATGGTCCTTTGTATATCACATCAATCATCGATGATTTCTGCCTGAATCGGATTGTTGGATCCGTCAATCGCACAATCCATCGTTTGTTTGGGAGCAAGAGCTGCAAAGCGACAGATAAGAATTGACTGCATAAGGTTAGCATTTGCCTTCCCTTTACATTTATGAATATCATAAAGGGATGGAATTGAAATCATGGATCCATTGGACAGTTCGGATTATTGAGCATTTTTACTATCCCATTCTGGCTTTTATTTGCATCTCTGGTCAGTGTGTGCAGTCCGATATTGATGCTGGAAGGCAGCACTACTGCAAGAATGCACTTGAAGTTTCCTGTTCTCCCTTCTACGGGGGTTAATATTCTGGAGAACTATCTGACAAAACTGTGAAATGTTTTACAGGTCTGCTTAATATTAGATTAGCTTAGATTAGACTTATTCTTTAAATGTACTCTCTCGCACGTTTTTGAAACAGGAACAACAAAACGAATGAAATCTATCACTCATCCTTAGATTTGTGCAATAGTGAATTTAATGTATTAAATCGTATTCAAAATTTCCCAGCGGTTCCTCACAAGAGCTGAAGAGTAATGAAACTTGAGTGCTAACGTCATGACTTAAATGTAAGTTTCCATTTTTTAAATTCACGTGTTAACTTTGGCAGAGCAAAGATAAATAGTTATCTATCAAATGACTATCATTGAGGCCGAAATTTCTTTGATCACGATCTTCACTCACGCACATACAGACAACCAACTAACAGAATTGCAGGAAAATTCAACAATTCTATGCGCTCCAAGGCTTCATGATTAGATTAGATTGCTTACAGTGTCGGAAACAGGCCCATCGGCCCAACAATTGCAAACCGACTCGCCAAGCACAACCCACCCAAACCCTCATTTACTCCTTCACCTATCTACGGGCAATTTAGCATGGCCAGTTCACCTCACCTACACATTTTTGGACTGTGGGAGGTGACCGGAGCAAGCCCACTCAGACTCAGAGATAATGTGCAAACTCCACACAATCAGCCGCCTGAGGCAGAAAATGAACCCAGGTCTCTGCCGCTATGAGGCAACAGTGCTAACCACCGTGCGACCCACGCTTTGTATCATAATGTGTTCACAGGCACAAAGCTGCATCTCTAACTTCTATGTCACGTTTGATATCAAACTTTTTCAGGCAATTTCCCAAGTTAATTCGTTCTTTCTTGTGTCAGACCATTCAGCATTTGTTGAATTGGACAGAAAACTAGAGAGAGCAAAACGTTGAGTCAGTCTCAAAGATTCGAAACATCATTTCAGTCCAACATAGTTTTCACTTTTTATATTAGCAATATTTATTGTGTTGACTGTTTAGCGTCTCTCCTTCCTTGATTTGTAAAATCAAAATGCAACTAACAACCAACAGTGAGCATAGCAAGACTCCTCTACAGTACTTCCCAGATTTGTCACGACTTACCATTACCTTCCTCGTCAGTTCTCAACAATACGAATTTCTGCCTGCTCGAAGCCACTTTACCACAGTGTGTTGTTCAAAGTTCCCTTCTGTCATTAAACGCAGATCCATCAAAAGATGTGAAAACTGTTTAAAATTATTGATGATCACTCCAATGTTCTCTGCTGTTTCTGCCCTGGAAAGTCTCAATCATGTGATGATTGAAGTGAAAATACATATACATTTGCAGCTCCAATTCCTACTAATATACTTGGAAAACCGAGACATTCTCTTCATTCACCAGCATCCAGTCTTCTCAGTACTAACTACCAACATCGTTTTGAACAGGAAAGTGCCAAGTTCTAGGGTTCAATACCCAGATTGACCAGGTGTGGCATTGGGGTTTTTAAGTGTCAGATTGTCACTTGAAGTCGCTGTTTGGCGTTACTATTTTTTTCTTTTCTTTTTTTCTTTTTTACCCGGGTGGCCTGTGACAAGCAGTGCCCTTAATCTAGTTTTATTTTATTTCTTTTTTTTTAGTTAACCCCCACACTACCGCCTAACTGCGGTCGTGCTTATTTTTTCCCCAGCACCCATGGTGTGTGTGTGCAGTTGTGAGACACAGTGAGTGACACAAGGTGTACGAATCTTTATTCAATTTCCACAACCAGAAAGAAAGGAAAACACCCGAGTGGCCAGTGACAAGCAGTCCCCTTCACATCGAAAAGGGCAATGCTATGTGATCAAACAGTGAAGGGGAGGGCAGGGACTACATCAAAATAGAGTTGGAGGGGGAAATGATGCACTCCACTCCCTGCGGCGCCCACCTTTCCCTGAACAACTCCAGGGTGTTAGTGGAGACCGCGTGCTCCTTCTCCAAGGACAGCGTTACTATTTTTAAAGGGGCGTCACGGTAGCTCATTGGTTAGCACTGCTGCCTCAGATTATCAATGCCACGAGTTCGATTCCAGCCTCGGTCGACTGTCTGCGTCTTCAAGGGTTTCCCGCTGGGTGCTCCGGGTTACACCCACAATCCCAAGATGTGCAGACCAGGCGAATTAGCCATGCTAAATTGCCCACAGTGTTAGGTGAATTAGTTCGGGATAAATATAGGGGAGGATAATGGGAAAGGGTGGGTTACTCTTTGGACGTTCGGTGTGGAATTGTTGAGACAAAGGGTCAGTTTCCATACTGTAGGGGATATAATACAATTAATCCTGCAAATCCAGATTGTGAACTGATCCAACTCTGCAGCAAACCATCTCCATCATTGCGTCCATCTGCAATCCGCCTGATCGAATTATGCGATGAAAACTCATCAGCGTCTTTGTTAAGTCCCCACTCCCCGCATCTCATCTTCACCAGCTAGATTCCAAAGACATAAGCTTCTGTCAAATGCAACTCAACTGAAGCTGGTTAGTTACTCATTCATTCACTCCAAGTGTTTGATGGACCGTGTGGTCTCGAATTGAAAATTCTTATCATTGTGTGCGAATCCCTCAACAATCTTTAAATGCACTCCAGACATGGATCCTGCCAGTTTAAAAAATTCTGCAAATCTCCAACTTTCAAATCAATGTCCTTTACTGTTTCAGCTCCTCCCTCACTGTCTCTCAGAATCTCTCTGTCTGCATCCATTGTGTCATTTTGTCTCTGTTTCCGTCTCACGTACAATTTTCCTATTGTTCACAGGATTGCATCAGACAATAGTGCTATTCTCTCCCATTCAGCACATCATGGGAGCAATGGAGTAATCAAATATTCATCTCACCATTTGCACTCTCCTTTTATTGGTCAAATAAATTATTTATTTATGAATTCCTCGTTTTCCATCCGAAGGAATGAATTTTATTTGTGATTTGTCAAGTGGAATTTCATGGAGGAGGTTCCAGATCCCAAAAAGATCTCTTTGTGTCAACCGAGTGCATTTTACACTTCTCCATCTTTGATTATTATTTGAAACTTGTTTCCTGTCCACAAATAATCTTTCAGAAAACAGCATCACGGTCAGTCTCATCAATCAGTCGTGAAACCTCAAAATTCTCAACCATTCCTCATCGGAGTGGTTGGAAAGTAAGGGTTTGTACGCTTTGGAATATCGAATAACGAGTCGGACTTCATTAAAACTTCTTCAGTTCATAATGAACTGACAGTTTGCATGTGGGGAGTTTGCAGGAGGGTTTGGAACTGTAGAGCAGAAGTCATTGTAAGGTTTTATCCATTTAAGGCAAAGACAAGGAGTAATCTCTTCTCTCCAAAGTTAGTGAATCAAAAGACTTCTCTGCAGAGGGCTGTTGCGGTTGAGTCATCAATTCCATTCAAGGCTGCATCAGACAGGTTTTTAATGAGTAAAGGAATTGAGAGTTAGAGATAAAGGACAGGAAAGGGCAGACGCAATCTCACTGAATGGTTGAATAGTCTACGTACACCGACTGGGCTGATTCTTTTTCTTTATCTTATGGTTTAAATATGCTGATTAATGAAAGTGAGGGAGACTAATGCATTTCAGCCACAAAGTGGTCTTAACAAAGTTCCTGATCTCATCAACCGGGCTGAGACATGAGAAGCTGGAAGCTAGATAGTCAATGAAATTATTTTGCTCCAATTATTTTCTTTACTTCTCCACTGATAATTGATACAAATAACATGGCACACAGCCCAATTCAATTTCATGGTCAAAGAAAGACGCTTCTTCTTGATGGCTTTTGCCTTGCACTGATCACAACATTTTGACCGTAAGTTAACTGATATGGGAAAATCCCATTTATCCTGTGTGGGAGGAGAGCAGGGATCATTTCGTTAGTTGTCACGAATTAGTCAGGTTGCACCTGTCGTCAATCAACATATTGAAGCAGAATGACAGTTAACTGTCACATTTGGAGAGACTTAAATTTGGCGATGTGATCCTGATTGTCAATGCGTTCCCACGAAGAATGCATGCAATGATTCAGATTGAGATTTTCAAATCAGACCTGACTGCATTTAAACTGTACGACGTGAATCTGACACGTCAGGGCGTTCTTGTTGATAATACACGCATTGATGCAAGTTGACAGATAGCTGCCAAACTTCTGGTGAAATTGAAATCAGATTTTGTGAATCTGATCGAGAAGAGTGTTTGCATGCGACCAACATCCATTGATGTTGAGTGACAATCAACTGCAAGAATTGGTTAATTTTAAGCAGAGCAGTGGGAGCCTGATTGATCTGAGAAATAGACCAGTGCAGATCGCCACGGATTGTGTTGAAGTTTGTCAGAAATTGGGATCAGCTCCTCTACATGTTTCCTAAGGCTCTGAGCTGATTTAAAACGATTATTCATTATGTTTTGCTTTACTGCATATGATAATTCGGTCTGAACACAGCCCTGCTGACTGTGCTATTTTGTTTAAGAATTTTGTCAAAGTGAGCTGATTTATTCCACTAAAACCACGATTCAGCAACTCTCTCTCTCTCTCAGCTTTCACAAAAACAACCATAATGGAACTTTGTAACAAACGCAGGAATTCTAGCACCAAATTTATCAAGACTTCGGGAAACATGATTTACCCATCTATCATTCGTCACCTCAGTCCTGCACTTTCTATGTCTCGACATTTCTGGGCACTGTGACCAGAGTATGTAAGAAGTTCCACAGCTGAAGTATACTTACACTGGTGTGTGGCAAAAATGGATATGAGAACGCTCAGTAGTTCAAGAATATGTATTAAAATAAACGCTTAATTGAAAGTTGCAGTTTCGTTTCTTTTCGTGACAGTGGGCTCACATAGAATCTCGAGAGCACAGCTCATCGTACCTTCACCAAATTTCTGCAGCAGAACACAATTCCCCACTCGATCCTCACATTCTTCATGGTTAATCCAACTAACCTGTACATTTTTGAGCTGCGGGTGAAAAACAGTCCATCCAGCTGAAGCTTCGTAGACATGGTTGGAATGCGCAAACAATTGAAGATATGTGGGTGGAAATGCACTGATTTATCCAGGATATCTGCTATAGTTCAAATCAAGATAATTACACTCACATGGTTTCCTGAGAATCCAGTGTCCCCGTTTTGTTTTGGACAGAAAGACACAAAAATGTTATTGTAGAGGAGACCGTTAACATATTAACGTCAGGATTCGGAAAATATTTACAAGGATGTTGCCGGGATCGGGAAGTTTTAACTATCTGGAGACGTTGGATTATTTTTTTAATATGCAAGACTGAAGGCTGATGCGTGACCTGATGCAGGAGTCTATGAAACCTTGAGCGTCACGAATAAAAAGAAAACAAAAAAGGTATTTTTATTTTTTCCACTGATAGGGCTTCCAAAACGAGAGGACATAGGTATAAGGTGAGAGGGATCACAGTTTAAAGGGGCCTACGAGACATTTGTTTGTATGCAGATTGTGCTGCCTGTATGGAATGTGCTTCTCGTGAAGGGGTAGATTAGATTAGATTAGATTTCCTAATATATGGTAACATACCTACCGGTCCAACAAGTCCACAGCGACCCTCCGAAGAGAAGCCAACCCCAACCCATGCCCCCACATTATATTTATCCCTGAATAATACACCTCATACTATGGGCAAATTAGCATGACCAGTTCACCTGACCTGCACATCTTTAGATTGTGGGAGGAAACCCATGCGGACACGGGAAAATTGTGCAAACTCTGCACAGAAATTCACCCGAGGCAGGAATTGAACTTGGGTCCTTGGCACTGAGGCGGCCGTGCTAACCACTAAGCCTCTGTGCTGAAACAGGCTGTACAATTAAAACATTTAAAATTCATCTGCATCGGTACATGAATAGGGAGGACATCCGATTAATTTGGACGAGTTGAATTAGAGTCATAGAGTCATAGAGAACTACAGCATGGAAACAAGCCCTTCGGTTCAACCCGTCCATGCCGACCAGATATCCCAACCCAATCTATTCCCACCTGCCAGCATCTGGCTGATATTCCTCGAAAACCTTCCTATTCATGTACCCATCCAAATGCCTCTTAAATGTTGCAATTGTACCAGCCTCTGCCACTTCTTCTGGCTGTTCATTCTATACACATACCACCCTCTATGTGAAAAAGTTGCCCCTTTGGACTATTTGAGATCTTTCCCCTCTTACCCCAAACCTATGCCCTCTAGTTTTCGATTTCCCGACCCCAGGGAAAAGACTTTGCCGATTTACCCGATCTGTTTCTGTGCTGTTCAACTCTATGACTCTGTGAATACAAACGTGATCCCTTTCAGATTACCAGGTCAGTCCTTCATTTCCACAAAAAGTAAAAAAAAAGTCTCAATTTCGTTGACAGTTCCTCAGTGTGCATTTTACCAAGAAATGACAGTTAAAACGTCAACTGTAATTCATATGCACCTTTCTGAAATGTGTGCTTCGTACTGAGATTTCAGCAGAATCACAGCAAACCAGGGTTTACACACACTCTCAACCTTACTTTCCAAAGCATAATTTTAACACCGATTGTGAGTTAATTTCAGACATCAACAAGACCAACCAATTCAGAATCTAAAAGCAGAGATCAGAATAATATATGAACTGATGCACTCTTGACAAATGTTATTGACAGTGCAAATATAGTTGAAATAGGAATCTGTTTAAATTGCTTGAAAACAAAAAAGTAACGCTTGGGAATGATGATGAATCATTACTGATCTCGCCACAGAAATCTCTGTATCCTGGGAATTATCCTACCTACTGTTCGATAAGTAGTCTCATTGCTTGATATCTTCTTTGCTCTCGTTCATCATAATATTTCGTAGCTTAAAGGAATGTTTTGAGAACACAGTCAGGCAACTGAACACTCAGTGAACTGGTGGTTTCTGGAATGTGTGGTAAATGATTGAATTTTGATAAAATACTCATAAATCATTGTCGAGATCGTGCAGATGAGTAATTGTCTGTTGTTGTTCTATGAATAAGGTAACATACAGTTAAAGAGGACTGTATACAGTAATTTTTTGTAGAATCCCCAGACGTGGATTTAGGCGATTAGGCCCATCGACTCCAAACCGACTGTGTGAAGTACATCTCACCCAGAATCAGCCCCTACCCCTGTAACCCCATGTTCCCTATGGCCAATCCATCTTTGAACTGTTGGAGGAAAGTTATGCAGACATCTTCAAACTCCGAACAGTTTTTTGCTCAAATTGAAATCAAATCCTGATCCTTGGTGTGGTCAGGTAGAAGGCATTTCCTCGGATCCACTCTCCCACTTTTCATCGCCTACTCGTGACAATAATTCTGCTCATTACATTACAGGAGTAATGGTCATATTTGCATTCAAGTGATCCTAGATTAAACGCTTACGACTCAACCTCACAGGCAATTTCATGGCGCTCATCATCCTTTTTCACAAAACTTGTTGTCTCTCTAGATCTGTCAGTCGTTAGCTAGGTGCCATGGCAATGGCGGATCTACTCGTCATTGTCCTCGAGGTGATGTTTCTCATCATTCCAACTGTTTATTGGGAGCGATTCTATTTCCTTTATTCCATCCCGCTGTGTAACATACATGCCCTTACTTCGTTATGCAGCCACTGACTGTTCAGTCTGGTTTACCATCACTTATAACTTTGATCGATTTGTGATCATTTGTTGCCAGAAGGTGAAACGTAAACGCTGTAGTGAGAAATCAGCAGCTGCAGTTCTTGGAACAGTGACTGCACTCTTCAGAAAGCTCTCATGTTTAGTTTACAGAAGGTGCCCTGACATAGCTATGGACAATAATCGATTTTCTGCATCACATTATAACCACATGTGTTCCATTTGTATTGATTTTGCTTCTGAATGCTGTACCTGTCACGTTCTGTTGAACAGCTAACACTGCCTGCACACAAAACTGAGAAATGTTCGGAAGATCCAAAAATTGAGAATCGAAGGAATTCTATCACGACACTATTTGCACTCACGGCTAATTTTATCTTATTATTAACAATGTTAATAGTCTATTCTCTGTGGAATCCAATGAATTTAGTCGGTGACGCATCATTTTGGATGCATGGCCTTCTAAATGAAATGGGATTCAGGCTGAAGTTCTTGAGTTGCTGCGCTGACAATATTATCTATACTATGACACAGCGTATGTTGCGACATCAGTTGAAACATGTACTGAAATACCACTTCACTCTTATAATAAAATACGTTCAATGAAGAGATGAACAGAAATATGCAGAGTAAGATTGGACTGATATTCATTTGATCTGCGAACAAGCAAATCTACTGTATAAGGAAGAATTTGATTTTTCCAAGAAAGAATTCAAGCATCTCCTTCAGACTCTCGATTGCATTTCCTTTTGTGAATAGGTGTCTCGAAAATAGTACAGATTATCATTGAGCGCACACTTAATTGAAACAATAGTACTCATATTTTGGCTGCCAGCATTGTCGGGTGGCTCATGCATTCCATCAGATGTAACTCAACTCCTGGCTTCCTGAAGACTGGCCACTCAATAAATGGGTAAGACTTGTCTAGATGAGTGCAAATTCAAGAACGCTCGAGAAGCTCAAACGAAACAGCAAGAAACACATGTTGTAGGGAGAAATATCAAAGAAGATTCTTCCATCCTGTGGTGCTTAACCACTTGAGAGTTCTATTCCCAAATATGTGTGAGAGACCAAAGATTACTCTGATGCAGTTTTCACGGGGTGCATCTTCATCGCAGATTAAAAAACGCTTGATATTGCAATGGGTTCCCCGAGGAAACACAAAATTTTACCTTCATTCGTTCTACAGCAACTAATGCTGCATGGATATAAGTGTTAGATACACCACACAAACTTACATATCCAATCCAATAAACCTGCAATGAATTCTTAAATCTATAAACAGCCTTAGGATCTCATGATGTCTGTCAGATACCTTTAACATCTATGTTCGGGGGTTTACAATGCTTCTGACAGTTTTATTCCTTACAAGACATTTGCCAGCTGCACGACATTCTTCCCCAACAACCAGAATAGATGTCATTCACGAAGAACTAGATTAAATTAGATGAAATTCCCTATAATGGGGAAACAGGCCACTCGACATCACCAGTCCACAACGACCCAACGAATAGTAACACAACCAGACCCATTTCCCTCTGACTAATGCACCAGAAACGATGGGCAATTTAACATGGCCAATCCACTTGATTGGCACATCTTTGAATTGTGGGAGGAAACCGGAGCACCCATAGAAAACTCAGACACGGAAGAATGTGCAAACAGCACACACACATTTAGAACATAAAATATAAAACAGAGCCCTTCACTGCACAGACCAAGCCCTTTGGCCATCTATGTTGTGCGGACCTGCGAACTAATTTTAGCCAACCCCCCTAGACTGTCCAATCATTTTATCTCTGCTTATCCAAGTACTGCCTAAATGCCCTTAATATGACCAAGTTGATTACATTGGCAGGCAGGGTTTTTCATGCCTTACCACTCTCTAGTAAAGAACCTGCCTCTGATGTCTGTCTTACGTCTGTCACCTTCTGTTTGAAACTATGTTCCCTCGTACAGACTAACGTCATCATCCACGGAAAAAAGACTCTCAGCGTCGACCCCATCTTATCGTCTGATCGTCTTGTGTCTTTCTTTTAAATGGCCTTGTAGCCTTCTCTCAATTCAACAGGCCCAAGTTCCTCAGCCTTTCCTCATAGCACTTTTATCCAGACCAGGCAACATCCTGGTTACTCTCTTCTGCACACATTGCAATGCTTCCACTTCCTTCCTATACAGTTTTGACCAGAACTGTACACAGTAGTCAAAGTGAGGTCGTACTTGCTTTTAGTATCGTTGAAGTAGGATATCATGGCTCCCAAGCTCAATCCCTCCACCAATAAAACCTAACACAACGTATACCTTCTTAACAGCACTATCAACCTGTTTGGCAACTTTCAGGGATCGATGTACATGGACAATTAGATCCATCTGCACATTTACACTATCAAAATTCTTTCCATTGTCCAAGTTTTCTGCCTAATTGTTATTCTTCCCTATGTGAATCGCCGTACATTTATCTGTATTGAACTCCATTTGTCTACTCTAAGTCCAACTCTGACGCTCATCAAAGTCCCCCTGCAATCTGCAACATTATTCCACACTGTCCACCACTCAGTCAACTTTGGTGTCATCTGTAAACCTACTAACGCATATCCCTATGCCTGAATCCAAGATATTTATAAAAATGACAAACAGCAGTGTTTTTAAATCAGATTCTTGTCGCACACCACTAGTAACCGGACTCCAGCTGAATATTTTCCACCAACCACCATTTTTTGCTTTCGTTTAGAAAGCCAGTTTCTAATCCAAATAGCGAATTCGCCCTCAATCCCATGCCTACGCATTTTCTCCAAAGGCTGATCATTTGAAACCACATCAAGGGCTTTACAGCAGTCCAGGTATAACATGTCAACTGTCCTACTATCATTCACATACTTGGACAATAAGGTTTGTGAGACGCGACTTGACCCTGAATATCTCGAATCATTTTGTTGCTTGCTAGATGCTGACACATCCGATCTCTTAGAATCCTTTCCATATGTTTTCTTACTACACATATAACGCTTGAATATCTATAATTACTTGCGTTATTTCTACTGACATTCTTCAACAAGAACAAAACAGTTGCGATCCTCTCATCTTCTGATAATAATTCTGTAAACGATGGCGACTCAAAGATCAAGGTTAAAGGTTAGAGGCTCCTCTATCTCCTCCCAGCTTCCCACAAAATCCTCGGATAAACCCCATCCAGCCCAGGAGACGTATTTACTTCCACACCTTCGAGAATTGATAACAACTTCGCCTTACTATCCTGAATCATTTATGATCCAATAGCCCGTATGTTCCCCTCTACAATATACTCCATTTCCTGATTGAAAAATAATGCCCAACATTCGTTTGGCACCTCTCTGATGTCCAAAGTTTCCACACACTCCTTCCCACTTCTGTCTTTGACTGACCCTGTTCTTACACTCATCATCGTTTTACTCCTCGCATATCTAAATAAAACTTGAATATTCTCCTTCATTCTACCTGTTAAGGACTGCTCATGTCCCCTCATTGCTCTTCTGAACTCTCTCTTTAAATCCTTCCTGGCGAATCTGTAACTGTCCATCGCCTCATCTCAAACATCTCCTCTAAACTTCACGTAAGACTCCCTCTCTCGCTGAACAAGAGATACATTTTATAAAGTGAACCACGGTTCCCTTCCGTGATCACTCCTCTCTGCTTGACATGGTATTACCTACCAAGGACACGCAATGTATATTCCTTAAACCAGATGCACATTTCGAATGTCCACATGCCCTGCATTTTGAAAATCAAATCTCTGCATCCAAACTCTTGGCTAATTGCATTATAATTGCCTTTCCCCCATCTATAACTGTTGCCCCGTGGCAGTTAGCTATCTCTTTCCATTCATTTCCAACACTTCCAAATACTAACTAACTTAAGAATGGTAAATTAGGAAGGATATTAATTTCTACTTACTTTGATAAAGTCTTCAAAATCAACCATAAGAAATCAACAGCTGACAAATGGAGAACACCAACCCTCTCATTTCAACCTGGGACATGATGCACAATTCTTCTGACTTGCAACTGCAATTTACGAACCCTGGTGCTTACCTCCTGTTTGTGGATTTGAAAGTAAAGTTTCATTTTTAAATAAATCCAAAAACTTTGCATTATTAATGAACTTTTCTCTGGCAAAAAACATCGGTTCCAAGTCCAACAATAAGAGTGAAATTCAACCACTTAAGCACTTTATCAAGCCATCAAATGAAACTTGTTTATATTCCACAAACAATTAGAGAACGACTAAACTTAGGATTCATTTGTAAATCTTTCCCTCATCGTAATTTCTTCTCCCTGCTCGAGCGCCATGTTTTATTTTCTGCAAGTCACATTCATATGACTCATTGCTTTTCATCTCTGAAAATATATTGGGTCTCTTTCTTGACAATGGAGATTTCCTGAAGGAATGCAACTCACATTGGCACGCTAATTTGTTGTTTGTCCTTGTAATTCTACAACTACATAAGTACTTCAGAACACTGCACTTTTAGAATTGTACTAGTACTTGCCAGATATTATCAAACTTGTGACTGTGGCTAAACTATACATTGCAAAACTAACTCTTTTTTCAATACTTACATAATGATAACTGCCTGTTTACAGAGAGCTGATAACTTCCCTAATATTTCCTCTTGCAGAGAATCTCATCTTAGCCATTTTATCTGTATTATCACCACAGGTTTACGTGTGAACGTCCGCTGTATGCACCTGTTGGCCACTCAGCCGTATTGTTGAGCAGAAATAAGCCCAAGCGGCCATCTTGTCAACTTCAGTTCAGAGTTGTTACAAGAGCACCCCATCCACAAGACCATTGCATAATTACCTGTCGAGTGCGCACAATATCTTGGAGAAGGGAATGAATATTTTTTGTTGAGAATCAGCTTTCGCAACTACTTAAATAACAAGGGGAAATTTATCAGCGAACGTAAGAATGGCAATGTCCCTTCAAACAACTCACTTTTAAGACATGGAAACGATCACCACACTGTAATAAACACTGAATACAATTCCTGGAACACGACTACTAACAGGACTGTTCCAACACAGATATGGAGTTGTCGTCAAGTAATTTCAAATCCAACCTTTTGAAGACAAGGAACTTCTCACTGTCTGTAAATACAGGATACATATAATCTGAGAGTGACTGTTGATCTGAAACTGAACACAATATAAATGTTGCCATTTCAATATGAAGGCTACAAAAACAGTTTTGAGCCTTGAGAGACTTGACCGAATAGCTCATCTTCTAACTCCCTAAAGTCTGTTCACCATTTTCAAGGTACAAGTCACGAGTGCAATGGAAAGCTTTCGACTTGCTTAAGCGGGTGCAACTCCGACAATGCTCAAGGAACTCAAGACCATTCCAGGCAAACTGGCCTCATGGTGGGCAACACAACTAGAGCCGTCCATCGATTGCCGATGCACAGGAGCAGTCGTGCATATCGTCGAACATGAATGCAGGATTTTAAAGTGCAAGAAAGAAGAGAGAAACTGGGTTTGTTCTCTTCGGTGCCGAAAAGAGGTTACTTATTCAGATATTAAAAATTATGGACGCTTTTGACAGGGTAAAAAATGATGTTTTGTTTCCACTTCTTGGTATGCCAATAAATGGGACTTTAATTTCAAGAATTTCAGCAAGGGTGCTCGGAACGAGATGATGAGAAAGGTCTTCATGCAGAGATTTGCTGGCATTTGCGATGCACTTTTAAAAACTGCATCGTCCTGATGGGACACCTACTGAAAATATTCAAAAGTACTCGCCAGATCCCTGGATTCCTGTCCTCCCCTCATTTTGTCCCAATGGGAGGTTTTAATCAGAGAATTATCAGAACTGTAATGCACTGCCTGGGAGAGTGGTGGAGGTGGATTCTATAGTAGATTACTTTTTTTAAAAAGAGAGCTGGATATATTTTTGGAAGTGTTGAATGACGAACACATCAGAGACATGGCTGGATAATAGGACAAGCAGAGTTTTCATTTTGTCTACCAATATATGTACAGTGGCTGAAATGCCTTCCTTGTGTACTATACAAATTCCAGATATCTCATTATTTTATCGTTACTGGGTCCAATGTGATCCTTGAAGCCTCAGGGAGACCCACAGCTTCATCGAATTAGACTGCACACGAAATCCTTTAACCCTTCAGGCACCTGCTGCCAAAGATGTACGAAAACTGCATGAGTCTTCTTTCCCACAGTCCCATCATCGTAAAGTGCTTAATAAAGGGTGTAGTGTTCCCGTCTCAGCTACCCTCCTTGGCAGAGTATTTCAGACTCCTACCTCTCGCTGAATCGCGAATTATTTCCTCAATTGTAGGCTAACAACTTGTCGTTTTCCTTAAACTGGGCCCTCCTTATTCTGGTCCCTTCGGTGAAGTGGAACAGTTACGCTGTACCCACTCTACCCAAGATCCTCATAATCATAGACAGCACAAACAGGACTCACCGGAACCTTCGCTGTTCCAAATGAAAAAAAAAACTCCAGGTTAGCCTACCTCTCTTTACAGACAAGCTGATTCATCCAACTTTATCTATGACTCTTTTCCTGTGTTTGTGCGTGCGTGTGTGTGCGTGTGTGTGTGTATGCATGTGTGAGCACGCAAAAGAGAGAGAGAAAGAGAGTTAGAAATGGGGCACGTTTTGAATGAATGAATTAACATTAGTTTAATGTAAACCTCTCCATCTGCTTGTCTGAGCATCAAGCAATGATTAGATCGAAACTGAAAATGAAAGCTTGGTTTTTTGTTTTGAAAATCCACTTGCGTTTATTAAAACGTTCGGCCTCTTCCCTGACTATATATTGAGTCACATTAAGCGTCTGTGTGTGTACTTCATGTGCGTGTGTGTGTCTCCGTGTCTGTCTGTGTATGTGTCTCTGTCAGTGTGTGTGGATATGTGTGTGTGCGTGTATGTATGTGTGTGTGAGAGAGCGAGAGGGTGAGAGAGAGAGAGAGAGTCAGAGAGAGAGAGAGAAATGGAGTGCCCATCTTCCAGCATTGGCAAACAATTTAAATGAATGACGTAAAACATGAAGAATCTGAGGCTGGCACTCAAAACATGATGAAGCTGAGGCTGAAAGTCTCTCTCTCTCTCTTTCTCTTTCTCTGATTTCGTCTCGTGTTTGAACTGATACAATGCTGACCTCCCATGTAACTGCAAAAGTACAGGTTTTATGGAGGAAAATCAATTATTTTTAATTTCTCCGGTTAGACAATTGTTTCGTGCTTCTATTTCTCGAGACTTCGAGCAGCTTTGTGCAACTTCTAGTGAGATTTTCCCTGCGAATTGAGAAGAAGGAGACGAATGTAAATAATGAAAGGAAATAAATCATTTTACTCTTTTTAAAAAATCTCCTTGAATGTTTTCTTAATATGGACAATACTGATGTTTTATTTGATATGGAGATGCATGCATTACTTTGGTTGCAGTCCATATGGATACCTGCCCTTGCACGTTAAATGGTCTTCATGCTTCACGTGTCGAATGGCGATAAAAAAGATTTAAAAAACAACACTTGTCGTTATGCTGTGACTGGATTAAGGTCAGAGAGCAACTGAAGAATGTACAAAGCTAAAAATCACGCAACACCAGGTCGTAGTCCAGCATATTTATTTGAAATCATTAGCTTTTGGCACGCTGCACCCCCCTCAGATAATTGCGGAGTATAAGATGGTAAGACACAGAACTTACAGCAAAATATGACAGTATGATGTAACTGAAATTATATATGGAAAAATACTACGTTGTCGCTCTTTAATCGAATTGTTAAACACATTAAACAACGAGAAGAATCAAAGTATTTACTGTGTCTGAAATCTGTGGAGCCTCACGTTTTTCAACGAATGATTCAATTCACTCAATCAGCAGTGCAGATGCCGTCGCTCTGCAACTCATTGTGTAATAAGCGTTGACTTGGACGAAATCACATCCTGTAAGGTTTCAGCATGTGTGGCAAAATCCTATTCGTTGTTGTTCACTCTGCCAGTGTTGGTTTATTACTGAGTGTGCTGTCTTGTCCAAAAGAACATATAATAACATGAGTTTCATTTCGAAGGTGACGATGAGCTTCCTCATGTGGAGGCACTGCAGGTCCTGCTGAAATAAGCACATGGAACATTGTTGTCAGGAAGTAATGTTCGAAATTTCATGGCCAACATTGTGAAGGAAAGGTTATGTGGTTCCAAGAAGATAATTGTTGTGGTTTGGAAGTGATTATTAAGATATCACTGAATTTGTTGTGTCTTCTTTTTTTGTTACTGGTCATGGAGAGAGGGTGTTCTGCCAAACGGATCTTTGTGAGCAGACGCAGTGTGTATTGTAAATGGTGCACATTGCTGACCCTATGGAGAAGGGGCAGAGAGTTGTCGTTCAAATGATTGACACATGATTCATTGTCGCCGAGGAAGAATTCAGTTTTGATGCCATGAAAGTCCAGCCTCTGACCTGCCGAGGTAACGTCAGTATATGTTTTGTCAGTTAGATTCAGCAATAAATGAATGGCCCAACACAGAATGTTACTTGCACGGAATTCCGCGATGTGAACGTAATTGAACTTCATGGTGGGGATAATGGGTAGTGGTTTGATTTCATTGTGTTGGAATTGCAACTTTCCTGAAGACTGTGTAACATTAAAATCCTTTGATGTATGTCAGTACAAAATTAAGTGATCTCTGCGGCCTGCAGAGTTTAGACCGAGAGTACTTGCTTATAAAATTGTCTCATTGAAGCTCTTGCTGCACTTCTGTTGTGACTGGAGATAAAAGGTTAAACTGCTAAATGACACATCGGGTGCAACTAATTCAGGAGATGACATTGGTGGAAGTAAATATAAATTGCGGCCGAATGTAGAAGGATCCTTTAGGATCTTAGAGGTGAGACGGGAGGCACTGACGTGAAGTTTTCACTTCTTGAGATGGCAGGGGAAGGTGTCATGAGGGGTGGTTAGATTGCTCCGGAATGTGGACCTGACTGGAGTCGCGGATGGAGCAGTCTTCGGAAATACAGAGAGGAGAGGAGGAGGGAAATGCATCTGCACTCCTAAGGCCTGTTTGGAGGAGGCAGAAATTGTAAATGATGACGTGATGCTTCCGGAGGTCAGTGGGGTGCAAAGTGTGATCTATTGGGTTTTGCCCTTGTTTCTAAATGAGAGCAGTGTTTCACGGGCAGGAGCGTGGTAAGTTTCGTAGATACACGGTCGCGGACACAATGTGAGAGGGGAAGGTCCTTGTTGTTGATGAAGCAGGCCATCTGGGATGTTCTGTGGTGATACTAGCTTGCCTGGTAACACCTGCAGTGAAACGAAAACAATTAGGAAGAAGGGATAACACTTTTTGAAGGAGGCAGAGTGAGTACAGGTGCATTCCAGAAAGCTGTGGGAGTAAGTGGGTCTGTAGTAGAGGTCAGTGCTGAGTGGGTAACTGGGAATGGAGATGGAGAGATCCAGGAAGGATAAGGATGTGCCTGAGATGGTCCAGTTTCACCCGATTTGGTCTCGTCTACATTGTGAAGACTGAATGCAATGTTATGGATCATTTCGGAGAACATCTCTTGGATACCCACAATAACCAACACCACCGCACCGTGGCTGAATAAGTTAACACCCACTCTAAATTCTCCGAGCTATTGCTTGTCCTGGGACAGCATCATCGTCATACACTAATAAGCTGATGCAAGAATGAAGAATGCCCCCTGCCTTGTGACGCACAAAGCACACGGGATAAATGTGAATTTCAACAGTTTCTCCACTTGGCGTTGTCCCACCTTATCAAACTCTGAACCTACCAAATTTGCACCACTCTGTTGAGCCGTCCTCCCTGTCCATCGTCCTTCCCACATATCTGCTCCACTCTACTCTCTGACCCATCAGTTTAACCTCCACTTTCATCTCCATATCGAATTCCAGCTACTTTATTTCATTCCCATCATTCCCTCATTTATCTATCAGTCCCCTTTACACAAATGCCTCATTCATGATGAAGCGCCTCAAGCTGAAATTACGATTTTTCTGATCTTCACATGCTACTTCACCGACTATGCTTTTCCAGCACCACATTCTTTGATTCCATACGCAACACATCCACTGCTTTACCCGATCCCATCTGTTTGACCACATTCGCAAATGAATCAATATGGTGACACAACCTACCCTTCACAAAACCGTGTTTATTTTCTCAAATCAAGTTACTCCTTTTTACGCGATTATCAGTCCTATCTCTTATAATCATTTCCAAAGCTTTACCCAAAACCGAAATAAGGCTCACTCTAATTTGCAGGAGTGAACATAATCCCCTTCTTGAACAGATGGACAACGTTTGCTATCCTCCCGTCTTCTGACACTATTTCTGCAGACAATGAGGACAGAAAGGTCGAATCAAAGTTACTGCAATCTCCCCCCAGCTTTCCAGACAATGTTACGATTAATACGATCCAATGCGGGGGACGTTTCTGTTTCCACACGTTGCAGAGCCGCTACCATATCCCTCCTTATACACATCAATACCTTCGATTCTGTTAGCCTGTATCTGAATATTCTCCACGACAATATTGTATTTTACTGAGAGAATACTAACAGAAACTATTCGTTTAGTGTTTTGTCTATCTCCTCGGTGCTGTGAAGCTAACTCACTTATTCGATTTAATCTCTCCCTCACCTGTGATGCATAGTCGAAGTGTGAGATTTCCGACTGTTGACCTGTCAATATTTTATTAATTCGTTTCACAGGGCTTCTCACTACATATTCGAATATCATCTCAAATAGAGCGAACTGAGTATATTCGTATGGGCAATCTCTAATGGCAAAAAACTCAAATGGGACATATTTATTCAAATCCTTCTGGCAATTCTGATAGTAGTCTCTCTACATGGTCTTCAGGGCCTGATGTCACATTTCGAAAGTTCCCTTGGATTTAGGACGATACGTAGTTGGCTTAAATTGCTGTGTACCCATTATATCCATAATTTCCTCAAATAGCTGCGCAGTAAACTTAGACCCTTGGTCTGTTTGAATATATCTGGGTCGCGAACACCACATGAAGACATTTACTCACTCCTCCCCCACACTATTTTGCCTCAATACTCCGGAATGGAATTGCCTCAGGACACATCCATTATGATTAGCAAGTACTGGTTCCCATTTTTGGTTGTCAAGAGGAGCATACGCAATCAATACAAGTTGCTGGCTGTATTCCTCCAATGACTTGCATGCCATTTGGTATGTATGACACATATGAAGGAATTTAACCATATCGTGTATCGTTGTAGCCAGCAGACATGCTTTTGTACATTAGCCTGAATCTTCTGTATATCGAGATGACCACCTGATAAAAGTTCATGTGCGACACATAACACTTAGGCTCTGTGAGCAACTGGCAGCATAATCTGACACACTTCAGCCTGTTTCTTCTCTACACTAACTGACTGTGGTCTGTAACTTCGCCTTAGGATTCGATCTTTCAGATAATAACGCACAGAAATATTCTCTGCCTCCTTTTCAGAGAGAATATACACATATATATCTGTTCCTGTCTCGACTATCTGTTGTAAATCCTTTATCGTTTCAGAATTCAACATTTCTTTCTGAACTGAAAATCGACTCCTTCATCTTCGACATGATAATTTGCTTCATGTTGCGACTTATTACAATGGGATCTTGTTACCTCACATGTCTGGGAAAATAACAGTCTATTTTTCTTTACACCCCTCATTTCTCTGGTCTTCTATCGATTTCTCCACATCAATGGATGTCAATGCCACCTTGCATCCCGCCAAATCGCTCCCAAGAACAAACTAATCCTGAAAATAACACTGAGTCATTCACTCCCATTGTGATTTCCGCACACTTGAGTTGACACTCCTACCTGATCTTATTGAGTGGAAACGCTGCATTTCTGCCCATCTATTCCACAAATTACTACGCTCTCCACTAACTATTCAGAAAGAGTGCCAATACGTTATTCTCTTAATATTAGAGACTGATTGGATCTTTTATCTCTCAAAAGTATAACTTCCTTCCATGCTCTACCCGATCATAGGAAGTAGCCCTTCGCATAAAAACGAATTGTTTGCAGAGCTTAAGTAAACTCATTGTACTTTGTACTAACTTTGTAACTAGCCCCTGCATACATTGTGCACTCTCCTGCAGATCCTCGACTTTTCTTGGGATTTCCTTTATTACTTTCAGTAATTCCACTGACTTAGCTTATTTTTTCCACATCTTGCCTCACAGCGCATCTATTTAACGACCAGCACTGTGACTGTACGTGTCCCACTTTGACACAATCGAAACACTGAGGTATATCACCTCTGTTCCACTCTGTCGTGCTTTTCTTTCTAACCTTTGGCAAACAATTATCAGTGTTTTCTGCTCTTTCTTTCGTAGTGTAGGATCTCCAGTTCTCCCGATTTTTATGCCTCACAGGATGAAATTCCTGCCAGAAGCTAATATCTGCCTTATTCACCAATGTATTTCTGCCATCTCTTCTGCTCTTCTCACTTCCTGAGCTTTCCTTACATCCACATGACATCTTAACATCTCCGGAAGTGATTGTTTAATCGCCTCCAACACAATAATGTCTTTTAGAGCCTCATCTAATTTAGTTTTAAGTCCCGTAGCCATCAATCAAAACGACGATATTAAATTCTTTCAAACTCAACTTAAGTCTGACTTGGTTATTTCTTCATGTTTCTGAACCACTGTCTATGCGCATCTGGTATCAATTTATGTGCAAACAAAATAGCCTGTTTGACTTCTTCACATTCCTTTAAGTCGTTACCAGGCAGCGTTGTAAATACTGTTTACTCAAGCTCTTTCATGACATTCTTTTGACCTCTTCATTCTTCTGATCAAATTTGTCCTACTTTCCCAAGGCCAGCAGAACATCAGCTTACTTCATTATTTTCTGTGTTTATATAGTAACTTCTTGGGACTTGTGCACCTAAAGATGTAAATCAGTCAACTCCACAGGATTTTAGAGTCATAGAACCATAGAGATCTATAGCACAGAAAGAGACCGTTTAGTCCAATTCGTCGATTCAGACCATATGTCAAAAAACAAAGAGAATGGCAGCACAGGAACAGGCCCTTCATCCCTCCAAGCCTGCGCTGCTCCAGATCCTCCATCGAAACCTGTTGCCAATTTTCTGAAGATCTACATTGTTCTGCTCCCAGCCCATTCATACATCTATCTAGATAAATCTTAAATGACGCGATCATACCCGCTTCTACCACCTCACGGACAAAGCATTGCGGGCACCCATAACCTATGCATCAAGAAAACTCCACGTATACCTCCTTGAAACTTGTCCCGCTACCTTGAACTCGTGATGCCAAACAGCTGGAGTCCCAATCCCGGAAATGCATTTTGCTATTCACCCTGTCTTTAACTCTCCTGAATTTTTAGATCTCAGTCAGGTCCCTCTTCAATTTCATTTTTTCCAATGAAAACAATAATCATCTTTTCAAACTTTCTATATAACTCGTACACTTGACATGTGACAACATCTATGCTCAACCTTTTGTGCACCTTCTCTAAAGTATCCACATCGTTTTGGTCGTGTGGCGAATGAAATCTTACGCACTATTCCAATTTTGCCCGAACAAACTCCGAGAGAATTAGAAGACGACCTGCCTACGCTTGCACTTAATACTACATCCGATGAAGGAAAGTATGCCTTATGTCTTCTTGACCTCTCTGTCGACCCGTGTCAACTTCCAAAGTGCAAAGTAAACAACAAACAACAGTAGTCCCAACTCAGATCCCTGTGAAAAATCACTGTTCACAGTTCTCCATTTTGAGAACAGCAATTTCTCCATGTGACAGCAATTTCTTCAACAGCCTACTATGTGGAGCAGTATCAAAAAACCCACTGAAGACTGTGTTTATGACAACTACAGGCCTTCCCTCATCGATGAACCTTTCACACCCTCAAAGAATTCTATTAAGTTGGTAGACGTGAGCTTTCCCTGAACAAAAGCATGTTGCTGATCACTAATAAGGGCATTTTCTTACAAAAGTAAAGGTATCACATTCTTAACTATCTTCTCCAGCAAATTCGCTACCACTGACATCAGGCTCACCACAGATATACGGGGACAGGGGCAATTGACTTCCAACAGCCAGGAGCATCTTCCTGAATGGCGGGCATGACTTCAACTTAAGGAAAGCGTTCGATTTGAATCCCATTGACTCTAGGTGGGCTGTGATTCCTTGATTCTAAACTCATTGAAATGCTGCCTTGCTCCGAAAGGTAGTCAATTTCACCTTACCTCGTAGTTTCCCATCATTTTCTATGACGTCAAGTTGAATGATCAAAGCCAGTGATTAGGGTTGGAAAGCAAACTCTTGCTGTCCTGATGATGCTTGCATTCATCTAAATAACTTGATACATCCCCAATAGATTTGGAGACAGAATATCAGCGCAGTAGTTCGTAAAGTATGTATTTGTTAAATAAGATCTAAAATTTTACCACTTTTACTTGCAGAAGGGTGATATTTAAACAGTTGGCAGTTAGGGACTTGTTTCTACTGTCTACACATAGACAATAAGCTACTAAGGTATATTCAGGGACAGGTCATACGTTGAAAGTTTCCTGGCATGATTCAGACTCAATGGCGACTGATGACACAGCAGTTCGGCTTCACAGGAAACATTTCTTACAATCAGGCAACTCCTTAAGAGCAGGAATGTTCAACCGTCTGGGAAGAAGTGTGAGTTGGACGGGGACAAGCATTGACAGGTTGCTAGGGAGGTGACAGAAGGAAGGGACAAGGAAATATCTCACGGCAAAAGAGAACGCGAGATACGGAAAGAGAAAATAGTTGAGGAATAAGAGGAAAGACGGGAGCAGAGAGAGAAGGTTGTTAATGAGCAAGAAAGATTGAGATGCAGCGAGAGGAGAAACGGGATGGTAGGAGAGCAGCAAAAATGTGGACAGAATGAAAGATGCAAGGAAATGAAAATGCCACAGGGAATGATTCAGAGAAAGAAACAGGGAAATATAGAGAAATATGATCAGAGATTGATCCATCCCTGGAGGACTGAGTGATCGATGAAATGAAGGATTCATCCAACATCATCAGAAGAGGTACGAATGATGGATGTGATGAGTGATTGGTGCATTTCCTGCATGACTGCGTGATTGATGTGATGAGGCATTAATCCATCACGACTGGAAGACTGAATGATCGATTTGATGGCGGTTTGATCCATTCACCTGGAGAACTGGGTAATCGATGCGGTTAACCTCAGTTATTCAAAGGCTTTGATCCAGTATCTGAAAAAAAAAGTCTTGAGTCTTTGCAATGACATAGTAAGGCCAGCAGAGAGGGACATTGAATTGCTTAAAATATAATCGAGACAGAGAAGGAAAGATACTGAGACTTGGATTCATTATGTTCTCATTCACTCATTCGAAGTATGCATCCCATTGCAGACAGAACCGGATACAAAAAGAGAGACACATACTCACGTAGAGCCATTCCTGCAGCCACACACACACAGTTAAAAACGCGGACACTGGCACAGGCACAAAATTAGATGCACAGGCACACATAGTCACATATATGCTTCCCGCCAAGTCAAAAATGTGCCCATGGGAGACAGAGCTGAAAATGTGTTGCTGGAAAAGCGCAGCAGGTACGGCAGCATCCAAAGAGCAGGACAATCGACGTCTCGGGCATGAGCCCTTCTTCAGGAATGATCTCCTGCTCTTTGAATGCTGCCGGACCTGCTGCACTTTTCCAGCAACACATTTTCAGCTCTGATCTCCAGCATCTGCAGTGCTCACTTTCCCATGGGAGACAGAGCTGGTCGCTGGACACACACAGTTGTTTATCCCTAAGTATAAGATGCACATCATTTGATCTCTTTCAGTGATGTGGTCTAAAGCCATCCTTCAAAATATCTCTAGTTACAGAATCATAGAGTCATACTGCACGGAGACAGACTGGTTTGCACTAACTGGTCCATGCCGACCAAAAAAATCCATTAACGTTAAACCCATTTCTTTGTGCTTGTCCCATATCCTTCTAAATTTTTCCTATCTATGTGTTTTCCAAATGTCTTCTAGATGTTATTAATGTACCCGCCTCAACATGTTCTGTTGCAGTTCATTCCATTTGCAAACCACTCCCTGTGTAAAAAAAAGTTGCCCAACAAGCTTCCTTTTATTCTTTCCCCTCAAAAACTGCTGCCCTATATTGCTTGGTAACCCAAACTTGGGAAAAATACTGAATTTTTTCAGTTGATTCATGCCACTCATTATCATATCCATTTCTATAAGATCACCTCTCAACCTCCTATGCTCAAAGCAAAAAAGCTCAAACCTCTTCTGATAACACACATTCTTGGATCCAACAACCTTGGA
Organism: Hemiscyllium ocellatum; assembly: GCF_020745735.1. Classification (NCBI taxonomy): domain Eukaryota; kingdom Metazoa; phylum Chordata; class Chondrichthyes; order Orectolobiformes; family Hemiscylliidae; genus Hemiscyllium; species Hemiscyllium ocellatum. The sequence goes on from NC_083441.1 coordinate 1,220,584, forward strand.
AATTTCTTGTGCACTGTTTTCAGTTCAATAATATCCTTCCGATAGCAAGGAGACCTAAACTGAACATGATCCGACAAACACCTCCTAAATAACATCCTGTACAACTGCAACACAACTTCCTAACTTCTATACTCAATGCCCTGACTGATAAAGGCCAGTGTGCCAAAAGCCTTCTTCATAGCGACTCCACTTTCAGAGAACCGTGCGTCTGAACTCCAAGGTACCTCTGCTCCATTGCACTTCTTAAGGTCCTGCCATTCATCATGAAACTTCTACATTGATTTAACTTTCCAAGTGCAAGACCTCATACCTTTCAATGTTAAACACCATTTGCATTTCTCAGCCCATTTCCTCAGCTAATCAAGGTCCTGCTGCAATTACCAACCATCTCCCTACAGCACACGATACTCCCTGGTTCAGTATCAGTTGCCAATTTTCTAATCACGCCTTGTACATTCTCATTCAAATCATTGATTTAGATAACAAACATCAATGGGCTCAATACTAACCCTGGAATCACGCAATTAGTGACATGCCACCAGTCCGACAAGCATCCTTCCACTCTTCCGCTCTGCTTCCAACCATTAATCCACAATTTCTAGTCACTTCACCAAAGAAAGCTAAATACTCCTCTAACACACTGAACTCATCAATCAGTGGCCTCCATTTGCAGCAGCAGTGACAGGGCGCACAGCGGAAAAGAACAGTAAGGGAAGTTTCCTTCTTAAAGACTTCCTGAATAGGTCGAGTGAAGGCTCAGCAGAGTGGACCCAGACACTGGGCTTACTGAGCTCATGAACTGATATATTCGGGTCGTGGTTAAACCTGAGATATCACACGTATCCTCCACCTCTGAAGAAAAGCCTGTGTGTGATGCCTTTGTAAAGTCAGGATTTGTTTTTCTATCATTCAATCTTTCTTGGCAATTTAGGACAGAGGGGATGGAAGCTAGGTCAGTTTCATGCTTCTCTTGCATGATGTGGGATGTAAGGGTTACCACTGGTATGCCTCCAACTGTCAGAAGCGCACTTAAAGCCAGCTCTTCATAGACCATTTTAGAGATTTGGAGCTAGAGATGGATGAACTTTGGATCATTCTGGAGGCTGAGGGTTTAATCGCGAGGAATTATGGGGAGATCGGTACATCTAAGGTACAGGATAAATGTAGCTGAATGACCACCAGTACAGGGAAAAGCAACAGGCAGGCAGTGAAGGGAGAGCCCATGGCTGTTTCCCTCAATAATAAGTATATCGTTCTGGATACTGTTCGGGGTGAGGTTTTCGACCTATCAAGGAAAAGGCCAAGTTTCTGGCACTGAGCCTGGCTCTGTGGTTCAGAAAGTAAGCAGGAAGAATAGGAGAGCGGAAGTGATAGGAGATTCAATGGTGAGAGAAATAGACAGGAGATTCTGTGATTGCAAGCAAGACTCCAATCTGGTATGTTGCCTCCCGGGTTCTATGGAAAATAAAGAGCATGAAAGCATGGGAAGGGTTAAAGCATGAAGAACACTGGCAATCCGTGGTCTGTGGAAGGCAAGATGAGATAAGAATAGAGGAATGCTCTTACACCAATTCGCAGAGTAAGGATAAGGCTGAAAGGTCACTATGGCAAGATGAGACAACAGTAAGAAGTATTAGCTTTCCCGTTAAGTGTTATTATGACAGGATTTTGAACATAAATATTTGGGACATGGCATTAAATTATCTAATTAATAGTTATGAGAGGCAGCTTGAGACAGGAGACTATTGTAAGAGATGGAATAGCTAAATATCTATCATGGCAGGTTAGTCTGGAATGGAATATCACTGTAGCAGGGGTGATAATAAATAATATCTAAGTGTGACATGAGAATAACATTAAGTAGAATGTACAACTAAAGAGATAATGGGAACTAACATCACTGGTTTATTGTGTAACTAGAGTGAGGTATTTTGATTCATATAGTTGGACATGTTGATAAGCTAACAGAAACATGATTTAAAAAAGGTATAAACATCCACGGACCCTGAGGTTTAGGGCCATTCGAGAATCTGCTTTCTCAGTGTCACGTTTTTATTTGATTGCAAATAAAAGACCTACTTCTTGAAGAACTCTCTGTGTCTCCTGCTAATTCTACATTTTCTCTACGACAGTGCCAGGGTCAGCGATGCTTTGGATTGATTCTACAAGATTCAAAATGGGGAGGAAGAGCAACAAGAAGTCGTGGTACACATCGGTACCAGTGATAAAGTTAGGGAAAGGGAGGATTACCTGAAAATAGAATACAAGGAGTTCAGTTGGAAGGTAGTAGGCAGGACGAGCAGAGCAGTAATCTCAGGATTGCTACTGATGATATGTGCTCGTGAGGCCAGGAAGAGATAGCGGGTGCAGCTGAACCCGTGGCTGCAGGGTTGGTGTAGAAGGGAGGGCTTCAGATATGTGTATCATTGGGATATCTTCTATTGAAGTGGCATCTGTAGAAGAAGGGCGGGTTGCACCTGAACTGGAGGGCCACCAATATCCTGGGTGGAATGTTTGCTAAAGCTATTTGTGAAGATTTAAAATAAATTGTTAAGCGTCTGGGAACCAGAACTACGGATCAGATGATGGATTAGGTCATGACCAGCTAGATGCCGTGTGCAGTGACTCTGAAGAGGGATAGGCACTTGATAGGGCAAATGTGCAGTAAGTGTGATGGCTTGAAGTATGTCTAATTTGATTCAAGAACTATCAGGATTAAAGGCAACAAACTCAGGGCATGGATCAGTACTTGGAACTACGATGTTGGGGCCATTTAGAGACTTGGATATCACAAAGGCAGGAATGGTTGTTGGATGATCCAGGATTCAGATGTTTGACAAGGAGCGGCGAGGTGGGGATTGTGGCGGGAGTGGAAGGGTTGGGTGGAGGTAAAAGAGGTGGAGGAATGGCATTGCAATCAGGGGTAGTGCCACAGCAGCATAATGGGAGGCATCGATGAGGTTTTGTCTTCAGAGTCAGTCTGTATGGCAGTCAGAAACAGGAAAGGGACAGTAACTTTATTCGGAGTTTTCTACAGGCCCTGCAATAGCAACAGAGATGCAAAGGGGAAGATTGGCAGGCAGATTTTCAAGAAGTGCAGAAGTAAGACAGTTGTCATGGGGGATTTTAAATTCGCTAACATAAATTGGAAACGCCTTAATTCAAATAGTTTGGAATTAACATGTTTTGTTTTGTCAGGAAGGGTTCGTTATGGTTGGGGGGGGGGGGAGTGGTATCCTTAATCAATGCTTTGCTTCAGTGTTCACAACTGAGAGGGTCCTTGACATTTGTGAGGACAGAGTGTAGGAGACTGATGTGCTTGAAAATCTTGATGTTAGGAAGGAGGATGTACTGAAAATTTTGAAAAACGCAACGATGGGTAAATCCCCTATGCTGGGCGGGATATAACGGAGAGTACTACAGAATGCATGGGAAGAGATTACTGCATCTTTGGCGATGATCATTGGGTCATCACTGTCAACGGGGGTGGTGCCAGATGATTGGAGGGTGGCGAATGTTATTCCCTTGTCCAAGAAAGCGAGTAGGGATAATCTTCGGAATTAAAGACCAATCAGTCTTACGTCAGTGGTGGCCAAAGTATTGGAGATAATTCTGGGAGAGAAGATTTCAGATTACTTTAAAACCATAGTTTGATTAGACATAGTCAGCATGGCTTTGTGAGGGACAGATTCTGCTTCACAAACATCATTGGATTTTTTGAGGATGTGACAAAGCGTGTTGATGAAGGTAGAGCAGTAGATGTGGTGCATGGATTTTGGCAAGGCGTTTGATGAGGTCTCCCATGGTAGACTCATTCAGAAAGTGGGGATTCAGGGGAATCTGTCTGTGTGGATAGAGAGTTGGCTGGACCATAAATTGTTGTGGTCGATGAAAAGTATTCAGCCTGGAGCTTGGTGATCATTGTTGTCTGCAGCATTCGGATGTGACATCTCTCCTCTTCAGGAATTTTAAAAGTTCGTTGGATGAGCAAGTGAACGGGTGAGTAAGTGTGATGAGTTGTGGATGGTGTGAAATGCTGCTGTAGTCTGCACCGGGGCTATGACAGGATGCAGAACTGGCTGATCAATGTCAGATGAAGTTCAACCTGGAAAAGTCTGAAGTGATTCAGTTTGGAAGGTCCAATTTGAATGTAGAATATGGATACAAGGAAGGAATGTTGACTCTGTGAAGCAATATCCACATGTCCATAGATCCGACAAACTTGCCACCAAAGTTGATAAGGTTGTTGAAAGAGCACTTAAAATATAGAGCGTGGAACATAGAACATTACAGCACAGTACAAGACCTCGATGTTGCGCTGACCCGTGGAACCAACCAGAAGCCTAGCTATCTGATACCTTTCCATTTTCATCCAAATGTTTATTCAGTGACTGTTTATATGCCCTTATAGTTGGCGAGCCTACTAATGTTGAAGACATTAAAACTCTGGGTCAAGAAACTACCTCTGTCATTACCCCTCAATTTAATGCGATGTCCCCTCATGCTAGCCATCACATTCCAGGTTCTTCTCTCGAACGAAAACAGCCTCAAGTCTCTCAGCCTTTCTTCATAATATATTCCCTCCATACCAGGCAACATCCTAGTCAATCTCCTCTGCACCCTTTCCAAAGCCTCCACATTATTCCTGTAATTCGGTGACCTGAACTGTACAGAGTACTCCAAGTGCTGCTGCACCAGAGGTTTGTGCAGCTGCAGCATGACCTTGTGGCTCCGAAATACAATCTCTCAACCAATCAAAGCTAACACAGCGTATGCCTTCTTAACAACTGTATCAACTCGTGTGGCAACTTTCAGGGATCTATGTACATGGACACCAAGGTCACTTCCCAACTACGCTACCAAGAATCTTGCCATTAGCCCAGTACAATTTCTTCCTTTTGCTCCCACCAAAGGGATCCACTTCAGACTTTTCCACATTAAACTCCATTTTCCACCTCACAGGCCAACTCTGGTGCTTATCTTTGTCCCTCTGTAATCTGTAACATCCTTTGGTACTACCCACAACTCCATTGACGATAGTGTCTTCCGCAAATTTTTTACCCATCCGCTATGCTCTCAGTTTGGTCAATTATAAAAATGACAAGCAGCAGTGGCCCCAAAACAGATCCTTACAGTACGCCACGTGTAACTGAACTCCAGGATAAACATTTACCATCAACGACCTCCCTTTGTCTTCAGCTCGCCAACGTCTGATCCAAACTGCTAAATCGACCTCAATCCCATGCCTCCGTATTTTACACAGGAGCGTATTATGGGGAATCAACAACATTACTGAAATCCACATACACTACATTGACTGCTTTACCTTCATCCACCCATTGAGTAAACATCTCAAGGAACTCAGTAAGATTTATGAGGCACGACCTCCCTTTGCAAAACCATGTTGACTACTCCCAATCAACTTATTCCTTTCTCGATGATTTTAACTCCTATCTCTTATAACCTATTCCAACTCTACCCACAACTAAAGTAAGGCTCACCGGTCTATGATTACCAGGGTTCTCTCAACTCCCTTTCTTGAACAAGGTGACAATAGTTGCTACTCTCCAGTCTTCTGGCACTATTCCTGTAGACACAGTGACATAAAGATTAAAGCCAAAGGCTCTGCAATCTCCTCCCTTACTTCCCAGAAAATCCATCTGGCCGAAGGGAATTCCACTTACCAGTATAGCTAGCACCTCCTCCTTGTGAACCTCAATCCCATCGTGTCTCACAGTTTGTATCTCCATATTCTTCTTGACATCCTTTTCTTTTTCCTGTGTGAACACTGAAGAAAAATATATATTTAGTGCTTCCCCCATCTCCTCAAACTCCACTACTTTCATTGATTGGTCCTAATCGTTTTTTTGTCATTCTTTTATTCCTGATATACCTACAGAAAGGTTTGGGGTTTTCATTGATTCTATCTGACAGTGACATCTCATGCCCCTTCTTGGCTCTTCTTAGCTCTCTCTTTAGGTCATCAGTGGTGAACTTGTAACTCTGAAGAGCCCTCACTGAGCCTTCAAGTCTCATCCTAACATAAGCCTTCTTCTTCGTCCTGACAAGAGATTCAATTTCTTCAGTAAACTACGGCACCCTCACTCGAACACTTTCTCCCTTCCTGACACGCAGTAGCTGGTCCTTGAATAAACTCCATATTTCAATTTTGCTGATTCCCTGAAGTTTCCTTCCCAATCCTATGCATCCTAGAACTTGCCTAATCGCATCATATTAGCCTTTACTCCAGCAATAATTCTTGTCCTGCATTACAGAGGAACCTCGATTATCCGAATACCAATTATCCAAAAATCAGACTATCTGAAGGCGATCTCCAACCGTGATCATGTCTTTTGTTTACAGTGATTAAACAGGCACCGTCTCGAAATGACTGCCCACCCTCTCTCTCCCCCCACACTTTCCCTGGAGTTCTAAAGAGGGGTGTACCATAAACCCCTACTTCCCCCCACCCCTTTCTCTGTATAATATCTCCATCATTGTCCTGTACAGGGCAGAGGTTGTGTGTGTGGCTGTGTGGCTGTGTCTGTGTGTGTGTGCTATTGGAGACATCTGCCACAAAGGCAGCAGCAGCAGTCTTGTGATTGTTGACCAGTCTGGCGGCTCTGGAGAGGGAGAGGGAGTGTATGGGGTTTTAAGGGGGTGGGTGCGGTGTTGGACAGGGTTGGGGTCAGTGTTGGACAGGGCCTCCTGAGCAGTGTGCTGCTGCAGTCTCCTGAACGAGAAGCAGACTGTAAAAATTCTGAGCCCCAGAGGAAAGGCATTTAATCAGTTCACCAAATAATTGATTATCCGAACGAAAAAATGACTGCCCATCACGTTCAGATACTCGAGATTCCCCTGTATACAACTAAACCTTTCCATTGCTAAAATAACCATAACAAAATTGTGGTCACTGTCACCAAAGTGCACACCTTCGGCCAAATATGACATCTGACCAGGTTCATTACCCAGCACCAAATCCAATGTGGACTCACCTCTTGTTGGCTTGTCTACATACAGTGTCAGGTAAACATCCTATGCATGTTGGAGAAAAGCGGACACATTTAAAGTAATCGAAGTATAGATTTTCCAGTCAATATTTGGAAAGTTAAAGTCTTCCATAACAACTACCTATTACTCTCGCTCCAGTCAAGAATTATCTTCGCTATCCATTCCTCTATATCTCTGGAACTATTTGGAGGCCGAGACAAAACTCCCAACAGGGTGACCTTTCCTTTCCTATTTGTAGCCTCTGCCCATAATATCTCAGGAGACAAGTCCTCAAACACCCTGTCTGCCACCGTAATACTGTCCTTGATGAACAATGCCACACCTCCCCATCCTTTACCATCTTCTCCGTTCTCAATGAAACATCTAATCGGGAACTTGCAATGACCTTTACTGAACTTGCTCTATCCATATCTCTGAAAAGGCCACAACATCGAAGTCCCAGCTACCAACCAATGCTGCCAGTTTCCCCAACTTATTCTGGATGCTCCTGGCGATTAGGTAGACTCGCTTCAAACCACCTTCCTGCTTGCTGGTGAACTGTTGCAACCTTGAAATCACATTTCTGACCTCACTAATCTTAACTTCCTGGACAGTGGGACTACAATTTAGGTTGACTTTCATGAGCAGGGGGATTAAGTTGAAGAACTGTGACATTATGCTACAGTTCTATAGAGCCCTGGTTCAACCACGCTTGGAATATTATATTCAGTTCTGATCGCCTCATTATAGGAATGATTTGGAAGCCTAAGACAGGTTGCAGAGATTTACCAGGGTGCAGCCTGGACTGGAGGACATGGCTTATGAAGAAAGTTTGAGGGACCTTGGGCTTTTCTCATTTGAAGCGAAGAAGGATAAGAGGTGATTTAATAGAGGTTTACAAGTTGTTGAGAGGCAGAGACAGCCACAGACATTTTTCCCCTGGTTGGAAATGTCTATCATAAGGGGATGTAATTTTACGCTGATTTGCAGAAGTTTAAGGGGAGATGTCAGCGGTAGATTCTTAACACAGGTAGTGGTGCGTACGTGGAATGCACTGCCAACAGTGGTAGTAGAGTCAGATTTATGAGGGACATTTAAGCGACTCTTGGATAGGCACATGGGAGTTAGCACAGTGAAAGGTCTGTTGGTTAGATTGATTTGAAGGGTATGATGAACGGCCAGCAGAGTATCGAAGACCAAAAGCCTGAACTTTGCTCCGCTGTTCTACGTTCTAACAAAGTTGTGAGGCATGATCTGCCATGCACAAAGCCATACTGACTATTCCTAATGAAAGCCTGTCTTTCCAAATGCTTGCATATCTTATCTCAGAATCTTCTCGAGTAACCTATCGACCACAGATGTTAAGTTTACTGATCTGTTCCATCCAAGAATTTACTTCGCAGCCCTTCTAAAAGAAGTGCACAACACTCACTATCCTCCCGTCTTCCTGAAGCGCACTCGTGGCTAACAATGATGCAAAAATAACAGCCAGGGCTACCACAAGTTTCTCGCTGTTAATTGGTTAATTGGTGCCTTTGGAAACTATGTTGTTCACATTTGCAACTGCTTGTAAATTTGGCACTGGGCTATTTTCAGAAAAGTGTGCTCTTGCCATTTTTGACTTTCTACATAATGTTTTTGTTTCCACATAGTCACATCATGTGACGGACAGGTGAAATATAACAGTCTACGTGGGTATCTGACCAATCACTCATAAAACAGGTATTCATAATATTAAGACATCTCAGATACATTTTGCGTATTCTAGATGCTCGGATCTCATTGGTCCTACAATAAATGAATCATATCACTGAAAATAAATGCAGTTGTTTCAGCCTTTGGATATACTCTGACGTGCCGGGCTCCTCAATCATCGATGAAGGAGATATTTGTGGGATATCCCCCTTCCTTTAGCTGTTTGATTTTCCATCTCCAGTCACAGCTGGAATTGGAGAAAAGAGCTTTGATCAGATACATTTGTATGGAAACAGTGTCGGTTCAAATGCAGCAAGACACAGAGAACAGTCAGGCTCGTGCTGACAAAATTGGACTTCTTCAGATAATATTGGCAGGCACCTTTGTCAGAAAGAGTGAAGGCAACTTCGGCTTTCACAACACCGAATGGATCGTATCAGTTTAATGTCATGACATTTCATGGGAAAAATGCGCTAGCCATATTTCAGAGACTAACTAATATGGTCACTGTTGCAGTACTCAACTGTTTCGTTTACACACATGGGAGGAACATTTACAACACTTATCAGATATGTTTGATCTACTTTGGAAGGGAGGCTTGGTGAAAAACCTGGTTAAAAGTGAATTTGTCAAAGCCCAATTCGCCTTCCTGGACCATGTATTGGACTCGGAAAAATACCCCCATAGGATGCAACAACAAAGAAAATTGGGCAGTTTCCCATAACATCGACAAAAAGAGCACTGAAATTGATCGAAAATGTGTACCAAATTTTATCAATGTGGCTGCTTCAGTCACTGAATTGCTAAAGAAAGGCAAAAAATTTCAGTGGACAGTGAACTTTCAGAAGGCATTTGACAGGCTGATGGCTGTGTTAAGCTGTGCCCCAGCATTCTCCACACCGATTATGCAAAACCATTAAAGGTGGCTATCGATGCAAATGATCTGATTGTCGGTGCTGTTGCAAGAAGATGAGGAGAAGATAAAAGACCTGTAAGGTATTTATGCAGGGAGTTGAACATTCATCAGCAGAAAGACTCGACTTCTGAGAAGCAGTCTTTGAGCTTGGTGTTGGCATGATAACATATCAATGTTTATGTTACCAGTGACGCATCTGAGACAATCATATGCACTGATCATAAACAATTGAAATTAGGGAGACTGTTTGGATGGAGCTTATTGTTACAGCTATTCAATTTGAAAATTGTGCATGTGGTAGGACAATAACACATGATAGCCGACGCATTGTCGAGACTATAATGGGAAACAGAGACTTTCGTTGGCAGGAGTACAACAGACTGAAACCGAATGTAGTTGTGCATGTCTGCATGTTTAGAGCCAATGTTATAGATCTGTGTGCTAATGAGCCAAAAAAATTTAAAGGGTTTTAAAACGATGGAATCCTTTAATGTTGATGGTTAATTTTTTATGAGGTGGGGAGGGTGTGACGAAGTTGTTCCTTTTATAATTTATGCTGCCCTTTCCTTTTTGTTTTTGAAAGTAGTTATAAATGACAGACACCGAAAAATTTGAAGAGTGAAAGGCTTTAGAGCCAAGTGTTCTTTCTGTTACATTCAGTAATCTTGTAAATAAATTATCTTTTGTTCGACAGTAAGTGGTTTGACCAGCTGATTCTCTCCTGGAATACACACTTTACACTCGCTTAAAAGCACGAGCAACATTAGGGTCAGACCTACTTTCTTGAATAGCTTTTTGGGATCTGGCCTGGTCTATAATAGCATATGGACCGGGATAGAACTTTTGCAATGAGCTATAAACAGTTGACCTTAGGAAAGGATAACTGGGATGAAAGATAGCATTGTAAATTGCAAAATGTTTTGGAGTCACAATGACCTTGAGAAAATAAGCAATCACAGCTCCACAAAGTAACAGACAACACCTGCTCAGTATGATGCAGCTAGTAAATGTCTGTAGAGGTTAATAACAGTGAGGGGGAAGTTAGGATGTACCGAATGGAATGTTGCATAGACTCATTGTATCATGTAATGTGTAAATGTCCAGTACTTCATGGGAATGGTGGCGACCTGGAGTCTGTCACCATTATCTTCTACAACGCTGCATGGGTAAGAATCTCAGAATAAAGAGGACTTATGCTGCTGCGCACAGGTCTCAAGATTCTGCTTTAAAATCTCTATCTGACAGAGTCAAACAGCACAGGAGCATGAGGAAGTGGAAATACTGTCCAAAATGACAGGGAATACATTCAAATGCGAATACTGCATAAACTAGCAGGGTACATATGGAAATGGTCTTACTGTACCAAATTGCAGGGACGTATCAACAATGGAATATTGCCTAAAGCAATATGGTCCCGTGCAAGTGGGAATACGATCTCAAATAGAAGGAAACATACGGAAGTGGAAATATTAGGTAAATGAAAGGAATGTAATGACCTGGGCGAATTGTCTAAAATAACTGGGACATATCGAAGATCATATTGCACATTATGTGAATGTGTGGAATGGGGTTAACTATATTCAATAAAAGGAAAATTTGGATGTCAGAACACCATATGAAATGAAAAGAACGTGAGGTGTTTGGAATACTCCCCAAAACAACAGGAAGAATGCATTACGAATATGTGGGAATACATCCTAAAATATCAGGCACACATGGAAGTGGGAATACGTTGGAATATTAGAAAGGAAAACGTGAAAGTTACAATACCTCCACAGTAACAGAGACATGCGGAAATTGCAATTCTCGGCATAATAATGCATGGAAGTGGGAATACTGTGAAAAAGAATAGACGTGTGAATACTGTCTAACACAGGAATACAGGACAGATTGATTTTTGGAGTATAGTCTAAAATAAAGGCAACCTCAAGTCATGGGAATGCTCTTAAATTTCAAGGAAGATTTTAAGTTTGGAATATTGTCTAAAATAACAGTTAACCTGTGGAAGTGGGAATACTGTCCAATGTACAGAGAACAATTGGAAGTGGGAATACCATCTCAAATAACATGACCATGTGGACTTATATGTGGACATTTAGCAGTGTGCATGTGTCTACCGTCTCCAGTAATACAATATCCAAAGTGTAGGACAACTGATATTTGGACTCAGATTTGTGCAGCCCGTGTATTGTATACAATAATATAACGTTTACAACATCTACAATGTGAAGAGAGTGACACTTGGACAAGAGATAAGTGGACACTGCACAGTGAGCAGCCTATGTAACGTCTTTAGTCATGTGCTGTCTACAGTATGAGGAACTGATATTTGGACATTCAGCTATAGTAACCCTGTGCATTGGACATCTGATCACACAATCAGATGCTGGATATTTTCCAGTCTTTAGTGTTGAATAATGAAGCTTTTTAAAATAAATCTGACGCACTGAGTAATGCCACATGGCCATTGAGGACAGCGTTAGAGTCAAATAATCAACAGGTCAATCTTCTGTCCGAAATGATGAAGGATTGTTTCATCTCACATTCCTGAAGTGGGATTATTTCTCTCAATTGTGTCCACTTCCAGACTTTTATTTTGTTGTTGTATCCCTGAGGATAGATTAGTTGCCAGTTGATTCTCTCCAACACGGTTATTCTCAAAGGCATAACAATAACAAGTTACCGACTGAGGGCTCTTAACATGCAATGGCAGTGCCCCTATCCTTAAGTGAAGAGGTCTAGGTTCGTGCATCCCACTGTCTATACAGAACTAGAAAGATTAATACCAACTTTATAATGACAGCAATGTTTTCTTCAAGATGACGATTGGCTTGCTGTTTTTTGAGGCCATGATTGGCATAAGTGAAAGCAGCAACTGTGTATTTTTAAACTCACGACAATTCTGCAGAGAATGATTCATTTGGATCTATCAAACAGGCTGGAAGATTATGTCTGCATCATCGCTTCTGATTTCCCAATGCGTCAGCTGTGACTTACATTTTCAATTGCCAACCTACTTCAAACACTGTATGTCACAACTGAGTCAATTTACAGCTCCCCTTTGTTTGGCAGGTTTCAGATAACCAACCTGGAAAGCAATTTTCCTGATTTTTCAATTCAGCCTTTTCCCATTTTCCTTTGGTGCATCTCTACCAGGTACGAAACCTTCATAAATGCAATTATTTCTTGGAATATGACCTCAAGATGCCCACCTGCAGTGCTCTGTAACCAATAACTATCCGTCGACTAGACTAGCCCTACTTATAGTTGCTAACATTGGGAATTGATCACATGAAAATTGGCTGCCTCGTCTCCACTATTAATCCAGTGACAGCACTGGTTCGTCATTACATGTCTGTCCAACCCCGAGACATCCTGGGATTCTGTCAAGTGCTGTTGATGACTTTGTTTAGTTCTGCACCTTTCCTGCGTTATCTAATTCCCAGCAGCTCTCCCTGCTTTTCTTCTTCCTCATCGTCTTTTGTCCCTCCATATTAGCTGGAAAATGTGATGAGAGTAATTAGATGTGGGGTTGGAACATATGAGCTAAAGAACCTTGCTCAGTACTGTCGATCTCTTTGCAACCGTGAGTGTTTCACGAAGGGGTTCATTTCATTTTATTTCTTCTGATGCAACAAAAGCAGAACATATAAAAAAAAACCCAATAGTTTCAGCATATTGTTGTTTGTGTGAGAATATTCCTGATAAGATATAATGGAAATCTCCCCTTCCGCATACTTATCTAACCAGCATCCCAAATCATACTCTGCCCCTGACGCACACATACAAGCAGGGATATGCCAGAGTAAACGTAATCATTGGTTGGAATTTCTTGTTCCTCTTTAGAACAGTATTAAGAAGTACAAAATCAACAACGTTGTGGTAACCTTCAAAATACATCGAATATTCATGGTTATTCGTTCACTTTCGTTGATTCAATTTATTTGAAATTTCGTCAATTTCTAGAATTGGGTATGCTATTTTATTGCAACATTTGCCTGGATGGGTGCATGTCCAAGAACACTTAAAACCGTGACACTAATCAGAACATAAGAGTCGCTTGATTTGCTCCACTGACACTACACAGCAGCAGTGTGAACCGTCTCCAAGATACACTGCAGAAATTCACGAATGATTCTTCCAAACCAACAACCAATTGCATAGCAAAAGACAAGGGCAATGTATAAATAGGAACGCCATCACTTGGAAGATCGCTTCCAAATCACTCACCATTATAAGTAGGAAATTTCCCTCGTTTCCTGCTGTGCTGTTGAATAAAAATCCAACTTAACCTACAGTAGGTGGGATTAAGCTCACGACCATGATCTCAATGGTCAAATTAAATGTTAACGAGTGAGTAATTCCAGTCTCCCATGAATGAATGTTTTTAAAAATTAAAAGCATCAGTCCATACCCTTTTTCTACATGTAGGAATAAAGTTAAGCCCGTTGTTAAAAGAAAACAATGGATGACCGTTCTAGCCACAGAAATGTGGAAGAAACTCATTTTTATATATAAAAAATTGAGGCAGAAGAGATGACAGACCCAGAATCCAAAGAAATGAAGCACGAGTGGGCAATTTCTCACTGCGAGCTAGCTCCACAATTTAATAAGATCACGAATGAACAGACACTCCTCACATTCACATTCCTATGTTGTCCCGCTCATCCTTGATTCCCATGTTCATAAGAATCTCAAAATCTCAGACTTAAATACAGACAAGTAATCTTTCCCCACAACGCATTGGAGCACGGACGTAAAAGCGAACAACCATGGCATTTTGATGAGGTATGCTAACAAGCCAGCAAAATAATTCCATTAGTCAATGCTTTATAAACCAGACGTGGCATGGAAATATCATGTGTAACAGAAGGTTAGGCCATTTTGTACATTTAAAGAGATAGGAATTTTTTTTAAAAAAAGCAAAGCAAAGTGAAAATTTTAACAAAGCATTAATATTCACCTGCAGAGTGGAAGTTAATACAATTTGTTACAGGAAACCATTTGAAGTATATTGAGAATAATCAAGTCTCAACCATTGGTGATGTAAACAGTTTCAAGCCAATAATAAAATAACAAAGTACTGCTGTGAGGCTGAAAGGAAAGCTCAGGAAACCCGCTGTGAAAAGACCACTGAAGAAAGGACAAAGCAATAAACAATGGTCACGATCAAGTAGAACATAATGCAAATGAGGGTTGAATTGCAATGTATTTGAGAACGTAAGGGACTGCGGGAAGCAGAGAAGATGCTCGTGAAATGAAAACAGATTAGCATTCGCTTGCTTGAAGACACGGCAGTCAAAGAATTCAACAGCATTCTGCAGTGCCAAAGATTTACCGTGATGTCATGGGATGAATTCTGAACTGAAAGTACTGTGCAGTCGTTGAAGTGCATTTCCCACGGCAGATCAATTCTATACTTTTATTTAAACAATGTAATAATGAGATTAAAAGGATATTTTATACCTTTCTTCAACTCCTTTCGGAATTTAGTCTGTGTTAGTGCATAAATGCAGGTATTGGTACACGAGCTCAAAAGACGGAGCATGAATCCTAATTGCTGAGCAACATATACTGGATCACTAATGGTTTTGTCTGAATAATTATAATTGATGACTTGCCAGTTCAGTGAATGTGTAACATACGTCATTCACAAAAGTTTAAAACTAGCAGACAAGGCGAAAAGCAAAATAATAGATTTCTTTCGATTCTCCATCTCTTGATCGAAATTACCCTTTCCGCTTCCATGACATCGGAATCCCCTTCGGAGTTGATTGGCTCTTATAATATTCTTGACAGTCAGACCATTGAACACCAAAATCAAGAAAATGGGAAGTAATGGTGTTAGCAGACTGTCGATCCACTCATATGCTACCCAGAAAGACGATATAGAATAGTCTGGCCTATCAACACAAAATCATGGGATATTGTCAATGATAATTGCTGGAACATACAGAAAGTACCATCAAACAGCTGATGACCGCCACTATTGCTATCACCGCTGTTGCAGTTTTCTAAGTACAGTATCTTGGTTTTAGCTTCTGGCAACAAATGGCCACAAATCGATCAAACGTGAAAGCTACTGTGTACCAAACAGAGCAGTCGAGAGCTGCAAGCAACAAGACAACTCTCACAGCACACACAGGGTTGATGAATAGGAAAGTCGGCGGGAAATAAATGTTATGAATTCGATTCAGTATGATGTTAATAATGACTTGTAGTAAATCTGCTGCTGACATCGCCATCAGGTAACGGGTAATGCATTTTGACAGGCCACAGTTTCCTCGATTAAGGATCACAATCGCTACTAAATTAACTGAAAGAAAGGCAAGAAAATGGGCAAATCTTAGCTGCGAACTCTAAGTGAATGCATCGTTAGCATTATCAACTTCAGGATTGCAATTGTAGACCATTTGTTCAATAATATTCTAGAACATTGGCAATTGGAAAACGATTGTCCAGTCAATGAAACAAGTCAAACCGAATCGAAATAAACCACAACCGAAATCTAAACAATCAGAGGAGGTGATCAATCAACAAAAAATAAATGTAAGGATTTGAATCGCACAACAAACATAATTCCTTGAATGTTTCACAAACTAAGTTTGATATTTTAAATTTCACATTGTCAATCTGTGAAGGATAACAATTTCTAATGTGAGGGTTAAATTACAAAGACATATTTCTATCCAACAATGGCATATAAATTTTTACATTTTCTGAAAACATTTAAAATTCTTAATCCTTCAATTCGCCATAGCTGGGATTCATGAATCTCTCAATGCATATTGTTACTATTTTCTCTGTTGCTTCCAATGCTGGGATATCGTTGAATGTAAAAGTGATTATCTCACTTCATGAAGCACAAAAACTCCAATAAACAACAAAGGAGGAGCCAAATATTGTAAATGAAAGTTCGATAAAACTGTGAAGTCTATTATGAATCATATCTTTTATGGTCACATCAATAAAATTTACAAATTGTTTATATTTATTGAAGTGATAGGTCATTAAAAATATAAGCAGCAGCAGACCTTCTGTCCATCAATGTGACTGATCCAATAGCTCACATTCCAACTTTACTGCCCTTTCAGTATAACCCTCGGTTGCCTCCTGATTTAAAATCTGTGCCTTAAGTATATTCAATGTCCCAACTTTTATGGTCCTCTGAGTGAAGAAATTCGCCCTTACCTCTGACTGAACTGTGAGAGCCCTGATTCTGAGATCATGCCTTCTGTCGTTGACTCACCCACAAGGAGAAACACATTGAATTCAGTTCAAATTCCGTCAGAAACTTGAGAGTTTCTTTAAGATCTGATCTCACTCTTCTCAATCCCAAATAAATACAGTACCAATCTACTCAGCATTTCCTCATGATACAGCTCCTTCATACCTGCTATCAGTCGAATGAACACTGTCTGAGATGATAATCTATCTTTCCTCAATAACAGATCCAGAACTGCTCACAATATTCCAAGGAAGTCTGGCAAAGGTCTTGCATATTTTCACCAAGTTTCCTTGTTTTTTTTAAAAAAGTTGCATTATATGTAAAGAATCATAATCTATGTTCAAAATAAGGACCCTTCAGAATTGTAATCAGCAACATATGACATGTACATTCAATACATATAATGGATATCAATACACGACAAGAGCACCAACAGCAATTACACATTGGGATAAATTATTAGAATTAAAATGTTACCAATAAAGCCAATAGCTGCCAGAATTGGATAGTAAATTCGTTCAATCTGAAATATTAATGGGTACTTCATCTTCTTCAACAGAAAACCTTTGGTGTGGAAGTAGTGATGCTGTCTGCTCAAAGTCAATATGAACCCAAACTCCTGGTATTTATACTAACGAGGGAGCTCTATTTAAGCAAATAATATTACTGCACAAAAAAAGGTCCCTGAACAAGCCACCAGGGCATTCTCTTATTGCAAAATTGTTCACTCAAATCCATTTGAAAGAACAATTGCAACATTAGACAGAAATTTGAAATGTCTTCAGAAGAAAGACAGAAAATCGAAATGAGGTCATAAAACATAGAAGCAGCAGTAGGTTTTCTGTCTATCAATGTGACTGATCCAATGGCTCACCTTCCAACTTTACTGCCCTTTCATCATAACCCTCGTTTGCTTTCTGATTTAAAATCTGAGTCTTAAGTATATTCAATGTCCCAACTTCAACGGTCTTCTGAGAGAAGAAATTCGCCCTTATCTCTGACTGAACTGTGAGAGCACTGATTCTGAGACCATGCCTTCTGTCGTAGACTCACCCAAGGAAGTCTGACAACGGTCTTGCAAATTTTAACCAAGTTTCCTTGTTTTGAAAAAAATGCATGACATGTAAAGAAACATAATTTACGTTCAAAATAAGGACACTTCAGAATTGTAATCAATTGAGCCGTTGGTTCAATCACTGTCAGCAACATAAGACATGTACATTCTATACATATAATGGATATCAGTACACGATAAGAGCACCAACATCAATTACACATTGAGATAAATTATTAGATTTAAAACCTTACCAGTAACGCCAATAACTGCCAGAATTGGATAGTAAATACGTTCAATCTGAAATATTAATGCGTTCATCATCTTCTTCAACAGAAAAGCTTTGGTGTGGAAGTAGTGATGCAGACTGCTCAAAGTCAATATGAACCCAAACTCCTGGTATATATACTAAAGAGGAAGCTTTATTTAAGCAAATAATATTGCTGCACAAAAAAAGGTCCCTGAACAAGCCACCAGGGCATTCAGTTATTGCAAAATTGTTGACTCAAATCCATTTGAATGAACGATTGCAAAATTAGACAGAAATTTGAAATGCCTTCAGAAGAAAGACGAAAATCGAAACGAGGTTGTAAATTTATTCAAATTTGGCGTGACACGGTGGCTCAATCGTTAGCACTGCTGCCTTACAATTCCATGGATTCGGGTTTGATTCCAGCATTGGGCGACTGCCTGTGTGGAGAATGTACATTCACCATGTCTCTGCGTGGGTTCCTTCCAGGCGCTCAAGTTTACTCCCACAATTCAAAGTTGTGCAGACTCCTCGAATTTGCCATGATAACTTGTCTAAAGTGTTCAGGGGTGTATATTTTAGGTACATTTGTCAGGGACAAATGTGGAATAGTAGGGTAGGGGAATGGATCTGGTTGGGCTGCTCTTTGGAGGATATTACCATTAGCCCAGTACTCTGCATTCCTGATTTTATTTCTTCTGAAGTGTGTTACCTCACACTTTTTCATATTAAACTCTATTTGCCACTTCTCAGCCCATCTTATCTATGCCCCATTGTAAGCCACAACATCCTTTAGCATTATCCACAACTCTGCCTACTTTTGTGTTTGCAAATTTACGAACCCATTCTTCCATACTCGCATTCAGATCATTCAAAGAAATGAAAAACAGCAGTGGCGCCAAACAGATCCTTGTGGCATTCCACTGTTAACTGAGCTCCAGGTTGAACATTTCACATCAACCACAATACTTTGTCTTCTTTCAACTAGCGAATTTCTGATCCAAATAGCTATATTGCCTTCTATCCAGAAACTTATTGTGTGGAATAGTGTGAGGTGTTGCATCTTTCCAAATATCTTCATCAAGTCCATATACACCACATTAACTGGATTAGCTTCATGCATCTGTTTTTTTCATAATGTCAACAAGATTTGTGAGACACAACATACTCTTCACAAAACCGTGTTGACTATCCCTATTCAAATTATTCATTTCCAGATGTTGATAAATCTTATAAACATTTCCAACATCTGACATACAAACAAAGTCAGGCTCTCCGGCCTTTAATTACCAGGGTTGAACTGTCTCCCCTTCTTAAACAAGGGAAAAACATGTGCAATCTTCCAGCCTTCCTCACTACTCCTGTTGATACTGATAACAGAAACATCAAATGCAAAGGCCTTACAGTCTCCTCCCGGACTTCCCACAGAAGTCGAAAATATATCCAATTCAGCATAGTGGTTTATCTACCTTCAGATCTTTCAAAATTGCTAACACCTCCTCTTTGACGATCTCAATTCCACCTAATCTTGTAGCCTGTATCTCAGCATTCTCACTGACATTGCCATTTTCCAATATGAATACTGACGAAACATATCCATTCAGTGCTTACCCTGTGCTAAGATTCCATACCCAACTTTTCACTACTACCTTTGATTGGCCCGAATTTTACTCTCGTCATTCTTTTATTTCATAAAAATCTACAGAAGACTTTAGGGTTTTCCTTGTTCATGTCCGCAAAAAACTTCTCATGTCCTCTCCTGGCTCTTCTCAACCCACTCATGAGATAATTTCTGGATAACTTATAACTTCCAGATCCCTAACTGAGAATTCACGCCTGACCTCCACATAAGCCTTCTTCATTTCTTGACAACGGCTTCAACGTCTTTCGTAAACCATGGCTGCCTCTCACGACAACTTCCTCCTTGCCTGGGAGCTATATAGCTATGAAGAACTCACGCTCGCTGCTCCTTGAATTAGCTCCTACATTTCAAAAGTGTCCAAGCCCTGCAGTTTCCTTCCCTATTCATCCTTAATCTTGCCTAATCGTATCATAATTGCCATGCCCCATTTTTCATTCTTACACTGAATTTATAACTATCCCTCCCCATTGCTTTTTTTTTAAACATAACCAAATTATGGTCACTATCGCCAAAATGCTCATCTACATCCAAATCTAACACCTGAGTGTGTTGAATAACCAGTACAGCTGGGTTGATTCCCAGTGCCAAATCCAATATGGCAAGGTCCCTTGTTGGCCTGTCTTCATACTGAGTCAGAAAACCTTCCTGCGCACATTGAACAAAAACAGACCCGTCTGCTTGAACTATATTATTCCCAGTCAATATTAGGGAAGTCAAAGTCCCAGAACAACTACTCTGTTACTCTCGTTCTCCTGGATCAATTCAGAGGCCTATAGAAAACACTCATCAGGGTGACCTCTCCTTTCGTGTTTCTAACACCTGTCCAATCTGCGTTAGTGGACCAGTCCTCAAATATTATCTCAGCTGCTATAATACTACCTGTGATTCACAATGCCTCACCCACGTCTCTTTTGCCATCTTTTCTGTTCTTGCTGAAAAATCTAAATCTAAATCACGGAATCTGCAATGACCATTGCTGACTCTCCTCGAGCCATGTCTCTGGAATGGCCAAAACATTGAAGTCCCAGGTACCAAACCATGCTGCAAGTCCACCTACCTTGTTCCGGATACTATAAGAACGTATAGTATCTATTCATAAAGCTCATCTCTCCCTTACTTGTTGCACTCCTTGAATTAACGTAAACTCACCTGAGACTTCAGGGGTGGAACGGTGACTCAGCATTTTGCACTGATGTTCACAGTGCCAGAGACACACATGGAGGGATATGTTCGGGGTCTACGTGGGAGGGTCGGTGCAGACAGAGTGTGTTTGTTTTCTTCATAAATACATTAGCATACAGTTTGTTGTACAGTGGCAAGTGTATGTGGTTTAAAACATAATATCTTTGGTCAGTGCACCTGACCACTCACTACATACATTGTTTTATCCAGAAATCACTTTATCAGAATGCAGTTTTTAGCAAAGTTCTTGGTACATGTTCGATATAAACCCTTCGATCACAGTGCAGGCTGTCGAAAATTACCCAGTTTTGGTCATTCTATAAAGCACGCATTTGAGGCAACTGTAGTAGACTACTCAGTTTTGATATATCTTAAATAAACAATCCTTGATCGAAGTGCACTCTACAACCCATTCTCCAAGTGTACTGTTTTGGATATGTTACCCTAAATCAGAGTGCAGTCTGTCATTCACATGTCAGTATAATTCATTCTGCATGCATCTGTTTATCTGAGTGCAGTGTGTACTACATACCCCAGTATATGTTTAAGAGAAAACAGAAATTCTGGAAAAGCTTAGCAGGTCTTGCAGCATCTGTAGGATAAAAACAGTTTACAGTTCGTGTCCAGTGACCCTCTTTCAGGACTGGACCCAAAACGTTAAATCTGTTTCCATTCCACAGGTGGTTCTGATTTCAGCGTCTGCAGATCTTTGATTGTTTTGTATAACTTCGTCAAACACAGTGCGACCTGCCCAAGTCTATGCTGTCATTCATATGAACCCTGCAAATACCGTGCAAAGTATAACTTACTTGCTCTATGTTTTGTTTCCAGATAAGCTCTTCGACCTTCTTTCATGGTGTAACCCACTTCCCAGTCTGTGTTTTGTTTACGTGAAAACCCCTTGATTCGAATGCATTCTGTATTACTCTGCCCAGCCTGTGTTGATCTACATGTCAACCTCTCGATCAGAGTACTGAGTATAACTCTCACCTCAACCTAGTTTGTTATATACTTAAAGCCGTTGATCAGAGTGCATCATATATCTCACTCCCTAGTCTGTGTTGTTGCACATATAAAGCACTAGAACAGATACGGTGTGGAACTGTCTCTCCAGCCACAGCAGACTGTAGTAGACTTCCCAGCAGAAGTGGTTTTAGATGCAAATTCCTTGATCATTACCAAGTCGACCTTTGCCACTCTGTTGTTTACAACATCAATTCGTCAATTAAAGTATTGCTCCCCCTTTTTTGTTGCTTTAAGGATAAATTCCTCAATCGGAGTGAAATAAACAGAACTTTTTCTAACTGTTTAATCCCTCGATCAAATTACAATCTGTATCGCACACTTAGTATATGTTTGAAAAACAGCAGTTGCTGAAAGGTCTGGCAGCGTCTGCGAAGTGGAAGTAGAGTCGATATTTCAGATCCATGAGTCGCCGACAGAACTGGAACCAAAACGTTAAGTCTGTCTTCTTTGCGCAGGTGATGCCAGGCCTGTTGAGCTTTTCCAGCAATTCTTATTTTTGTTTCTCTTTTCCAGAATCTACATTTCTTTAGCTTTTATATAAAACGACATCCATCAGTGTACAGTATATTGTTCTCGCTCGCCTGTTTTGTCTTTATGTACAAATCCTCCGAATACAGTGCTGTTTGCAACTCATTTGCTGGAATATTTTGTTTTCGATCGCAGTGCACTGTGTAACTCACTCTCCGGTCTCTGTTATTTTACATGTAAACACCTCGAACAGCGTTCAATGTGCAACTCACCCCTCAGTCCGTTGTTTTACAAAAAAACCCCTCGATAAGACTGCAGTCTGCAATTCTCTTCCCAGTTTGTGATGTTTTGTATATAAACCCGTCAATCAGGGATCTGTTTGTGAGCCTGTTCTCTCACTGTTCTGACACAGACAGAGCGACTGAAGACACTGATGGCGGCTGACAAGGAGAGTTTGGTTCTACGTCAACATTGACGGTGTTAAACTGTTTGAGAGCAGCATACCCCTCGAGGACAGTGAGATGGAGAGCAGCAATGTGATCAATATCCAGTTATGCTCCTCCTGAACAATATTAAGAAAGAGTGCTCTGCCAGTAGAGGTGGGGACGGGGGCGAACATTGTACATATTGACATCTAACCCTCATAATGTCCCAGTTCTGATGGTTCCTGCAGTCAAATAGCAACCATGCTTTGGCTCCCCATGTTGCGTTCAGTCAGAATTATTCTGCTTATAATTAATTCCACAGAACTTTGATCAACACAACGTATTGTTCATTCATAGAGAGAAATGTTGTCTTGGTTTGTACCTGCTAGAAAATGAATCCCTCCTCTACTTTTTTAAACTCAAGGTAAAGCTCCAGCTTCAGTGTCCACTCCCAATACAGTTACAGCACAAGTTCACAGACAGGGTAAATCTCCCGCTCAACAGTGCGAGACTCGCCGGCTTAAAATCCATTGGATTGGTCAATATGAGGAAACCTTCTAATGCTGTAGTCCGTGTGCTAGGTCGACCTCCAATGCCATTAGAAGGACAATAACTTTCCAGGTCAGGATGGTGTGTGGCTGGAGGGGCACTTGCTGGAGTTGTATTTCCATGTATGTCCTATCAGGCGTTATTCTAGGTGGAAGCGAGCCCGAGTTTGTAGCATTCTGATTTACAATCAGTGATCGGATTTCATTTTTTGGTGGCTCCATTTGTCCCGAGATCCCTCGTTCTAGAAACTGGATTTACGGAATGTAAATTGTAGAAGACAGTAGGCATGTGATTCGGGGCCAAATAATTTGAGCATTTATTTCGAATTCCTACAATAACTATCACAATAAATCCAGTAAAAACACTAAACAGAGAAGTTAGCATGTCCAGTTATACAGAGGACAGAAATTAAATTTTCTGTTTTTCAGCGGCTGCAGCAACTCGAAGTGTGGGATCGGTGAGTCACTGATTTGAGCTTTTATATTTGAAGTCAGAGAGCAGAGGTTTCTGGGAAAGGAGGAACTTGTTATTTTTACTTCCGTCCAGCTATATAAGTCAGTGATTTCTCAACCCGAGACCCTCCCACACAACCACCACCTCCAACCTGAAAGACCAGAGCCATATCAGGTAAGCATTCCTTCTTTTGTACTTTGCGATAAGGGGGCTAGCAGGGATGGCAGTGCAGGGAGAGCAATGCTCCTCCTGCATGATGTCTAAGGTGAGGGACACCATTAGTGTCTCATCCAAATACATCTGCTGGAAGTGCACCCAACTCTTGCTCCTCCAAGACTGTGTTAGTAAACTGGAGCGGAGCTGGATGAACTTCGGACCATTCGGGAGGCAGAGGCTGTGATAGATAGGAGTTACAGGGAAGTAGTTATTCCTAGGCACGAAGAAGGCTGGGTGACTGTTCGAAGGGGTAGAAAACAGTCAGTGGAGGGATCCCTTGTGGTCGTTCCCCTGAAAAACACATGTACCGTTTTGGATACACTAGAGCGCGATGACTTACCAGTGCCAAGTATTGGGGCAAACAGCCTGTCCCTGTTGTAAAGAAGGGAAGGAGGGAAAGGAGGAGAGTGTTAGTCATTGGGGACCTAATAGTTAGAGTCTCTAAAAAAAGATTTGTTGTGAACGAATGGTTGGCGTGTTGCCTCCTAGGTGCCAGGATCGTATCTTTAGGGTCCTGAAGGGAGCGGTTGTCCAGCCTCAAGTTGTGGTCCATGTAGGTACTAATAACATAAGTAGAAAGAGGGATAGGAATGTAAGGGAGGATTTCAGGGAGCAAGGGTGGAAGCTGAGAGCTAGAAAAAAAGAGAGCTGCTGTCTCTGTTTTGTTACCCGTGCCATGTGATAACGAGGCAAAGAATAGGGAGAGATATCAGCTGAACACGTGGCTGCTAGGATAGTGACGGAAAGAGGGTTTCAGGCACTTGGATAATTGGGGTTCATTCTAGGGATGATGGGACCTGTACAAACAGGATGGTCTTCAGTTGAACCAGAGGGGTACAAATATCCCGGGTCGGAAATTTGCTGGTGCTATTCGGGTGGATTTAAATTAGCTCGGCAGGGGGATGGGAACCTGAGATATAGTTGCAGTGTTCAGGAGAATGAGATTAGTGAGGACGGGCAGAATATCAGGGTCACAGGAATGTGTTGGCAGGCAGCAAACTGGTTTGTATTGTGTCTACTTCAACGCCAGAAGTATCCGAAATAAGGTAGGTGAGCTTGCAGCATGGATAGGCACCTGGGACTGGATGTTGTGGCTATTTCGAAGACATGGATAGAGCAGGGTGAGGAATGGATATTGCAGAGTTCACATCTTTCATTAAGAACGGATGAGGTGGTAAAAGAGGGGGAGGCATAGCCTTGTTAGTCAAGAATAATATAACGTTGGCTGAGAGAACTTTTGACGAGGACTCATCTACTGAAGTAGTGTGGGTTGAGGATAGAAACAGGCGACGAGAGATCACACTGCTTGGAGTTTTTAATAGGCCTCCGCAGAGTTCAAGGGAGGTGGAAGAGAGGATTGGCAAAATTATTCTGGGTAGTGGTGAAAGGAACAGGGTGGTCATTATGGGAGACTTTAACTTCCCTAACATTGACTGGAAATGCTTTAACTGTAGTAGGTTGGATGGATAAGTTTTTATCCAATGTGTACAGGAGGGTTTCCTGACACAGTATGTCGAAGGGCAGACAAGAGGGGAGGCCACACTGGATCTGGTGCTTGGTATTGAACCAGACCAGGTGTTGGATTTCGTTGTAAGAGAGAGTGACCATAATTCATTCGCGTTTAGTTTAGCGATGGAAAGGGATAGGTACATGCCACAGGTCAAGAGTTATCGATGGGGCAAGGGCAATTATGCCAATAGGCAAGAATTGGAGTGCATAGAATGGAGTAGCAAAATTCAGGGGATGCAGATAATGGAAATGTGAAGCTGGTTTAAGGAACACATATTGCGTGTCATAGAACATAGAACAATACAGCGCAGAACAGGCTCTTCAGACCAGGATGTTGCGCCAACATGTGAAATATGCTCAGCTCGTCCCCCTAAACTATCTTAAAATCATTCATGTGTTTATTAGATTAGATTACTTACAGTGTGGAAACAGGCCCTTCGGCCCAACAAGTTCACACTGACCCGCCGAAGCGCAACCCACCCATACCCCTACATTTACGCCTTACCGAACACTACGGGCAATTTAGCATGGCTAATTCACCAGACCCGCACATCTTTGGACTGTGGGAGGAAACCGGAGCACCCGGAGGAAACCCACGCAGAGACGGGGAGAACGTGCAAACTCCACACAGTCAGTCGCCTGAGTCGGAAATTGAAGCCGGGTCTCAGGCGCAGTGAGGCAGCAGTGCTAACCGCTGTGCCACCGTGCCCGTAGTGTTAGGTAGGGGGTAAATGTAGGGGTATGGTTGGTTTGTGCTTCGGTTGGTCGGTGTGGACTTGTTGGGCCAAAGGGCCTGTTTCCACACTATAAGTAATTTAATCTAATCTAAATGTCAAACGAATTTAGTGTCACACAGTGTTCAGTCAAGTCCTAATTTCAACCGAATGAAATTAAAGCGTTACCGCCGCCATCCCCTTAAAGTTCATTGACGTTCCCATCACTGAATGCTGCACAAGTATTGGCGATTCATTTCTAGCTGTACCTGAATAACAACATATAATTGATGTTGCATCAGAAAGTCAGAGACTGAGAATTCCATGGCATCAACACTTGTTTCTTCCTTGGAAACAGTCGAACACGAAAAACATCCCTCTGCTCCATCCCATAGTGTCAGCAGTGTGCGCCATGTACACTGTTGCTGCTCACTAAGAACCCTTTGGCAGCAGTCTCTATAGACATGATCAGTAACATGAAAATAAAAGAGACAGCATTTTCAGTGATAACTTGATGGTCACCTTCAAACCAGAACACTTCAAGATTTCGGACGACATCGCAGTTCTTTCATAATAATGGGAGTGAAACTCTGGACATTGCTTACTGACAGCACGGTTGCATGCGCTGACCCCAGCATGGACGACAGTGAGGGAGTTCATCACCACCTTCTACAGGGCAACTGGTGTGAGAATTATGTGCGACTTTGAAAACGTAGGAATGTGGCGTTGGAAAAGCAAAGCCATTCAAGCAGCATTTGTGGAGCAGAAGAATTAAGATTTCGGGCATAAGAACTTCATGAGGAAGGGCTTATGCCCGAAACGTGGAATTTCCTGCTCCTCCGATGTTGCATGACATGCTGTGCTTTTCCAGCAACACAATCTCGACTCTGATCTTCAACATCTGCCGTCCTCAACTTCGCCTACTTTGAAAAAAAACACTATACTCAGTTATGGACCCAGAACGAGCACAGACAAGCACGATGACGAGGAATATTTAGTACAAGTGCTAACGTCTTGTTCAATGTGATGTCGTACAGAGGCAAGTGAACACTTGACATAGAACCAGGTATAGAGCGATGGAATCTGCACCAGTGACGGAGATGTGGGTCATTTCATTAGGTGAAAAAACAGTCTACACAACTTTCAGAGACAGTAAATGATTTAATTCTTCTCGCTGTTTAATGCTTTGAACAATTTGCTTAAAAGACAGTTCAGCATATTCTAAAACAGTTCCCTCAACTTAGTTTCAGTTACAGCATAACAACTGGTTTTTTTTTCCAGCAACTCAGCAACTGCAGCACAAAACATCGTTCATATGCAAGGTCAGGCATCCATGTGGGACTGTAACCAAATACATGCATGCATCTCCATATATGGGCGGCACGGTGGCACAGTGGTTGTGGGCGGCACGGTGGCACAGTGGTTAGCCCCTAAGACCCGAATTCAATTCCCGACTCAGGCGACTGACTGTGTGGAGTTTGCACGTTCTCCCCGTCTTTGCGTGGGTTTCCTCCCGGTGCTCAGGTTTCCTCCCACACTCCAAAGATGTGCGGATCAGGTGAATTGGCCATTCTAAAATTGTCCGTAGTGTTAGGTAAGGGGTAAATGTAGGGGTATGGGTGGGTTGCGCCTGTTTCCACACTGTAAGTAATCTAATCATGTCAGATAAACCACCAGCATTGTTCATAAAAAGACAAAACTCCCCGAGACAACAAATACTAAAACAAATGACTTCCTTCCATTATTCATGTTCATTTCCTTCTGCTCAACTCGCAGCAATAACATCACGAGTGAGCCCCCAAAGACATTCTTTGAAGCACAAACCTAATGTGTAACCTGAGAAATGAACAGGAATTGATGTTTTCTCTGAAGGGTCTCTTCGGCAGTTTGTGATTCCATGAATCCGTGGATCTGCTTGATGTTTCAGGAATTATACCGGATCCAGTCTCTCTCCAAAACAATGCACATTTTAGAAATTTTACAGTGCACAAGGAAGCCATATCAGTCATCGTGAATGTACTGGCTCCTACAAGGGATACCCAGCTCGACCAGTTCTGCAGCCATCTCTCTGTCGCCCTCTCCATTCATCTCTTTCAAATATATATACAACTCTCTTCTGAAATCTCCTGTGGAAACCACGTCCACCACACTCCAAGGTAGTGCAGTCCAATTCTTAACAACTCAGAGTAATAACACCTAATGGTACAACATGAGAGCAGTACAAAGTCAGAGGGAGGTGGCTCAGCAGTTTGAAGCATTTTCTAGGAGAAAGTGAGGACTGCAGATGCTGAAGATCAGAACTGAAGAAAGCGCAGCAGGTCAGGCAGCATCCAAGGAGCAGGAGATTCGACGTTTCGGGCATGAGCCCTTATTCAGGAAGCTCATGCCCGAAATGTCGATACTCCTGCTCCTTGGATGCTGCCTGACCTGCTGCGCTTTTCCAGCAACTCATTTTCAGTTTGAAGCATTTGTCAAGAAGCACATTGCAAATCCTAACAACTCTGGGGCTAAAGAGATTTCTCCTTATCTCATTTCTCACTCTCTTGCTGAAAAACTTGAAAATATAATCCCATTTACTGACCTACCAAATAATAGAAGCAAACTATCCTTCTTTACCCGCCAAAATTGTTCATAATTTCCAACACCTCAATGAAGTTACCTCTTCTCTGGTCCAAGGAGAACAAGTCAAATTTCTCCAATCTTTATTCTGTCTAAAATCCCACATCCTTGGTAGTTAGTACACCCTGCCGCTACTGAGCACCAGTGGTGGAGGGGGTGAATGCTGCAGATGTGTTGCCAATCAAGTGGGCTACGTTTTCTGAAGTGGAGCATTGTCGGAATTACACCCATTCAGGCAATTCGGAAGCTTTCTATTCTAATCCTGAGTTGCGCCTTGTGAAGTGTTGGTGGTGTTTCGGAATTCAGATGTTGACTTACTCGCACAAGATTTCTGAACTGCTTGTGTCACC
Source organism: Hemiscyllium ocellatum (assembly GCF_020745735.1). NCBI lineage: Eukaryota > Metazoa > Chordata > Chondrichthyes > Orectolobiformes > Hemiscylliidae > Hemiscyllium > Hemiscyllium ocellatum. The sequence continues at coordinate 1,249,869 of NC_083441.1, forward strand.
CTTGTATTTATGTGGCAATATTTGAGTTGTATTCACTTTTAGATCAAGAGTAACTCTGAGAATATTAATGAAGCATGTTCAGAGGCAGAGAGATGTTCCCTGACTTCGAAAGGGTGATTTTGAGCTTTTTTTGACGCCAGCTCCCCATCTGTGGTAGGACAGCCCTGCTGGTAGACGTGTTCCAGAAATTGTATTCATTGGTCACAGGAGAGGGTTATGGGGTTCCACATGAGAAAAGTATGGTTTTTGAAGGTTTTTTGCCATCATTTACGTCCATTGATATCTTTCCCATTCACGTTTAAGTGGTTTCCAAATGCTGATTCTCAGTAAATATTATTTGCCTTCTGCCAGAATGTTCTGCACACTCCAGAAAATTGTGCAATGTTGCTGTGGATGGGGTGCTGTTGTGGTGACCCAAGACTAAAGTTGGCAAGATGGTCGCTTGGTTTTTTTTTCAATTAACACAAGATGGCTGAGAGGGTCTGTCAGTTACAAACAGCAGACGGGCACGGCTAAACTTGCTGTCTTCATACAGACATATTAGATAAGATGAGATTCCCCATTGGAAGAAACATTAGCGAGGTTAACCTGTTCTACGCAAACAGGCAGTTGTCAGTATATAAACATTTTAAAAAGGGGCGTTATTGTAAGGCCAGTTTAACGGCAGTTCAAAACGTTGACATTAACTAAAAAGTAGGAGAAGGCTGATGCTACCGTTGTTTAGTTAATTGTAGAATTAGGAATGCAAAGCGCAAGTTAAAAGCTTAACTGCATTCCTTTAGGAAGCGTTTATCAGCAATAAAGAGTCCTAATGCACTATTCGGGAAGATAAAGTGCTGAATTATTTAAACACGGCTTCTAAAACTAAAAAAGGCACAGGAGGTGAGGCAGGGGGCATGGAGTAGGCAGCAGAAGTCACAACCAGGGAAAGATTAGCAAGTGGAACTTAAGTGCAGATGTTGATAATTCGAACGAATTCTCACATGTGAAGAGCAAGGCAATATGAAAAGACAAAGTACAAAATACAGAATGAAGACAAGGTTGTCCCTGAGTTAATTGTGGAATCAAAAGTAGTTTCATTTAATGGCTTGTGAAAGTTATAACATGCTTGAATTTCACTCTCTTCCGTGGAATTCAAACAGAATATTTTATTTGGAAAAGAGAGTTAGTTACGGAAGGTATTTAGAGTGGGAACTGTGAATGTTTATTTTAAAATGAAACATCATCTTAAACTTCAATTACAGGAGGGAAGTATAAGGATCAGAAACTACAGTTGTAAGTCAGAAGAACTATTGCTTTTTTTGTCTCAGGCTGAAGTGAGACAGTTATTGTTCTCTACTTGTCAGCTGTTTATTGTATCAATGCTGATCTTGAAGAATTTATAACAATTGATAGAAATTGATAGGGATTTAGATAGGGATGATCATGGAACCTTTTTTCAACGTATGGAGTCAGCTGTTACGAGGGGGCATAGCTTTAAATTAAGGGGTGGTAGTTATAGGAGAGATATTAGGGGTAGATTTTTTACTCAGCGAGTCGTGAGTTCATGGAATGCCCTGCCAGTAGCAGTGGTGGACTCTCCCTCTTTATGGGCATTTAAACGGGCATTGGATAGGCTTATGGAGGATAGTGGGCTAGTGTACGTTAGGTGGGCTTGGATCGGAGCAAAACATCGAGGGCCAAAGGGCCTGTATTGCGCTGCATTTTTCTATGTTCTATGTTCTATGCTGATATGTTCCTTATGTGCCATTTTCTAGTCAGTACATAATTTGGAATTTGTTTATCATGATAAGCAACTGTTTAGGTTATTGGTCAATAATAAGGTACAACAGGCACACCTCTAAGATGGACTAAAAAACTCAGAAGCTTTGGAAGAACGCAAACACAAATGATGGAGGTATCTGGCAGACATACTGAGATTGTGAGAGGACGTTAGACTGCCCATAGAGTAGTCCATTATTGATTACGTTTCTTTTTGATTGTTTATTTATGTTTGGGGTATGAGCCTAACAATGAAATCGAAGTTGCATGCATTACTGTAACGCAAATGTAAGTAAAATTCTGCATTGACCTTCTGCTCTGAGGTGCCATAAAATGATATTCTGTCCCACCTGAAAGCTGGATACTGCATAGTCTTTTGCCTCTCATAGATATGTGGAAATAGATTTCTGAAGAGGCGAAGGAACGCAGGACTTAAGACTCCACTATGATATTTCTCCCTACAAATATTTTCTTTCGATTTAATTTTGTGCTTCTCCACTATCATTGAAGTTGCACTTATCCACGCAAGGGGTGAGATACCTTGGAGTGAGAGGCGAGATTTCAGTCAGTCAGAGTGTGAGATACTATTTTTTTTAGAATGCATGAGCCTCTTGATAAAATTGCATCTAAAACATGAATACTCTTGACTGAGTAAAGTGTCTGATCAATGGTAACCCCTGGGATTTTCTCAAAAGCTATGGACGCATAGAAATCCATTTGACAATCTCAGGGAGATTTTTGAAGTATCTTCTGGAAACGCTTTATTTGTAAATTCAAATCAGACTCAGTCCAGTCTTGTACTGTTTTTTTTTTAGCTCATTGCTTCATCGAACATATTGCATGATAAGAGTGAAAGGATATTTCAGCATGTGTTTCAACTGATCGCGGAACATAGTCTGTGTCACAGCATAAATAAGAGTGTTTGTGCAGCAACTCAAGAGCTGCAGTATGAATCCAATTTCAGGTACAAGGTCAGATATCCAAAATGTTACACCGCTGAATATATACATTCGCTGCCATAGCGAATAGATCATTATCATTGTCCACAACAATATAAAATTAGCCGACAGTACAAATAGTAAAATGATGGATTTCCTTCGACTCTCCGCTTCTGGATCTTTGGGATTCTTCTGACTTCTGTGTGCCTGGAGTCTCCTGCGTGCTCTGCTGGCTATTGAAATGTGTCTGACAGTTAAAGCATTTAGGAACAGAATCAAGACAAATGGAACACATGGGTTCAGAATGTAATGCAGAAAATCGATTATTGTCGAGAACAAAGTCAAGGCTTTGGCCACATTTATAGAACAAAACCAGCGAGCCTTCTGAAGAGTGTATGCACTTTCATACATGAAATAACAGAAAATGTTCTTGAAGCAGCTCAGTGCAGTCACTGTTCCCAGAACTACAGCTGCTGTTTTCTCACTGCAATATTTACGTTTCAGTTTCTGGCAACAAATGGCCACAAATCGATCAAAGGTGAAAGTGACGGTGAACCAGACAGAGCTGTCAGTGGCTGCATAAAGCAGAATGGCGTGGATATTACACACGGGCACGGCATGCAGGAAGTAAAACTGCTCTCTATAAACAATTGGAATAAGTCTCAATGAAACGTCGAGCACAATGACCAGTAGATCCGCCACTGCCATGGCCTCCAGGTAACGACTGACGGATCTGGAGAGACCACATTATCTGCGATAGAGAATGATGATTGCCATGATATTAGCTGGGAAGGTGAGAGGTATGTGTTTAATAAGGCGATCAGTTGAGTTTGAAGATGACCATGAATCCTCGAATGTAATGAGTCGAAATGTTGCCCTAGCAGGACCATAAAGGGTGGCACGGTGGTTCCGTGGTAACCAGTGCTGCCTCACAAAACCAGCGATCAGAATTCGATTTCAGTCTCCACGAGAGGTTGTTTGTAGTTTGCAGGATTCGACATGCGTTTCGTCTCACTGTCCATAGATGGCTCGGCCATGGACAACTGGGGTGGGGGTTGGGTCTCGCTATAATATTTTTCGGAGGGTTGTTGTTACTTCAATGGACAGAATGATCTGCTTTTACGTTCTCAATAATCTTGCAGCTCATTCTGCACACTCAGCACTCGCTGCATGAAAGAAAAACTTCATTTGTCCACTTTTTACTATGTCGCCTCTCACCATAAACTATGACGTCTACTTTTGAACTCCTTACTACTGGGAAGGAAAAGAACTCTGGATATTCATCTGATTCACGTTTGAAAAAATATCTATAAACTCACCCATCAGCATTCGATGTTGCAGGGAGAAAATCTCTAGCCTCTGGTGATAGCTCAAAAACCCCAATCCCAGAAACATCCTCATAAATGTTTTACGAACCCTTAACATGAAAATGTTAGTCTCCTCTGCCATCACGGTTTTGTGCCTTTGTGACTAAAACACAGCTGGAAAATGGAATTCTTAATAAACAACATGGATGTAGTATATTTGATTTGATTTGAAATACACCAGAAATTCTGGATAAATCACTGCATTCCAAAAGAATTTCACTATTCAATCTCCCACCGCACCTCAAATGTTTAATATGGACATAGTGGATTCCTCCCACTGTCCAATGTGCAGGTTAGTTGGTTAAGCCATACGAAATGTGAGGACAGGGTGAAGGGATGTGTTGCAATTCATAGGGCGCACGCAGATACGGTGGGCTGAATGACCTCTTCTTGCACTCTCTGTATTCAATGTGACTGCAAGTGACACCCCAGAATTTAGATTTAAATCAATGCTTTCTGTTTTGTGAAATGTGTTCCAATAAATGTAAGGCAAAAGTCTTCGAGAAGAACTGTCCTTTCTTTCAACAAAAGTTCTGATTAGACTGGGCAGAAGGTTATTACACAGTATTCCTTCGCCAACCAGGAGTCAATGGAGAAGTAAAGAAAATAAGTTCGGCAAACTCGTGGTAGTGACTATTTAGCTTCTCACACCTCAGCCTGTGTCAGTGAGAGTAAAAACCTATTAAGGCTACATTATGGCCATGATGTACTGTTTTCCCTCACTTTTATGAAAATGCCTTCTTTTAATCGTAAGCTGTCGGTGCAGAATAACGCAACTTGGCCAAACTGGACCATTTCACAATTCAGTGAGTTTCTGTTTGATCTGGTCATCCTCAAACACACTTCATGCCGTTTTCCCCCAACCCTCGATTCACTTCCTAATTCATAAACTGTCTCTCCCAGCCTTGGAGAGATTAATGACTTAATTACGACAGCACTCTATAGTGAAGAATTCTACAGATTCACTGACTCTTGAGAATAGATTCCTCCTTATCCCTGCCTGAAATGGGTGACACGTTATCGTGAGATTATGCTCTGTGGTCCCACAACCTCTCCTGTCAGTTCAGCTAAGATTATTGGAAGTTTCAATAAAGTCGCCACTCCTTCTACCATATTTCAACAACTGTCAATCTACCACTCTGATGAGGAAATCTCTTCGAGATGTTGAGAACCTTGAGGAGATGTCATTCGATCGAATGATATTCATACTGGTTTCTGAAAGGCTTGTTGTGGTGACGATAAAAGTTTCACATAATAAACAAAGATGCAGTGATGAGAACTGCAACATGTTGTCTCACAGAGAGCTGTCTGGATTTGGAGCTTCCTCCATGAAATTGTAGTTGACAATCTTAACCAATATTCAATGCTTCAGATGGAAAAGAAGGGCAAATTAACTTTTTTTCAACAATAATATTGTAGTGCAAATGATGATATGAAAAACTTGGTTACTTGGTGAACTGAATGGCGGAGATCAGCAGTGTTGTCTGATGTGATTCTGTGAGCAAAAGGAAACGTGTTTGTAAGAAACAGAAAGGCCTGACACAATGTACCGAGACAGAGAGACGTTGCTAGAGGGAGAGATGAAAGAAAAAGTCCATCGAGTTGCATTTACGCGATTGTCAGCACTTTGTGAAAAGGACAGGATACTGGTGTTGAGAGGTTTTTGAGATTACTGAGGGAGTCGAACACAATGATGAGAATTTTTACTTTGATACCTCGCCTGGATGGGACCCCATGATCGTCTTGAACACGGGCATAATGTAAACTTGTTGAGAGTTAATGAGTAACTGAACAGCTTGTTGACGGAAGCTTATAACTTTGGAGTCTGGCTGGGTGAAGAATAGACTAGCAGAGTGAGGATTTAATAAAGACACGGAAGAGTTTTCATTGCACAATGGGTTCTGGGGATTTTGAGATGGACTCAGTGATGGAGGTGGTTGGAGGCAGAGTTGATTTACTTCATAGCAGAATTAATATTATCGCATGCAGTCCTGCTCAGGATGATGTTGTCAGTGAGTATTGATGTGTATGAAGATGAGCGAAGTGACTGACCTTGGTTTTCCAAAATGTTTTTCCCAGTTCAAACGTAAGATTATTGAAACTTTCAAGGCCTGAAAGAGCAGTGAACACTGGAAACACCCTCGCTAATTTGCTATTGTATTTCTTATATTTTTTGATGGATCTGAGAGTGAAGTCAAAAGCGAAATTTAAACAGCAAATTGGAATGAAATGCACTAGAACAGGCGGAGACTTGTTTTGTTGACAACAGACCTGTCAGATAACTAATTCATTACAAATTTGGGGAATGCTATGTACGAATCAACATCGAATTCTGCTAGGCCCAGTGTTGGCATTTAGTTGGATTTTGAATGTGTTAATCAAGGATTGGTATGCGCTAACCAGTCAACACAAAGAATATCGATTAAAATTACAAGAGAAAATGTGGTCTAACTTTGGCAGGATGAAAATTAGTATTGGAATCATTGGGGCTTGGTGGTATGCTTTACTCTCTCTAGATTTCTGTCGAGATCAACGATATTTGGACGTTCTGCCAAACGTTTGGTTTCTTATTCCTGCTTGAAAAAGGGCAAAAGAGTACATTTAAAGGATAGCAACACAGTCATTTATGGTCACGATTTTTTTTCAGATAATTCACAAGAACAGCAATCCCAGCAGGAGGGGACAGTAAACCACAAGCACATTCTTGCAGTAAAGCCTGCTTTCCAGCATCAGTCCCTGACTGCAGACACTTACCTGGAATGCCAAAAATAGCCAGAATGGGATAGCAAAAATGTTCAATAATCCGAACTGTCCAATATATCCAAGATTCTAAATTCATCCATTAATGGTTCTGATAAATGTAATCGAGTTCATAGGAGAACCATTTTTCCGATGTTGGAATGTTGGGAAGTGTTGATCCCAATTCCCAATCCATTCCTGTTACAATTTCCGATATTCCAATTCAGCCTCGCCCTCTGTATTGAGCTGCAGGCTCCAGCCAATTTAAAAGATGACACAGCGCTCTCCCTAAGACTGTGAAAGAACAAATTGGGAGGTTGGTTCTTATTAATAGCGAGGAATGCACCCGGGACACAATCAGACTTCTGGAGGCTGCTAATAACAATTACATCAGATGGAACGATTCAGGTTTAAACCACGGTGAATTTTAAACAATAAAAAAACTTCTGCCACAACATCTGTAAAACTACACAGTTTGCTGGAGATGTGGTAAAAAGAGGTAAAAGCTGCAATGACGTAGGATCAGAGAAGAGAGTTCACCAGGTGACTGCAGAATTGATGGTTTTCAGCAGATATTTGCGACCCATCAATATTGAGGGCCGTTTTACTGTCGAGAGATCAACAATCGTTATCTGTGATATTTTCACACAGATGACCTTCAAGGATATTGCTTGAGCTTGATGCATCAGCGTTGTTCAGAACGCATGTGCGGAGGATCTCAGACTCCTGAGGAGCCAACGTAACGGATTGTCTGTTTTCAGCCGTTTCACTTAACATCAGATGGTAACCACAAGGAGCTGAAAGCATTGGCAACAATAGTTGCCCTCCGCTCTCAGAGTATCCCCACTTCACTATGCAAAACCGATGCATGGGACAAACACTCCCTCCATGCCCTGCAAACAGACAATGGCACGACTTGATAGTCTGGGAAATAGATCATATAAGGCCAGGTCAGAACATAGCAAAGGATATAAATAAGTTATCCAGTCAGTTCCCATCTCTCATTCGGCTCCTCTCCTTTGCCAAACTAGAGATGGACTGATCCATCGGTCCTCTGCAAACAGAAATCATTGATGCTTTGTGTGATAGGATCCCACCACCAGGGATATATTTCTCTCCCCTCCTCTATCAGCTTTCCGAAAAGACCACTCCCTCTGTGACTCCCTCGTCAGGTCCACAACCCCCACCAACCCAACCTCCACTCCCTGCACGTTCCCCTGCAACCGTAAGAAATGCAAATCTTGCCTCCACACCTCCTCCCTTACTTCTCTCCAAGGCCCCAATGCATCCTTCCATATCCGGCACAAATTCACCTGCACCTCCACACACATCATGTATTGCATCCACTGCACCCGATGTGTCCTCCTTTATATTGGGGAGACAGGCCGCCTACTTGTGGAACGTTTCAGAGAACACCTCTAGGACACCCGGACCAACCAACCAAAACACCCCGTGGCACAACACTTCAACTCCCCCTCCCACTCCACCAAGGCCATGCAGGTCCTTGGACTCCTCCATCACCAAACCATAATAACACGACGGTTGGAGGAAGAGTGCCTCATCTTCCGCCTAGGAAACCTCCAACCACAAGGGATGTACTCGGATTTCTCCAAGTCCTCACCGACTCTCCGACAAGCAAAACACGCAGACCCATTCCCCGACATCAAACACTATGGGAAATTTAGCATGGCCAATTCCTGGGAGGAAACCGGAGCACACCCACGGGGAGAATATGCAAACTCCACACAGCCAGTTGCCCTAGGCACGAATTGAACTCTGGTCTCTGACGTTTTGAGGCAGCAGTGCTAACCACTGTGCCACCGTGCCGCCCAAAGTTGAAACAGCTTTGATCTTATTGTATGTGTGTGTGTATGAGGGAGGGGCAGTAGTCTCAGAGGTTTGAACTGACTCCTCTTGTTCCTTGTTTGTGTGTTTCGGTGGCTTCATGGAAAATGCCTGGCAACTTCTCATACGTATTTTTGTAACAGGGCGATTCTCTATGCCAGTTCTGCTCAATCAGTTGTGCTATGACGTTGAAGGCGTGAACTGTAAGTTAAAGAGTGACTGAAAGCTGACAAGCATATATCATGTCACAGAGTGTGCTGGAATATTTAAAGACGTAACATTTGGGTGTAACCTAGATACCTGACTTATTTTCACTGCAGTACGAATTTACTCAATCTGTTTAAATTATGCTCCAAGTTACTGAAACCCAAACAAATTTGAATTTTCCCGTTTTGACAAATGAAAATGAACGAGAGAATCCGATATTTGTCGGTATTAACAGCAGGCAGTTTGAACAGTCAGCCAGAGAAAAAACTACATTTGCCATCGAGAGACGGTAATTCAAAACACTCCTAAAACGTACCTTGTTTTTTTTTCACATGAAAAAACTATGCAGCAGAAGATCAGGATGACCCAGGGAGATCTAAAAAAGAGTAGGATTGAGCCGGCTATCTGTTCTGAAAGTTGATTTGCTGTTAATTTAATAGGGGCTTTACTGGAACGGTATATTGTTATTGAGTGGGAGGCAGGGAACCCTTTTAAGTGATAGGAGATTTACAGTTGTAAATACAGTTCATTTTAGTGTTAAACAATAAAATTGTTATTTTTTTCATTAATCAGTGGAATTTACATATTTCTCTGTCGCTCATTGTTAACAGATGACGAGAAGATGTGGGCTTTCTGTGTACTTGACTCTATAAACTGAAGTATTCACCGACTTGTTGTAACAGTTTGGGGGCTCGGATCGGTGAGTTGGACAGGTTTAGACAGATCTAGTGTGAAATTTGGATAGATTTGAAAGTATCCCAGCAGATTCAAACACTTGCCGCATAGTGTCCAAGATTTTTAAATAAAACAAAATTGATATAACTTGTTTAATTTAGGCTATTCGCGGTTGCTTAAATGAGAAGTGAAAGAACTGGTCCCTAAAATTGCTAAAGAGGTTTTGGGGATTGAAGACGATTCCCAAATTTATCGAGAAACAAAATACCATTCTTTAGAATTAGCAAAAACGGTTAGAATTGTGTCTAACTAAGGAGAACAGTAAAGCTGAAATTGTAAGGGGTTTAATCTAAATTCTGTGCGTCAGAGAAAAAGACAAGCACAGTAGAATTAGAAAAAAACTAAATGACCATTGAAGAAAATGGAGTTGGAAGATCAACGAAAGGAGAGAGAAAGAGACAAAGAGAAAGAAGAACAAGAGAGAGAGTAAAAAGAAAGAGAGATACAACTCTTTGCTGAACAAAGAGAGAGTGAAGAAAGGGTGTGAGAAAACAGAGAGAAAGGAAAGAGAATTAGAGAGAGAATTTGAACTTCAAAAGTTGTGACTTAGCAAAGTCAAGTTAACAGGCTGGACATGTAGATAGAAGGTGGTAGTAACTGCAAATGCATTAAATCACTGCTACGTTTTTGATGAGAAATATGTGAAATACTTCTTTATTTAATTTGGAAAACAATGGCTAGGTAGAAGACAAATTAAGGACAAAAGGGGATCTCGGGAGAGAATAGGGCCCCTCAAAGATCAGCAAGGCGCCCTTTGTGTGGAGCCGCAGGAGATGGGGGAGATATTGAACGAGTATTTCGCATCAGTATTTACTGTAAAAAATGTCATGGAAGATATGGAATGTAAGGAAATAGATGGTGACATCTTGGAAAATGTCCTTACAGAGAAGGAAGTGTTGGATGTCCTGAAAGACATAAAAGTGGATAAATATCCAGGGTCTGATCAGGTGAACGCTAGAACTCTACGGGAAGGTAAGGAAGTGGTTATTGGGCCTCTTACTGAGATATGCGTATTGTCAATAGTCACAGGTGCGGTGCTGGAAGACTGGAGGTTGGCTAACATGGTGCCACTGTTTAAGATCGGCGGTAAGGACAAGCCAGGGAACTGTAGACCACGGAGCCGGACGTCCGTGGTGGCAAGTTGTTGGAGGGAATCCTGAGGGACAGGATGTACATGTATTTGGTAAGGCATGGACTAATTAGGGATACTCAACATGGCTTTCTGCGTGGAGAACCATGTCTTGCAATCTTGATTGAGTTTCTTGATGTAAGTGATGAGGACAGATTTATAGACGTGATCTACATGGACTTCACTGAGGCATTCGACAAGGTTCCTCGTGGGAGACTGGTTAGCAAGTTTAAATAGCATGAAGTTCAGGGAGAACTAGCAATTTGGATACTGAACTGTCTCAGAGGTAGAAGATAGAGGGTGTGTAAAGGGTTGTTTTCAGACTGGAGGCCTTTCACCAGTGGAGTTCCACAAGGATTGGTGCTAGGTTCACTACTTTTCATCGTTTATATAAATGATTGGATGTGAGCATAAGAGGTATAGTTAGTAAGATCGCAGATGACAGCAAAATTGGAGTTATAGTGGACAGCAAAAAAGGTGAGCTCAGATTACGACAGGACATTGATCAGATGGGCAAATGGGCTGAGAAGTGGCAGATGGAGTTTAATTTATACAAATGCGTGGTTCTGCATTTCGTGAAAGCAAATCTTTGCAGCACCCACACACTTAATGTTAATGTACTAGGGAGTGTTGATCAACCAAGAGATCTGGTATTGCAGGTTCACAGCTCATTGAAAGTGGATTTGCAGGTATGTAGGATAGCGAAGAAGGCATTTAGTATGCTTTTCTTTATTGGTCAGAGTATTGAGTACAAAAGGTGGGAGGGCATGGTGCGAACGTAGAGGCATTGGTTAGGCCAGTTTTGGAACATTGCATGCAATTCTGGTCTTCTTCCTAACGGAAAGATGTCGTCAAACCTGAAAAGGTACGGAAAAGATTTACAAGGGTGTTGCCAGGGTTGGAGGATTTGAGCTACAGGGAGAGGTTGAATAGGCTAGAGCTGTTTTCCTTGGAGCTTTAGAGGCTGAGGGATGACCTTATAGAGGTTGATAAAATGACGAGGGGCATGGATCAGATAAATATACAAAGTCTACTCCCTAGGATGGAGGAATGCAGAACGAGAGGACATGGATTTAGGATGAAAGGATAAAGACATAAAAGAGACGAAAGGAGCAACTTTTTCACACAGAGGATGGTACGTGTATTGAATGAACTGTCAGAGGAAGTGGTGGAGGCTAGTATAATTGGAATATTTAAAAGGCATCTGGATGATTGCATGAATCAGAATGGTTTGGATGGATACTGGCCAGTTTCTGGAAGGAAGGACTTGATCGGGTTGGGATATCTGTTCGACGTGGATGAGTTGGACTGAAGGGTCTCTTTCCGTGCTGTACAGCTCTACGACTCTAGGAATAGTCGGATAACTTTCGGATACTGTTACTTCAAGTAAACTGCTAGGCATAGCTCGTGCTTTATTTGCAGTGCTCTCAGATTGCGTGGTCAAGTGATTATGAACAGGTCAATCAGGCTATTTTGAGTGCTTATGAATTGGTAGAAAACACGCATATACAGTGGTGCAGAAACATAAAGAAGGAACAAAATCAGACTTAAGTTGATTTCCAAAGAATGAAATAAAATCATTTTAAGACATGAATGTCGGCGTTCAAAATAGATCAGGCATATGAGGTTCTAAGAGAGGTTATTCTACTGGAGGAGTTTCACAACATACGTCGAGAGATGATAAGATTTCTTGAGGATAAACGGGAAGTTCAAGAATTGAGAAGAGCAAGTGAGGTAGCACATGAATATACATTGGCGCTTAAAGCAAAGATTAGCATCCAGTAAGAATTTCATCCTGTGAGGAATAGAATTTGGGAGAAGGGGAGATCCTACACCATGAAATAAAAAGTAGAGAACACTGGTAATTGTTTAGAACAGCATAAAAAATTCCAAGAGGGTGGAAAGGGGGCGAAAGGCTACAGGTATTTCCATTGTTGTAATGTGGAACACATAAAGTCATAGTGCTGGTCATTAAAGCAGATGTGGTAACAGAAACTCAACTGACTCAGAAAGAACAGTGAGAGAAAGGGAAGGAAGTTATAATTTTGGGAGACACTGGATCGAATCAGTGTCTGCTGGTAAGAGACGAACATATTTGCACTCTTTCTAATCTGCTACCCGAGAGAGTGACAATTTGTTGGATAGATGGACATAAATGTAACCTTTCTACATGTGAGAATAAGTTGGACTGCCAAATCAAGATTAGAGAAATAACAGTGTGAGTGATTGAGAGAGTGTCAGTTCGAGGGATTCAAGTTGTTCTTGGGAACAATTTAGCATAATCCAAGGTGGGGGTATCACCCCTTATTGTGCAGAAGCGCAAGGGAGACCAGGGGACTAAGGAGATCAAAGAAAAGTAGCGTGGTATTTCCCAAACAGTGTACTAACAAGATCCCACTATGATAAGCCACAGCACGAAGCAAAACCTCCAGAGAAAGAAGAAGGATTTCAGGATCAGATAGCCGACACCCTCTTTGCTGAAATGGTGCAGTAAAAACCCGAGCAAGCAGACGGTTTGACAGAAGTGTTTCGCACTTGCCACAGAAAGACAAGACGATGAAAGGTTATATACATTGATGCTTACTCGGAAAAGGAGGCTGCGAATATTCCAAAGGGTTTCTTTCTTAAAGATTGAATCAAAAGCCGAAAATGGAGACCATGGCAGGTTGGTGGAGAAAAATGCAGAACTGCACTAAATTGTGTTGTCGGTAGCATACAGATGATTTACGGGGGGCACATGAACTATCAGTAGGAGGTCAACTTGATGTATTGAAGACTCAGCTAAGGTACAAAATCATTTCTGTTGGCCTGGAATATAGAAGGATGTAGTTAACATTTGCCATATGTGTCATACATGCCAAATAATTGGCAAGCCACAAGCAGAAATAAAACCAGTACCTTCTTTGCCAAATCTCGCATTCAATGAACCTTTCACATGGGTCATAGCTGATTGTCCCGGTCTCGTCCAGAGAACTAAAAGTGGAAACCAGTACTTGATAACTATAAAGGGTGTGTTTATCAGGTTTGTGAAGGCAATTCCATTACCGAGTATTCAGGCAAAAAGGATGTTAGAGTTGTTAGCAGCTTTCTTCACGCGGTATGGACCACCCAGAGATATTCAATGACAGCAAGTGTTTGGGATTACTTGTAGGCTTTTTAAGGAGATCATGGTATACAATACTTTAATCCAGTACATAGCATCCTGAATCGCAGGGAGCTTTAGAAAGGTGTCGTTACACCTTTAAGACATTATAAGAGTGTACTCTCAGGATTACCCGTATGATGGGGATAAAGTTATCCCATTTGTGTTGCTTGCCATTAAAGATGCCCCAAACGAATCTACTCGGTTTACTCCCTTTGAGGTAATATTCACACATGATGTGAGAGACGCTTTGAAAGTAATGAAAGAGGCTGAATTCGGAGATCTCACATTTTGACAGATGAAATCGTTCAGGTGAGTGAGCGAAACAGCACCAGAAGAGGGCAGAACATGAAATGAAGCTGGTGACATATGAAGAAAAACAAAATCCGACATTTTCACGGTGCGATGACATATGAGTATTGTTGAAGGTAATCCTTTCGAAACCATGTTGAGTGGTCGCTCTGAAATCGAGAAAAAGTTGTGTTAGGCAATCTATCCGGTGAAGATGATGAAGAACAATAATCTGTATCGCATATGTCATGCGAATATTTTGAAACTATATTATAATAGAGAGAAGGAAAGGGAGGAAAATTTGTTAATTACTCTCGCGTCGATTAAGGAAGTAAATCCAGGTGGTATGGTGTTTGATGTGCCTCAAAATATATTAAACAATTAGAAAGGCCTTGAGGAGTGGGTAGGTTAGTTAACTATCCGCCTCACGACCAAAGAACGCAACTGAAAGCTTTGTTAGAGCAGTATGAGAGCATATACAGTAATAAGATATCGAAATCTAATGTTATTGTACATGAAGTAGATGTAGGGGATTCTAATGTGATAAAACAACACCCCTACAGGTGAAATCCTTTCAAACCCAGGCAGGTCAAGAAGGAACCGAGGTTTAATTGAACCAAGCCAAAGCGAGTGGAGCATGCCGATTGTGTTAGTTCCCAAACTTGGCAGGACTTAACGATTTTGTGTGGACTATCTGAAGGGCAACGTCGGAGCATAACCGGAATCATAACACAATCTAGATTTGGGGGACTCCACAGAGAAAATTTGACAAGTGAGTTGCATCACTAAGTTTTATTTACTGCGTACTTATTGGCAGGTAACTTTATCAGAGAGAGTGAAAGAAACTTCTGTGTTCATAACCCCAAATGGGCTGCGTCTATTCAACGTGATGCTCTTTGGAATGAAGAACCCACCTGATACATGGCAACGGCTCATGGACAGATTTGTGGCAGCATTAACAAACTGTGCAGTTTATCTGGATGATGTAGTGATCTTTCATGAGTCCTGGAAACATCGAATGTTACAGTTGGCATAGTTCTTAGAACGATTCGGAGATTACACAGATAAAGTACGGACAAGATTGAATAAATAACAATGTTATAAAATAAATACATGCATATATATACATATATATGTGTGTGTGTCTCTCCCTGTGTGTGTGTGTGTGTGTGCAGATGTTCACATGAACTAACATTACTGTCTCATGTATTCAATTGTAATCGGGTTAAGAATGAGGAAAAAAAACCAAATCAAATCATCCTTTCATTATCATGGTTCACTTCTTTTTCTTAAGGTGGAAGTATTATGAAGTTGCAGACGTGTACTGTGAAGTTTTGAAAGAGTGAAAGCGGGCAAACGCCTTTCATGACGCAGAGTGTGCTGTTCACAGCAGCCTGGTAAAGGTACTTTTTCTTCATTTGGAAACTCTCCGCAGCAGAAGATTGAAGACGACCAGGTATATACACACAGAGGAGGAACCACACATCACTCTGGTTTTGATTTTTTTTGCTGTAAATTTAATTGCGACCTCATTGTATCAGTATTTTGTTATAGTGTGGGAGGTCAATACCAATCTTTTGAGAGAAAGGAGGCTGAGAGTTGCAAATATTGTTTTTTCACGTTCATTTTATCGTTAAAGAATAACTTTTTTATTACTTAAATAGTGGAATGGTGGTAGCTGACTGTAATTCATGCAATAACAGATAACGAGGCGAGGTGAGTTTCTCAGTGCGTTTTGCTTAACTAGCAGAATTGTTCAACGCCTGTTGCAACAATTCCTCATTCACTTACTGATGCAAATCACGTCTCGCAGCTTCAGCCCTCCGCGTTTGAGCGATGTGAATAAGAATTGATTTGACTGATACTGTCTTGGTGTTGACCAACAAGCAGCGTAAATTGTGTCTCTGACTTCAACCCAATGCGAACAGCTAGGTTCCTGTCCAGTCTTTCAGCTTAGAACGTGAGGTAACGTGTGATAAACAAAATGCCCTCTGAGTGGAAAGCATGCCCTCAAAGGGAAATGTACAAAATGAGCCAGCGATATTAGATAAAGACTGTAGTTCGTGTACGATAGAGCATAGATTTACAGAAGCCACGAGCACACGAGAGGCCTATTGATCCTTTGAATGTAAAGTGTGAGATCAAATCTGAAAGGTGCGCGATAACCAAAGTTATAACTGGAAACTTGATAGTACGGGAACTTCAAATAGCTTATCCAATGGCTCTTTGAAGTGTGAAAGCTCTACTGACTCACCACATCATCCAGCAATGTATTACAGATCCCAACCACTCTCTGGTGGGAAACGTTTCTCATCAACTCACCTCCACACCTTGGACGCATAGAAAACCTCCCACGGTATGGAAGCTGTGTGTTCACCCATCAAGTCCAAACTGATCCTCCCAAAAAGCATCCTACAGAGATCCAACCATCCCTGTATCACAGCAGTTCATATGGTGAATCAACACACTGTGAAACTTTAGTATGTCCAATCTTGGACGTGAAGGAGGAAATCCAAGCACCCAGAGGAAGCCCACGCAGACACGTGAGAGTGTGCAAATTCCATCCAGTCACTCAAGGCACGAATCAATCCCACCCCATGATGCTTTAAACAATCAATAAAGACAACTGAGCCGCTACGCCACACCAAAACGTTTGGTAGTCTATTTCAAAAAGTCCAAACTCGATATTGAACCATCAGCTGAATGGAGCAGCTGCTTTCTGTTCTCTCTGCCCGTGCTCCACACATTGTGACACAAATTAAGCAGGTCTTCCAGAGAGCTTCTGTACTTCAGAGAAAATATCCCTCGCATATCTTTTAATAAAATGTCTAATAGACTATTGAACAGGAGAGGACAGGAACAAGTTCTTTTGCGCATCATGTGTGTGCCAAGAATGATTACATTTTGAACTAATCCCATCTACTGACACATGGCTTTTTCACCACTATTATCTGCCTGTTCATGCTTCTGTCTAAATACCTCTTTACCCTTGCTGCCAAATCTACTTCTACCACCTCTCCATGGCAATATGTTCAGGGTACCGACTACCTTATTCATATAAAACTCTCCTCGTACATTTCCTTTCCACTTTTTACTTTCTCACCTCAAACTGAAACCAAATATGTGACATTTCCGCAGTGGGGTTATAAAAGGCTGCCTCGATGACATATCCACGTGTCTCATCACCTCAAACACTCGAGCAAAAGCAATTCCAGTCTAATTTCTACGGATAGTTGATGGAATCAAATGCATGCAACATCCTGGTAAAACTCTCTGCCCTCTTGTGCACTCTTTTGTCCTTCCTATAGTGTCGTGTTCGGAGAAAAGTACTCCAAAAGTCGAAAAATGGAAAGGCCATCAATGTATGTTACTCATTTCAGAACCTTACCCTTCCTTTCTGTCACGATGTTAAGACATGGATTTAAATGTGAACTGCGATGTCGACAATTAATACGTGTCAGTGTCATCTAGCTTTATTGGCATGGCTGAGAAAGCGATTGTTCATGCCTCATTGCATTGGCAGCATCAAACGGAGCCTGAATTGCTGAGATGACAAATTTCTGCAAGGTTTGCGAAGGGTTGTAGCTCAGATTGAGGTTTAGAGTGTCGGTTTGCTCGCTGAGCTGTAGCTATGATATTCAGATGTTTCATTACCTGGCTAGGTAATATCATCAGTGGCGACCTCCAAGTGAAGCGAAGCTATTGTCTCCTGCTTTCTATTCATATATTTCGCCTGGATGGGGTTCCTTGGGTTTGTGGTGATGTCATTTCCTGTTCGTTTTCTGAGGGGTTGATAGATGGCATCTAGATCTATGTGTTTGTTGATGGCATTGTGATTGGTGTGCCAGGCCTCGAGGAATTCTCTGGCATGTCTTTGCTTAGCCTGACCTAGGATAAATCTGTTGTCCCAGTCGAAATGGTATTTTTTTCATCCGTGTGTTGGGCTATGAAGGAGAGAGTGTCGTGTCTTTTTTGTGGCTAGCTGGTGTTCCTATCCTGGTGGCTAACCTTCTTACTGTTTGTCCTACGTAGTGTTTGTGGCAGTCCTTGCATGAATTTTGTAGATGGCGTTAGTTTTGTCCATGGGTTGGACTGGGTTTTAAAGTTTGTTAGTTTTTGTTTGAGAGTGTGGTGGATTGGTGTGCTACGAGGATTCCGAGGTGTCTCAGTAGTCTGGGTGTCATTCCTGAAAATTCTTTGACGTATGGTAATGTGGTTAGGGTTTCTGACTGTGTTTGGTCTACTTGTGGTTTGTTCTTGAGTGCTACAGCGGGCGCACAGAGAGGGGAGCCGGAAGGTTAGCGGAGACCAGTTTAAATTAACGTTTTTCTTTTCGCAGTCTGTGTTTTTTTTCCAACGAGGAGCCAGAACCCGGAAGTCGTCCACATAGGCTTCTGGGAAGGTAAGAAGTTTGAGTGGAGAAGGAACCCGAGACGCTACACGTGTAGTGTCTCCCACCCTCCTTCCTCCTCTAACCTAAAAAAAGAACTCAGGCGGCTGAACAGGTAACCTACTTAGAGTTCTTGTTTTGGAGACTAAGTGTAGAGTTATGGCAGCGCAGGCAGTGGAATGTTCCTCCTGCAGGATGTTTGAGGTAGGGGTGACCACCGATTCTCCTGCCGACTTCATCTGCAGGAAGTTCAGCCAGCTCCAGCTCCTCACAGACCGCGTTAGAGAACTTGAGCTGGAGTTGGACGAACTGAGAATTATTCGAGAGGCTGAGAGGGTGATAGATAGAAGGTGCAGGGACGTAGTTATGCCAGACAACAGAGGTAGCTGGGTAAAAGTTAAAGGTAGGAAGGGGAGGAAGCAGCAAGTGCAGGGATCCCCTGTCGTCGTTCCCCTCAACAAAAAGTATACCACTTTGGATACTATTGGGGGGATGGCCTAGCATGGGTAAACTGCAGTGACGGGGTCTCTGGCAAGATGTCAGGCTCTGAGGTAAGAAGGGAAAGTGGGAGAGGAGGAGAGCGCGAGTTATAGGAGACTCTATAGTTAGCGGGACAGACGGGCGGTTCTGTGGACATGGGTGAGACTCTCCAATGGTCTGTTGCCTCCTGGGTGCCAAGATCCAAGATGTCACAGACCGTGTCTTCAGAATCCTTTACGGGGAGGGTGCGCAGCCAGAAGTCGTGGTGCACATTGACACCAACGACATAGGTAGGAAGAGGGGTGGGGAGGTCAGTAAGGAGCTCAGGGAGTTAGGCTGGAAGCTGAAAGAGAGGACGGACAGAGTCGTCTTCTCTAGATTGTTGCCGGTGCCACGTGACAGTGAGGCAAGGAATAGGGAGAGAGTGCAGTTGAACATGTGACTGCAAAGATGGTGTAGGAGGGAGGGCCTCAGGTATTTGTACAATTGTACTGCATTCTAGGGAAGGTGGGACTGGTACAAGCAGGACGGGATGCACCTGAACCAGAGGAGCACTAATATCCTGGGAGGTCGGTTTGCTAGCACTCATCCGTGGGGGGGTGGGGCGTGGGGGTTGGTGTGCGGATAAAACTAATTTGGCAGGGGGATGGGATCCGGACTTGTAGTCCAGCAGGTAGGTTAGCTGTTTTTCAGGATGTCCAAGAATGTGGGGAGGCTGTGGAGAAGATAGCACTGACAGGGAATACTTGTGGACACAGAGATGGGCACAAGTTTGTATACTTCAATGCAAGAAGGTCAGAAAGAAAGAGGAGTGAACTTAGGGCGTGGATTGGTTCTTGGGACTACGATGTTGTGGCCATCACGGAAACGTGGATAGAAGAGGGACAAGTATGGTTGTTGGAGGTTCCTGGTTACGGATGTTTCAGTCAGATTAGGGAGGGTGGTAAAAAAGGAGGGAATGTGACGTTGCTAATTAGAAATGATATAATGGCTGCAGAAAGGAAGTTCGAGGGGGATCTGCCTTTGGTGGCAGTATGGGCTGAAGTCAGAAATAGGAAAGGAGCAGTCACCTTGTTGGGTGTTTACTATAGGCCCCTCAATAGCAGCAGAGATTTGGAGAAACAGATTGGGAAACAGATTTTGGAAAGGTGCAGAAGCCACAGGGTAGTAGTCATGGGCGATTTCAACTTCCCAAATATTGATTAGAAGGCCTTTAGATCAAGTAGATTGGACGGGGCAGTGTTTGTGCAGTATGACTAGGAAGCTTTTCTAACTCAGTATGTACATTGTCCGACCAGAGGGGAGGCCATATTGGATTTGGTGCTCGGTAACGAACCGGGACAAGTGATGGGATTGTTAGTGTGTGAGCATTTTGGCGATGGTGACCACAATTCTGTGACTTTCACCTTGGTTATGGAGAGATATCGGTGCGTGCAACAGGGTAGGTTTTACAAGTCGGGGAAGGGTAAATACGATGCTGCAAGACAGGATCTGAGGAGTATATGTTGGGAGCATAGGCTGTCAGGGAAGGATGTCATTGAAATTTTGAACTTTTTCAAGGAACAGATGCGATGTGTCCTTGATATGTATGTACCTGTCAGGCAGGAAAGAGGTGGTCGTGTAAGGGAACCTTGGTTGACGAGGGAGGTCGAATGTCTGATAAGTAGGAAGAAGGAGGCTTACATAAGGTTGAGGAAACAAGGTTCAGACAGAGTGTTGGAGCAATACATGACAGCCAGGAGGGAGCTGAAGAAAGGTATTAGGAGAGCTAAGAGATTGCACAAGAAATCTTTGGCTGGTAGGACCAAGGATAACCCCAAGGCCTTTTATGCGTATGTGAAAAACATGAGAATGACGAGAACGAGTGTAGCTCCGATCAAGGACAGTAGTGAGAGACTGTGCATTGAGTCGCAAGAGAAAGCAGATGTCTTGAATGAGTACTTTTCTTCAGTATTTACAAATGAGAGGGACAGTATTGTTGAAGAGGAGAGTATGAAAGAGACTGGTAAGTTAGAGGAGATACTTGTTAGGAAGGAAGATGTGTAGGGCATTTTGAAAAATTTGAGGATTGACAAGTCCCCCGGGCCTGACGGGATGTATCCTAGGATTATGTGGGAAGCAAGAGAGGAAATTACAGAGCCGTTGGCAATGATCTTTTCGTCTTTAATGTCAATTACAGGCCAGTTAGTCTTACTTCAGTGGTAAGCAAAGTAATGGAAAGAGTACTGAGATATAGGATTTATGAGTATCTGGAAAGACACTGCTTGATTAAGGACAGCCAGCACGGATTTGTTAGGGGTAGTTCTTGCTTTACAAGTCTTATTGAATTTTTTGAGGAGTTGACCAAGCATGTGGATGAGGGTAGAGTAGTGGATGTAGTGTACATGGATTTTAGTAAGGCATTTGTTAAGTTTCGCCATGGTAGGCTTATGCGGAAAGTCAGGAGGCATGGGATAGTGGGAAATTTGGCCAGTTGGATAGAGAACTGGCTAACCGGGCGAAGTCAGAGAGTGGTGGTAGACGGTAAATATTCAGCCTGGAGCCCAGTTACAAGTGGAGTTCGGTAGGGATCTGTTCTGGGTCCTCTGCTGTTTGTAATTTTTATTAATGACTTGGAAGAGGGTGTCGAAGGGTGGGTCAGTAAATTTGCAGACGATACGAAGATAGGTGGAATTGTGGATAGTGAGGAGGGCTGTTGTCAGCTGCAAAGGGACTTAGATATGATGCAGAGCTGTGCTGAGGAGTGGCAGATGGAATTCAACACTGTCAAGTGAGAGTTTGACCATTTTGGAAGAACAAATAAGAATGCGGAATACAGGGTTAATGGTAGGGTTCTTAGTAAGGCGGAGGAGCAGAGGGATGCTAGGGTATATGTTCATAGCTCTTTGAAAGTTGCGACTCAGTTGGATAGAGCTTGTAAGAAGGCCTATGGTGTATTAGCGTTCATTAGCAGAGGAATTGAATTCAAGAGTCGTGAGGTGATGTTGCAGCTGTACAGGACCTTGGTAAGGCCACATTTGGAGTACTGTTTGCAGTTCTGGTAGCCTCAGTTTAAGAAAGATGTAGAAACTCTGGAGAGGGTGCAGAGGAGATTTACCAGGCTGTTGCCTGGAATGTAGAATAGGTCGTACGAAGATAGGTTGAGAGTGCTAGGCCTTTTCTCTTTGGAACGGCGAAGGATGAGGAGTGACTTGACAGAGGTTTATAAGATGATCGGGGAATAGATAGAGTAGACAGTCAGAGACTTTTTCCCCAGGTACAACAGAGTGTTACAAGGGGGCATAAATTTAAGGTGAAGGGTGAAAGGTATATGGGGGGATGTCAGGGGTAAGCTCTTTACCCAGAGAGTGGTGGGGGCATGGAATGCACTGCCTGTGAGAGTGGCAGAGTTAGAATCATTGGTGACCTTTAAGCGGCAATTGGATAGGTGCTTAAGCTAGGACAAATTTTCGGCACAACTTCGTGGGCCGAAGGGCCTCTTCTATGCTGTGTTGTTCTATGTACTATGTTCTATGTACTCGCTTTGACTCGGTTCGATTAATTCTTGTTTGAGCAAGGCCTCAACTTCCTTCTGAACCTGTCTGGCTTTGAAAGGATTAAGCCTGTCGGGGTGTTGTTTTATCAGAATAGAATTCCCTAATGTTCCTCAGGTACAATAGCATTAGTCCTCCCCATCTTATACCTGCATATGTCCTCATACTGCTGTAACAAAGCTTTCAGTTGCATTATTTGCTCCTGAGGCAGATAGTT
This sequence comes from Hemiscyllium ocellatum, assembly GCF_020745735.1. Classification (NCBI taxonomy): domain Eukaryota; kingdom Metazoa; phylum Chordata; class Chondrichthyes; order Orectolobiformes; family Hemiscylliidae; genus Hemiscyllium; species Hemiscyllium ocellatum. Next base: position 1,272,643 of record NC_083441.1, read on the forward strand.
TATGAACCTACCCAATCCACAAGGACTTCCTCATGGTTTAACTTATTTTGAGGCATATCAAAGTCCACAACATCTGGATTTGATTCCTTGCACTGTGGGGCAATAACGAACAAATTTTCTCCAGTTCCTTCGCTCTTTTTGATACAGTTTCAAAATATTCAGATGACATGCGTGATAGTGATTTTATAGCATGTTTGACCTGTTCATAATCACATGACCTCTCATCTGTGACCGCTGTAAATAGCTCACTAGTTCTGCTTACCAGTTTCGTCTAAATACCATTATCCACAAGTCCTCTGACAAGTGTTTCTAAGGCTTTGACACCTTTCTAATCAAAATTTGGCAGTGGTTTCACTTATTTGCATTTATCACTCCCTTCTGTCTTCATCTCCATCCTGTTAATTTGACTTTGCCAGTTCACAACATCTGAAGTTCCATTTTATCTCACCATTTCTCTTTCTTTTCTCTCTCTTCTCTTTCCCTTTCTTCACTCTCTTTGCTCAGCTAAGAACTGTCTCTCTCTTTCTTTTCCCCTACTCTCTCTCTTTGTTTTTCCACTCTCTCTCTTTTTCTTTGTTCTGTCTTTCTCTTTTTCTCCCCCACCCCCACCCCTTTGTTTACCTTCCAACTCCATTTTCTTCAATGGTCGTTTAGATATTTCTAGTTTTATAATACTTCCCTGTTTCTCTGTCACACATAAATGTTCTAGTTGCAATTTCAGCTTTACTTTTCCACTTGATAAAACGAATTCTAATCTTCTTTTTTGTTAATTCTAAAAATATGTTCTTTTCTTTCTAAACTGTTTTGATAAATTTGGGATACGTCTTCACACCCCAGAACCTCCTTCGGACTATTAAGAACCGTTTCTCTCCCTCCAAGTTCAATCAACTGCAAGTAACCATAATGAAGCAAATTGTCTCAACGATATTTTATTTAAGAAACAAGGACACTATTCGGCAAGTAATTAAATCTGCTGGGATCTTTCACTCCAAATCTTTAAAATCTACTGAAAATTTCAGACTGGATCTGTCTAAACCTGTCGACTCGAGCTCCCAAACTGTTATAACATGGCGGTGAATACTATTGTTAATTGAGTCAAGCACACAGAAAAGGTCACAACTGTTCATCATCTGTTACAGTATGAGTGTCAGGGAACTATGCAAATTCGACTGATGAAAGGAAAAATAACAATTTTATTCTTTAACTCGAAAATGCACATTATACAACCAGTATTTACAACTCCAACCTGCTTTCTCTTAAAGGTTTATCTGCCTCCCACTCTATAACAATACACTGTTCCGACAGTGCCCCTATTAAATTTACAGCAAATTATTTTTCAAAGCCAGATAGCGGTATCCTCTTTTTTATATCTCCCCGGGCCGTCTTGATCTTCTGCTGCATAGATTTTTCAACTGAAAATAGCAAGGTACCTTTTAGACAATGTTTTGAATAGTAGTCTGTCGATCGCACAACGTGCTTTTTCTCCTGTTAACTGTCCAAAATGTCTGTTTCTAAAGCGCAAAAATATCGGTTCGTCTCATCCAGGTAATGTTGTCAAAACAAGAACATTTAAATTCGATTGAATTAAAGTATTTTGGGGCATAATTTAAACTGATTCGTTAAATTCGTACTGCAGTGAAAATAAGTCAGCTATCTAGGTTAAAGCCAACATTTTACATCTTAACATATACCAGTACACTCTGTGACATGGCAGGTGGATTTTCCATGCAGCGACTGCAATGCGCAAGTAAGGAACAATAAGAGTACTTTCAAACCTCCGAGACTACTATCCCTCCCTCACACACAATCAACACTCAAAAAGATCAAAGGTTTTTTTCAATTTTATCCTTATCTCTGCATTCCTGCATATCACCCAATCAGCATTCATCCCCTCAGCCATCAAGAATCTCGCTGCATCTGCCTTAAAAAATTAAATTCTTTGAATCCACTTCCTTTCCAGGAATGGAATTTCGTGACTCACAAACCGCTGATATAGAAAAGGAAACGTCCTCATCTCTGTCTTAAGTGGATGCCTCCTCATTTGTATGCAAAAGTATCCTATTTCGAGACTCTGAACGATACATTCACAGCTTGCATGAGAATACAAAGCATATCCTTAGTAGGTTTGCATACTTCTCAAAATTTGGTCTTGTAGTTTATCATGAGGAGGATGGTCTCATGCTAGTCTGGTATGGGTTAAATGCTAAGTTGGTCAGAGCAATTTCAGATGGAATTTCTTCCTGTCACGTGCAAGGTCATTCATTTTGGGAACTCTCATCGGGGAAGGGTATACAAAATATGTAACAGATCCCCAAAGAGCATGGAGGAACTGCGTGATCATGGTGTGCAAGGTGATAGATCCCAGAAGTTGTCAGCACAGCTAACAGTTTGGTGAAGAAGGCATACGAGGTCCTTACCTTCATTCGCCATTCCTAGAGTCTGGCGAAAGGAATTTCACGACAACTTTGCAAAATATTTCTTAGTCCTCAGGTGGAATACTCTGTGCATTTTTGTTCGCCATATTATCAGAAGGACTGATTTCACTGCAAACAATGCAGAAGGGAGTTATAAGGATGTTATGTTGGATGAAAAATCTCAATTAAGAGGAGAGACTGTTTTGTCTCTTTGGAGAAGAGGAGGATTGGGGTGGAGGGAAAATCTGATTCAAGTATACAAATGTATGCGTGGCATAGATGGAGTAGACTGTCAATCACTTCCCTAACCAGATGCGTA